>NC_083585.1:56987977-57587977 GCF_027579695.1 Neoarius graeffei | reverse complement strand
CCACAACCGATCGTGCACTGCTGAGTCTGTAATTGTAGGTGTGTTGTTCAGGGGTCAATCTGCCAGTGTCAGAAAAGGGTTTCATCAGCCAGTTCTGCATGGGGTAGGCTGGATCACCTATCAGGTAATGTCCAACCTCACAGCCAGAGATGGTCACTTTGCTTTGACCTAGAAATTCCCCATCACTTAGGACTTCCCACAAAATGTGACGGTTTTGGACTCTTGCATCATGCACACTCCCTGGAAAGCCAACACACACATCCCAGCAAAGACCTCTGCCATCTACAACTGCTTGCAGAACAACCGAATGCCTTCCGGTTGTAGTAGTCTCGGGGATACTCTTCTGGTGCTATAATGGGAATGTGGCTTCCATCTATTTCACGAACACACTGTGGCACTCTCCAATGACTCTGAAAGAGAGCAGTCATTTCTGCTAACCTCAGCATCGGGGCATGTAATGTGGGCAGGGAGCAGCACCTTGATGACTGTGTTACAGAAATCCTGAACGCAATTAAAGACGGTGCTCACACTTACTCCAGAAAGATGGCTGATGGTCCTGTATTCACCGCCAGTGGCCAGTTCCCAGATGGCAATAGCCACCCGTTTCTGGTTTGGGACACACAAATGGTAATTTGTGTTCCTTCTCCCCAAGACATGCTTCACCCAACTGTAGATATACTCAAACGACTCTCGGGACACATGGAAATTCTGCATGAACTGGTGAGAGGTGAAATCAGGAACAATTGTGTCCCACCAGTAGCGAGATCTTGGGTGTGCCCAGACAACATGTGATCTCCGCCTTGCCATCAGTCGCAAGATTACCTGTAAAGAGAAAAATGTATAGGTAAATAAACATGCTGTGTGGAGAGTCATCAATACTCAAACAAATATTCATCATGGTACTTAACCCTTGTGCCTCTTTTTCCCCTTAGAATAGAGTGGGATGTGTATTGAGAAATAAATGTGCATGTGTGAGTGTTGGAAACATAAGTGTTACATTTACTTGTGGAGTTAATGTACAGCGCATTTGCCATACTTTATATTCTATTGACCTTATTGTATTTCTATATGTATGAACACAGTCAAAATAATCAAGAAAATTAACAACTGACAAGCCAAAAATGTCCTTAGTGAGGCATAAGGGTTAAAGAAACGAGGTTAAACATAAATCATTCACTTGTATTTCCGTGCAGTTTGTTTACATTCACTTCAGTAAGTTAAGTTCATTACAGAGCTAAGCATCCTCATATCTATCATTGTGGTAGATATGAGCGGCGACTTAAAAATCGCCAGTAATATGTTTGTGAATTTGTGACGATTCCAGCAGGGACATAACACCGGCTAACGTTAGCTCATAACAAAGGCTAACATAACCATCTCACATTCAGTGTAAGTAAGAGTCAAAACGTTATTAGGTTATTACCTGTCTCCTAGAACATAATCACTGTCCACTCAAAACCTGTCGATCAACACAAACATATTGGATCTGCCATTTTCTGATCCCAGTGAAGCACCGTAAAGCCAGAAGCAGCAGCTGTACAAACGCGAAGTCATCCATTATTGCTGTTGTTGTTGTTGCTGCTTCTTCTTCTCCATGTTGTTGTTGCTTCGATGTTCGCGCCAAGGTTTATGCAAACGCAGCGACGTAACTGACGTATACAGTGACGTAATGACGTGGCTCCCCTTAGCACCCCAAGCTATGGAAAAGCAAACACAGAAAGGCCCCCATCGGCCACTGGGCTTGAACCCAGAACCTTCTTGCTGTGAGGCAACAGTGCTAATCACTACACCACCATGCTGCCCACATTATTATTATTATCTCATCTCATCTCATTATCTCTAGCCGCTTTATCCTGTTCTACAGGGTCGCAGGCAAGCTGGAGCCTATCCCAGCTGACTATGGGCGAAAGGCGGGGTACACCCTGGACAAGTCGCCAGGTCATCACAGGGCTGACACATAGACACAGACAACCATTCACACTCACATTCACACCTACAGTCAATTTAGAGTCACCAGTTAACCTAACCTGCATGTCTTTGGACTGTGGGGGAAACCGGAACACCCAGAGGAAACCCACATGGACACAGGGAGAACATGCAAACTCCGCACAGAAAGGCCCTCGCCGGCCACGGGGCTCGAACCCGGACCTTCTTGCTGTGAGGCGACATCGCTAACCACTACACCACCGTGCTGCCTATTATTATTATTATTATTATTATTATTATTATTATTATACTACATATGGTACGCATTCCTTTCAGGTGTTCAACGTGTCTTTCTCTTTCAAAATTCTCTCAAAATCTTCTGTGTATTTGTTTGCAAATTGTTACAGTCGCTTACTAGCGCAGAAGTTTTACATCTCTGATGCGTCTCTATTCCAGTCTTTTGATGTTCATCAGTATGTTTTTCTCTTGTAAATATGTGTGAAGAATATCTCATGAAGTTTTGGTCACCTTTCAGGTGTTCAACATGTCTTTCTCTTTCCCTGTGTACAAAGAAATGCTTGTATGCATGTGCAGCAGAAAACTTTCTCATTGAATATTCGCATCAGCTCTGACGTGTGATGTCATGTCGTCTTGAAACCATGCAATATCGTAAACCATACTCAATGCTCATTCTCCATTGGGTAGAGTGACGTAATACATGTAGGATAAGCGATATGCTAACAATATTGCATGCTATCGAACCAAATGAATGAAACCTGCTAGAAGGGAATAGAACACGTGTTTTTATTCCATTGAAAAAGTGTCCTGTATGTATAATGATTTTCATTATTGTCCTGATTAAGAGCCTGAATGGCCTGAGGGAAGAAGCTCCTCCTCATTCTCTCTGCGTTGGCCTTAAGGGAGTAAAAGTGCTTCCTTGACCTCAACAGGGAGAAGAGTCCATAGTTGGGATGGCTGAGGTCCTTCATCATCTTCCTGGCTTTGGTCTGATACCTCTTGGTGTAGATAGATTGCAGATCAGGGAGCTCAGTGTGAATGATGCACTTGGCTGATCGCACCACTCTCTGGAGAGCCCATCTGTCCTGCTTGGTGCTGTTCCCAAACCAGGTGGAGATATTTCCCATCAGGATGTTCTCAATGGTGCAGAAATAAAAGTTTGCGATTCCAATAACATCTCATAGGATGTTAACCCTGATGGATAAGTGGTACAGACCATGAATGGATGCACGGATATTCAGGAAATTTAGTGGAAGTACAGGTGAGTACAAGACTGAAACAGACCAAAAAAGTAAAAACCTCAAGCTCATGCAACTGTTTTGTTGAGTCCTATGCGAGCCCAGTCCTGATACACACCACACATGCCCTGTGGCAAGCGTTCTAAAAAAAACCTGTTACACCTGCACATCTCATGAGAAACATATGAAATTAGTCATCACTGATTTTTAGATTTTGATGCTGATTCATTGGCATAATGGATGTGAATAGGTGTTATTCATCAGTTGTAGTGTTATTGGAGCCGTTAACATCAGTAATTAAAAAACAAAACAAAACACTTTTCTCTTTAACCACAGATTATAATCACCATCTACCTCTATATTTTCATCAGGCTTTGAACCACGGATTATATTAGCAATTTTGCACAAGACATTGCACAGTATATCTACCGCTATGTTTGCACATTGTTTGTTTGCCTCTCCTTTTTTAAAAAAATGTTTCCATTTTTCATTCTACTTTTATATTTTGCATTCCATATGCACTTTATATTTCATATTATATATATATATATATATATATATATATATATATATATATATATATATATATATATATTGGTAAGCATAGTTTGGTCGGGCAGTTGCAAAATAAGAATTTCATTACCCAATAATAAACTGCTGTGTCTGTTATTGTGCATATGACAAATAAACATCTTAAATCTTGAATCTTTAATTTTGCGCAGCAATACTGCCCAGACAGATCAAGTGAGCTTTCACAGTAACAGGAATCTTAATATTTTACCTGAAGGGCAATAAATGAACAATTATTATGAACAAATAAATTTATTAATTGTAATCAATTAATCATTTTATCAAGTAAAAATAATTTTAAATTTAAAGAAGCTCAGTTTCCTTTAAAAGAAAGTACACAATTTGAAAGCAAGTGGAAACATTTATGCAAAACAAGCCTCTTATTTCTCCATATAAATGAAATGAAATGAAAAGCTGGTATAATTCATAAGGGTTTATTTATCAGTTATTTGATGAGGACTCATCCTGAGAGGATGATGATTGTATTCAGACACAATCTCTACGAGCTCTTTACAGTCATAAGGACATCACAAACAAGCTCTGAAAAACACAAAGAAATAACCCAAAGTTAGTGTCCTATGGAGTCCAAAGTTATAGAAAATGAATTATGGATCATAACATGGTCTTCTTCCTGTGTAACTGACAATTTGTTGTGAAATGCAGTGAAATTCAGAAATTAGTGAATTATGCCTTAACTGGAGCGTCAGAAAACATTGCACAGATATAATTCGAGATTTTGGATGAAAGAAAGCGTTCAAGTGCCATTATCTAGCATTCGAGTTTGCCAGTTTATGAGACAAAAGCCATTCAATCTTGAATTAGACCATGACTACAATGCTGTGTGATTAAAAATGGTCATTTATTAAATGCTGTGAACTGATCTTGCTTTTCTCTTTGAATATCCACAAAATCTGTGATTATTATTTTTCTTCATTCATTCTTTTTAATTTTTTTATTTATTTATTTTTACAAAATATGTAGGTCCACAATAGTGTGTGCATCTGTGACCCTCAACTGAACAGCAAATACAAGACTTGCACAAATATTCTGAGTTGAAAGACACAATTTTTCACAATCGCCTTCACTTAAAGGTAGACTGCCTTTCAGATTTTTTCACATTTAGGTCATAAAAAGAATTTTCCCTGACATCCAGTTTTTTTTTTTTAGTGGACCAAAAGCTACTGAATTCGAATCACAGACTTCCATTTTATTACTTTGTTTTTTTTCCCCCCCAAAAGAACAATTAATGAATTTAGACACACATGGCTTTAAAGTGCTGATGACACGTTTTTGACATCTTTGGCGATGTTTTATAACATAAAAAGTAATTCCCAATGATCCATATATTAATTCACGAAGGCGCCTATTTTACAAGTTATGATAAAAAACGCGGCTATTTGGGCAAATTTGACGGGGCTGCAGCACCCAGGAGACGAAGGAGGAGGAGGAGCTATATGATGTCAGCGAAAGAAGCTTCCTCCTAACTTACCAGTTTATTGTTGATGCGGCAGGTGTTCAGTTTATCATTATTAGTATTTTTATTAGACATTATATATATATATATATATATATATATATATATATATAGATAGATAGATAGATAGATAGATAGATAGATAGATAGATAGATAGATAGTTATTATGCCTTCGCGCTGTGTTGCCGGCTTTTGCTCCAAAACCCACAAGGATGGGGTAAGTTTATTCAAGTTTCCCAGAGATCCCGAGCTGCATGCGAAGTGGGTGAAGCAAGTCAGGCGCACTCATGACAAGTGGGAGCCCTCACCAACATCCGTCCTGTGCTCTGAACACTTCGATTTGGATTGTTTTGACACCCTTCCCAGCTTAAAAGAATCTCTTGGGTGTTCAGTTCAGCACAAACGTGTGCTGCTACCATCAGCAGTGCCTACAGTATTCCGGAGGGGGTCTACTAGTAGCTATGCTGGATCCAGCAGTCGCCTGGGACAAGGCGACTCCTCCAAAGACAGTCCTCCTGTCAGAACATGTGTTGAGAAACGACATAAGATAAAGGTACGTAGAGCTATAGAGTGCTCTGACATGATGCTAAAAATAGTAACCATGCGGTCTGTGCGGCCATCTTGGAAGTGACTTGCTCCAGAGCGCTCATAGAGTACACATCATAGAGTACACATTCATGATAATCATAAATGTAATCATAAAGTCGGCATGATATCAGTCATGTATTTGCTTGTGAAAGCTTGCGGCTTTCATGTAACTGCCGCCTAGCAACGAGAGGCAAAGGGTAAAGAGGGTAGGCTATCATAGATTCTATTCGGAAGAGATCAACACATGATTGCTTAAAAATTAGGTATTTTAACAATTTGCATCTGTTTTGTGATTATCGTGACACTTGTGTGTTATATAGAACTGTATGTCTTATCAGCACATCGAGGATCTTCCACCGGAGGCTTTAGCAAGTACTCGTAGCAACACTACACTTTACCCTTTGCCATGCGTTGTTAGGGAACGGTAGCAAGTACCCCGATGACCGACTTCAAGAATATGTAGAAAAAATTTAGAAATTATACTTTCCAAAAGTCATTTGAGCTTAGTGTATTGCATTTCCATTTATATTGTAGGTTCTTGCTGATGTTTTTGCGGAGTATGACGCAGCTGCTGAATCAGAAGCTGCAGAGTTTGTATGTACTAGTTGTGAACATTCACATTATCAATCTCATTTATTTAAAATCAGATAAAATCATGCCATCATGATCACTGCTTAAAGTACCAGTATTTGATTGTTGAAGAGCTAGCACTAGAAAGTTCACCGGCGTTTTCATGCGCCATTTCCATTGAGTAGAACAGCCAGTGAACCGCAGCGTGTTCTTCGCTGACGTCACAGCATGGCCGCGAGCCATGGACCCAGTTTTCTTGCGCTGTGCAATTAAGAGTTGGATATTCACGTAACAACAGCTTCTTTTCACGTAATTATAACAGAAATCTAACATGTTTGCCATGTTGTATAGTTTATTTAAGAAATTGCATAGAGTCATGTTCGTGTCATCAGCACTTTAAATTCTCTGCTATTTTTTCCTGCTTCACCATGACCCAATTCAAAATACTACGTCATGCATCACGTGGTGGGCTTTTCTCGTTTGTGCAAGGCATTGTGGGATACAAATTTGAAACAGGAGAGAAAAATGGAGGACGTGAGTGTGCGAATGAAACGTGAAAGAGCGACTACAGTAACAGAAAGTGAGAAGAAAAGACGTTATGCTATATACGAAGGAAAGGAAATGCAGGACCAAACTAATAAATATTGGCGTTCAGTGAGCACCTCAGTGTGATCAGCTGCTCGTTTAGTGACAGAATGATGGAACTGTCAGTGCACGATCAAGGTAAACCTGTAGATGGCAGTAATGCGACACTGTGGATGCCAGCTGTTATAAAACCCAAATGATGAAGACGACAACGACTCAGATAAGCATGCGCATGCGCACACAGACTTCCTCTGTCTGCTCGACTGAGCGATTTCATGTATGTTATTTGCTCGGGAATCTCCTCAAATTAAATAACTTCCCAGCCACAGAATGGTCTGATATTTTTAAGATATTCCAGAAATAAACATATATCACAATGACCACATTTCAGAGGAAACTAAATTTCACTGATTTTATAAAATCGAAAGGCCGTGTACTTTTGATTAGTTGACAAACTCTTAATCTTGGTTTACAGAGTGACATTAGTAAGCCTTATTATCTTCTTCATTCTTTATCCATTTTTGACATTGCTTTGTTTGTTTTTGTCTCTGCCTAATCTACTGTTTGTTGATCGCCCTACCTCTATTACATCTTTGTGTATTGGTTTACTTTGCCCCTTTGGCTTGAGGTGTTTCTAATGAAATTAAGCAAACAGTACTGTAAATTTTGTAGAGCCGTGCTGAAAAAAAAATCTGAATGTCTGGACATGATCCACTGAACATCATTGGGTCTTTTGTTTGGTACTTTCAGATTTAAAATCCATAACCATAAGTAAAAGAGCCAGTGCTGCAATGGCTGTCTCAAGGCCAGTTTCCCTTCCTTTTTATTCTGATGATACAGAGGTAATCTGTAAGTCATACTAGGAGCAAGAAACAAACAAACTTAATCAAGCATAACTGAACATTGCCATTGTTAGTACTAAATTATAGTCATTGATTATCTTATCCTGAAAGACCTTCACAAGTGGGCAAATGAAATAAATGTGAATTAGAAATAAATGTGTGTGTACTCCCACCCAGTGGCCACAGCCTAACATTACATCCAAAAGACTGTAACATACAATTGTGGTAAAAGTCATCATGGGCATGAATATCATGGTAATATTAGGTTTTCAGTGATTTCTTTGAACTGTTCTTTTTCTATGGCAGAATGATTGTACAACATACATTTTGAATAGAAAAACAACCCAAGAATTTGGTGTACAAGTGTGTGTTGATTTTTGGTTTTCTGAAATCAACACAGGGTCAAAATTATAAATACAGGTTCAAAAATATACATACACCACACCTAATATCTGGTTAAATGTCCCTTAGTGAGTTTCACCTTGACCAGATGTTTTCGATAGCCATCAACAAGCTTTTGGAAGAATTCTGGTTGGATACTTGACCAGTCTTCTTGGCAGAATTGGTAGAGTTGAATTAAATTTGTTTCCAACTTTTAAGCACAGTCCTCATATTTTTTCAGAAGGTTGTGGTCAGAACTTGTTTTAAGATTAATGTTTGCCTGGGCTAAGGAGAGAAAGAACTGGACTGTTGCTCAGTGGGTCAAAGTCCTCTTTTCAGATGAAAGTCAATTTTGCAAGTAAGTTTTCTTCCAAGATAACCTTCCACATGGCTTGATTCATGTGTCCTTCACAAACAAAAAAACCTGCCCCATTCCAGCCTTGCTGAAGCACCCTCAGATCATCACAGATCCTCCACCAAATTTCACAATGGGTGTGACACACTGTGACCTGTAAACCTCTCCAGGTCTCTGTCTAACCATTAGATGACCAGGTGATTGGGAAAAGCTGAAAATTGGACTTAAGAGAAGATGACCTTACTCCAGTCCTCTATGGTCCAATCCTTATGGTCTTTAGCAAACCACAGCCTGGCTCTTCTTTGCTTCTCACTGATGAAGGGCTTTTTTCTAGCTTTGCATGACTTCAACTCCACCTGGAGGAGCTTGTTTTGAACTGCCCAAGCTGCCATTTGCCATTCTTTTTGTAAGTCACTTGATGTCATCCACCAAATTGATGAGTTGGTGAGTGACATTCGAAGATGTTGATGATCTTTCTGATCAGTGGAGAGTCATTTTTGCCTTCTGCCAGTCTGTAACTTTGTTGTCCCCACTGTCTGCAGCTTGACCTCGTTCTTATGAACTTCTGTCTTTGAAATGTTGAGAATGGAAGCAAGTTGACACTCACTGTATCCCTCTGTCAGTAAAGCCAGAATTAAACCTTTATTTTTCTCACTCAACTTTTCTTTTGAACTATTTTGGCATTATGAATAGATATTTTTGATTTCCAATTAAATTAAAGGTACTTCTAGCACTATTTTTGCCATCCAAACTGGTCCTATTGCAAAAGGATAGTGATGACCACAGCAGACACAGATTATTTTTCCTCATTAAATCTGATTTGGTTCAGGTGATCACCTAATCAGTACCTCATTAAGTAAAATGAGGTGTGCTCACTGAGCTCTATATAAAATCTGGAGAACTCATAGCCTATTCCCCTCTGTAGAGACAAGTGAAGCCATCTGGCCACCATATTATCACTCCCATCGCATGTATTTAGCTTACGTGTTAAACCGTGGTATCTGATCAAATTTGCCACAAGAAAAGTATCTCCTGACTCCCCCCCTTTCATTATCTCCTCTTATTTTCTCAACTTTACCCACATTCCTTATATATCTTTATAGCGCTTCCCACAACTGTTATTTTTTTCCTTTTCCAGTTCAGTCTCTGATCATTTTTTTTGAATGGCTCTTTTTTTACGACTATAATTATTTTTACGGTCCAAATTTTGTGTAGCTTCCAGTAGTCTAAATGACAGTTCCGCTCCACGATAGGAGTGGTAAGATGGTGGCCAGCTGGCTTCACTCTGACAAGCCTATGGCTCTCCAAATTTTATATAGAGCTCAGTGGGTGTGCTTGTGTTGGAATTCCAGCACAGACACTAGAGTGAAATGACTGTCATACATAGAGATGCTGATTTAAAGAAAATTTGAAGTGGTCATTAATTTTTTTTTTCCAGAGCTGTACCCTAAACCAGAAAAGGTTGGGGCAGCATGTTGAAACCGAAACAATACAACAGCACAATATTTGATGGTTTACCTCATGAATTATATATATTTTTAAATAAACATTTATTTCAATTTTGATTCAACACATTTCAAAGAACGTTGGAACAGTAAAGCATTTACCACTTTATAATGTTGCCATTCCTTCTCACAACACTTAAATGATGTTTAGGGACTGAAGATACCAAATTATGAACAATTTCAGGTCTTATTTTGTCCCATTCTTCCCGCGAACAGGTCTTAAGTTGTGCAATAGTATGTGGTTTGTCATTCTCATATTTGTTTCAAAATTCTCTACACATTCTCTATTGGGGACAGATGGTACAGACACCCTTTCCTTCCACAGGCATGCCTTTGTAATACAGTGTCTTGCAAAAGTATTCATCCTCCTTGGTGTTTGTCTTGTTTTGTTGCATTACAAGATGGAATTAAAATTGATTTTTTGGGGGTTAGCACCATTTGATTTTCACAACATGCCTACAACTTTAAAGGTGAAAGTTGTTTTAATCCCCTCACATACTTGTGCTTTACCCATCTTTGGGGTCCCTCATACAGGTGCCACCTATCCTGGGGGTCCCTTGTATGGTTTACACACAGGGCACACCTCCAATGGCCTCCCAGCAAGCCATCCCACTTCTGACACCATCTGTAGCAAAGTGAAAGAACAGTCACCTTATCCTGCCTTGAACCCAGGTCTACAGGGTGCCAAACGTGCACCCTGACCACAACACCAAAGAGAATTAAGGTGATGGAAAAAACAACAACAACAAAAAACAGAAATCTGGACTGTACATAGGTATTCACCCCCTTTCATATGAAACCCCTACATAAGAACTGGTCCAACCAATTAACTTCATAAGTCACATAATTAGTTGAGTAAGATCCACCTATGTGCAATCAAAGTGTCACATGATCTGTCACATGATGTCTGTATAAATCAACCTGTTCTGGAAGGACCGTGACTCTGCAACACTACTAAGCAAGCAACATGAAAACCAAGGAGCCTCCAAACAGGCCAGAGACAAAGTTGTGGAGAAGTATAGATCAGGGTTGGGTTATAAAAAATATCCCAAACTTTGAATATCCCAAGGAGCACCATTAAATCCATTATAGCAAAATGGAAAGAATATGGCACCACTACAAACCTGACAAGAGAAGCCCACCCACCAAAACTCACAGACCAGGCAAGGAGGGCATTAATCAGAGATGCAACAAAGGCACCAAAGATAACACTGAAGGAGCTACAAAGATCCATAGTGGACATGGGAATATCTGTCCATAGGACCACTTTAAGCTGTACACCCCACAAAGCAGGACTTTATGGAAGAGTGGCCAGAAAAAAGTAATTGCTTAAGAAAAAGCTGTTTTACACCATGGTGTGCTGGGGGGGCAGCACAT
Organism: Neoarius graeffei; assembly: GCF_027579695.1. NCBI lineage: Eukaryota > Metazoa > Chordata > Actinopteri > Siluriformes > Ariidae > Neoarius > Neoarius graeffei. Next base: position 57,576,547 of record NC_083585.1, on the reverse strand, counting down.
CCAAGAAGGGCACATCCAGGCTGGACAAACTGATCAGGCGGGCCGGCTCTGTGGTTGGCATGAAGCTGGACTCTCTGGTGACAGTGGCAGAGAAGAGGTCTATGGACAAACTATTGAACATCATGGACGATGCCAGTCACCCTCTGCACACCGTCATCAGCAACCAGAGGAGCCTGTTCAGTGACAGAATGCTCCTTCCCAAGTGCAGGATGAACAGACTCAAAAACTCCTTTTTCCCTCACGCCATCAGACTGTACAACTCCTCTCTGGGGGGAGGAGGGGTAACAGGAGGACAGAGGATGGGAAGGAGCAGTAGCCTAGCCTAACAATAAGCAATACCAGACAGTGTGCAATATAATGTGCAATATAAAGTGCAATATCTTTCCTGCTACCCCCCCACACACTTACCCTAACCCCACTTCCCCCCCTTCCTCTCTTCCCCATATCTTATTCTTTTATATTTGTATATGTAAATACTTAATTTATTTTAATTTATCTAGAAGTTTTCTCTATTTCTTTTATCTGTTTATCTGTAATGATGCTGCTGGAATCTTAATTTCCCTGAGGGAACCCTCCCAAAGGGATCAATAAGGTTTTATCTAATCTAATCTAATCTAATCTAATCTAATCTAATCTAATCTAATCTAATCTAAAACACATTTGGAGTTTGCCCAACAGCATGTGGCAGACTCCCCAAACACATGGAGGAAGATTCTCTCATCAAATGAGACTAAAATTGAACTTTTTGGCCATCATGGGAAATGCCATATGTGGCGCAAACCCAACACCCTGAGAACACCATTCCTACAGTGAAGCATGGTGGTGGCAACATCATGCTGTGGGGATATTTTTCATCTGCAGGGACAGGAAAGCTGGTCAGGACTGAAGGAAAGATGGATGGCACTAAATACAGGGCAATTCTGGAGGAAAACCTGTTTGAGTCGGCCAGAGGCTTGAGACTGGGATGAAGGGTCACATTCTAGCAGTACAATGACCCTAAACATACTGCTAAAGCTACACTGGAGTGGTTTAAAAGGAAACATTTAAATGTCTTGGAATGGCCTAGTCAAAACCCAGACCTCAATTCAAATGAGAATCTGTGGCATAACTTGAAGATTACTGTACACCAATGCAACCCATCTAACTTGAAGGAGTTGGAGTAGTTTTGCCTTGAGGAATGGGGAAAAATCCCAGTGGCTAGATGTGCTAAGCTAATAGAGACATACCCCAAGAGACTTGCAGCTGTAATTGCAGCAAAAGGTTTTTGTGTTCATCCCCCAAAAGTCAAAAGTATTGTGTGTGTGTGTGGGGGGGATACCTATGCACATTCCAGATTTCTGTTTTTTTCATCTTATTCTTTGTGTCACAATAAAACAACAATTTTCACCTTTAAAGTGGAAGGCATGTTGTCTAAATCAAATGGTGCTACCCCCCCCCCCCCCCCAAAAAAAAATCCTTTTTAATTTCAGCTTGTAATGTGACAAAACAGGACAAACACAAAAGGGGATGAATACTTTTGCAAGATACTGTATGTGCAGAATGTGGCTTTGCATTGTTTTGTTGAAATATCCCTGGAAAAGATGTTGTCTTGAAGGCAGCTTTTGTTGCTCTAACATCTCAATGTACTTTTCTGCATTAATGCTGCCATCACAGAAGTGTAAGTTACCTTTGCCAAGGGCACTGACACAACCCCATACCATGACAGACCCTGGCTTTTGGACTCATTGCTGGTAACAGACTGGATGGTCCTTTTTGTCTTTGGTCTGGGGCACATGTCCATTTTTTACAAAAAGGACCTGGAATACTATGGCATACACTGTTAAAAGTATGGTCAATATCTTTTTTTTTGTATTCACATGGATTCATATGAAATGGTATCAAAATGGGGAAGTATGAACTACAACCCCGATTCCAAAAAAGTTGGGACAAAATACAAATTGTAAATAAAAACGGAATGCAATAATTTACAAATCTCAAAAACTGATGTTGTATTCACAAAAGAACATAGACAACATATCACATGTCGAAAGTGAGACATTTTGAAATTTCATGCCAAATATTGGCTCATTTGAAATTTCATGACAGCAACACATCTCAAAAAAATTGGGACAGGGGCAATAAGAGGCTGGAAAAGTTAAAGGTACAAAAAAGGAACAGCTGGAGGACCAAATTGCAACTCATTAGGTCAATTGGCAATAGGTCATTAACATGACTGGGTATAAAAAGAGCATCTTGGAGTGGCAGCGGCTCTCAGAAGTAAAGATGGGAAGAGGATCACCAATCCCCCTAATTCTGCGCCGACAAATAGTGGAGCAATATCAGAAAGGAGTTCGACAGTGTAAAATTGCAAAGAGTTTGAACATATCATCATCTATGGTGCATGATATCATCAAAAGATTCAGAGAATCTGGAAGAATCTCTGTGCGTAAGGGTCAAGGCCGGAAAACCATACTGGGTGCCCGTGATCTTCGGGCCCTTAGACGGCACTGCATCACATACAGGCATGCTTCTGTATTGGAAATCACAAAATGGGCTCAGGAATATTTCCAGAGAACATTATCTGTGAACACAATTCACCGTGCCATCCGCCGTTGCCAGCTAAAACGCTATAGTTCAAAGAAGAAGCCGTATCTAAACATGATCCAGAAGCGCAGATGTCTTCTCTGGGCCAAGGCTCATTTAAAATGGACTGTGGCAAAGTGGAAAACTGTTCTGTGGTCAGACGAATCAAAATTTGAAGTTCTTTATGGAAATCAGGGATGCCCTGTCATTCAGACTAAAGAGGAGAAGGACGACCCAAGTTGTTATCGGCGCTCAGTTCAGAAGCCTGCATCTCTGATGGTATGGGGTTGCATTAGTGCATGTGGCATGGGCAGCTTACACATCTGGAAAGACACCATCAATGCTGAAAGGTATATCCAGGTTCTAGAGCAACATATGCTCCCATCCAGACGACGTCTCTTTCAGGGAAGACCTTGCATTTTCCAACATGACAATGCCAAACCACATACTGCATCAATTACAGCATCATGGCTGCGTAGAAGAAGGATCCGGGTACTGAACTGGCCAGCCTGCAGTCCAGATCTTTCACCCATAGAAAACATTTGGCTCATCATAAAACGGAAGATACGACAAAAAGGACCTAAGACAGTTGAGCAACTAGAATCCTACATTAGACAAGAATGGGTTAACCTTCCTATCCCTAAACTTGAGCAACTTGTCTCCTCAGTCCCCAGACGTTTACAGACTGTTGGAAAGAGAAAAGGGGATGTCTCACAGTGGTAAACATGGCCTTGTCCCAACTTTTTTGAGATGTGTTGTTGTCATGAAATTTAAAATCGCCTAATTTTTCTCTTTAAATGATACATTTTCTCAGTTTAAACATCTGGTATATCATCTATGTTCTATTCTGAATAAAATATGGAATTTTGAAACTTCCACATCATTGCATTCCATTTTTATTTACAATTTGTACTTTGTCCCAACTTTTTTGGAATCGGGGTTGTATGAATTTAATATAAACTGCAGAGGCTCTGATCAAAAGCAGCTGTTCAGTTACCTTGAAATTATTCATATTGGCACTACAGCATGACTTTCATAACATTTCACACAAATCTTGTTACTTTGAAAAATTTGCCTGCATTTGCAAGTGCTTCACCAAGCTCCACCTGTGTTGCTGAATGCCTGGTATATGTCCAAAATATAATTTTAATAAATACACAGAACATCCTTCATTACCTTCAGAAAGTCGCCTTTTGTCACCAACTGTATTATCCATCCATCCATTATCTGTAGCCGCTTATCCTGTCCTACAGGGTCACAGGCAAGCTGGAGCCCATGCCAGCTAACTATGGGTGAGAGGCAGGGTACACCCTGGACAAGTCACCAGGTCATTGCAGGGCTAACACATACCGTAAAGACACACAACCATTCACACTCACATCTACGGTCAGTTTAGAGCCACCAATTAGCCTAACCTGCATGCCTTTGGACTGTGGGGAAAACCAGAGCACCCAGAGGAAACCCACGTGGACAGCATGCAAACTCCACACAGAAAGGCCCTCGTCAGCCGCTGGGCTTGAACCCAGGACCTTCTTGCTGTGAGGCAACAGTGCTAACCACTACATGCCGCCACCAACTATATTATTTATCTGCATAGGGAGATGGTAACTGTGAGACACATCTGATATTTCTAACACTGACATAAAAATTCTACACATAGTTTTAAAACATCAATGTATTAAGCCTTTCAATATTGATACATTTGTATTTCCTGTATAAAAGCACTAAAGGTGCCTTTTCTCATTGTTTATGTTGAAAATTTGATTAAAGCTCTTAGTTTGCTGCAGACAGATTTTTGTGCCCAAAACAACCATGAAAGGACCACATGGACAATAGCTATGAAGGATGGGATCTGGTGTTGGGGCATTTTTCGGCTGAAAACATTGCTCATTTGACAGTGTCTATATTAGGTCAGTGAATCCTGGTGACAAGATTGCAGCAATAAGAGACTCATTGAGAATGATAGCCACCATACCATTTCAACATATGGGCATTGCATTTGCAATATTTAACCAGGACTACTGACAGCAACCTAAGCTGTCATGTCATTTGTCTTGCTGGAACTAAGAGACTTTGAAAAATGGACCACATATACAGCCCTCTCAGAAAGCATTGGAACAGCAAGACCAATTCTTTTGTTTTTGCTAGACACTGAAGATATTTAAGTTTGAGATCAAAAGTTGAATCTCAGAAGATAGATCAGAATTTCAGGTTTCATTTCCCATAACAACTAGATATGTTAAAGAGCTTAGAAAATGTTTCCTTTGGTAGCCCAGCACCCAATTTTTAAGTTGAGCAAAAGTATTGGAACTGATAGGTTACAATAGATTAACATAAATAACATATAATATTTGGTTGCATATCCTTTGCTTGCAATAACTGCATCAAGCTTACTGTGAAGCATTTTTGTTTGTTTTGAGGGGTTTCAACCTTTAGTCTCCTCTTCATGACCCATCCATCATCCATAACCACTTATCCTGTGCAGGGTTGCAGGCAAGCTGGAGCCATAGTCTCACCCCAGCTGACTATGGGTGAGAGGTGGGGTACACCCTGGACAAGTCACCAGATCATCACAGGGCAGACACAGAGACAAACAACTATTCACACTCACAGTCAATTTAGAGCCACCAATTAACCTAACCTGCATGTCTTTGGACTGTGGGGGGAACCAGAGCAGCCGGAGGAAACCCATGCAGACATGGGGAGAACATGCAAACTCCACACAGAAAGGCCCTTGTCGGCCGCTGGGCTCGAATCCAGGACCTTCTTGCTGTGAGGCAACAGTGCTAACCACTACACCACCGTGCCACCTCCTCTTCATGATTGAAATTACTTTAATTTAATATTATAATAAATTATATTTTTATAGAGCGTTGAACAAGAGACATTGTTGCAAAGCAGCTTTAAAGAAATATATAAATTCTGGATATAAATTTTAGACATATGACTCTATATATAATTTTTTCCTAATGACCATCTCATTGGGAGCATGTCATCTCAGACAGGTTCCTCTCACCTTTACATTACATTACATGGCATTTAGCAAATGCTCTTATCCAGAGCAATGTACAAGAAGTGCAAAGTCAGGTAAGTGAAATGCTGAACTTCTAGACAAGAAAATTTTAGTGCTAACTGAACAAGCTATAGAACATTACTTAGTGTCAATTCAGTTGGTCAGGTTCAATGCCTGAACTGATAATCACATCAGTGGTTTTGATTTGGCTAATCAGACACAAGGTATGCCACCACTCTTACCAGAATGGTTGGGGGTTAGGTGCCTTACTCAAGGCCACTTAAGCCAATCCTGCTGGTCCAAGGAATCAAACCAGCAACCTTTTGGTCCCAAAGCTGTTTCTCTAACCATTAGACCATGGCTTCCCCTTAGTGTAGTATTCTGCTGAAGTACCAATACTCAGTAAACAGCCAAGGAAACAAACCAACCATACAAAGTACAACTAAATAGAGAAAAATAAAACTTACCAGCTAACTCCAGGATAGACAGTACACAGCCTGGGTTGGTCTAGACCAATATGCAGTTACACGGTGGCCAGGGAAGCAGGGGAGAGATTCAGAATATTTATTGTTACAAAAAAGAACAACGAAATTTCGTTTGGAGCATCCATACAGCAGAGTTGATAAAGTGCAAACCCATAAATAAATACATACCCCCCTAAGTAACCCAGTGTAAGCATTTGACCCAATATTACATCAGTACAACAAAAGCAGCATAGCAAATAGCAGCATAAGTTCAAGTTCAAGCATAAGTTCATCAATGTTGATAAAGTGCAGAGCAGGGACATTCAAACAGATACCTGAGTATTGTGACATTGTATAAACAGTGCAAAAACCAGATCAGTGCCATTATAATGTTATAACGTTATTGTCTGGGGGGGGGGGGGATCAGGGGAGAGAGAGTAGTGACAACTGCAACAATGCAAACCAGTTCAATGATATTAATTGGTGGATGTGGTTGTGGATGTGGCAGAGTTCAGTAGCCTCACAGCTTGTGGATACAGGCTATTGGCCAGTCTAGATGTTCTGGCCTGTATGGACCTGTATCTTCTCCCTGAGGGCAGCAGGTGAAAGAGGTGATGAGCAGGGTGGTGCTGATCCCGCAGGATGTTGTGCACTCTTCTCAGACAGCAAGTGGAGTAGATGGTGCTGATCTCTGGGAGAGTCGTTCCAATAATTCTCCCGGCAGCTTTCACCACCCACTGAAGTGCCTGCTGGTTGTCCTTAGTGCAGCTGGAGAACCACACTAGAAATCCATGTGTCAGCACACTACTGATGGCACAGTTGTAAAAGTTCACCATCAGAGGTCTGGGGATATTAGCGCTCCTCAGCTTCCTCAGGTAATAGAGCCGCTGTTGTGCTTTTCCCACAGCTATGGAAATGTGAGTGCCCCAGGACAGGTCCTCAGTCACTGTTACCCCCAGGAACTTGAAACTCCTCACCCTCTCTACCACATCATTGCCTATGGAGAGAGGTAGGTGGTCAATGTGTCCTTTCCTGCAAAAGTCCATGACTATCTCCTTGGTCTTCTTGGTGTTTAAGGCCAAGTTATTGTTGTGGCACCATGACTCCAGGTGTTGTACCTCTCTCCTGTAGTTTGTCTCATCGTCGTTAGTAATAAGTCCGAGAACCGTGGTGTCGTCAGCAAACTTGACAGTGAGATTGGATGAGGAGGAGGCAGAGCAGTCATGTGTAAACAGAGTGTAGAGCAAAGGGCTCAGCACACACCCTTGAGGGGCCCCGGTGTTAATGACAAGGGTGGAGGAGGTGTTCTTGCCCACTCTAACACTCTGTGTGTTAGAAAGTCCACAATCCAATTGCACAGGGTGGTGTTGAGTCCCAGCTGGTGGAGTTTGGACTGGAGTTTGAACGGCCGGATGGTATTAAAAGCCAAACTATAGTCCACAAAGAGGAGCCGTGCATAGGTGTTCTTATACTCCAGGTGCTCCAGCAGTGTGTGCAGCACCGTGGCAATGGCGTCCTCAGTTGACCGGTTCTCTCTGTAGGCAAATTGGTGTGGATCCAGTGTTGGTGGTAAGGCAGCCTTGATGTGTTTAATGACCAGTATCTCCAGGCATTTGGCGGGAATGGAGGTGAGTGCCACAGGTCTGTAGTCATTAAGATATGTGACATTGGACTGTTTTGGGAGGGGGACAATGGTGGCTGCTTTGAAACAGGCTGGAACAAGAGAACAGGACAGTGAGGTGTTAAAGATGGAGGTGAAGACGTCCGCCAGCTCCGCAGCACAGAGGTGTAGTCGGAAGAAGTGAGTCTTCAGTCTGTACTTGAAGGTGGTCAGGGAGTCAGCAGTTCCGACCTCAATGGGAAGGTCATTCCACCAATGAGGACCCAGGATAGACAGCAGGCTTGAACAGGCTAGGCAGGAGCAAAGAGGAAGAGGGGCCAGGCAACCAGTAGTAGCAGAGCATAGGGATCTGGCTGACCTGTAGGGGCAGATCAGTCTCTGGAGGTATGCTGGCCCTAACCCCTTGATAGCCTGGTAAGCTAGCACCAATGTCTTAAATTTGACATGAGCTGCAATAGGTAGCCAGTGCAGGTCAGCAAGCAGAGGGTTGACATGGGAAGAATGAGGGAGGTTGTAGAACAGGCGAGCTGCAGTGTTCTGGATGAGCTGCAGGGATTTGGTGGCAGATACTGGAAGGCCAGCAAGGAGTGAGTTGCAGTAGACCAAGCAGGAGAGGATCAATGATTGGACCAGGAGCTGAGTACAGTAGGTGCTGAGGAAAGGGTGGATCCTTCTGATGTTGTAGAGGAGGAATCTACATGTCAGGGTCATTGTAGCAATGTTCGCTAAGGAGGAGAGTTTGTCATCAAACAGGACTCCTAGGTTCTTTGCACTGGGTGAAGGTGACCTAGAGATGTCTACCAGGGAGATGACAATGTCCAGGGATGGAGAGGATGGAGCGGGAATGTAGATTACCTCCGTCTTGCCTGGCAGGCAAGCAGAGATATGTACAATATAAAGCTGATCTTAACTCTCATTTATACATCACAAAGAAGGAGAAATCAATGTTAATTACCATTACACATTACAAATGAAATTATAAAATATGCATAAATAAGCATGGAATGTCATTCACATCTCCCATTCTCTATGAAAATAAAAAAAGTAAAAAAAGATTATTTCTAATCCCCTCTTTGTGCTCTGTAGGCCTTTGTATTTCTAAGTAGGGCGTACTCGTGTTTATATGAAAGAATATAAATGATTATTTTGAGTAATATTCACAGCTTTCAAGGCAAACCTCGAAACAACTGTGTGATCCACATGCAGTAAACAATTCCAATTAATTGAATTGAAATTGATGCTCGAGTTTCTGACTTCCAGTTTTTTTTAAATCTCACTCTGACCACTAAGATCTCAATATTTTTCATCAAAACAACTACAGTTATATTCTAAAATAGTTATTTATTTACAGGAATCAGTTTGATTTGAAAAAAAAAAGTAGGTAAAGCTATGAAAACTCACTTCAAAGACTCCCGTGAAGCAAAACATCAAAACTAGCAGACGGAAAATTTTGCTGAATCCTTCATCAGAAACAGTGAGAGCTGTTTTAGAGAACATCCCTATAAAAAGTTATCTGACTGATATTCACGAGTAATCCAGTCAGGAGAGAGAGAGAGCCTGACTGCTTTCCTGTGACTCAAAAAGCACCAGCAGTTTCCAGACGTCACGCAAGCAGAAAATTTTTACTCTGTTGTACCAACTTCAACCTGTAGTTACTCCCAAAGTACTGAACAGATCTTAACCAGATACATTTTGTTGGAAAGCAGAAATTATAAGCTTTTTAATGATCATATTCATGATAGAAAATATTCAAGAGTTAAGCATTGACAGGTTTAGAAACTCAGATGAGCGTCTGCATGCACAATTTTCACAGCACGTCCAGCAAGCATCTGATATGCCTATTATAATGTATTATATTTACATGTATCAGAATATCTGTTATGCCAAAAAAAAAAAAAACATTTAAAGTACTTGTTGAATAAAAACAACATAAAATCTGTTCATTCAAGTACTGTTCCTAATTACAGTAGTATGCAAAAGTTTGGCCACCCCTGGTCAAAATTGCTGTTACTGTGAACAGTTAAGCAAGTTGAAGATGAAATGATCTCCAAAAGGCACAAAGTTAAAGATGACTCATTCCATTTATATTTTAAGCAAAAACATTTTTTTTTAATTTTCATCTTTTACATTTTCAAAATGACAAAAAAGGAAAAGGGCCCAAAGCAAAAGTTTGGGCACCCTGCATGGTTAGTACCTAGTAACACCCCCTTTGGCAAGTATCACAGCTTGTAAACACTTTTTGTAGCCAGCTAATAATCTTTCAGTTCTTACCTGGGGCATTTTCACACATGTCCTTGCAAAAGGCTTCCAGTTCTACAAGTTTCTTGGGCTGTCTTGCATGCACTGCTCTTTTGAGATCTATCCACAGATTTTCAATGATGTTTAGGTCAGGGAACTGTGAGGGCCAGGGCAAAACCTTCAGCTTGTGCCTCTTGAGGTACGTATTCCATTGTAGATTTTGAGGTGTGTTTTGGATCATCGTCTTATTGTAGGACCCATCCTCTTTTTAACTTCAACCTTTTTACAGATGGTGTGATGTTTGCTTCCAGAATTTGCTGGTATTTATTCGAATCCATGCTTCCCTCGACCAGTGAAATGTGCCCTGTGCCACTGGCTGCAAAACAATCCCAAAGCATGATCGATCCACACCCATGCTTCAGAGTTGGAGAGGTGTTCTTTTCCTGGAATTTGGCAACCTTTTTTCTCCAAACATACCTTTGCACATTGTGGCCAAAAAGTTTTATTTTGATTTCATCAGTCCACAGGACTTGTTTCCAAAATGCTTCAGGCTTATTTAGATGTTCATTTGCAAACTTCAGATGCTGAATTTTGTGGCTAGGACGCAGGAACGTTTTTCTTCTGATGACTCTCCCATGAAGGTCATATTTGTTCAGGTGTCGCTGCATAGTAGAACAGTGCACCACCACTCCAGGGTCTGCTAAATCTTTCTGAAGGTCTTTTGCAGTCACACAGGGGGTTTTATTTGCCTTTCTAGCAATTCAACGAGCAGTTCTTTCAGAAAGTTTTCTTCATCTTCCAGACCTCACCTTGATCTCCACTGTTTCTGTTAACTGCCATTTCTTAATAACATTACAATCTGAGGAAGCAGCTACCTGAAAACACTTTGCTATGTTCATGTAGCCTTCTCCTGCTTTGTGAGCATCAATTATTTTATTATTCAGAATGTGAGGGAGTTGCTTAGAGGAGCCCATGGCTGTTGATTTTAGGGACAAGTTTGAGGAGTCAGAGAATTTATACAGCTTTGAAATCTGCATCATCTGACCTTTCCTAACGAAGAATTTGAACAAGCCACAGCTCAATAAGCTAATTAAGGTCTGGAGCCTTGGTAAAAGTTACCTGAGAACTCAAATGTATTGGGGTGCCCAAACTTTCGCATGGTATTCCTTTTCTTTTTTCACTCTCTAATTGTACAAAACAGAAATAATACACAAATCTTCAGGTCCTTCTCATATGAGCCAAGATGAAATTATCCATCCATTACCTGTAACCGCTTATCCTGTGCAGGGTCACGGGCGGGGCGGCATGGTGGTGTAGTGGTTAGCGCTGTCGCCTCACAGCAAGAAGGTCCGGGTTCGAGCCCTGTGGCCGGCGAGGGCCTTTCTGTGCGGAGTTTGCACGTTCTCCCCGTGTCCGCGTGGGTTTCCTCCGGGTGCTCCGGTTTCCCCCACAGTCCAAAGACATGCAGGTTAGGTTAACTGGTGACTCTAAATTGACCGTAGGTGTGAATGTGAGTGTGAATGGTTGTCTGTGTCTATGTGTCAGCCCTGTGATGACCTGGCGACTTGTCCAGGGTGTACCCCGCCTTTCGCCTGTAGTCAGCTGGGATAGGCTCCAGCTTGCCTGCAACCCTGTAGAACAGGATAAAGCGGCTAGAGATAATGAGATGAGATGAGAACTTAAATAGTTTCGAGAGCAAAGAAGACAAGTCATACCAATTTTTTTTTTGGGTGGGGTGGGGTAGGGGATGCAGAATGCTCCCAGTACTCAGGCACATGAAGGAACCCACATCAGCCTGAAGATTTTAGATTGTGGTCCATATTTGATGAACCATAAGTCAAGCAAAGAAAATTCCCTTTGCCGCTTAGTTGTTGGGTTCTAAAATAAAATAAAATAAAATAATAAATAAACAAACAAACAAATAAATAAAAAGGCTCAAGAGCCATTTAATTCTGCCCACACTAATTTATGAGAATTAGCATTATACGCTAAACCTATTTTTGCAAACTCATCTTTGGGTTATCTTCCCCAATATGCTTCCAAATGACTTAGACTTTCACATTTGCCTCGCCATTTTGCTCTTTCATCAGAGGCCACTGTCAGCTTCCTAAACTCAGAGGATTTCAAACCCACAGTCCCGTCTAACCAATAGTCAACAACTGGGATTTGGAAATTTGACCTGTGGGATAAAGTTGACATGCAGAGATCCAAATATTTCAGCTCTCTGGGTGGATACCTGAATGGTGATAATGAACATCTTTGCTTCTGTTGTGATCATTTTGTGGGTTTTGTGCTGCTGTCGCACTTTCACTGAATTAGTAGTCAACATACTTTAGTTAGTCAAAGTCGTCTTATCATCCTGTCTTCAGTAAGATAGCATAGTTGAGGTAAAAACAAAACAGTTTGCCTATTTTAATTGTTATATATTGTTGCATATTTTATTAAATATACTGCATATATATTTTGCAGGCCTTGTCGCTATAATGGAGGGAGACGCATCTCTTAACAATACAAATTTAACACGTTTCATGGCAATTTTGACCATGGAAAAGTTGGACCTACCACCATCCAGTGCCTTTTTCATATTCATTTTTGGCATCTTCACATACTGTTTAATTTTGTTCTTCCACTCAGTACTGCTTATGACTATTGTTGTAAAAAGGGATCTGCATAAGCCTATGTACATACTGCTGTTTAATTTGTCCATATGTGACCTTATGGGAGCTACAGCTTTTTATCCTCAGCTTGTTTGTAGTATATTTTCTCAGACTAGAAAAATATCCTACCCTGCCTGTGCTTTGCAAGGCATCATTATTCATCTTTATGGAAGTGGAGCTCTTTTATTTCTCACTGTTATGTCTTATGACCGATACATTGCCATTTGCAAGCCTTTGAGATACCACGATTTGATGACAGAAGATACCTTGGCAAAACTTATTTTCATGGTGTGGTCTGTCAATATTTTCATGGTTGGGTCTCTATTTACGCTCACAATAAGCAAAGAAATTTGCAGGATAAATATAGTGGACACATACTGCAATAATCCATCGTTAATGAAGCTAAGCTGTGAGGATATGAAAGTGATTAACTACTATGGCTTGTCTCATATAGTTCTTATACAAGGCTCTTCTGTACTGGTAGTATCATTGACATATATAAAAATCCTAATTACCTGTCTTTCTACAAAACAGACACACGCTATAAGTAAGGCAATGCAAACATGTGGGATGCATCTCGCTGTTTTTTTGAGTTTTGAAATTAATGCATTCTTACTACTGATTTCTCACAGGTTACAATCAGTATCTCCAGACATACGAAGGGCCTTTGGTGTTTCAATTCTTATATTTCCTCCAATTCTTAACCCTCTAATTTACGGGTTAAAAACAAAGGAAATTTGAATAACAATTTTTCAGTTCTTAACAACAAAGGTTTTTTTTTTAAAAATGAATCTCACAAATAACTGAACTAAAACACATACTGTACACATTCTGAATTCACAAAAAAAGTAAAAAAAAACAAAAAAACACGCACACCCAAAAACAAAAACCAGAATCAGTATGCAGAGGAGCCATTAGAAGAGCAGACATTTACCCATCTTTTATTTCATAAAAAAAGAATAAAACATAGTAGAAGACTGATATGGAAACCATGAATTTCAACCTCTTATAATAATAATAATAATAATAATAATAATAATCTCTTTTCTCTTGTGAATGTCATTATTAACACACAATTATGGAGACATTATTTTAAAAGTGCCTCAAATTAAAGTACGATGAATAAAAAAAAAACATTAAAAGCAATTATTTGATTTTAAAGGACAAATTACCATTGTATGTGCTGAGTGCATCACTGGCTTACACCGCACTCCTCATTTCTATTTGTCTTATAATATATGACCAGGTTCCTTAGATATTAGATGCAAAATTAAGACATTGAACAATGAGGGGGGATGAAACGCCTGATGAAGGATGAGAATATCCATAAATGCTAAATAAAAAACAATAATATAAATGCTGGTTTGTACAAGTGCTTTTGATCAGAAAAACTGTCTTAAATCAGAAAGGAATAAATGTCAGTACAAAGAAATACAAATAACTTATCCTACACTCTCACTGGAATAATAATAATAATAATAATAATAATAATAATAATAATAATAATAATAATAATTATTATTATTATTATTATTATTATTATTACAATTGTCTGTCCAGTTACAGCATAACCTTTTTTCAGAATTATTTTTTGTTTGTTTTCATGTTTGATGATCAGGTAGTGAATGCTCTCAATCAGCCGGAGTAGTTGTATGTACCGTATGTATGTAAAACTACTCAAAAGAAGGTAGATATTTATTGTATTCATGCGTATTCATGCAGATGTACTGTATAACACATGGTATCAACATAGGAAACTTTAAGCTTAATTCAGACTGCAGAGGCTCTATAAGTAATTGTCCAGTTACTTTGAAATTAAATCAAGCATCTTGACAGTACAGCAGGACTCTCATAATATTTCACATAGAATTTTATTATAATATATTTCTAAGAATCTTGTTCCATCCAGCTTGGCCTACTCTGGTACAAAGCATCACATTTTAGTTCAAATTAAATTTTTTGTCCTGAAAATCACCATGGGGTTGTACTGAAACTCAAAATGCATGATGTGAATTTTGCATTTTGGCCTTTGTTGTGCTTTGATATCCATATATATATATATATATATATATATATAAAGTTCTCAAACATCTGTCTGTCTGTTTTGACCTTTTCTGTTTTGGTGCAAAGGTATCCATATCCTGTACAACCCCAATTCCAAAAAAGTTGGGACAAAGTACAAATTGTAAAGAAAAACGGAATGCAATGATGTGGAAGTTTCAAAATTCCATGTTTTATTTAGAATAGAACATAGATGACATATCAAATGTTTAAACTGAGAAAATGTATCATTTAAAGAGAAAAATTAGGTGATTTTAAATTTCATGACAACAACACATCTCAAAAAATTTGGGACAAGGCCATGTTTACCACTGTGAGACATCCCCTTTTCTCTTTACAACAGTCTGTAAACGTCTGGGGACTGAGGAGACTGTTACGTCCTCCTACCATGTTATAGATATATAACATGGTGTAACATCTGTAAAATACCTCTAGACTTAAATACCCCTGTGACTTTTGTCATAGATGTTACACTGCTACATCTGTTTGTAACAGAGACAAGTTGCTCAAGTTTAGGGATAGGAATGTTAACCCATTCTTGTCTAATGTAGGATTCTAGTTGCTCAACTGTCTTTGGTCTTTTTTGTCGTATCTTCCGTTTTAAGATGCGCCAAATGTTTTCTATGGGTGAAAGATCTGGACTGCAGGCTGGCCAGTTCAGTACCCAGACCCTTCTTCTATGCAGCCATGATGCTGTAATTGATGCAGTATGTGGTTTGGCATTGTCTCATCTCATCTCATTATCTCTAGCCGCTTTATCCTTCTACAGGGTCGCAGGCAAGCTGGAGCCTATCCCAGCTGACTACAGGCGAAAGGTGGGGTACACCCTGGACAAGTCGCCAGGTTATCCCAGGGCTGACACATAGACACAGACAACCATTCACTCACATTCACACCTACGGTCAATTTAGAGTCACCAGCTAACCTAACCTGCATGTCTTTGGACTGTGGAGGAAACAGGAGCACCCGGAGGAAACCCACACGGACACGGGGAGAACATGCAAACTCCGCACAGAAAGGCCCTCACCGGCCACGGGGCTTGAACCCGGACCTTCTTGCTGTGAGACGACAGTGCTAACCACTACACCACTGTGCCGCCCCGGTTTGGCATTGTCATGTTGGAAAATGCAAGGTCTTCCCTGAAAGAGATGTTTTCTGGATGGGAGCATATGTTGCTCTAGAACCTGGATATACCTTTCAGCATTGATGGTGTCTTTCCAGATGTGTAAGCTGCCCATGGCACACGCACTAATACAACCCCATACCATCAGAGATGCAGGCTTCTGAACTGAGCGCTGATAATAACTTGGGTCGTCCTTCTCCTCTTTAGTCCGAATGACACGGCGTCCCTGATTTCCATAAAGAACTTCAAATTTTGATTCGTCTGACCACAGAACAGTTTTCCACTTTGCCACAGTCCATTTTAAATGAGCCTTGGCCCAGAGAAAACGTCTGCGCTTCTGGATCATGTTTAGATACGGCTTCTTCTTTGAACTATAGAGTTTTAGCTGGCAACGGCGGATGGCACAGTGAATTGTGTTCACAGATAATGTTCTCCGGAAATATTCCTTAGCCCATTTTGTGATTTCCAATACAGAAACATGCCTGTATATGATGCAGTGCCGTCTAAGGGCCCGAAGATCACGGCCACCCAGTATGGTTTTCCGGCCTTGACCCTTACGCACAGAGATTCTTCCAGATTCTCTGAATCTTTTGATGATATTATGCACTGTAGATGATGATATGTTCAAACTCTTTGCAATTTTACACTGTCAAACTCCTTTCTGATATTGCTCCACTATTTGCCGGCGCAGAATTAGGGGGATTGGTGATCCTCTTCCCATCTTTACTTCTGAGAGCCGCTGCCACTCCAAGATGCTCTTTTTATACCCAGTCATGTTAATGACCTATTGCCAATTGACCTAATGAGTTGCAATTTGGTCCTCCAGCTGTTCCTTTTTTGTACCTTTAACTTTTCCAGCCTCTTATTGCCCCCGTCCCAACTTTTTTGAGATATGTTGCTGTCATGAATTTCAAATGAGCCAATATTTGGCATGAAATTTCAAAATGCCTCACTTTTGACATTTGATATGTTGTCTATGTTCTATTATGAATACAATATCAGTTTTTGAGATTTGTAAATTATTGCATTCCGTTTTTATTTACAATTTGTACTTTGTCCCAACTTTTTTGGAATCGGGGTTGTATCATAAAAACAATGGCTATAGCCCCTTTCACACAGCCTATTCAAGGCAGAAATCATACGCGTTTATTCCGCCTTGCGTAGTGTAAAAAAACTTCCGAATGTGGAACAGGAGGTCTGTGCTGTTCAGCCTCTGAACCAGAATAATTAATAATAACAGAGGCGGAATTGACATCTGTATAAAAAGAACAGCTGACATGGCGAATAAACATAGGTGTTAGTGGAACAGCCGGCACTGTGGGACAGGGGTGTCACATTTTTAACACTGGCATTCTTTTTTCTGAGACCAGTGCTAATTCAAATGTCTCTATCTACAGCGTCTAAGGTCCTGTAAGAAATATTGTATTTTCAGGCAAGGCGCGCCTGCTCCTCACAGAAGAAGAGAATATACCATTCCTGTGAAGGAGAGAGAGACAAAACAGAATCTACCACCAGAAATGTATTCTTCTGAAGACAGAGATAGAACCTCCAAAAGGAGTTGCTACATCAGCAGCTCAATTGTATGCTGTAGTCAGTGCAGGAAATCCAGGTGAGAGGGTGTGACAGCAGATCTGCACAAAGAATGTGTGAAATATGTATTGATGCAAACTTCTGTTTCAGGCTTTAAGAGCATTTCTGCACAGCCGAGACATATTTGTGTATTTTTTGTTTGCTATATAAAGAGTAGAATGTCACAGAGGCCATGTTAATGCATTGATGTTGGGAAGCTTTAATTAGCTCTAGTCTATGTATTAAACTTAGATTAGCTTCACACTGTCTCTGCTAATCATATGGAGATTGCAGCTCCTCTTTGATAGGTTTTGATGTGCTCTTGTGCTTTTATTTTACTTTTAATTACTATAACTCTTATGCTTTATTATCTTGGCAAATCCTAATCAAATAAACTGAAATCCCTAGAGAGCGTGATTCATATTCCTTATGTCTGTCTTGAGTTTGGCTTTTCATGGAAGAAAGTTCTCACAGGCTTTACACAGAACCACCAAGGCAAAGTGGATGCCTACATTTGTAATTCTGTAGTAACCTAGAGGAAAATTTGGTTTCTCATTTGTATCCCTTCTGTTGCTCAGGAGACAAAATGGTGATTCTCTTTTAAGGATCATTTAAGTATTACTTTTGTCACAGTTCTTTCTCCTAATTTTGCCTTAGGAGAAATAAAAGAAGCAAAAGATGAGACATAGCAATGAGACAAGTAGGAGTCACAAAAGAGATATTAGTTTTTTTTGGGGGGGGGTCTTTTTTCACCTTTATTGGATAGGACAGTGTAGAGACAGGAAATGAGCTGGAGAGAGAGAAGGAAATGACTTCAGGTTA
Source organism: Neoarius graeffei (assembly GCF_027579695.1). NCBI lineage: Eukaryota > Metazoa > Chordata > Actinopteri > Siluriformes > Ariidae > Neoarius > Neoarius graeffei. The sequence continues at coordinate 57,558,417 of NC_083585.1, read as the reverse complement.
GAATTGAACCCGGGTCCCCGGATTTATGGTATGGCACCTTAGTCGACGGAGCCACGACTACCTTATTAGTTGACTAATTTCAACTTTCGTGAGAAATAACGCAAACGTCTGCGTCATGCGGGATTTGCGGGCGGGAGCGGGACAAAAATATGGCAGGCGCGGGCGGGACTGAAAATCATAATTCTTTGCGGGAGTGGGCGGGAGCGGGACTGCACAATGCGGGAGCGGGACTGAAAATTCTGTCCTGCACAGACCTCTAATCTGAGTATTGTTTAAGCCTTTGTTGAGATCTCTTTTGTAAATAAAAAAAGGACTAAACTGAGATGACTAGAATGAGAATGGTTCAAGATTGTGTAGAGACCTCTTTTACAAAACTGACGGAGCCTAATCTGAGACTCACCAAATAGATCTGAAATGAGAATTGTGTGAGTTTACAGAGAGAGCTCTCTGGTGGATCAGCCTGAGTAAAGTATGAGATGTATAAATTGGTCAACACTGAGCATTATTTAAAACATTGTTGAGAACTCATTTGTAGATTAAAGGGAGTCTACAATGAGATAACTTAACTCTTTTGCTCCAGAGACAAACCTGAGAAGCAGGAGACAAAAGCAATAATCTCATTTTAATATCACTATGATCTCATTATTGTCTAGGAGAAACAATTGAGAAAGAGAAGAGCTCTCATTTTAAAATTTCCTTTCCTCTGGGAAAGCTTCTCAACTGTGCTGTAGTTAATTCAAAGCCATGAATAAATCTTAAATTAGGGTAATTTAGGGTTTTAGTGGACAGGCCTCGTTCGTTTTTTCCCCCCTCAAATCGCTTCCCACTTCTCTTCACTTTCTCCTCAACATAATTCTGATCACATAAACATGTTGCTTGTATGACTCTGTCCACTCCCCTTTCTCTCTCTTGTTACCTCTCTCTCTTTCGCTTTCACTCTGTTTGCGAGTGCAGTGTTCTGTGACAGATTCTCCATCTGAAAAGCCAATATGATTGGAGGATTCAGACTTCTGACATGTTGATGCATCATCCTAGATGACAATGCTCAATTGAGACACGTCACACCTCTAGTTGCAGAACAGTGGCTCACAATGTAAAAACATTCTGATGTGGCTTCCTGCCAGCTTTATTTTTTTAAATCATATATATTTCTATCAGGATATTGTCCAACAGCATTACTGAAGAAAAAAGTTCCACATTTCGTCAGAGGTGCCATCGTTGAAATGGATTGAGTGCTTTGGTGTCCGAACACTCTGAAATTTAGTAATTAGGCATAAATTTTAGTGATGCACATTTGAAAATAGTGTTTCTTCCTTGACTATACTCAAGAAACTTCCCAACAATTAAAAAAAAAGGTCTGTCTTATTTGATTGATACCCACATGGACCAATTGTAGAAAAATTTAGAATTAAAACAAGACCTCACTATAAATGGTCACAAGATTGACCATTTATAGACAGCGTGACAACAATGCGTAAAATGCTCCTACCCCCAATTTTATGTACAGTGGTGCTTGAAAGTTTGTGAACCCTTTAGAGATTTCTATATTTCTGCATAAATATGACCTAAAACATCATCAGATTTTCACACAAGTCCTAAAAGTAGATAAAGAGAACCCAGTTAAACAAATGAGACAAAAATATTATACTTGGTCATTTATTTATTGAAGAAAATGATCCAATATTACATATATGTGAGTGGCAAAAGTATGTGAACCTTTGCTTTCAGTATCTGGTGTGACCCCCTTGTGCAGCAGTACCTGCAACTAAACATTTCCAGTAACTGTTGATCAGTCCTGCACACCAGCTTGGAGGAATTTTAGCCCGTTCCTCCATACAGAAGAGCTTCAACTCTGGGATGTTGGTGGGTTTCCTCACATGAACTGCTTACTTCAGGTCCTTCCACAACATTTCAATTGGATTAAGGTCAGGACTTTGACTTGGCCATTCCAAAACATTAACTTTATTCTTCTTTAACCATTCTTTGGTAGAATGACTTGTGTGCTTAGGGTCGTTGTCTTGCTGCATGACCCACCTTCTCTTGAGATTCAGTTCATGGACAGATGTCCTGACATTTTCCTTTAGAATTCGCTGGTATAATTCAGAATTCATTGTTCCATCAATGATGGCAAGCCGTCCTGGCCCAGATGCAGTAAAACAGGCCCAAACCATGATACTACCACCACCATGTTTCACAGATGGGATAAGGTTCTTATGCAGTGTTTTCCTTTCTCCAAACATAACGCTTCTCATTTAAACCAAAAAAGTTCTATTTTGGTTTCATCCATCCACAAAACATTTTTCCAATAGCCTTCTGGCTTGTCCACATGATCTTCAGCAAACTGCAGATGGACAGCAGTGTTCTTTTTGGAGAGCAGTGACTTTCTTTTTACAACCCTGCCATGCACACCATTGTTGTTCAGTGTTCTCCTGATGGTGGACTCATGAACATTAACATTAGCCAATGTGAGAGAGGCCTTCAGTTGCTTAGAAGTTACCCTGGGCAATATTGTTGGATTACACTATGAGGCACACAGTAGGTGGCAGAGAACAAGAACTCGGATTTACCATCGAGAAAGGGAAAAGTGGTAGATCACCTCTGGTAGCAGTCACTGACATGGAGTTTGCAGATGATATTGCCCTCTTATCAGAGGAGTTGGCAAAGGCACAAGAACTTCTGGTGAGAGTGGAGTTAGAAGCTGCTAAGGTGGAACTACACCTCAGTGTGACCAAAACCGAAACAATGGTATTTAACCAACAGAATCCTGTCTAATTGAAAGCAAGGAATGGAGAAAGCATCAAAATTGTTAAAAATTTCAAGTATCTTGGCTCATACATGGAAAGCACAGAGAAGGACTTGAAGACAAGTATAGTGCTTGCATGGAAAGCTTGCCACAAATTGAACAAGATATGGAAATCAGCATTGTCAAAGAAGATTGTGACAGTGGGGGCATGGTCAAACATTGGTTTGTGAATGGAGGGTGAGGCTGGTCAAGGTGAATGACAAATTGATTACACCTGTGTCATAATAATTGTGTGTATGTCTTGCAGTGACAACTGGGGACTTATATGGAGGGAGGAAGCAGAGAAGAGGGTGCTTCCCAACACACTGTGGTTGTGTCTGTGTTTGTGAGAGAAAGTGCATTAACTACAAGCTGAAAAGCTTGAATAAAAACCAACTGTCATACAGACCGTTGCCCCAGAACTCCCCCCAGTGGCTGATATAGAGACAGCAGAGGAGGCTGACTCTTTTGAGCTGGTTTCTCAGCCAGAGCCAGCAGCTGTTCCTGTTCCCATGCCTGCAGCTGTTCCTGTTCCTGCAGCTGTTCCTGTTCCCGCAGAAGTTCCTGTACCTATAGCTGTTCCCGCAGCTGTTCCCATTCCTGTAGCTGTTCCTGTGCCAGCAGCTGTTCCTGTTCCAGCGCCAGTGCCTGCTCCTGAGCCAGAGGCAGAGCCAGAGTCAGCACCTGCTCCCGAGCCAGAGGTGGAGCCAGAGTCAGTGCCAGCACCTACTCCTGAGCCAGAGCCAGAGTCAGCGCCAGCGCCTGCTCCCAAGCCAGAGGTGAAGCCAGAGTCAGTGCCAACGCCTACTCCTGAGCCAGAGGTGGAGCCAGAGTCAGCGCCAACGCCTGATCCCAAGCCAGAGTCGGAGCCAGAGTCAGCACCAGTGCCTACTCCTGAGCCAAAGGTGGAGCCAGAGTCAATGCCAGTGCCTGCTCCCGAGCCAGAGGCGGAGCCAGCATCTGCTCCCGTGCCAGAGCCAGCATCCACTCCCGTGCCAGAGCCAGCATCCGCCCCGTGTCAGGGCCTGCTCCAGAGCCCTCTATGAAGCCTGAGCCCAGTCCAGAGCCCAAGTCTGTGCCTGAGCCATCTCCAGAGCCCAAGCCCGAGCCGTCTCCAGAGCCCAAGTCTTTGTTGTCCTCAGAACCAGAGCACAAGTCCTCATCGTCTTCAGAACCAGAGCCCGATTCCTCATCATCTTCAGAACCAGAGCCCGAGTCCTTATCGTCTTCAGAGCTCGAGCCCGAGTCCTTGTTGTCTTCAGAGCTCGAACCTGAGTCCAGTCCTGAAACCGAGTTGTCTACAGAACCCGAGCCCAAATCCTCATCGTTTTCAGAGCTCGAACCCAAATCCAGTCCAGAGTCCCCGTCATCTACAGAGCTCGAACCCAAATCCAGTCCAGAGTCCACATTGTCTTCAGAGCCTGAGTCCAGTCCAGAGTCCACGTCAAGTCCCGAGGTCAAGCCTACTCCTAGCCTAGAACCCAAGTCATGTCCAGAGCCTGAGCCTGAACCCCCACCTGGGCCAAGTATTATGGATTTTCGCTCCCGGTGGGAGCTCTTTGGGAGGGGGTTCTGTCAGTCCTGCGCACCTTGACACGTGCACCTGAAGGCGCGCTTCGGGCTGTGTGCACACCAAACGAGCTCCAGCATGCGTGCCGTGAACAAGGCACACCTGTCCTCAATCAGTGAACTAAATGTTGGACTATTTATGGACTGCTCTGAAGGTAATGCGATGCAAAGTATTACGCCACATTCAGTGTGCATTACCGAGCCTTGGTTCCCATGTTTGTGGTTTTCCTGGTTTCTCGACTCCTGTTCCCGATTCTAGTTCTCGTCCTTGTTTTTGCCTCTGACATTTCTGTTTGTGCCTCAATGAACCATTTACCTGCTTTTGTGTTTATGACCTTGCCTGCTGATTTGGACCATTTGCTGTTGTGTGTGTTTCCTGCATTTTTGGTATAAATCGCACTGTCTAATATTAAACACTTCTGCTCTTACATCCGCCTCTCTCACACACCTGACAGGCAGAATCCCCATGGCATCTTCAGTGTCACCAAAGGCAAGGCAAGACAAATTTATTTATATAGTACTATTCATACACACTGATAATTCAAACTGATTTACAAATAAGAAAACAGATGAGTAGAATAAAACATGCAGTGAATCCATAAAATAAAATAAAATAAATTCCAAATTACACCATAAAAAGGAAGTAATACAATTAAAACTTAATTAATATAATGTTATCCCATCAATGGATTTTTTTCTTCTCTGATGGCACAGGCATAATACAGGACAACAATACCAGGATTCATTAGTCTCAACTTTTGAAAGCATTGTTCAGGGAGCATGAGGAATCATTTTCATGCATGAATTGGCTACCATAGAATCCTGAACTTAACTCCATTGAAAATCTTTGGGATGTGCTGTAGAAGACTTCATGGTGTGGTTTGACTCTCCCATCACCAACACAAGATCTCGGCAAAAAGTTAATGCAACTCTGGATGGAAGTAAATGTTATGTTGCATAAGATCGGCCAGACAATGCAGTGCCGGAATCAAAGCTAAAGGTGGTCCAACAAAATATTAGTGTGTATGATTTTATTTGTCCAGGCAGCGTATCATTTGGGACTCTCTACTGACCATCTACACCTCATACAACAGACATTGCATTCATGAAATAACCATCTGGAGAGTGAGAAATGGGATGATCTCCATGTGTTTTTGCTTGTGTGTGTCCATGAGTGAGAAAACACTGAAACGTGCTCAAGGACTTAAATAAATTAAATAAATAAATAAATAAATAAGCAAGCAAGCAAGCTTTGTGAAAGGTCGCATGTCTACAAAGACTTCCTTCTTAGAGAACTGGGTATCTTACCATCTCCGTAGTTCTAAATACAGTTGTACATGCTATCCTCATAATATTATTGTTTTTTGTTTGTTTTGTTTTCATAGGCCACTATTAATTGCAAAGCTCAGATGATTCCTCTCCAACCCACAGTCCCACGTAACCTAGAGTTAACAACTGGGATTTGACAAACATTTGATCTGGGGGATAAAGTTAACAAATAGGGATCCAAATATTTTGTTCTCTGGGGGAAGCCTGAGTGGTGAAAATGAGGACCATCACTTCAGATGTGTTCAGTGTATGGTTTTGTAATCCTGTGGTACTTTTACAATGTAGTTGTCAACAACTTCGTCTTACAAGATTGTTCTCGGAAAGAAAACACATGTTAAATGTTAAACCTGTATTGTGTGATCATTTGTTTCCAGTCCTTGGAGTTAAAATGGCAGCAGGGACATCTCTTATTAATTCAAATTTAACACGTTTCATGGCAATTCTGACCATGGAAAGGTTGGACCTACCACCATCCAGTACATTTTTCATCTACATTTTTGGCATCATCACATACTGTTTAATTTTATTCTTCCACTCTGTGCTACTTGTGACTATTTTTGTAAAAAGGGATCTGCATAAACCAATGTACATACTGTTATTTAATTTATCCATATGTGACCTTTTGGGATCTACAGCTTTTTACCCTCAGCTGGCTTGTAGCATATTGTCTCAGACTCGAGAAATCTCCTACCCTGCCTGTGCCTTGCAAGGCCTGTTTATTCACCTCTATGGGAATGGATCTCTTTTATTTCTCACTGTTATGTCTTATGACAGGTACATTGCCATTTGCCAGCCTTTGAGATATCATAATATGATGACACGAGCTGTTTTGGTAAAATTTATCTTCTTGGTCTGGTCTGTAAATTGTACTATGATTGGGGCTTCATTTGTGCTCACATTAAGCAAAGAAATCTGCAGGACAAATATAGTGGACACATTCTGCAATCATCCATCTTTATTGAAGTTAACTTGTGAGGATACAAGAGTGGTTAACTACTACGGCTTGTTTACTATCGCTCTTTTCCAAGGCTCTTCCATACTAATAGTGTCATTAACATATATCAAAATACTAATTACCTGTCTTTCAACACAACAGAAAAATTCTATAAGTAAGGCAATGCAAACCTGTGGGACACATTTAGTTGTTTTTTTTACTTTTGAGGTTAATGTATTCTTAGCACTGCTTTCTCACAGGTTAGAAACAGTATCTCCACACTTAAGAAGAGCCTTTGGTGTTTCAATTATTATTTTTCCTCCAATTCTTAACCCACTTATTTATGGATTGAAAACAAGGGAAATCCGACAAACAATGTTTAAGTTCTTACAAACAAAAGTTTCTTCTAGATAACAGTTAACTAAACTAAAAGCATGTACATATATTATTTTCTGCAATTGAGCAAATAAATTAAGATACACAAAATAACTACTCTGAATTAGTCTGAAATATATGCACTTATATACTTATATAGTATCTATTTCACTGATTTATTTATATTAACATTTATATTATATGCATTTATTTTAGTTTTAATTTAAAACAGGAATAAACAGAAAGTTTTCAAATTTTGAAGACAAAAAAGTATATATACACACCAAGGAAAGGAAATATTCACCATCATGAACATTTGAGATTTTGTGCTATTTCATGATCATGTTCAGGAAATTTGTGATCTTGATGGTGTTAACTCCTTTTTTTTTTTTTTTTTTACAATTGATCAAATTCTTCTTGAGTCTCATACTTCCACACCAATGGATTTGATGTAGCATGGATCATCAGTTCTACACAAACTTGTGGAGTCCATGAAGCTCAAGTGCATGCTGTCATTGAAGTTGAACAGTGGGAGTGTACCAAAAACTTAGAAATTAATGGGTTTAGATCCGACTATTCCTCCTAAGATCCTACTTTTCATCAATAATATGGCTGTTAATATGGTGTCATAAAAAATGGCCTGCAAATGTGCAGCTCTTTAGACATTACAAGTATTTAGCAGAAGCTCTTATCCAGAGCAATGTACCCAAAACAGCCTGGGGTTAGGTGCCTTGCTCAAGGGCCTTTCCTGCAGGTCTAGGGAATCAAACCTTTAACCTTTTGGTCCCAAAGCTGTTTCTCTAACCATTAGGCCATGGCTTTACAAATGTGTAACTCAGTTATACGTGATCAAACTAAGGACAAGACCTAAAGTTATACAACGACATTTAATTACCCAAACAGTGCTCACTGATGTTATGAATATCACTTAACTTAGTAAAGATATTGGAACATTATTTCCAACAGTGGCACAAAATTAAACTGATTGTAATCTTAAAATATTATCCTTTATTTGACTGAGTTCATCAGTAGCATATACACTTTTTTTTTGTTATTCATTTGTAAATGTCACTTCCAATTAGCTTAAATTTTATTTGCAATTCTAAACCTTACCCATGGTTTAATAAAAATGACCAAATATTTTGAAAGCAATGCACATTCTACGAATTGGATTTTACCTTTCCTTATTACCATATTCACTTATATTAATTTGATTTCCAGAAAAGTCTACAAAAGGTCTAAAAACCTTTGTGTGCTGAACTAGTTTACATTCATGCAGTGGTCTCCATTTTCTGTACCGTAACACTGAAGATGATGTCTGCTGTTTTTTCTGCTGAAAACCTAATTAAAGCAATTACATGTTGTAATAGGTCTCTTTCTGAGTTTCTATGCCCTTGCCATGGAGCACAAATAAATAAATAAATAAATAAATAAATGACAAACAGTGGCGGCGCGCATGTACACATCGGCTTTGCTCTCCGATGATGAATTAAATTTCATTGTACATTTGTGCAGTGACAATAAAGCCATTCTTCTTCTTATATGCTCAACCTACTTTTGCAAACTCATCTTCAGATTTTTGGGTTATCTTCTCCAAGATGCTTCCAAATGACTTAGACTTTCACATTTGCCTCACCATTTTGCTCTTTCATCAGAGGCCACTGTCAGCTGCCTAAACTCAGAGGATTTCAAACCCACAGTCCCGTGTAACCGAGAGTCAACAACTGGGATTTGGAAATTTGACCTGTGGGATAAAGTTGACATGCAGGGATCCAAATATTTCAGCTCTCTGGGTGGATACCTGAATGGTGATAATGAACATCTTTGCTTCTGTTGTGATCATTTTGTGGGTTTTGTGCTGCTGTCGCACTTTTGCTGAATTAGTTGTCAACATGCAGTAGTTAGTCAAAGTCATCGTATCATCCTGTCTTCAGTAAGATAGCATAGTTGAGGTAAAAACAGTTTCCCATATTAATTGTTATACAGTATATTGTTACATATTTTATTAAATATACTGCATATATATTTTCCAGGTCTTGTAACTATAATGGACAGAGACACATCTCTTAACAATACAAATTTAACACGTTTCATGACAATTTTGACCATGGAAAAGTTGGACCTACCACCATCCAGTGCCTTTTTCATATTCATTTTTGGTATTTTCACATACTGTTTAATTGTGTTCTTCCACTCAGTACTGCTTGTGACTATTGTTGTAAAAAGGGATCTGCATAAGCCTATGTACATACTGCTGTTTAATTTGTCCATATGTGACCTTATGGGAGCTACAGCTTTTTATCCTCAGCTTGTTTGTAGTATATTTTCTCAGATGAGAGAAATCTCCTACCCTGCCTGCGCCTTGCAAGGCATAATTATTCACCTTTATGGAAGTGGAGCTCTTTCATTTCTCACTGTTATGTCTTATGACCGATACATTGCCATTTGCAAGCCTTTGAGATACCACGATTTGATGACAGAAGATACCTTGGTAAAACTTATTTTCATGGTGTGGTCTGTCAGTATTTTCACGGTTGGGTCTCTATTTACGCTCACAATAAGCAAAGAAATTTGCAGGATAAATATAGTGGACACATACTGCAATAATCCATCGTTAATGAAGCTAAGCTGTGAGGATATGAAAGTGATTAACTACTATGGCTTGTCTCATATAGTTCTTATACAAGGCTCTTCTGTACTGGTAGTATCATTGACATATATAAAAATCCTAATTACCTGTCTTTCTACAAAACAGACACACTCTATAAGTAAGGCAGTGCAAACATGTGGGATGCATCTCGCTGTTTTTTTGAGTTTTGAAATTAATGCATTCTTACTACTGATTTCTCACAGGTTACAATCAGTGTCTCCAGACATACGAAGGGCCTTTGGTGTTTCAATTCTTATATTTCCTCCAATTCTTAACCCTCTAATTTACGGGTTAAACACAAAGGAAATTCGAAAAACAGTTTTTCAATTCTTAACAACAAAGGTTTTTTTTAATTAATCTAAAATGAACAACACATGTACTTTCTTAAGCAATTCACCAAAAAAATTAACAAAGGCAGAAAACCATTTTCATAAAAAAATATATTTGAATGGTTCTCAAACGTGTGTGTGTGTGTGTGTGTTGACCTTTTCTATTTTGGTGCAAAGGTATCCATTTCCTGTATCATAAAAACAATGGCTACAGCCCCTATTACACAGCCTATTCAAGGTGGAAATCGTATCATTTTATTCCGTTGCATGCTCTGTGTAAAACTTCTAAATGTGGAATGGGGGGTGTCTTTGCCATTTAGCCTTTGAAATGGAATGATAAGTAAGAACAGAAATGGAATTGACATTTGTGTAAAAGAGACAGCCAAGATGGCAAATTAACATCCGTATAAAAGGAACAGCCAGCACTGCGGGACAGTGGTGTCACGTTTTTGACATTCTTCTTTCCGAGATCAGCACTAATTCAAATGCCTCCATCTATGGCATCTAAGGTCCTATAAGAAATATTATGTTTTCAGCTAAGGAAACCCTGCCCTTCAAAAAGGAAGATTATACACCACAGGAGGAGGGGGGGCAAGCAAAGGAGAGAGACACAAAACAGAATCTACCACCAGAAACTTATTCTGCTGAAGACAGAGATAACCCAGTTCAGAGGAAACCTCCAAAAGGAGTAGCTACGTCAGCAGCTCGATTGTATGCTGCAGTCACTGCAGGAAATCCAGTTGAGTGGGTCTGAGGGCAGATCTGCACAATGTGTGAAATGTGCATTTATGTCAACCACTGTTTCAGGCTTCAAGTGCATTTCTGCACACTGCATGATTGAGGAAATGTGCATTTTTGCACAGACTATACATATTTGTGTATTTTTTGTTTGCTATATAAAGAGTAGAATGTCACAGAGACAGTGTTAATGCAATGATGTTTGGAAGTTTTAGTTAGCTCTAGTCTATGTATTAAACTTAGATTAGCTTCACGCTGTTCCTGCTGATAATATGGGGATTGCAGCTCCTCTTTGATAGGTTTTGATATGCTATCATGTTTTTATTTTACTTTTATTTCTTGAAACTCTTATACTTATTATCTTGGCAAATCCTAAGCAAATAAACTGAAATCCCTAGAGAGGGTGCTTCATATACCTTATCTCTGTCTTGAGTTTGGTTTTTCACAGAAGAAAGTTCTCATGGGCTTTACACAGGACCACCAAGGCTAAGTGGATGCCTACACTTATAATTCTGTAATAAAGCTTGACAATTTTGCTGTAGCTAATTCAATGCCATAAAAAAAATCTTTAATTAGTAGAATTTAGGGTTTTTCTGGACAGTCCTCACAACATTTTTTTTTTGCCTAAAATCACTTCCTACTTCTCTTCACTTTCTCCTCAGTATAATTCTGATCACATAAACATGTTGCTTGTATGACTCTGTCCACTCCTCTCTCTCATTACCTCTCTCTCTTTCGCTTTCACTCTGTTTGTGAGCGCAATATTCTGTGACAGATTTTCCCTCTGAAAAGCCAGTATGATTGGAGGATTCAGACTTCTGACATGTAGATGGATCATCCTAGATGACAATGCTCGATTGAGACATGTCACACCTCTACTTGCAAAAACATTCTGGTGTGGCTTCCTGCCAGCTTTATTTTTATAAATCATGTAAATTTCTATCAGGATATTGTCCAACAGCATTATTGAAGAAAAAAAGTTCCACATTTAGTCAGAGATGTCATCTTTGAAATGCAGAGTGCTTTGGTGTCCGAACACTCTGAAATTTAGTAACTAGGCATAAAGTTTAGTGATGCATATTTGAAAATAGTATTTCTTCCTTGACTATGCTCACGAAACTCCCCAACAATTTTAAAAAGTCAGTCTTATTTGATTGACACCCGTCTCGTCTCATCTCATCTTCTTCCGCTTATCCGGGGCTGGGTTGCGGAGGCAGCAGTCTGAGCATGGAAGCCCTAACTTCCCTTTCCCCAGACACTTCGGCCAGCTCCTCGGGAAGAACACCGAGGCGTTCCCTGGCCAGCCGAGAGACATAGTCCCTCCAGCATGTCCTGGGTCTTCCCCGGGGCCTCCTCCCAGGGGACATGCCTGGAACACCTCCCCAGGGAGGCGTCCAGGAGGCATCCGAAAGAGATGCCCGAGCCACCTCAGCTGATTCCTCTCGATGTGGAGGAGCAGCAGCTCTACTCTGAGCTCCTTCCGAGTGATTGTGCTTCTCACCCTATCTCTAAGGGAGCGCCCAGCCACCCTGCGAAGGAAACTCATTTCGGCCACTTGTATCCGCGATCTTGTTCTTTTGGTCATTACCCAAAGCTCATGACCATAGGTGAGAGTCGGAATGTAGATCGACCGGTAAATCGAGAGCTTCGCCTTTTGGCTCACCTCCTTCTTCACCACGATGGACCGGTAAAGCGACCGCATCACTGTGGAGGCTGCACCAATCCACCTGTCAATCTCATGCTCCATCCTTCCCTCACTCATGAACAAGATCCAGAGATACTTAAACTCCTCCACTTGAGGCAGGACTTCTCCACCAACCTGGAGAGGGCAAGCCACCCTTTTCCGGTTGAGAACCATGGCCTCTGACTTGGAGGTGCTGATTCTTATCCCAGCTGCTTCACACTTGACTACAAACCACCCCAGTGCATGCTGAAGGTCCTGGTTTGAAGAAGCCAACAGGACAGCATCATCTGCGAAAAGCAGAGATGAAATCCTGTGGTTCCCAAACAGGATTCCTTCCGGCCCCTGGCTGTGCCTAGAAATTCTGTCCATAAAGATTATGAACAGAACCGGTGACAAAGGACAGCCCTGCAGGAGTCCAACATGCACTGGGAACAGGTCTGACTTACTGCCGGCAATGCGAACTAGACTCCTGCTCCGTTCGTACAGGGACTGGACAGCCCTTAGCAAAGAGCCCCGAACCCCACACTCCTAAAACACCCCCCACAGAATACCACGAGGGACACGGTCGAATGCCTTCTCCAAATCCACAAAGCACATGTGGACCGGTTGGGCAAACTCCCATGAACCCTTGATCACCCTATGAAGGGTATAGAGCTGGTCCAGTGTTCCGCGACCAGGATGAAAACTGCATTGTTCCTCTTGGATCTGAGGTTCAACTATTGGCCGAATTCTCCTCTCCAGTACCCTGGAGTAAACCTTCCCTGGGAAGATGAGAAGTGTGATTCCCCTATAATTGGAGCACACTCTTCAGTCCCCTTTCTTAAAAAGAGGGACCACCACCCCAGTCTGCCACTCCAGAGGCACTGTCCCTGACCGCCATGCGATGTTGCAGAGGCCTGTCAGCCAAGACAGCCCCACAACATCCAGAGACTTGAGATACTCGGGGCGGATCTCATCCACCCCCGGTGCCTTGCCACCGAGGAGCTTGCTAACCACCTCAGTGACTTCGGCTTGGGTAATGGATGAGTCCACCTCTGAGTCATCAGCCTCCGCTTCCTCAATGGAAGACATGACAGTGGGATTGAGGAGATCCTCGAAGTATTCCTTCCACCGCCCAACAATGTCCCCAGTTGAGGTCAACAGCTCCCCACCCACACTGTAAACAGTGTTGGCAGAGTACTGCTTCCCCCTCCTGAGGCGCCGGATGGTTTGCCAGAATTTCTTTGAGGCTGACCGATAGTCCTCCTCCATGGCCTCACCGAACTCCTCCCAGTTCTGAGTTTTTGCCTCCACAACTGCCTGAGCTGCGGCACGCCTGGCCTGCCGATACCCAGCAGCTGCCTCAGGAGTCCTGGAGGCCAACATGGCCTGATAGGACTCCTTCTTCAGCTTGACGGCATCCCTTACTTCCGGTGTCCACCACCAGGTTCGGGGACTGCCGCCACGACAGGCACCGGAGACCTTGCGGCCACAGCTCCAAACAGCCACGTCGACAATGGAGGCAGAAAACATGGTCCACTCAGATTCAATGTCCCCCGCCTCCCTCGGAAGCTGGGAGAAGCTCTCCCGGAGGTGGGAGTTAAAGACCTCCCCGACAGAGTGCTCAGCCAGACGTTCCCAGCAGACCTTCACCATACGTTTGGGCCTGCCAGGTCTGTCCGGCTTCCTCCTCCGCCAGCGGATCCAACTCACCACAAGGTGGTGATCAGTTGACAGCTCAGCCCCTCTCTTCACCCGAGTGTCCAAGACATAGGGCCGGAGATCCGATGAAACGACAACAAAGTCGATCATCAACCTCTGACCTAAGGTGTCCTGGTGCCACGTGCACTTATGGACACCCCTATGCTCGAACATGGTGTTCGTTATGGACAAACCATGACTAGCACAGAAGTCCAATAACAAAACACCACTCGGGTTCAGATCGGGGAGGCCATTCCTCCCAATCACGCCCCTCCAGGTGTCACTGTCATCGCCCATGTGAGCGTTGAAGTCCCCCAGTAGAACAATGGAGTCCCCAGTCTGAGCACCTCTCAGTACCTCTCCCAGGGACTCCAAGAAGGCCGGATACTCTATACTGCTATTCGGTCCATAGGCACAAACAACAGCAAGAGCCCTCTCCCCGATCCTAAGGCACAGAGAGGCGACCCTCTCATTCACTGGGGTAAACTCCAACACATGGCGGCTGAGCTAGTGAGCTATAAGCAAGCCCACACCAGCCTGCCGCCGTTCACCATGGGTGACTCCAGAGAAGTGGAGAGTCCAGCCCCTTTCGAGGAGCTGGGTTCTGGAGCCCAAGCTGTGTGTGGAGGTGAGCCCAACTATCTCTAGCCGGTACCTCTCAACCTCCTGCACAAGCTCAGGCTCTTTTCCCCCCAGTGAAGTGACATTCCATATCCCAACAGCTAGCCGCTGTGTTCGGGGATCAGGTCGCCGAGGCCCCTGCCTTCAACTGCCGCTCAATCCACACTGCACCAGCCCCTACGGCTACCTCTGTGGGTGGTAAACCCACAGGAGGTCGGGCCCACGTCACCGCTTCAGGCTGAGCCCGGCTGGGCCCCATGGGCAAAGGCCTGGCCACCAAGCGCTTGCATATGAGCCCCAACCCCGGGCCTGGCTCCAGGGTGGGGCCCCGGCTGCGCCATACCGGGCGACGTCACAGTCCTTGATAGATTGTTATCCATAAGGGGTTTTGGTGAACTGCTCTTAGTCTGGCCTGTCACCTAGGACCTGTCTGCCTTGGGAGACCCTAACAGGGGCGTAATGCCTTCGACAACATAACTCCTAGGATCAGTCAAGCACACAAACCCCTCCAGCACAATAAGGTGGCAGTTCTAGGAGGGGTGATTGACACCCACATGGACCATCTCATCTCATCTCATTATCTCTAGCCGCTTTATCCTTCTACAGGGTCGCAGGCAAGCTGGATCCTATCCCAGCTGACTACGGGCAAAAGGCGGGGTACACCCTGGACAAGTCACCAGGTCATCACAGGGCTGACACATAGACACAGACAACCATTCACACTCACATTCACACCTACGGTAAATTTAGAGTCACCAGTTAACCTAACCTGCATGTCTTTGGACTGTGGGGGAAACCGGAGCACCCAGAGGAAACCCACGCAAATACGGGGAGAACATGCAAACTCCACACAGAAAGGCCCTCGCCGGCCACGGGGCTCGAACCTGGACCTTCTTGCTGTGAGGCGACAGCGCTAACCACTACACCACCGTGCCATTCCCCACATGGACCAATTGTAGAAATATTTAGAATTAAAACAAGACCTCACTGGTTGAGATTGACCATTCACAGACAGCGTGATAACAATGCATAAAACAATCATGCCCCCAATTTTATGGATGTGATTGGTTGGAGTTGTCAGGGAGTGCAGACTCAACAATCAGCAGCTTGTATTTCCAGATGGTGTTTGTGCAGGCCATGTCATGCTCCACCCTGGACATCCACTCCAGAGATTACGGATCTCTCACGCCAGCGCTGATCCTGACCCGGGACGGGAATTCCTTCTCTCCTGAACTCACTTCCTGGTTTTTACTGCTGCTTAGTTAAATGACTCTACCTTTGCCAGAATGTCTCATTTGCCTCTCTTGCTTCTCATGGTTTTTCTCTCTAGCAACTTTTTCTTGTTCATGGTTTTTGCACTAGCATTCTTCTGGTTCATGATTTTTTGCACTAAGGGTTATTTCTAGTTCATGGTTTCTTGCACTAAGGGTCTTTTCTTGTTTATGTTTTTTTGCACGAGCGTTTTTGTCTTTGCCCGTCTCATTTCATCTCATCTCATTATCTCTAGCCGCTTTATCCTTCTACAGGGTCGCAGGCAAGCTGGAGCCTATCCCAGCTGACTACGGGCGGAAGGCGGGGTACACCCTGGACAAGTCGCCAGGTCATCACAGGGTTGACACATAGACACAGACAACCATTCACACTCACATTCACACCTACGGTCAATTTAGAGTCACCAGTTAACCTAACCTGCATGTCTTTGGACTGTGGGGGAAACCGGAGCACCCGGAGGAAACCCACGCGGACATGGGGAGAACATGCAAACTCCACACAGAAAGGCCCTCGCCGGCCCCGGGGCTCGAACCCAGGACCTTCTTGCTGTGAGGCGACAGCGCTAACCACTACACCACCGTGCCACCCTCTTTGCCCTTCTCATGTTTTGTTAAGTTTTTTTGTCTCATTTTATCCAGACTATTTTTGCCATTTGTTTTTTGTCCTGTTTGTTTACCTTTTTGCCATGCTCTTTTTTCCCTGAATTAAATCATATTATTTATTGGATTACTCTCTGTGTTCTGCTCTTGGATCCTAACTTCACCACACCTCCATCAATCCTAACAGGCCAAGCTTTATTGTACATATGCCCAGTTGTTTTGGAGAAAAAAACATGGACTCCATATGGACAGTTTGCTTCAGTATCCTGGATTGTAGCACCAGTGTAACAGTAATGGGGGAGCATTGAAGCATTTGACAGGTTGGATAATGGTATGACAATGGATATTTATTCAAGCTTTTCAGCTAGTAGTTAAATAATGAAATTTGCTCCAAACTATACTGAGAGAGTGTATTTAACTTACAATTCCTGTTGTATGTTAGTTTATGGCAGTCAGAATCTTTCTTTAGTCCAATTCCTATAGAACAGGGAGGAAGTTCAGCCATTTCTAGATGTCTAAGAACAAACTCATTTATACTGATCTCAAATTGAAAGCAACTACAATTAAATTCCCTAGTCAACTATTCAAAATATCCAATCCTTGCAAATAGTTTGGAGCAAATTTCATTAATTAAACAGAGAACTGAACTTGAGAACATTTCAAGCACAGACACAGTATGTCTGCATCATGAGAAACTGTTTCTGATGAAATATGAAGAGCTACAGAAAAGTTGTTGTGATCCATATGAAAGGCACAAGAAAAAGTTAAAACAGAATTACGTTCAATTCTTCCTGAAACAGCAGATTCACTTTCAAAACTGATAAATAAAAATATTAAACCTGGACAAAAATTGTGTTCTAAATGTTCACAGAGAGTGAAAGAACATTTAAGCCAAGCAGATTCAGCAGGTTCTACAGAATCAGAACAAGAGAGCATGTGTGTAGATGTGGATCCAACATACACTGGTGAGGTAGCTGAATCACCTGACAAAAGCCTTGTGTCAATTGGTTGCTCTCCACTGAAAATTGCCAAGTATAGCCACAAACAGAAAGCTGCATATGGCAAAGCAAAGCTGCAACGAGTAGAAGAAACTTTACGTTCTAAAATGAAATTTTATTAATTAATGAAATTTGCTCCAAACTATACTGAGTGTATTTAACTTACAATTTCTGCTGTATGTTAGTTTATGGCAGTCAGAATCTTTCTTTAGTCCAATTCCTATAGAACAGGGAGGAAGTTCAGCCATTTCTAGATGTCTAAGAACAAACTCATTTATACTGATCTCAAATTGAAAGCAACTACAATTAAATTCCCTAGTCAACTATTCAAAATATCCAATCCTTGCAAAGAAACACATTCAGTTAATAACATTGGTAAATTTTCTCAGTGCTCTGTATTACAATGTATTTTATATAATCCAAGCAATATAATGTTATCTGAACAAGTATGCAGTTTACAGACTCTAAAACTATAAGATATAGGGTTGCCACCTGTGTCTGACAAAAATCCTGGACATTTCGACCATCCAATCGACCTTTTTGCTTGTAAGCAATGGCGCCCTTCGCACATCTAACCCAAGACAAAAATCGCCCTTCTACGCTGAAATTGTATTGCTCTAATTAGTAAAAATGACGCTTTTGCTAGTTATTTGTTTAGTTAATTGCTTTACATAATATAGCAGGTCTTCATTATTTTGGTTTATTTCCAACAGTTTTTGGTTGTGGACACCTGGGGGCAGTAGTGGGCACAGGTAAAAAGGGAATACATAATTAAGTTCTGTTTATTTGCTTATGTGGAATAAAAATAATCAAATTTTTCATTGTATCTAAGAATATCTGAATGTAACAATGTAAGGTGTAGTGTCCAACAGCTTACCTGATTGCTTAGAGTGTGGTGTGTGCTTTGCTTGTGCCTCTGCTGCTTGCTGCTCTTGGCTAAACAAATACATAGGAGGACATGTAACTGATATAACTGGGCACATACAGTACATACAGGAGTAGGCAGATAAGACTATTTGGATTTCATTTAATTCACCAAAATCTTACCTAATCTTCCATTTATATTTGGTGTTTTTCTTTGCTGCTGCTATGAGTCCTGGCTGATTTTCAATGAATGTCTTGAGGACAACTGAAAGTTTAGCCTGACTTGAAGCTCAGCCGTCACCATTGCAACAGAGAGTCTGTTTCTTTTATCAGTCCAAGCATCCTCCATTGCCCCATTTTCCACCAAAGCAGTTCCAGGGCTGGTTCGGGGCCAGTGCTTAGTTTGGAACCGGGTTTTCTGTTTCCACTGACAAAGAACTGGCTCTGGGGCCAGAAAAACCGGTTCCAGGCTAGCACCAACTCTCTGCTGGGCCAGAGGAAAGAACCGCTTACATCAGCGGGGGGGGTGGCGGAGTTGTTAAAACCAACAACAATAACAAGACCGCGAAAGATCGCCATTTTTAAGCGACGAGAAGCAGCAGTTGTACAAACGCAAAGTCATCCATTATTATTATTATTATTATTGTTGTTGCTGCTTCTTCTGTGTTGTGTTGTTTTTGCTTTGATATTCGCGCCAAGGTTTATGTAAATGTAGCGACGTAAGTGACGTATACAGCGACGTAATGACATGCCTCCGCTTAGCACGGCGAGCTACGGAAAAGCAAGCTGGTTCTCAGCTGGCTCGCAAGTTGAAATACACATTTTGCCCATCACGTACAAAAAACTGGGACATTCAGTGTCCCGGATTTTTATTTTTATTTTCCGGGACAGACCATGAAAATCCGGGACAATCAGGAAAAACCGGGACAGGTGGCAACACTAATAAGATATGAGCCACCTGTTCTGGTATCAAAGGTCACCTATTGTGCTGTGTTGATATTGAGAAGGCTGGCTGTTGACTGGTACACAATAGCTGGTAATTGATTGCTAATGTTACACATTCTTAGATTAAAATCAATTTACAAATAATTAATACTGAGCATTAATTGAAATTTTATTTAAAATTGAGGAAGAAACATGTCTCCTAACCTACTTGAGCCTTATTGAAGGATTTATTAACCCTCAAATATCAGTTATATGAAAATATATCAAAAATTCGAATTTGGTGAAAATGGATATTTTAAACCCCTGTAGTTTAAAAATACTTGAGAGACACAGAACAAAAATTTGGAAATATAAAATATGGGTCTTGGGGATTACTGAAAAAAATTTACAAGTTCCTAACTGCTATCCCACATTGGATTTCTTGCTACTGAAAATGGCATGTTTTAGAAATCGGCGAATTTCAAAACCCTATTACAGACAAACTAGGAATAGTGGAGACTTGGTAAAACTGAAATTGGTAGATATTTCTGTGTAGATTTGAATAACATTCTTAGTTTAAGCATTACTGCCACAGGCAAGCTTCCAGAATGAATTAAAAATGCAAAAAAATGCAAATCTGTCTTTTTAATTTCCTTGTTAAAATCACCATCTAATATACAATGACCATTAAAATTCTAAGTTGAAGCTTGTAGTACAAGACATTGAGTCTCTCTGTGCAAAATTTTAGGTTTCTATCTTGCATAATAAAGATTATATTGCACTTTGAAATATGTATGTTTTGAGCAAAATGCAAAAAAAAAAATCGAAAAATTCAAATGCCTGTATCTCAGAAACCGTTGGAGATAGGAAGCTCAAATTATGGGGATTAACTTCTTTTAATAGTATCTCTGAACCCTCCAAATTTCATTGAAATCTGAGATGGTCGAGCATAAATTTGTCAGATATTTGTTGATTTGGCATGGAATGACCCAGCAATCACGTTGTCAGAGGACCATTTCGCGGCAATTCCAGTGGCAGGCAGACTTCCTGGCTCTTCTCTCTTTCTTTCACCCTCCCTGTGTCCCTACAATATGGAAGTGGCGGCCATCCCCCCCACAACATGCTCGCTGAGCCAATGGTGTCCCCCTCCCTCCCTGTGTGTTTCTGTGTCATCCCCCTCACAGCTGAGTGATCCCCAAGCTGCCAGTACAGGAGTGAAGCCTGGGCCAGTGTGCTGGTGCTGTGGGGAACCTGGGTACTTCCAGGATCAGTGCCATGCAATGGAGTTGGGGGCAGTGGTCCAGATCCCTGATCTGCCAGTGACTGCCTTCAATCAGGCAAGAACATATTGCATACCAGTGAATATGCTGGTATGCTGGTAACACCAATACATATGTGTTGGTGGATTCAGGATGTAATCAAACCTGCTTTCACCAAGGCATGATTCAAGGTGAAGCATTGGTTGCAGCACGTTTGGTGAAGGATCTGTGTGTACACAGGGATGTTCATGAATACTCACTGGTGCTGGTCCATGTTCACTTTCAGGGGATAAAATATAGTGTAGAGGTGGTGGTTAAACTGCACCTCAACCACCCACTAATTCTGGGAACCAAATGGCCTGGGTTTAGGAGTTTAATGGAGGTGGGTGGATCCTGCAGCAGCATCTCATCTCATCTCATCTCATCTCATGATCTCTAGCTGCTTTATCCTGTTCTACAGGGTTGCAGGCAAGCTGGAGCCTATCCCAGCTGACTACGGGCGAAAGGCGGGGTACACCCTGGACAAGTCGCCAGGTCATCACAGGGCTGACACATAGACACAGACAACCATTCACACTCACATTTATGGTCAATTTAGAGTCACCAGTTAACCTAACCTGCATGTCTTTGGACTGTGGGGAAAACTGGAGCACCCGGAGGAAACCCACACGGACACGGGGAGAACATGCAAACTCGGCACAGAAAGGCCCTCGCCGGCCACGGGGCTCGAACCCGGACCTTCTTGCTGTGAGGCGACAGCGCTAACCACTACACCACCATGCCACCCCTCCTGTAGCAGCATGTCATGGGGAAATTGTGGTGTAGCATTAGCTGGGGAAGCCCTCTCAGAGCCATCCATGTCAGCTCCGCATCACAGTGAAATGGGAGGGAGTGCCTCTGCCCTCTCATCTCATCTCATCTCATCTCATCTCATTATCTCTAGCCGCTTTATCCTGTTCTACAGGGTCGCAGGCAAGCTGGAGCCTATCCCAGCTGACTACAGGCGAAAGGTGGGGTACACCCTGGACAAGTCGCCAGGTCATCACAGGGCTGACACATAGACACAGACAACCATTCACACTCACATTCACACCTACGCTCAATTTAGAGTCACCAGTTAACCTAACCTGCATGTCTTTGGACTGTGGGGGAAACCGGAGCACCCGGAGGAAACCCACGCGGACACGGGGAGAACATGCAAACTCCACACAGAAAGGCCCTCGCCGGCCGCGGGGCTCGAACCCGGATCTTCTTGCTGTGAGGCGACAGCGCTAACCACTACACCACCATGCCGCCCCTCCTGCAGCAGCATGTCATGGGGAAATTGTGGTGTAGCATTAGCTGGGGAAGCCCTCTCAGAGCCATCCATGTCAGCTCCGCATCACAGTGAAATGGGAGGGAGTGCCTCTGCCCTCTCTTTCGGGAAATCCGTCAAGGATTTCCCTTTGGAGCAAGCATGAGATGAGACGTTGCATAGTGCTTTTGACCAAGTGAGAGTAGTCAATGGTCAACTCCTCCAGACAAATGTTACACTCTCCTACCTGTACTTAAGATAGATTGTAGAGGCACTGTTTAAAATACTCTCCTGAGTCAGGATTCTGAAAGAAATTCTGACTGATCGGGGCACTATGTTCATATCACACACCCTTCGTGAATGCTCTGAGTTATTGGGGGTGAAATCCACTTGCACAAGTTTTTATCATCTGCAGACAGACGGCCTGGTCGAACAGTTTAACCAAACCCTTAAGAACCTAAATTGTAAGTTAATAAGCATTTGCGGTGATGTTCACAGATGGTGTGAGGCATGAAATCCTGAAAGAAATTCTGACTATACAAAGCACTATGTTCTTGTCTCAAACTCTTTGTGAGTTTAACAAAGTACTGGGGATTAAATTGATTTGCACCAGTCTTTACTGGTTTACTGGCCTGGTAGAATGGTTTAACCAAATGCTAAAAACACAGGATTTGTAATTTTGTTCATGAAGTCTCTCAAATTTTTAGAAGGGCAGAATCCTGTGGCATCTTCAATATCATAAAAGGCAAGGCAAGGCAAATTTATTTATATCATACCATTCATACACACTGATAATTCAAATTGATTTACAAATCAGCAGAAATGAGTAGAATAAAAAATACAGTGAAACCATTAAATAATGAAATACAATAAAATGAAATCTAAATTATATAATAAAAAGGAAGTAATACAATTCAAACTTGACTAATATAATGTTATCACATCAATGGATTTTTTTTTCCTTCTCTGATGGCACAGAAATATTTCAGGAAAGCAATACCATGATTCATCAGTCTCACCTTATGAAAGCATGGTTCAGGGAGTATGAGGAATAATTTTCACACATGAATTGGCCACCACAGAATCCTGAAATTAACCCTATTGAAAATCTTTCAGGTGTGCTGGAGAAGACTTCATGGTGTGGTTTGACTCGTCCATCACCAACGCAAGATCTCAGTGAAAAGTTAATGCAACTCTGGATGGAAATAAATGTTATGTTGCATTAGGTTGTCAAGACAATGCAGTGGTGAATGTACGCCATAATCAAAGTTAAAGGTGGGTCAACAAAATATTCGTGTGGATAATTTTATTTGTTCAGGCAGCGTATCATTTGGGTCTTTCTACCTACCATCAACACCTCATACAACAGCCACTGCATTCATGAAGCAACCAGCTGGAGAGTGGGAAATGGACTGATCTCCATGTGTTTGTGATCGTGTGTGTCCATGAGTGAGAAAACACTTTCATAGTTTCGTGAAAGGTTGCATGTCTACAAAGTCTTCCTTCTTAGAGAGCTAGGTCTCCTGTTATCTCCATACTTCTAAATACAGTTGTACATACTATCATAATATTATTGGGTTTTTTGTTTGTTTTTTTTTCTTCTTTTTTTCCCATAGGCCACTATTAATTGCAAAGCTCAGATGATTCCTCTCCAACCCACAGTCCCATGTAACCTAGAGTTAACAACTGGGATTTGATGAATATTTGATCTGGGGGATAAAATTAACAAATAGGGATCCAAATATCTTGTTCTCTGGGGGAAGCCTGAGTGGTGAAAATGAAGACCATCACTTCAGATGTGTTCAGTGTATGGGTTTTGTGATCCTGTGGCACTTTTATAATGTAGTTGTCAACAACTTGGTCTTACAAGCTTGTTTTCAGTAAGAAAGCTTATGATAAATATTAAACCTGTATTTTGTTATCTTATAATTTTTGCCAGGCCTTGTAGTTAAAATGGAAGCAAAGACATATCTTATACATTCAAATTTAACACGCTTCATGACAATTCTGACCATGGAAAGGTTGGACCTACCACCATCCAGTATATTTTTTATATACATTTTTGGCATCATCACATACTGTTTAATTTTGTCCTTCCACTCCACGTTACTTGTGACAATTATTGTAAAAAGGGATCTCCATAAACCGATGTACATACTGTTATTTAATTTATCCATTTGTGACCTTTTGGGCTCTACAGCTTTTTACCCTCAGCTGGTTTGTAGCATATTGTCTCAGACTCGAGAAATCTCCTACCCTGCTTGTGCCTTGCAAGGCCTGTTTATTCACCTATATGGGAATGGATCTCTTTTATTTCTCACTGTTATGTCTTATGACAGGTACATTGCCATTTGCCAGCCTTTGAGATATCATAATGTGATCACACGAGCTGTTTTGATAAAATTAATTTTCTTGGTCTGGTCTGTAAATTGTACTATGATTGGGGCTTTATTTGTGCTCACATTAAGCAAAGAAATCTGCAGGACCGATATAGTGGACACATTCTGCAATAATCCATCTTTATTGAAGCTAAGCTGTGAGGATACAAGAGTGGTTAACTATTACGGCTTGTTTTGTATAGCTCTTGTCCAAGGTTCTTCCATACTGATAGTGTCATTAACATATATCAAAATCCTAATTACCTGTCTTACTACACAACAGAAAAATTCTATAAGTAAAGCAATGCAAACCTGTGGGACACATTTAGTTATTTTTCTAAGTTTTGAGAGTTACACATTCTTAACACTGCTTTCTCACAGGTTAGAAGTAGTATCTCCACATTTAAGAAGAGCTTTTGGTGTTTCAGTTATTATCTTTCCTCCAATTCTTAACCCACTTATTTATGGATTGAAAACAAGGGAAATCCGACAAACAATGTTTAAGTTCTGACAAAGAAAGTTTTCTTCTAGATAACACTTCACTAAACGAAAACATGTACATATTTTATTTTCTGCAATTGAGCAAATAAATTAAGATACACAAAATAACTACTCTGTATTAGTCTGAAATGTATGCACTGATATACAAGTGGAGAATTTATTGTACTTATATATTTGTATTATATTATATATTTATTTTAGTTTTTATTTAAAATAGAAATGAACAAAAAGTTTTCAAACATTAAAAACAATATACCAAGGAAAGGAAATATTCGCAGTCTTGAACATTTGTGAGTATATGCTATTTCTTTGTCATACTAAGGAAGTTTTTGATATTGGTCATTTTGACTCCTTTTTACAACTGGTCAAATTCTCCTTGAGACTCACCCTTCCACACCAATGGATTTGATGTAACATGAATCATCATGTTGGGGCGGCACGGTGGTCTAGACTGTTGCTTCACAGCAAGAAGGTTCTGGGTTCAAGCCCAGCAGCTGATGAGGGCCTTTCTGTGTGGAGTTTGCATGTTCTCCCTGTGTCTGCATGGGTTTCCTCTGGGTGCTCTGGTTTCCCCCACAGTCCAAAGACATGCAGGTTAGCTTAATTGGTGGCTCTAAATTGACCGTGAGTGTGAATGGTTGTTTGTCTTTGTGTGCCAGCCCTGTGATGATCTGGTGACTTGTCCAGGGTGTACCCTGCCTCTCGCCCATAGTCAGCTGGGATAGGCTCCAGCTTGCCTGCGAAAGCAAAATATTGTCCCATTCTTGCCTGATATACAATTTCATTTGCTCATTAGTTCGGGGTCTCCTTTGCTGTATTTTGCACTTCATAATGCGCCAAATGTTTTAAATGGGAGACAGGTCTGGGCTGCAGGCAGGCCAATTTAGGACCTGGACTCCCTTATTACAGAGTCATGAAGTTTTTAATATGTTGAGAAAGTGGTTTAGCATTGTCTTGCTGAAAGAAGGAAGGCCTTCCCTGAAAAAGACTTTGTCTGGATGGCAGCATATTGCTCTGAAACTTGTATAAATCATTCAGCATTAATGATGTCTTCCCACATGCACAAGCTACCCATGTCATGTGCACTAATGCACCCTCATACCATCACAGATGCTGGCTTTTGAACTGTGCACTGATAACAAGCCAGATGGTCCCTCTCCTCTTTAGCCTGGCAAATGTGATGTCCATGAGTTTGACAAAGAATTTCTACTTTTGATTCATCAAACCTCAGGACAATTTTCCACTTTGCCTCAGTCCATCATAAAAGAGTTCGGGCCCAGAGAAGGTGGTGGTGTTTCTGAATATTGTTTATATCTGGCTTTAACTTGCATTTGTGGATGCAGTAATGAACTGTTTTCACAGACGATGGTTTTCTGAAGTGTTCCTGAGCCCATACAGTGATTTCCACTCCAGACATGTTCCTGCTTTTAATGCAGTGTTGCCTGAGGGCCTGAAGATCACAGGCATCCAATGTCAGTTTTCAGCCTTGTCTCTTGCATACAGAGATTTCTCCAGATTCTCTGAACCTTTTCACGCTATTATGGACCATAGATGATGTGATCCCCAAATTCTTTGCAATTTTATATTGAGGAACGTTATTCTTAAATTGTTGCACTGTTTGCCCATGCAGTCTTTCACAGAGTGGTGAACCCCTCCCCATCTTTACTTCAGAGAGACTCAGCCTTTCTGGGATGCTCTTTTTATACCCAATCATGTTACTGACCTGTTGCCAATTGACCAAATTCAGTTTTTTTTAGCATTACACAACTTTTTAAGTTTTTTGTTGCCCCTCTCCCAACTTTTCTGAAAAGTTGCTGACATCAAATGCAAAAGGAGCATATATTTTCAAAAAACACAATCTTCAGTGGTGGCACAGTGGTGTAGTGGTTAGCACTGTCGCCTCACAGCAAGAAGGTCTGGGTTCAAGCCCCGTGGCCGGCGAGGGCCTTTCTGTGTGGAGTTTGCATGTTCTCCCCATGTTTGCGTGGGTTTCCCCCACAGTCCAAAGACATGCAGGTTAGGTTAACTGGTGACTCTAAATTGACTGTAGGTGTGAGTGTGAATGGTTGTCTGTGTCTATGTGTCAGCCCTGTGATGACCTGGCGACTTGTCCAGGGTGTACCCCGCCTTTCGCCTGTAGTCAGCTGGGATAGGCTCCAGCTTGCCTGCGACCCTGTAGAAGGATAAAGCGGCTAGAGATAATGAGATGAGATGAGACAATTTTCAGTTTCAACATTTGATGTGTTGTCTTTGCAGGGCTTTGAACCAGAATTTTTTTCCTATCGGTTCGTTCCGAACAGAAACGGAATTTTAACGTTTCCGGTTTTGGGTTCCACCATTAAATAGACGTTCCCGAACCGGTTAGAACAAAAAAATTTCGTTCCCGGAACGGTTAATTATGTTCCCTGTCAGCTGTTTAACAAATGGCTATAAAATTATGTCTCTGTCTCATCCGGCTTAAGCCAAATGTAGGCTAATTCTATTACAACCTTCATTAAATAAGACAAGAAATAATTCAAAACAATTATTATTTCAAATGTTGGCGATTTGGATTCTCAGTATGTCTTCCCATCTACACAAACAGAAAAAGTGCCAAAAATGAAAGAGAATTCGTTTAGTGTGTTACCAAAGGCTAGTCAGGCCCTATAGAGGGCTACCGCATGACGTCACCGCGCCACGAGATTTTGTTAGGCGCCATATTGGAAGACCAAGTACACATCTATGCAAGTACATACATTCATAAAACAAACTACACCTGAAATGTAGCCAGGGCCGGTTCTGCCCTAATCTGGACCCGGGTGCAACATCGTGCAACATCGCGCAACCCCCCCCCCCCCCCAAAAAAAAACCAGTCTAAATCAGGACAACCATCACATAACTATAACTATAAACAGTTTATATCAACTATTTTAACTAAATGGGCTATAATAAATGAGCCTGCAGGCAGCCACGGCGGGCTGCCTCAGAAAACTAACCATTTGTCCTACCTTAAAACTCGTTTTGCATTTTCTGCCTCCTTTTTTGTATTTTCGACCCTCCGTTTATTTTCTTTCCTTTTCTGAAAACCCGATTTGTGTCCAGACATTTTGTTCTGCTACCAACGAACTAACTCGCCAGGTCTCGTCTCTCGAGCCCGCGATGATTCCCGTGGGAAGGGCAACAACTGATACATTTTTACAAACAGCCAATAGGGAGGCTGCAAAGTTCAGGCTCTTCTTTGCTCACAGACACTCAGTAATGGAGACATGATAGTAGTCCACCTTCCCGCTCTCTCCATTCAGTCAGCGAACGTCACACAGGAAGTGAACCCCAGCGGGTCATAGAAATTTGCGCAGGAGAAGAATGACTACGGAAACTTTGAGGAACGAAATAAAAACCGGTATTAACCGGTTACCATTATTTTTAATAAGCGTTTCTGTTCCGGAACATAAAAAATAATAAAGTTTCTGGTTTCGTTTCTGTTCCATGTGAAATAGAAAAAGTTCCCGGTTTTCGTTTTCGTTCCTTGAACCGGTTCAAAGCCCTGTGAAATCCAGGGTTTCCATGATTTGCAAATCTTCACATTCTGAAAAGTGCAAATGGCACAAAAGTAGCTGTAGCCATCTTGTCAACTGTTTAAAGCTAATTTTCTTTGACAGGCTTAGCATTGCTGAACAGTTAGATGCAGGAGAGGCTGAATACACTGGAAAAGAGTGCATTCAATGCCATCAATGGAAAAGAGACTGGTTACTGAGATTGCTGACTTTAACCAGAAAGTTGTTGAGAAATTTGCAGGTCAGAAGGAAAGGAGGGCAAGTAGTTTTTGTTCAAGTAGTGCTTGTTTTTAAAGGTCATAGGCAACGGTCGGAGGTGAAACGTAGAATATCAACTTGATTGTCTAGAAGAATGACCCAAAAAGTGAATTCAATCTTCCTAGTGTCTAATTTGCACCCTAAAATTGAATAAAATGGTTAAAATATACTGTTTTGCCCAATTTCCAAAGGTTTGTTTACATCTCACTTATGCGCACTTTCGAATTACAACACAATTATGGGCACTAACACCCATGGGCCCAAATCCTTCCACCTATCCCCTTGTCATTTTGCTAAGGGCACGTGCAGAACTGTGTGTGAACTAAATGTCAGTTGGTCATTGCTTGGTGGTTGCACACAAACGACACACCTGTGATTATCCCAAAATAACTTCAACAACAGCTCCTCACTTCATTGCCAGAAGCTTGAGCAACTAGGACTGGTGGTCAGTCTGCTCTCTCAGTGGTCTTGGGCCTCTCACTGCTTTTATATTGCAGACACTGGTCACACCAATGATCAGGTGAACTTTTATTTTGTGGACACGGGTTACATCAGTGATCAAGTGAGCCACAGATGAAGGAGCTATTCTGGCGCTGTTGACCTCCTCCTCTCCCATGACCTCTTCCACATGCCTTTCCACATCCTGCTCCATGCATCTGACTTGCTTGCGTAACTTGCACCACTGGAAGCATGGAGTTGTGAAGAGTGTCATCCTTTTTTTCTGGCGTTGCTGCATCCTTTCATTTAATCTCTTCTCAACATGAACTGCATGCCTTTCCACGTCGGCAAGTTTGCACACCTCCCACATAATACATCCATCTTTGACCATCTTAACTATGTCAGGCTTCAGGCCACTGAAGGAAGCATTCCTCAGGTGGGCTTCATAAGGTTTTATGTCCCCACTGGTTACCATGTTGGGCGGCCTTTTGAGTCCCGAGTATGCATCATGCACTCTGGTCAGTCTCTGCAGATATTGTGCCACTGTCTCATCATCCTGTTGCTTACAGGTTATTTGTGTGATGTCCATTTGGACTGGAAACCTCATTCTAATAGCATTCTGCAATCCAGTAATGAACTTTCGGTAGGCCCTGTTACTGGCATGCATCCAATCTGGGTGATTTGCATGCTCCTCTTCTTCAGGAAACTTGTCCTGGATTTTACTAAAGTCCAAACCTAGTTCCTCTATGAACACTTGACACATTTCATGGCTGGTGGGGAGGTATGTTTTACAGAAGCTGCCAAGTTCCTCAGCAGCTCTAAGTCCATGCTGCATGGGATCCTTTAGTTTAACAGCTATTTGCATAATATCTTGTGAGTCCCATGATCTGTAAACCATCATTGGTCCTTGTGGTCCTGCAAAAGCCACCATGGGCATTTGGAATTTCACCCTGAGAAGCACTATTTTCACACCCACCATTATATACTTGCCAAAATAACAATAGCATATTAGATATCTGCTTAATCTCAGGGTGTTCAGCCTTGGCACCCCCTCTATCATTAATCACTATCCTAACATGTACATATTATACTAACCTAGAAAATAGAACACAAACATATTCTTCATCTTATATAAACATGAGACAGTGTCTGACCTCATTTTCTAAGGATCTGAGAGGCACAGAAATTCTCTAAAAAATTATATTTTCCTCTACACACTATTACTTTGCTGCACAGTCTATCATTTACAGTCATTTATATGATCATGCTCAAATAATTGACACAACCCAGTCTATTTACAGTTTATTTGCTTTAACCTTGTATTGTTTTATATGGAGTGCACACATTTTAACACTGTAGGGTTGCAAAAGCTACAGTGAATATAAAAAGTGTACACACCCCATTAAAATGATATTTTTTTACATCAGAAAAAACTGAGACCACAATAAATTATTTCAAAACTTTTCCCACCTTTAATGTGACCTATAACCTGTACAATTCAATTGAAAAACAAACAAATCTGTTGGGGGAAAAAACATAAAAAAAATGTACAATATGCTGGTTGTATAAGTGTGCACACCCTTAAACTCAGGGTGTTTTCCCACTTGGTCCCTTTCAGCCATCTAACCGAACTCAGATCGATGACTCAGCATTTTTTGCGCATATGTGAACACTCCAACCATACCCAGACCCCTTTAAAGCGAACTGAACTGAGACAACCTCATGAGGTGGTCTCAGTATGGTTTGCTAAAAATCAACGGTACGGTTTGCCTAATCTGCGCATTGTGAACAAAAAGTGCACCGGGTTCACTTCGCCTTTTTCACTGTAGTTTAACCTTCTTCGTTTGCCGTAGTTGGTCACGTGACTGTAGCAGGGGAAACTCAACTTCCTTTTAGAACTTACCAGCCGTGTTTTGTGCTCATAGATAGCTGGAATAAATTTATTTTCCTTAATCCGCACTATTTTGATCAAAGAATACAGCAGGGCAAGCATGGCAGCAGACATTTTGATTCAAGAGAAAATTACCCAGAATTCCGTGCACTGGGGGTCTGAGGGCTCGAGAGGACCTGGTGTGAACAGAAAGAGGACTGAGGCCCCATCAAAGCTTAACTGGACCAGAAAGAGAACCCAGTCCTCTTTGTAATAAATTCACAGTGTGAACACAAAAAGAACTGAGTTCTTTTTCTGTTGGTCCACTTTTTGGTCCACTTAAAGAGGACTGAGTCTGGTTCCTTTAAAGGGGACCAGGTGTGAAAACACCCTAATACTTTGTTGAAGTATCTTTTGATTTAATTACAGCATTCAGTCTTTTTGGGTACACACCTGCCATCAATTAAAATGACTCTGATTAACCCCAAATAAAGTTCAGACATTTACTCAGTTGCATCTTCCAACAAAAACTATGGTTTGCAGAGAGCTTACAAAGCATCAAAGGAATCTCATTGTTGAAAGGTATCAGTCAGGAGAAGGGTACAAAAAAAATTTCCACGGCATTAGATATACCATGGAGCACAGTGAAGACAGTCATCAAGAAGTGGAGAAAATATGAGACAACAGTGACATGACTGAGAACTGGACGTCCCTCCAAAATTGATGAAAAGACCAGATGAAAACTGATCAGGGAGGCTGCCAAGAGGCCTACAGCAACACTGAAAGAGCCACAGGAATTTCTGGCAAGTACTGGTTGTGTACTACATGTGACAACAAGCTTCTGTATTTTCCATTTGTCTAGACTATGAGGTAGAGTCAAAGAAAAACATCCAGCCCAGATAAATTTTGCAAAAAAACAACAAAAAAACAAAACCTCAACTCTCCCAAAAGCATGTGGGAAATGTGTTACGTATGGTCTGATGAAACCAAGGTTGACCTTTTTGGCCAGAATTCCAAAAGGCATGTTTGGCACAAAAATAACACTGCACATCACTAAAAGAACACCATACCCACAGTGAAGCATGGTGGTGGCAGCATCATGTTTTGGGGTTGTTTTTCTTCAGCTGGAACAGGGACTTTAGTCAAGGTGGAGGGATTTATGAGCAGTTCTAAATACCAGTCAATTTTGGCCAGAGGTGGGTAGTAACGCGCTACATTTACTCCGTTACATTTATTTGAGTAACTTTTTGGATGAATTGTACTTGTAAGAATAGTTTTAATGCAGCATACTTTTTATTTGAGTATATTTGTGAAGAAGAAGCGGTACTTTTACTCCGTTACATTGGGCTATATTCTGCTCGTTACTCGCTACTTTATTTTTATTGATCCGTGCGATGCGTGGTCTGTTTGTATGTTTTGTCGAGACTTCCAGCAGAGGCTCTGTCACATGACTGCATCTCACTGATCAAATGTAGCAGCCAGAGCCATAGTGGGAGGAGCTATGGTTTAACTCCGTTTCGCCAATTAAACAGAGCCAAGCCACCGCGCACGCCCGCACACAAAATTCCCGCGGCAAGAGCAGTCCAGGTGGAAAAGAGCCCGGAAGCAGAAGAAAAATGGCACAGACAGCGGCCAGCGTTTCTCATCAAACTGAAGAGGCACACCCCTGGCCACACATACAAACCATGTTCACTCTCCAAACAACAAAAAATAATAATGTTATGCGGTGTCACATATGTCTCCCCAAACCAGTGGACGTTTCAGCTTATAAAAACTCAACGCCGAATTTGAGGAAACACATTGCGGTAAGTAGGCTATGTACTTTTGGCTGTCTTCGTAGGCAGACGTTAGCCCTGTTGTAACATCATAAATAACTGTAAAATACATTGTTTTGTGGAAATGTATTGGCGTACTGCGGCCTCAGACGGCAAGATACACACACACACACACACACACACACACACACACACCAGAGAACCAAGAAATAAAACTACAAAAAATCTTCCTAACAATCACTTTTTATTGATGTGAAACCAAAAAATGCTCATGAAAATAAGGTTGCTCGCCTAATGTCAGCTCCTCAATAGCATTACAGTTGTACACGGCTCTGGTCAAAAACTGGGAATGGAAGACTGGTGAAAACTTACTAAATAACAAAATGCGTAACATATCGTTTGTGAAATCTCCATTTTTCAAGCTACTGTATTTGTTGTGGATTAGAGGGATTTGTGAAGACTTGAGGTGTTTTCTTCTGTGAGATTTGTTTTATTATTTGTCTACAAGTGCTTGTTCACAAAAGGAAGGGCATTAGCTTGTTAGCTGACTGCTTGCTAACAATCCCCACCACCACCCAGCCAAGCTGGGCACTGGCAGCTAGTTAGCAACCTTTCTGCTTGTTACTTCCACTTGCTAACTCCTCTGCGAGATGGAGCCAGTAAACAACTTTTTGGGAGATGAAAGGATTAACATCGTTGATCACATCTTACAGGATTATTTCCAGTCTTTTTCGTACGAGATATTACGTGTGATGTTCAGCTGCTGTTAAAGCTGAACAGTCACTTCATGGAGTGAACGCACACACACACACACACACACACACACACACAGTGTTATGGTTTATGTGCAGACTGCCTTGAGCTTCTTGTTGTTATTGTTAATACACAGAACTACACACACAGTTTATATGTGAAATATATATGAAATCTCTGCCTGTTATGACATCCTGATCAATAAACAAAAGGTACTCAGCAGTTACTCAGTACTTGAGTAGTTTTTTTCACTTCGTACTTTTTACTCTTACTCAAGTAATTAATTGGACGACTACTTTTTACTTGAGTAATATTATTCTAAAGTAACAATACTCTTGGGGCGGCACGGTGGTGTAGTGGTTAGCACTGTCGCCTCACAACAAGAAGGTCCGGGTTCAAGCCCCGTGGCTGGCGAGGGCCTTTCTGTGTGGAGTTTGCATGTTCTACCCGTGTCCGCGTGGGTTTCCTCCGGGTGCTCCGGTTTCCCCCACAGTCCAAAGACATGCAGGTTAGGTTAACTGGTGACTCTAAATTGACCGTAGTTGTGAATGTGAGTGTGAATGGTTGTCTGTGTCTATGTGTCAGCCCTGTGATGACCTGGTGACTTGTCCAGGGTGTACCCCGCCTTTCGCCCGTAGTCAGCTGGGATAGGCTCCAGCTTGCCTGCGACCCTGTAGAACAGGATAAAGCGGCTAGAGATAATGAGAGGAGATCAATACTCTTACTTGAGTACAATTTTTGGCTACTCTACCCACCTCTGATTTTGGCCCAAAACCTTCAGGTGTCTGCTAGAAAGCTGAAGATGAATTTCATCTTTCAGCATGACAATGACCCCCCCCCAAAAGTTTTGGAATGGCCCAGCCAGGGCCCAAACCAAAATCCAATAGAAAATCTGTTTGGTAACCTGAAGAGGGCTGTGCACAAGAGATGCCCTCGCAATCTGACAGATTTGGAGAGCTTTTGCAAAGAAGAGTGGGCAAATATTGCCAAGTCTAGATGTGGCAGGCTGATAGACTCCGACCCAAAAAGACTGAATGCTGCAATTAAATCAAAAGGTGCTCCAAAAACGAATGATTAAGGGTGAGCACACTTCTGCAACCAGGTTCATGTACATTTTTTTATGTTTTTGCCCCTAACACATTTTTCAATTGAATTGTACAGGTTATACCGTAGGTCACATTAAAGGTGGGAAAAGTTTTGAAATTATTTATCATGGTCTCATTTTTTTTACATCAGAAAAACCTATCATTTTAATGGGGTGTGTACACTTTTTATATCCACTGTATGTTTGCTTGTCAATAAACATGTGTTCCTTTTTTTTGAGTTTTCTTTGATTTACCTTGAGAATTGGGGGCAGTTCCTTCCTGGTTGGGTAAAAGGTGTGACTGAGGGCTGAGGAGACCTAAATCTTGGAGCTTGCTCATTAGGCCATACCACATTTCACCATGTGCCCAAGAGGGATTTTGGCTTTAGTTAGTTTTGCTTTGTATCTGTTTGTAGTCAGTGTTTATTTTTGTTTACCCCTTCTGTGTTATTTGGGTTTGGCCAAGCCACTATATATGTTCCCTTTTGCCTCATTCTGTGAGGGTAGTTTTGTTCAGTTTATGTCATGGCAGATAGTTATTACTCAAGTCAAGTTATATTTTGTTGACCTCTTTTATAGGCCTAGTTATTATTAATTTTGTTTTTGTAAACTTTTATTTAAAAAATTTTGGGTAAATAAAACCCTGTCTTCTCATCTCATCTCATTATCTCTAGCCGCTTTATCCTTCTACAGGGTCGCAGGCAAACTGGAGCCTATCCCAGCTGACTACGGGCGAAAGGCGGGGTACACCCTGGACAAGTCGCCAGATCATCACAGGGCTGACACATAGACACAGACAACCATTCACACTCACATTCACACCTACGGTCAATTTAGAGTCACCAGTTAACCTAACCTGCATGTCTTTGGACTGTGGGGGAAACCGGAGCACCCGGAGGAAACCCACGCGGACACGGGGAGAACATGCAAACTCCACACAGAAAGGCCCTCGCCGGCCCTGGGGCTCGAACCCAGGACCTTCTTGCTGTGAGGTGACAGTGCTAACCACTACACCACCGTGCCGCCCAACCCTGTCTTTGGAACAAAAAAATCTTGTTTGCTTGCCTAGCTGTTTGGTCCCTTTCAATGATCTAGGAATGTAATCCTCTGCTGCCTTGGAGATTCTACCTCATGGAACCAGAAGCAATATTCACTGATGCAGACACAGCTGTTCAGAGATGTCTCAATTTATTGAAAGACAAACATGAGTATACACTCAATGGCCACTTTATCAGGTAAACCCATACAGCTGCTGTTTTGTGCAGTTATCTAATCAGCCAATCCCTTGGCAGCAGCACAATGTATAAAATCATGCAGATACAAATCAAGAGCTTCAGTTAATGTTCATTTCAAGCATCAGAATGGGGAAAAATTTTGATTACTGTGGCAAGGGTGTTGGTGCTGGATGGACTGGTTTGAGTATTTCAGAAACTGCTGATCTCCTGGGGTTTTCCCATACAGTGGTCTCTAGAATTTACACAGAATGGTGTGAAAAACAAAAAAACATTGAGTGAGTGACAATTCTGTGTGTGGAAATGGTTTGTTAAGAGAGGTCAGAGGAAAATGGCCAGATTGGTTTGAGCTGCCAGGAAGGATATAGTAACTGATATCACTCTTTACAACCATGGCGAGCAGAAAAACATCTCAGCATGCAACAGTAGAAGACCATATTGGATTCTACTCCTGCAGCCAAGAACATGAATCTTCGAATCAAGAACAAGTTCCTATTAAAGTAGCCAGTGACTGCATATCCACATTCAAGAGCATGTTGTATTTATGTAAATGATTGAAAGATGTGACTTAAGAAGCTGAGTTTTGTGTGTGACAGGAGGTGTCAATGGATGATGAATTACATCACTCATCAGGATAGCCTTCTGAAAACTGAGAGCAGATGTGCCAGCAAAATTAAGTTTGAAAGATTTAACTGGAAGTAGCCAAAACAAATGCAGTTGCAAGCATGCCAAAAAATATCTTGATCAGTCAGTCTCTCCAAAACCTGCTTCAGTATAGCAACTGACATTTAAGCAAAAGATAAAGTATGCTATATTATATGATTTAGATGGACCTCCTCCTCCATCTGTCACTCATGTTGAAAATGACTTGACTGGCAAACCCTTTCATGTGAAAGAGGCCAATTCAATGGAGAGAAGCCCTGCTGCAGTACTGGCAGAGGAGCTTACTTGGAGGTGATGTTGGCTTGATGGCTCCGATAGCCCTCTGTTGTCTTTGGTGCTCTGCCTCCTCTTGCAGTCGGCTCTCTACAGACTTGCTTGAGTTCTTGACAAGCTGGTGTCAAGTTGTTCAGTCATGCCCAGCATCCTTCCACGTATCCAGCTGGATACCGCTGGCATTCAGGTGGCATTTAAGGCAGTCTTTTTAGCGCAGCTTAGGGCACCCTTTAGGGTGTTTCCCTTTGGAAAACTCACCAGAGAGTACAGCCTTTGGGAGTTGGAAGTCTTCCATTCTGATAACATGGCTAGCCCATCTCCGTTGCTTCTCCATGAGGAGGGCCTCCACGTTGGGCATGTTTGCATGTCTTCGTACCTCCACGTTGGAAACCCTGTCACTCCACTTGAGCCTCATGAGACATGTGCACCTGCTGAAGACTGAATGTGGCACTGGTACAAGGTGTATGTCTCAGCTGAGTAAAGTAGACTGGAGATGACTATGGCACGGTAGACCTTGCACTTTGTTGAGCCAGATTCCAGGCCTATTCCATACTTGTGTCTGGAGTTTGCTGAAGGCAGCAGATGCTACATTGATTCTCATCTCTATCTCTTTGTCTAGACTGTTGTCATCAGAGACTGTGCTACCAAGGTAGGTAAATGTGTGAACTGTCAAGGTAGTTGCTGTTCAGGAACATACTTTATTGAGGGGCCTCTGTGTGAGGTGGCGAATGGAACATGACTTCGGTTTTCTTTACATTGATGGTCAGCCCTAACTTACTTGTGGGATCATGAAAGGCATCAGGCATGTTTTGCAAGCCAGTCTCACAGTGTACAACAAGAGCTGAATCATTAGCATACAGCAACTCCCTGGTGCAGACCACCCTGGTCTTGGTATGTGCTTTCAGGCATCTAGTATTGAAAAGCTTACCATCATAGCAGGTGGTCAGGCAGACTCCCTCCTCATCACTGGCAGGGCAGAGTCGGAGTACAGCTGTCAGGTATAGAAAAGAGAGTGGGGGCTAGTACACAGCCCTGTTTCACACCTTGATTCACACTGAACTTATCAGAGCTGCAACCTCCAGTGCACACCTGGGCAGTCATTTCAGTATGAAATCGGCTAATGGGGCTCACCAGTCCAGGAGGGCATCAGTAACAATGAAGCAGGGCCCATAGACATTCTCTGTTTACTGTGTCAAATGCCTTAGTAAAATCAATAAAGGCAATGTACAGAGGCATAGTCTGTTCCATGGCTTTTTCTTGTAGTTGGCTAAGGCTGAATACCATATCAATCATGGAACTCACTCTGTGGAAGCCACACTGTGATTCGGGGAGGATGGAGTCAAGAGTAGGCTGTAAGCAGAGCAAGATAATCTTGGCCAGTACTTTTCCAGGGATGGCAAGGACAGCGATGCCTCTATAGTTTCCACACTCTTGCCTGTTACCCTTCTTCTTGAAGATAGGGATAACAGATGCATCCTTGAAATCCTGAGGGATTTTCTTCTCCTTCCAAATGGTTGACAGGATGTCAAACAAGGCTTGCAGTATGCTGTTACCACTGTCTTTGAGAAGTTCAGCAGGGATGCCATCCATGCCAGGAGCCTTGTGAGAGGAAAGACTTTTGACAGCACTGCAAACTTCTTGAAGGGAGATGTCCCATTCAGTGTTCTCCATAATAGGAATCTGAGGGATTCTGTCAAGTACTGATATGTCTGTGTTTGACCTTTTGGTTAAGGTTGAGCAGCACCTGGATGGTCTCATCACAATCATCAAACCAGTCCTGATGTTTGTGCTTGGGATGCCCAAGGACCTCTTTGGCTTTATCAAGAAGAGTAGAATTAAAGTGATTCCATTTCTCATCAGCCATGGTATCTGTCTGCTGTGTGTAGGAGCTGTCAAAGGCAGTTCTGCTCATGTCATTTCATCCTTCAGTTTGTACACAGCGAGCTTCCTTGGTGGTTTTGATGCTGTATGCCTCTTTTTGTGGTGGACAGAGATTTTCAGATGGCATTGGATCAAATAATGATCCAATGTGCAGTCAGCACCTCTCATGGTTCTGGTAATGCAAGCACCATGGCGCTGCTTCTGGCTGATTAGCATGTAGTCAAGGAGATGCCAGTGACCAGACCTTGGACGCTGCCAGGAGTAGTAGTGGTGATCTGGTACCTTGAAAAAAAAAATGGTGTTGGCAACTTCATCACTTCAAGTTTATTTGTACAGCGCTTTTAACAATAAACATTGTCGCAAAGCAGCTTTACAGAATTTGAACGACTTAAAACATGAGCTAATTTTATCCCTAATCTATCCCCAATGAGCAAGCCTGTGGTGACGGTGGCAAGGAAAAACTCCCTCAGACGACATGAGGAAGAAACCTCGAGAGGAACCAGACTCAAAAGGGAACCCATCCTCATTTGGGCAACAACAGACAGCCTGACTATAATATTAACAGTTTTAACAGGTATAACCCTCAACTGTCCTCATGGGGCCGTCCTTCACAGGAGTGGGGCGATAAAACTCCGACCAGACACAGGGCACCAGGATGGATCAAGTAGGTCCGAGGGGCAGAAGAGGCCAGCATCTCAATCCCAGGATCAACATGTAACTCAGAGGGACAGATGGGGGGGGGGGGAGAGAAAGAAAACATGTTGTTAGGTATGCCCTAAAAATGACAAGTATTAAATCTGTGTGGTAGGCTCGCAGAGACGAGAGTCTTTACATCAGGCATGACACACAATGGCATGTTAATATGGTAAAAAAAATATATCATGACCTGCTCTGGCTGGATGCTTGATTGGGTGATGGGAGCACACTCCTCAGCAATGATGAGATGCAGATGGGACCCTTAGGCCTGGCCAAGACAAATTCAGTTACATTTCACCGGGTCTGGGACATGCGACAGAATGTCTGACGGCCGATTCCCTGCAGGCTACGATAGCCAGTCGAGGTCTCCACCGTCTCCACCAAAAGATTTCCTGTTGACTCCATGTAACTCAGAGGGACAGATTTGGAGTGGGGGGGGAGAGAAAGAAAACACAGGTGGTTAGGTATGCCCAATGTCACCTGAATAAGTAGGAACAGTATACATATTGCACCGAGTACAAGCAGGGACTCCGGCAACTAACTATGACAGCATAACTAAAAGGAGAGAGCCAGAAGGTAACACAGGCATGAGGGAGCCCCGGGACATAAAGCAGCCAGCCACTGCACCGTCAACAAACTCGAGTGAGCAAGCGAGTGGGGACTGACAGCATCCATACATCCCAGTTTACCAAAACACTCTATGTCTGAGGACCCTCCAGA
Organism: Neoarius graeffei; assembly: GCF_027579695.1. Lineage (NCBI taxonomy): Eukaryota > Metazoa > Chordata > Actinopteri > Siluriformes > Ariidae > Neoarius > Neoarius graeffei. Next base: position 57,518,461 of record NC_083585.1, on the reverse strand, counting down.
TCTACTCCTTTACCTCATAAACACCATTAACAAAAAGCTTGACTAAACAGATATGTTTTCAGCCAAGACTTAAATGCTGAGACTGTGTCTGATTCCCGAACATTACTTGGAAGGCTGTTCCATAACAGTGGGGCTTTGTAAGAAAAGGCTCTGCCCCCTGATGTAGCCTTCACTATACGAGGTACCAGCAGATAGCCTGCACCTTTTGATCTAAGTAGGCGTGGCGGGTCATAGAGGAGCAGAAGTTCACTCAGGTACTGTGGTGCGAGACCATTTAGTGCTTTAAAGGTCAATAGTAGTATTTTATAATCAATACGAAATTTGATTGGGAGCCAATGCAGTGTGGATAAGACAGGCGTGATGTGGTCATATTTTCTAGTTCTAGTAAGGACTCTTGCTGCGGCATTTTGAACTAACTGGAGCTTGTTTATGCACTTATTGGAACATCCAGACAGTAAGGCATTACAATAATCCAACCTGGAGGTAACGAAAGCATGGACTAGTTTTTCTGCATCATGCAATGCCATTAAATTTCTTATCTTTGCAATATTTCTGAGATGAAAGAAAGCTATCCGGGTGATGTTATCAATGTGAGTTTCGAATGAAAGACTGGGGTCAATAATCACTCCGAGGTCTTTTACTGCTGCACGTGAAGAAACAGAAAGGCCATCCAGAGTTACTGTGTAATCAGAAAACTTACTTCTAGCTGTATGTGGTCCTAGCACAAGTACTTCAGTCTTGTCAGAGTTAAGCAGAAGGAAATTTATAAGCATCCAGTGTCTAATGTCCTTAACACATTCCTCAATTTTATTAAGCTGGTGTCTCTCATCAGGTTTTGCAGAGACATACAACTGTGTGTCATCAGCATAACAGTGGAAACTAATACAATGTTTACGAATAATATCGCCCAGAGGTAACATATATAGAGAAAAAAGCAGTGGACCCAAGACAGAACCTTGTGGAACACCAAACTTTACCTCGGTACGTCTAGAAATATCACCATTTATATCAACATACTGATAACGATCAGTTAGATAAGACCTGAGCCAGGACAGGGCCATTCCCTTAACTCCCACAACATTTTCTAGTCTATCCAGAAGAATGGAATGATCAATGGTATCAAATGCTGCACTAAGGTCAAGCAACACAAGTAGCGAGACACAGCCCTGATCAGACGCCAACAGTAGGTCGTTTACTACTTTAACCAGTGCTGTCTCTGTGCTATGATGAGGTCTAAATCCTGACTGATACATTTCATGGATGTTATTCCTATGTAAATATGAGCATAACTGCTGTGCCACAGCTTTTTCAAGGATCTTGGAGATAAAGGGGAGGTTTGATATTGGCCGATAATTGGACAGCTGACAGGGATCAAGGTCAGGTTTTTTAATCAGGGGTTTGATAACTGCTAGTTTAAAGGATTTGGGTACATAGCCAATCATAAGAGAAGAATTTATTATTTTTAGAAGCGGTTCAATTACTCCAGGCATTATCTGTTTGAATAGATGTGTCGGTAAGGGATCTAGTACGCAAGTTGAGGCTTTTGATGTAGAGATTAATGAAAGTAATTCAGTTTCTTTTAGGGGAGTAAAACATTCTAACTGATGATCTGATACAGTTATATTGTTAACTACAAGGTCACTTTCATTGTCTAACCTTAAATTAGTAGTTTGAATTTTTTGTCGGATATTCTCAATTTTGTCATTAAAAAAATTCATGAAGTCGTTGCTACTACATACTGCAGGTGTGCATCTGTCTATAGTGGACTTATTCCTGGTTAATTTTGCTACAGTATTAAATAGGAATCTAGGATTATTTTTGTTATCTTCTATTAGGGAGGAGAGATATGTTGATCTCGCAGCACTAAGAGCTTTTCTATACTTCAGGAAGCTCTCCTTCCACGCCAATTTGAACACTACCAATTTTGTTTGACGCCATTTACGTTCCAATTTTCGAGTGGTCTGTTTTAAAGTGCGAGTGTCATCATTATACCAGGGTGCTAATTTTTTGTCTCTGACCATTTTCCTTTTTAGAGGAGCTACATTATCTAAAGTATGACGGAATGTTGACTCTAAGCATTCAGTTGCCTGATCAAGTTCTGCAGGGGCTGACAGTGACCCAATCAAAGTTGACATCTCTGGGAGATCATTTATAAAGCTCTGTGCAGTAGTTGACGTGAAAGTACGTTTAATACAGTAGCGTGGTGAGGTGCATATATTATTACTCAGACATATTTTGAATGAGATGAGACAATGATCTGAGAACTTCAGACTGTGGAAGTATGACTATATTGTCTCCGTTTAATCTGAATGTTAGTATTAGATCAAGGGTGTGACCACCATTATGGGTCGGTCCTATGACATTCTGCTTAATCCCGACTGAATCTAAGATGGACACAAACGCTGTTTTTAAAGGGTCTTCTGGGTTATCAAAGTGAATATTAAAATCTCCGACAACTAAAGCTTTGTCTAAGGAAATAACCAAATCTGAGATAAAATCTGCAAATTCAGAAAGAAACTCAGAATATGGCCCCGGGGGCCTGTAAATAATAAGCAATGGAATTAACTGGGTAGACTTATTTTTCGAGGCTACATACATTATATGAGTATGAAGAACTTCAAATGTATTAAATTTATAACCAGGTTTGTGTGTTACACCTAGATAATCGTTATAAATAACCGCGACGCCTCCTCCTCTGCCAGTTAGACGAGGCTGGTGTATATAACTGTATCCAGGAGGACTCGCTTCATTTAATGCTATATATTCATTTGGCTTAATCCATGTTTCTGTTAAACACAGTACATTAAACTCCTGATCAGTAATGAGTTCATTAACCATTAGCGCTTTAGATGTAAGAGATCTAATATTTAATAGCCCCACCTTTAGATCAAAGGTGCTGGCAGCAGCTGTACAGTCAGTCAACTGAGTCAGTCAACTGAGTTGGAACTCACTGCACAACTGCAACAAAAGTTCTCCACTACTGTTATAGGACCTACGTCCATATTTTCCAAGCACCTTTGGCCAGGTAGACCAGTCATTACCAACTCTTGCACTGAGATCTCCCAGTACTATGAGTGTGTCTGTTTTGGGGGCCCTATTTAGGACTTCCTTGATCTGGAAATAGAAATCACTAATGTCTTTTTGTGGACTGACCACTGTGGGTTCATACACACTGACAATGATGCAATGAGTTATAGGTGATACTGCAAAGCAAAGGGTCATCAAGCAGTCTGAGACTGGCCTGGGCAGCTCTGAGAGATGCGGAAGAGGCGGTTAGATACTGCAAATCCAGTGCCAGAGGTACCTTGAAGTCTAGAGCCTTCTGGGGCACCTGACCAGAAGAAGGTGTGGAATTTCTCCTTCCTTTCACCTGTATCCAGCAGCCTCATCTCTGACGGAGCAGCATTATCAACATGAAGATTCTCAAGCGCTCTGCTCAGCAGTGCTTTCTTTCTTTTGGGGTAATTTGGGTTGTTGTCTAGTAGTGATTGTACATTCCAGCATGTGAATTGTAGTTTAGGTTTGGAGTTGCACCCACAGAATTGGAAACCCACTGGTTGTGGGGTACCAGCCAGGTTGTTGATGGGTGAGCCTTTTTTATTCTGCATTTTCTTGGGGTGTCCTCTATTAGATGCAGGTGGGGCATCCCTAAATAGGACTGCCTGGTCATCTAGGAAGGACCTTGCAATACTGTCACCCACAGTTCCACATGACCATCACTCCTGGACTGCACAAATGCAAGTCCTTGCTACCAGCTTCCAGCTCCTCAGGCCTGCTGGCACCACAAGGGGGCTTGTCGCTTTGTGACTGGAGGGTTGCTGGTTAGGCCTGTGCAGAGATTTTAAGTGTGAGGAGCATTGCGCAGGTACTCTTCCCACTCTCTGGGTCACTATCTGATATGTCCAGCAGCAGGAAAGTTCCAGACAGCTGGTTCAGAGGAGTGACTGCTCTGCAGTGTCAGCCAGCATCTGATACATTCCAGCTAACCATGTATACAAAGATATCATAGGTGCCCAGAAGGAAATCCAACACCTGTTACCATGACTTCACTATTTGACCCATAGCAGGAAACCATAACCCTGGTACAGGGAGGCTGATGGGTGCTACACCTTGCCCAAGGCTGACCCAGCACAGCAGTGGCTAAGAGATAGTGACATTCTCCTCAGTGCAATCCACTCTCCCAAGTAGATGCCCCACTGTTGGATGTAGTTTAAGGTTATACCCAGGATTACTACTACTACTACTACTACTACTACTACTACTACTACTACTAATAATAATAATGTTCTCTGCTAAAATAGTTTAGAGAGCAAAGTACACAGCTCACACACCAAATTTGGAGGGAAAATGCAGAATGCCCCCATGACTTTGGCACATGAAGGGACCCACATACTGTAGGCTTGAAGGTTTTACATTGTGGTCCATATCTCATGAACCATAATTCAAGCAAAGAATTTATTTTGCCACTGATTTTTTTTTGGGGGGGTTCCCAAACAAAAAAAGGCATAAGAGCCATTTAATTCTGCTCACCCAAATTTATGAAAATTAGGATAACATGCTAAACCGACTTTTGCAAACTCGTCTTCAGATTTTTGGGTTATCTTCCTCAATATGCTTCCAAATGATTTAAAACAGACTTTCACCTTTCCCTCATCATTTTGTTCTTTCATCATAGGCCACTGTTAGCTGCATAAGCTCAGAGGATTTCAAACCCACAATCCCATGTAACCGAGAGTCAACAACTGGGATTTGGAAATTTGACCTGTGGGTTTAAGTGAACATGCAGGGATCCAAATATTTCAGCTCTCTGGGTGGAAACCTGAATGGTGATAATGAACAGCTTTGCTTCTGTTGTGATCATTTTGTGGGTTTTGTGATGCTGTCACACTTTCGATGAATTAGTTACCAACATGCAGTAGTTAGTCATCTTATCCTGTCCTCAGTAAGATAGCATAGTTGAGGTAAAAACAAAAGTTTGCCCATATTAATAATTATATATTGCTACATATTTTGCTCTATGTACTGTATGTATATTTTCCAAGCCTTGTAGCTATAATGGAGGGAGAGGCATCTCTCAATAATACAAATTTCACACGTTTCATGGCAATTTTGACCATGGAAAAGTTGGACCTACCACCATCCATTGCCTTTTTCATATTCATTTCTGGCATTATCACATACTGTTTAATTTTATTCTTCCATTCAGTACTGCTTGTGACTATTGTTGTAAAAAGGGATCTGCATAAGCCCATGTACATACTGCTGTTTAATTTGTCCATATGTGACCTTATGGGAGCTACGGGTTTTTATCCACAGCTGGTTTGTAGTATATTGTTTCAGACGAGAGAAATCTCCTACCCTGCCTGCGCCTTGCAAGGCATCATTATTCACCTCTATGGGACTGGATCTCTTTTATTTCTCACTGTTATGTCTTATGACCGATACATTGCCATTTGCAAGCCTTTGAGATACCATGATTTGATGACAGAAGACGTCTTGGTAAAACTTGTTTTTATAGTGTGGTCTGTAAGTATTTTCATGATTGGGTCTGTATTTACGCTCACATTAAGCAAAGAAATTTGCAGGATAAACATAGTGGACACATACTGCAATAATCCATCTTTATTGAAGCTAAGCTGTGAGGATACAAGACTGGTTAACTACTATGGCTTGTTTGGTATAGCTCTTGTCCAAGGTTCTTCCATACTGATAGTGTCATTAACATACATAAAAATCCTAATTACCTGTCTTTCTACAAAACAGACACAGTCTGTAAGTAAGGCAATGCAAACATGTGGGATGCATCTAGCTGTTTTTTTGAGTTTTGAGGTTAACGCATTCTTACTACTGATTTCTCACAGGTTACAATCAGTTTCTCCACACATACGAAGGGCCTTTGGTGTTTCAATTCTTATACTTCCTCCAATTCTTAACCCTCTAATTTACGGGTTAAAAACAAAGGAAATTCGAATAACAATTTTTAAGTTATTAACAAAGGTTTTTTCAGTCTAATAGATAAATAAAATTAAAAGCACATCTACATGCATAAGCAATGTATGAAAAAAATTAAAGTAAAAAAAAAAAAAACACAGGCAACAGAATAAATATGTGTAGAAGCCATTAAAAGAGCATACATTTATGAATCATTTTATTGTCTTAAAAACTAATAAAATATCATAGAAGACCTAAATTTAAACCATAAATTTCAAGTACATAATACTTCTGCTTCTTCTTCTTCTTATTATTTTTATTATTATTATTAACTCTGTTATGAATACGGTACCAGTATTAATTTACAATTATGGAAACATTATTTTAAAAGTGCCTGAAGTCAAATGATGAATAAAAGGAAACATTCAAAGGAATTAATTGATTTTAAAGGACAAATTACTATTGTATGTGCCGAGTGCATCATTGGCTTACATTGCCCCCCTCATTTCTATGTGTTGGAATAATATCATCAGGTTCAGAAGATTTTATTTGCAAGATTTAAGACATTTAACAGTGATGAGAATGAGACACCTGACTAAGGATGAGAATATTGATAAATGCTAAATAAAATGATCATATAAATACTGGTTTGCACAAGTGATCTGGATCAGAAAAAAAGTCTTAAATGAGAAAGGAACAAATGGCAGTACAAAGAGATACAAATTAATCTTATCTTACACTCTCACTGGAATAATTATAATCATAAAAAATACAATTACAAGTTTGTGTCCATTTACAGCGTGTCCAGGTTTGTTTGATTTTTTTTTTCCCAGGATTTTTTTGTTTTTGTGTTTGATGACCAGATAGTGAATGCTCTCAATCAGCAGTTGTATATACTGTATGCATGTAGAACTAGTTAAGATCTAGATATTGCCTGTATCAACATGTACTCATGTATATGTACATGGTATCAACATAGGAAACTGTGAACTGTAAGATTAATGCAGACTGCGGAGGCTCTGACTATAAGCAACTGTCCAGTTACTTTGAAATTAAATCAAGCATATTGATGGTACAGGAGAACTTTTATAATATTTCACACAGATTTTTATTACTTTGTATTGATAAGAATCGTGTTCCATCCAGCTTGAACTGTATTCATCCAGCTTGGCCTACTCTGGTATAAAGCATCACACTTTACTTCAAATTGTTGTTATTATTTTAATTGAAAGTTATCATAGGGTTGTACTGAAACTTGGTGCATGATGGGAATTTTGCATTATGGCCCTATGTTGTGCTTTGATTTATCAAGCTAAAGACAAATGTATGTTCAGATTAATTTAAGGCTAGAGGGAAGAATGTTACCTTGAGCAGAGATGTGTTAACTACCTAACTTCTACGAAGGCATGAAAAGATTTACATAAAAATATATACACGCATGGTTCTTGAACATGCGTGCGCATGTGTGTGTGTGTGTGTGTGGGGGGGGGTTTGAGCTTTTCTATTTTGGTGCAAAAGTATCTATTACCTGTATCATAAAAACAATGGCTATAGCCCCTTTTACACAGCCTGCTAAATGTGGAAATCATACAACTTTATTCCGCCTCATGTTCTGTATAAAATGTCCGAATGTGAAACAGGAGGTTTGTGTTGTTCAGCCTCTGAACTGGAACGATTAATAGTAACAGAGATGGAATTGACATTTGTGTAAAAGGAACAGCCAAACCGGTGAATTAACATCTGTGTGAAAGGAAAAACCAGCACTGTGGGACAGGGGTAAGTTTTTAACTCTGACATACTTCTTTCTGAGATTAGCATGAATTCGAATATCTCCATCTACAGTGTCTAAGGTCCTGTAAGAAATATTGTGTTTTCAGCCAAGGGCCCTGCCCTTCAAAGAGGAAGCGAATACACCATGGGGGGCAAGCTAAGGAGAGAGAGACAAAACCGAATCTACAGCCAGAAACTTATTCTGTTGAAGGCTGAGAGGAAACCTTCAAAAGGAGTAGCTACATCAGCAGCTCAACTGTATGCTTCAATCACTGCTGGAAATCCAGTTGAGTGGGTGTGAGGGCAGATCTGCACACATAATGCATGAAACGTGTATTTAAGCAAACCACTGTTTCAGGCTTTAAGAGCATTTCTGCACACCACACGAGTTTATGTCAACCATTGTTTCAGGCTTTAAGTGCATTTCTGCACACCACATGAGTGAGGAAATGTGCATTTTTGCACAGATAATACCTATTTGTGAATCTTTTGTTTGCTATATAAAGAGTAGAATATCACAGAGACAATGTTAATGCATTGATGTTTGGAAGCTTTAGTTAGCTCTAGTCTTTGTATTAACCTAATGGATGGATAATGGATGGATGGATATTTTTTACAACTCCTATTATATTGGCAAATCCTAATTAAATAAACCGGAACCCCTTGAGAGGGTGATTCATATACCTTATCTCTGTCTTGCCTTTGTTTTTTTTCTCAGAAGAAAGTTCTCACAGGTTTTACACAGGACCACCAAGGGTGAGTGGATGCCTACACTTGTAATTCTGGAATAAAGCTTCTTGATTGTGCTGTAACTAATTGAAAGCCATGAATAAATCCTAAATTAGGGTAATTTAGGGTTTTAGAGGACAGTCCTCACACTTTTTTTTTGCCTCAAATCGCTTCCCACTTCACTTTCTCCTCAACATATTTCTGATCACATAAGCATGTTGCTTGCATGATTCACTTCATTTGTCTCACCCTTGTTACCTCTCTCTCTTTCACTGTTTACGAATACAATTTTCTGTGACAGATTTTTTTCCCTCTGAAAAGCCAGCATGATTGGAGTATTCAGATTTCTGACAGGTAGATGTGTCATCCAAAACGACGACACTCCATTGTGGCATGTCACACCTCGAGTTGCAAAATGTTGGATTGCAATGAAAAAAACATATGCTTGTGAGGCTTTCTGCAAGCTTTATTTTTTTATAAATCATGTACATTTCCATTAGGATATTGTCCAAGAGCATTATTGAAGGAAAAAAAAAAGTTCCACATTTAGTTGGAGATGTCATGTTTGAAATGCAGTGAGTGCTTTGGTATTGCGACACTGAAATTTAGTAATTACGCATAAATTTTTGTGATGCACATTCATAAATAGCATTTCTTTCTTGGTTATACTCAAGAAACTGCCCTATAAATTTTAATAAGTCCGTCTTATTTGATTGACACCTACATGGACCAATTGTAGAAATTTTTAGAATTAAAATTAGACCTCAGTGGTCAAGACTGACCCTTCGTAGATAGTGTAGCTCTCGTCACGACAGACATGGATCGGTTTCTCTTTAACTGGCATTTATTTCGTCTCTTCTCCCATCGTTCATGCTGTTCAACATGCCATTCCATTTATGCCTTTTATGCCGTGAGAACTGTACAAATATATATCAGCTCAAACAAAGACTGTACATGAAGTAAATAAGAGCATAAATGTTGCGCTGCATCAAAATAAACAAAATGCATCGCTAATACTGTACAAATAATAATACCTCATTAGCCACTTGTCATGAAGAGAGGTTCTTGACACACCTCGGGCCATGCTTTGCAGTCAAGCTTCACAATGTAGCATCAATTAATTCTGCCGTAGCAGCACACAAGTAGTAACATTGGTTCCCAGCCAAAACACAGCAGCACCGATAGGAACAAACTTATAAAATACATTATGAAATTAACCTGTGTTTTATCTTATAATACACACATGAATTTACTCATTTCAATTTTTTATCTAAATTATTTAACATGAAATTTTGAATTATTATTTTTAACATGAATTCAACAGCACTTACAGATAGCGTTATAACAATGTGTAAAACTCCCCTTTTATATATGCTTTCAGCTGGATCTGTCAGGGAGTGCAGACAGCAGCTTTTAGTGCCAGACCGTGTTTGTGCAGGGCAGCACGGTGGTGTAGTGATTAGCACTGTCGCCTCACAGCAAGAAGGTTCTGGGTTCGAGCCCAGTGGCCGGTGAGGGCCTTTCTGTGTGGAGTTTTCATGTTCTCCCCGTGTCTGCGTGGGTTTCCTCTGGGTGCTCTGGTTTCCGCCACAGTCCAAAGACATGCAGGTGCTCTAAATTGACCGTAGGTGTGAAGGTGAGTGTGAATGGTTGTCTGTGTCTATGTGTCAGCCCTGCTTGTCCAGGGTGTACCCCGCCTCTCGCCCATCATCAGCTGGGATAGGCTCCAGCTTGCCTGCGACCCTGTAGGACAGGATAAGGGGCTAAAGATAATGAATGGACGGTGTTTGTGCAAGCCAAGCTTGTTTGCTCACATGCCCAGTTGTTCTGGAGGAAAAAAAAACCCAAAACATATACAGTGGTGCTTGAAAGTTTGTGAACCCTTTAGAGTTTTCTATATTTCTGCATAAATATGATCTAAAACAACATCAGATTTTCACATAAGTCCTAAAAGTAGATAAAAAGAATACAGTTAAACAAATGAGACAAAAATATTATACTTGGTCATTTATTTATTGAGGAAAATGATCCAATATTACATATCTGTGAGTGGCAAAAGTATGTGAACCTCTATGATTAGCAGTTAATTTGAAAGTGAAATTAGAGTCAGGTGTTTTCAATCAATGGGATGACGATCAGGTGTGAGTGGGCACCCTGTTTTATTTAAAGAACAGGGATCTATCAAAGTTTGATCTTCACAACACATGTTTGTGGAAGTGTATCATGGCACAAACAAAGGAGATTTCTGAGGACCTCAGAAAAAGCGTTGTTGATGCTCATCAGGTTGGAAAAGGTTACAAAACCATCTCTAAAGAGTTTGGACTCCACCAATCCACAGTCCGAAAGATTGTGTACAAATGGAGGAAATTCAAGATCATTGTTACCCTCCCCAAGAGTGACTGACCAACAAAGATCATTTCAAGAGCAAGGTGTGTAATAGTTGGCGAGGTCACAAAGGACCCCAGGGTAACTTCTAACTGAAGGCCTCTCTCACATTGGCTAATGTGAATGTTCATGAGTCCACCATCAGGAGAACACTGAACAACAATGGTGTGCATGGCAGAGTTGCAAGGAGAAAGCCACTGCTCTCCAAAAAGAACATTGCTGCTCGTCTGCAGTTTGCTAAAGATCACGTGGACAAGCCAGAAGGCTATTGGAAAATGTTTTGTGGATGGATGAGACCAAAATAGAACTTTTTGAGATGAGAATGATTATGTTTGGAAATGAGAAGCATTATGTTTGGAAAAAGGAAAACACTGCATTCCAGCATCAGAACCTTATCCCATCTGTGAAACATGGTGGTGGTAGTATCATGGTTTGGGCCTGTTTTGCTGCATCTAAGCCAGGATGGCTTGCCATCATTGATGGAACAATGAATTCTGAATTATACCAGCAAATTCTAAAGGAAAAATGTCAGGAATTCTGCCCATAAACTGAATCTCAAGAGAAGGTGGGTCATGCAGCAAGACAATGACTCTAACCACACAAGCCGTTCTATCAAATAATAGTTAAAGAATAATAAAGTTAATGCTTTGGAATGGCCAAGTCAAAGTCCTGACCTTAATCCAATTGAAATGTTGTGGAAGGTCCTGAAGTGAGCAGTTCATGTGAGGAAACCTACCAACATCCCAGAGTTGAAGCTGTTCAGTACAGAGGAATGGGCTAAAATCCCTCCAAGCCGGTGTGCAGCACTGATCAACAGTTACCGTAAACGTTTAGTTGCAGTTATTGCTGCACAAGGGGGTCACACCAGATACTGAAAGCAAAGGTTCACATACTTTTGCCACTCACACACATGTAATATTGGATCATTTTCCTTAATAAATACAACCCCGATTCCAAAAAAGTTGGGACAAAGTACAAATTGTAAATAAAAACAGAATACAATAATTTACAAATCTCAAAAACTGATATTATATTCACAATAGAACATAGACAACATATCAAATGTTGAAAGTGAGACATTTTTAAATTTCATGCCAAATATTGGCTCATTTGAAATTTCATGACAGCAACACATCTCAAAAAAGTTAGGACAGGGGCAATAAGAGGCTGGAAAAGTCAAAGGTACAAAAAAGAAACAGATGGAGGACCAAATTGCAACTCATTAGGTCAATTGGCAATAAGTCATTAACATGACTGGGTATAAAAAGAGCATCTGGGAGTGGCAGCGGCTCTCAGAAGTAAAGATGGGAAGAGGATCACCAATCCCCCCTAATTCTGCACTGACAAACAGTGGAGCAATATCAGACAGGAGTTCGACAGTGTAAAATTGCAAAGAGTTTGAACATATCATCATCTACAGTGCATAATATCATCAAAAGATTCAGAGAATATGGAAGAATCTCTGTGCGTAAGGGTCAAGGCTGGAAAACCATACTGGGTGCCTGTGATTTTCGGGCCCTTAGACGGCACTGCATCACATACAGGCATGCTTCTATATTGGAAATCACAAAATGGGCTCAGGAATATTTCCAGAGAACATTATCTGTGAACACAATTCACCGTGCTATCCGCCGTTGCCAGCTAAAACTCTATAGTTCAAAGAAGAAGCCATATCTAAACATGATCCAGAAGCGCAGATGTCTTCTCTGGGCCAAGGCTCATTTAAAATGGACTGTGGCAAAGTGGAAAACTGTTCTGTGGTCAGACGAATCAAAATTTGAAGTTCTTTATGGAAATCAGGGACGCCGTGTCATTCGGACTAAAGAGGAGAAGAACGACCCAAGTTGTTATCAGCGCTCAGTTCAGAAGCCTGCATCTCTGATGGTATGGGGTTGCATTAGTGCGTGTGGCATGGGCAGCTTACACATCTGGAAAGACACCATCAATGCTGAAAGGTATATCCAGGTTCTACAGCAACATATGCTCCCATCCAGACGACGTCTCTTTCAGGGAAGACCTTGCATTTTCCAACATGACAATGCCAAACCACATACTGCATCAATTACAACATCATGGCTCCATAGAATAAGGGTCCTGGTACTGAACTGGCCAGCCTGCAGTCCAGATCTTTCACCCATAGAAAACATTTGGCGCATCATAAAACGGAAGATACGACAAAAAAGACCGAAGACAGCTGAGCAACTAGAATCCTACATTAGACAAGAATGGGTTAACATTCCTATCCCTAAACTTGAGCAACTTGTCTCCTCAGTCCCCAGACGTTTACAGACTGTTGTAAAGAGAAAAGGGGATGTCTCACAGTGGTAAACATGGCCTTGTCCCAACTTTTTTGAGATGTGTTGTTGTCATGAAATTTAAAGTCACTTAATTTTTCTCTTTAAATGATACCTTTTCTCAGTTTAAACATTTGATATGTCATCTATGTTCTATTCTGAATTGAATATGGAATTTTGAAACTTCCACATCATTGCATTCCGTTTTTATTTACAATTTGTACTTTGTCCCAACTTTTTTGGAATCAGGGTTGTAAATGACCAAATATAATATTTTTGTCTCATTTGTTTAACTGGGTTCTCTTTATCTACTTTTAGGACTTGTGTGAAAATCTGATGTTTTAGGTCATATTTATGCAGAAATATAGAAAATTCTAAAGGGTTCACAAACTTTCAAGCACCACTGTATGGTTGAGATGAAGTTGCTCAGATTGGCATGAGATTTGGTGTGATTGATATTCTTGTGATACAGGACAAAGTTCACTTAGTTGTATTTGACTCCACCTAACAGGAAGTCAGCCATGTTGGATGGAATGTGGGATTTTGAAATTTTCCCATGCTGTTTTGAGGGGCTTATGATGGCTAAAAACTCATTAAATTTTGCACATACATTTGACCTATGATATAATTTGAGGTGATCTGGTAAATTAGTCTAGATGGGCTTCATTAACTCCATAGCGTCACCTAGTTCAAAAATACAGATTTGACACCTTGTACATATTCAAAAACTCATGCTATTTGGTCAGTCATATGCACCGAAACTGAGCCATAGGAGCTTGACCCCAGGTGTGTCTGGGGGAATCCATAGCACCCCCATATGTCATGGAAATTTCTGCCTGGTATATAGTTTCACCTATCCATGTCAAATTTGGTAAGTGTGTGGAGTGGCCCAAGATGAACAAAATTGCCTATACATTGTATCAGCCATACTCAACAGGAAGTGAGATATTTTTGGTTTTGTGCATTTTGACCCATTACATTTTAACGAACTCCTCCCAGGCAGTTTTTTGGATCCATGCCATATTTGGTATACATCATGTCAACATGTTGCTGATGTTAAATTGTTAAGGGATTTGTGATATGTTGCAAGATATTGAAATAGCGAACCAATAAATTTATACGTTATGCCATGCAAACAGGAAATCAGTAATAAATTCACCACGCATTGCCTGATACGGCTCAAACGTCACAAGTTATAGGATATCATGGTTCTGAAGATATCCACATGTCCAAAGACACTCTCTGGTAAAGTGCCACCATTTGAACATGGACAGTAATGACTCCATTGCCAAAACACGTGTTACATTTTGATGTACTCTTCCTAGGTAGTTTGTTGGATTCATGCCATATTTGGTAGAAGTCATGTCAAGATGTTGCTGATTTTAACTTGCAAAGGGATTTGCAATATTTTGCAAGATGTTGAAATGGTGAACCAATAAATTTGCTATGCCACATGAACAGGAAGCATGTCAAAAAATTCACCATGCATTGTCTGACATGGCTAAAAATTCACAGGTTATATGATATGATGTTTCTGATGATATCCACATGCCCAATTTGACCCTCTGGTATAGTGCCACCATTTGGACCTCGACAGGAATGATTCCATTGCCAAAAAATCTTGGACTCATGAAATTTGTTACTCACATCAGTCCTGGCCACTGCTATTCATGGATAGAGGCTTGACCCAAGGTGTGTTTGGGGGACTCCATAGCACCCCATATGTCATTGAGACTCCTGCCCGGGATATAGTTTCACCTATCCGTGTCAAAATTGGTAGGTGTGTGGGGTGCCCCAAGATGAAAAAAACTGAAATGCACATCGTTTGAGTCAATTGACTTGCGACAGGATTTGTAATATCTTGCATAATGTTGAAATGGTGAACCAATAAATTTGTATGTTTCACCATGCAAACAGGAAGTGTGTCATAAATTCACCATGCATTGTCTGATAGAGCAAAAACCTCACAGGTTATAAGACATCAGGGTTCTGGCGATATCCACATGCCCAAAGTGAGCCTCTTGTGTAGTGGCACCATTTGGACCTGGACAGTAGTGATTCCATTGCTGAAAAACTCTAACTCATTGTGGCAGCAGGGGAGTGGTCAAGCGCCGGTCTGTGACCGGAGGGTGGAGTCAGGGAAGGTAAGTGGCAGAATCACTACACCTGATGTCAATTAACCTGTGCGTCTTCCCAGTGACCGTGCTCTATATAAAGAGAGAGAGAGCAGAGGAAGAGAGCTCTCCTGAACCCAATGACTTGAGTGTGTGTGTGTGTGTGTGCGCGCGCGCGCACATGGAAGAGAGCAAGTTTTGCTTCTAAAAAGAGCAAAATAAACAAATGATTGAACTTTATTCTGGCCTGCCGTCTTTCTGTGCTCCTCCCCCTCCTACGAACTGCTACAGTGGTGCTGAAACCTGGAAATCGAGCACAGGAAAAGAACAGCCCCATGGAGTCCTCCCCCTTTGCAGACCTGGTCCACACCCTTGCCACGGCCCAGCAGAGCCAGCACCAGGCGCTATTCACCCTCCGGCAGGAGCAAGAGAACCGGTTCAAGGCCCTGGTGCTGGCACAGCAGGAAGATCGACAGGCATTCTGGCACCTCCTCGCGTCAGCGGGGTCCACCATCTCCACCACCGCGGGCCCTTCTTCCCTCACCCTAACTAAGATGGGCCTGCATGACGACCGCGAAGCCTTCCTCACGCTCTTCAAGCAGGCAGCAGAGGCCTCAGGGTGGCTGGTGGAACAGCGCGTGGCGCGCCTCCTCCCCCTGCTAATGGGCGAGGCGCAGCTGGCCACGCTACAGCTCACTGCCGACCGCCGGCTGGCCTACGTGGACCTTCGCCGGGCCGTCCTCCAGCGGGTGGGGCGCACCCCTGAACAACAGTGACAGCGCTTCCACACTCTGCATCTGGAGGAAGTCGGCCAGCCATTCGCATTTGGCCAGCAGCTCCGGGACGCCTGCTGGCAGTGGTTGAGGGCCGACAACCGCGACGCCGAGGGAATCGTTGATCAGGTGGTGCTGGAGCAGTTCATTGCCCGCCTACCAGAGGGAACCGCGGAGTGGGTCCAGTGCCACCGCCCGGTGTCGCTGGATCAGGCCATCGAGTTGGCGGAGGACCATTTGGCGGCTGTTCCAATGGCAGGACAGCGGACGTCCTCTTCTCTCCTCTCTCTCTGTCCCCCTCTCTCCTCCTGTGTCTCGTTCTCTCTCTGTTCCCCCACCGCGGAGGTGGGGGCCAGCCCCACCCCAGCCAGCCCGTCGCACCCGCGGTGCCCTCCCGTTTTTCCCTTCTGTGTCTGTCTCTCCCCCCCCCCCCCCCCCCTCAGGTGAGTGAGCCCCAGAGCGCCGGTGCAGAGAGGAAGCCTGGGCCGGTTTGCTGGCGCTGCGGGGAGCCGGGCCACCTCCAACAGCAGTGCTCGGCCATGGAATTGGGCACGGTGGTTCGGATCCCCGACGCTCCAGGAGCCGCCCTCGATTGGGCCGGAGCATATCGCATACCGGTGAGTATCCAAGGGGATACATATCAGGCGTTGGTGGACTCTGGATGTAATCAGACCTCAATTCACCAAAGCCTGGTGCAAGACGAGGCATTGGGGGGAGCACAGTGGGTGACGGTGTTGTGTGTGACGGGGATGTTCACAGCTACCCTTTAGTGTCGGTCCACATTTTTTTCCGAGGGGAAAAATTGAGTAAATGCAGCGGTTAATTCTCGCCTCACCCACTCGATAATTTTGGGGACTGATTGGCCGGGATTCGGAGAGTTAATGAGTCATTTAGTGAAGAGTGGGTCCTGCCGTAGTTCAGCAGGGGGAGGTCCCGGTGTCGCATTGGCGGGAGCAGCTTTCACAGAGCCGTCTACATCATCTCCGCATCAGAGTGAGAAGCCTCAGTCTCTTCCTCCCTCTCTCGGGGAATCCCTTGCGGATTTTCCGTTAGAGCAATCGTGAGACGAGAGTCTGCAACATGCGTTTGACCAAGTGAGAGTAATTGATGGTCAAAAACTCCAGCCATACGCCACCCCATCCTTCCCCTATTTTTCTATTATGAAGGATAGATTATACCGAGTGACGCAGGACACTCCGACTAAAGTGCAAGTCACACAGCTTTTGATTCCAAAGAGCCGCCGGGAATTGGTATTCCAGGCGGCTCACTTTAATCCTATGGCTGGACACTTAGGGCAGGATAAGACACTAGCCCGACTAATGGCCCAGTTCTATTGGCCAGGGATTCGTGGCGATGTCCGTAGGTGGTGTACGGCGTGCCGCAAATGCCAGTTAGTAAATCCAACGGCCATTCCAAAAGCGCCTTTGCGCCCTCTCCCATTAATCGAGATCCCGTTCGAAAGAATTGGGATGGATCTCGTCAGGCCATTAGATCGGTCAACACAAGGGTACCACTTTATTTTAGTTCTGGTGGACTATGCAACACAATACCTGGAAGCAGTGCCTCTTTGCAATATCTCAGCACCCAGTATTGTGGAAGCGCTCTTCCACGTCATCTCCCGAGTTGGAATCCCGAAAGAGATTCTGACTGATCAAGGCACCTCATTTATGTCACATACACTGAACGAACTGTATGGGTTATTAGGTATTAAGCCGATCCGCACCAGCGTGTATCACCCACAAATGGACGGTTTAGTTGAACGGTTCAATCGTGCCCTCAAGAATATAATTTAAAAATTCGTAAGTAAGGACGCACGTAATTGGGATAAATGGCTTGAACCCTTGTTATTTGCAGTGTGAGAGGTCCCCCAAGCCTCCACGGGGTTCTCCCCATTTGAATTATTATATGGGCGTAAGCCGCGCGGCATTCGAGATGTGCTGTGAGAAAATTGGGAGGAGGGACCTTCACCAAGTAAAAATGAAATTCAATACATTATTGACCTGTGCACAAAACTCCACACACTCACACACCTAACCCAGGAGAATTTGCAGTAGGCCCAAGAACGGCAAACCCGCCTGTACGACAGGGGTACGCACCTTAGGAAGTTCGCACTGGGAGATAAAGTACTCGTACTGTTTCCCACATCGAGCTCCAAATTGATCGCCAAGTGGCAAGGACCCTTTGAGGTCACACGGCGAGTCGAGGACGTCGACTACGAGGTGAGGCAAACGGACAGGGGTGGGGCGCTACAGATTTACCACCTCAATCTGCTCAAACTCTGGAACGATGAGATCCCTGTGGCATTGGTGTCAGTGGTTCCGGAGAAGGCGGAGCTGGGGCCGGAGGTTCAAAAGGGAGCATTGGCATCGCATACCTCTCCGGTCCCCTGTGGAGAACACCTCCCCCTGACCCAACTGACGGAGGTTGCCCAGTTGCAGACTGAGTTTTTGGACATATTCTCACCCCTGCCCGGCTGCACCGACCTCATAGAGCACCACATTGAGATGCCCCCGGGGGTGGTAGTGCGTAGCCGCCCTTACAGGCTACCCGAACACAAGAAAAAAGTGGTTCGGGAAGAACTCGAGGCCATGCTTGAAATGGGCATCGTCGAGGATTCCCACAGTGACTGGAGCAGCCCGGTGGTCTTGATACCCAAGGCTGATGGGTAGGTCCGGTTCTGTGTAGACTATAGAAAAGTCAATGCAGTGTCTAAATTTGACGCATACCCAATGCCTCATATTGATGAGTTGCTCGATCGACTAGGCACGGCTCGCTTTTACTTGACACTGGATTTGACAAAGGGTTATTGGCAGATCCCCTTGACTCCATTATCCCGAGAAAAAAAGGCCTTTTCCACGCCGTTTGGCTTACAACAGTTTGTCACACTTCCTTTTGGGTTGTTTGGGGCACCCGCTACGTTTCAGCGGCTGATGGATAGGGTCCTCTGCCCCCACTCCACCTATGTGGCCGCATTCCTCAACGACATCATTATTTATAGTAATGACTGGCTGCGGCACCTACAAAACCTGAGGGCTGTCCTTAGGTCGCTGAGGCGAGCGGGTCTCACAGCCAACCCGAAGAAGTGTGTGATTTGGTGGGTGGAAGTACGGTATCTGGGCTTCCACTTGGGCAATGGACAGGTGTGTCCCCAAATTAACAAGACAGCAGCAATTGCGGCCTGCCCAAGGCCCAAGACCAAAAAGGGGGTGAGACAGTTCCTGGGGCTGGCTGGCTACTATCGTAGGTTTATATCTAATTATTCGGACATCACCAGCCCGCTGACTGATCTCACTAAAAAGGGGGCACCAGATCCGGTCCAGTGGACAGAGCAATGCCAGCGGGCTTTCTCTGAGGTGAAGGCTGCACTGTGCGGGGGGCCACTGTTGCACTCCATTGACTTTCCTCTCCCTTTTATGTTACAGACAGATGCGTCGGACAGAGGGCTGGGGACCGTTTTGTCCCAGGAGGTGGGGGACTGTCCAGTGCTGTACATCAGAAGAAAGCTGTCGGTACACAAGGGCCGCTACAGCACCATCGAAAAGGAGTGCCTTGCGATCAAGTGGGCGGTCCTCACCCTCCACTACTACCTGCTGGGATGCCCTTTCACCCTCTCTTCGGACCACGCGCCCCTCCAATGGCTCCACCGCATGAAGGATGCCAACGCGCGGATCACCCGTTGGTATCTGACACTCCAATCCTTTAACTTCAAGGTGATCCACAGGCCGGGGGCGCAGATGGTTGTGGCGGATTTTCTCTCCCGCCAAGGGGGGAGTCCGCTGCAGGCCGGACGGCTGCCTGGCTTGAGTCAGGTGGTGGGGGTATGTGGCAGCGGGGGCATGGTCAAGCGCCGGTCTGTGACCAGAGGGCGGAGTCAGGGAAGGTAAGTGGCAGAATCACTACACCTGATGTCACTTAACCTGTGTTTGTGTTTCTTCCCAGTGACCGCGCCCTATATAAAGAGAGAGAGAGCAGAGGAAGAGAGCTCTCCTGAACCCAACGACGTGTGTGTGCGCGCGCGCGCGCGTGTGCATGCGCATGGAAGAGAGCGAGTTTTGCTTCTGGAAAGAGCAAAATAAACAAATGATTGAACTTTCTTCTGGCAGTTATATTTATTATTATTATTTAGTAGTAGTAGTTGTATCTACTAAAATAGATTGGAGAGCAAAGAACACAAGTCACAAGCAAAATTTGGGGGGGGGGGATTCATAGTGCCACACATGAAGGGATCCACACAGGCCTAAAGGTTTTACATTGTGGGCTGTATCTCATGAACCATCATTCAAGTGAAGAAATTTCCTTTTGCCACTGATTTGGTGGGTTCTCTCAAATAAAAAAAGGCTCAGGAGCCACTTAATTATGCCTACACTAATTTATCAGAATGAGCATAATATGCTAAACCTATTTTTGCAAAGTAGTCTTCAGATTTTTGGGTTATCTTCCCCAATATGCTTCCAAATGAATTACAAAAAAATACTTTTATATTTGTCTCATTGTTTTCATCAGAGGCCATTGTTAACTGCATAAACTCAGAGGATTTCAAACCCACAGTCCCATGTAACCTGGAAACAACAACTGGGATTTGAAAATTTGACTTGTGGGATAAAGGTAACATGCAGGGATCCAAATATCTCAGGTCTCTGGGTGGAAAACTGAATGGTCATAATGAACATCTTTGCTTCTGTTGTGACCATTTTGTGGTATTTGTGATGCTGTCGCATTTTGCTGAATTCATTGTCAACATACTAGGTCAAAGGCATCTTATCATCCTGTCCTCGGTAAGATAGCATAGTTGAGGTAAAAACAAAACAGTTTGCCCATATTAATTGTTATATATTGTTGCATATTTTGTTATATATACTGTATATATATTTTCCAGGCCTCGTCGCTATAATGGAGGGAGACACATCTCTTAACAATACAAATTTAACACGTTTCATGGCAATTTTGACCATGGAAAAGTTGGACCTACCACCATCCATTGCCTTTTTCATATTCATTTTTGGCATCTTCACATACTGTTTAATTTTGTTCTTCCACTCAGTGCTGCTTGTGACTATCATTGTCAAAAGGGATCTGCATAAGCCTATGTACATACTGCTGTTTAATTTGTCCATATGTGACCTTATGGGAGCTACGGGTTTTTATCCTCAGCTTGTTTGTAGTATATTTTCTCAAACTAGAAAAATATCCTACCCTGCCTGTGCTTTGCAAGGCATCATTATTCATCTTTATGGAAGTGGAGCTCTTTCATTTCTCACTGTTATGTCTTATGACCGATACATTGCCATTTGCAAGCCTTTGAGCTACCACAATTTGATGACCGAAACTGTCTTGGTAAAACTTATTTTTATAGTTTGGTCTGTAAATTTTTTAAATATTGCGTCTCTATTTACACTCACATTAAGCAAAGAAATTTGCAGGATAAACATAGTGGACACATACTGCAATAATCCATCTTTATTGAAGCTAAGCTGTGAGGATACAAGACTGGTTAACTACTATGGCTTGTTTGGTATAGCTTTTTTCCAAGGCTCTTCCATACTGATAGTTTCATTAACATACATACAAATCCTAATTACCTGTCTTTCTACAAAACAGACACAATCTATAAGTAAGGCAATGCAAACATGTGGGATGCATCTAGCTGTTTTTTTTGAGTTTTGAAGTTAATGCATTCTTACTACTGATTTCTCACAGGTTACAATCAGTTTCTCCACACATACGAAGGGCCTTTGGTGTTTCAATTCTTATATTTCCTCCTATTCTTAACCCTCTAATTTACGGGTTAAACACAAAGGAAATTAGAACAACAATTTTTAATTTTTTTATTTCTTCACAAGGAAGGTTTTTAATTAACCTGACAGATAAGTAAACCAAAAACACATCTATATTCTTAAGCAATTTACCAAATAGCTTAAAGTTAAAATAATAATAATAATAATAAACCCACAACAGAATAAGTCTGCATAGGAGCCATTAGAAGAGCTTACCTTTACTTATTTTTTATTGTCATCAAAACTACTGAAAGATAATTGAAAACCTATATGAGGTTTCGAACCATGAAGTTCAAACTCTTATAATGATGCTAATTATTATTATTATTATCCATCTATCCATCCATTATCTGTAGCTGCTTATCCTGTTCTACAGGGTTGCAAGATTATTATTATGATTATTATTATCTCATCTCATTATCTCTAGCCGCTTTATCCTGTTCTACAGGGTTGCAGGCAAGCTGGAGCCTATCCCAGCTGACTACAGGCAAAAGGCGGGGTACACCCTGGACAAGTCGCTAGGTCATCACAGGGCTGACATATAGACACAGACAACCATTCAAACTCACATTCACACCTACGGTCAATTTAGAGTCACCAGTTAACCTAACCTGCATGTCTTTGGGCTGTGGGGGAAACCGGAGCACCCGGAGGAAACCCATGCGGACACGGGGAGAACATGCAAACTCCGCACAGAAAGGCCCTCGCTGGCCATGGGGCTCGAACCCGGACCTTCTTGCTGTGAGGCGACAGCACTAACCACTACACCACCGTGCTGCCCCTATTATTATTATTCATTTTCATCTCATTATCTCTAGCCGCTTTATCCTTCTACAGGGTCGCAGGCAAGCTGGAGCCTATCCCAGCTGACTACGGGCGAAAGGCAGGGTACACCCTGGACAAGTCACCAGGTCATCACAGGGCTGACACATAGACACAGACAACCATTCACACTCACATTCACACCTACGGTCAATTTAGAGTCACCAGTTAACCTAACCTGCATGTCTTTGGACTGTGGGGGAAACCGGAGCACCCAGAGGAAACCCACGCGGACACGGGGAGAACATGCAAACTCCACACAGAAAGGTCCTCGCCGGCCCCGGGGCTCGAACCCAGGACCTTCTTGCTGTGAGGCGACGGCGCTAACCACTACACCACCATGCCGCCCCATTATTATTATTATATTCAATATTTTCTGTTATGAATGTCAGTATGAACACACAGTGATGGGAACATTATTTTTAATGTGCCTGAAATTAAAGTATGATTTATTAAAAAGAAACTTTAAAAGGAATTAAATGTTTTTAAAATACAAATTACCATTGTTTGTGCTCAGTGCTTCACTGCCCCCCCCCCCAAAAAAAAATAATAATAATGGTTCATGAGATTTTATCTGCAAGATTAAGACACTTAACTTTGATGAGAATGACATACCTGACTAAGGATGACAATATAGATGTATGCTAAATAAAGTTATCATAGAAATGCTAGTTTGTACAAATGCTCTGAATCTTGCTTTGGTGAACTCATCTTGTTGGTAACTGGGGGAAAAATCATCTTAAATGAGGAAAGAATAAATGCCTGTACAAAGAAATACAAATAAATCGTATTCTACACTCTTATTGGCATATGTTTAATTACTTTTTTTAATTAAAAGAAAAGAAACCCCATTTTTAAAATACAGTTATGAAGATAGATTATGATATAAACTAACAATTCATGTGAATAATTGAAAATAAGGAGCTCACACAACTAAGATATCCATCTCCAAAAGTCAAGTTTCTATGCAGAATGGACGATTTCATGGAGGCCGCCATTGCAAATATTTTAACCAATCAGAAAAATCCCCCCGATCCTTTCTGGCAGTGCTCTGACATCATTTGAGTGCAAGACACAGAAGCGCCGCATAGCGAGTAAGACTTGAAGCTGCCCCTGGCTGGAGATAATTTCATTAAAAGTTTCAATGAAAAAAATTTTTAATTCCATTTCTCAAAAAAAAGGGGAGGGGAGATAATACTGATGTCACTGATAAACAGTGAGGGAATAGTGAACAGCTGATATACTCCTATGTGACTGAATGCAGGGAGGTAACTTTTCATATTTATATCCCCGGTACAAGTAGTGTTGCCGTGACAGCCTCGTTCTGTGGACTGTAACCTTACTAGACAACCTACAAACAGATCTGCATACAATCTGACTTACATAAATCTGTTGACGAGGCAAGTGCGTGAGTTTTTCCAAGTTCCTGGTAGCGTAAGCACTCGTTAGCATGCTTAGCATGCTCTCGACTCATTCGAGAGTACAGGAGAACTTTTATAATATTTCACACAGATTTTTATTACTTTGTATTGATAAGAATCTTGTTCCATCCAGCTTGAACCAGGGCTTTGAACCGGTTCAAGGAACGAAAACGAAAACCGGGAACTTTTTCTATTTCACATGGAACAGAAACGAAACCAGAAACTTTATTATTTTTTATGTTCCGGAACAGAAACGCTTATTAAAAATAATGGTAACCGGTTAATACCGGTTTTTATTTCGTTCCTCAAAGTTTCTGTAGCCTACAAATAGTCATTCTTCTCCTGCGCAAGTTTCTATGACCCGCTGGGGTTCACTTCCTGTGTGACGTTCGCTGATTGAATGGAGAGAGTGGGAAGGTGGACTGCTAGTGAGTAAATGCATTACTGAGTGTCTGAGCAAAGAAGAGCCTGAATGTTGCAACCTCCCTATTGGCTGTTTGTAAAAATGTATCAATTGTTGCCCTTCCCACGGGAATCATCGCGGGCTCGAGAGACGAGACCTGACGAGTTAGTTCGTTGGTAGCAGAACAAAATGTCTGGACACAAATCGGGTTTTCAGAAAAGGAAAGAAAATAAACGGAGGGTCGAAAATACAAAAAAGGAGGCAGAAAATGCAAAATGAGTTTTAAGGTAGGACAAATGGTTACTTTTCTGAGGCAGCCCGCCGTGGCTGCAGGCTTTCAGTTGCGTCATTGAATGGTTACTTTTCTGAGGCAGCCCGCCGTGGCTGCCTGCAGGCTGATTTATTATAGCCCATTTAGTTAAAATAGTTGATATAAAATGTTTTTTTTTTTGGTAACACACTAAACGAATTATCTTTCATTTTTGGCACTTTTTCTGTTTGTGTAGATGGGAAGACATACTGAGAATCCAAATCGCCAACATTTGAAAAAATAATTGTTTTGAATTATTTCTTGTCTTATTTAATGAAGGTTGTCATAGAATTAGCCTACATTTGGCTTAAGCTGGATGAGACAGAGACATAATTTTATAGCCATTTGTTAAACAGCTGAGAGGGAACGTAATTAACCGTTCCGGGAACGAAATTTTTTTTGTTCTAACCGGTTCGGGAACGTCTATTTAATGGTGGAACCCAAAACCGGAAACGTTAAAATTCCGTTTCTGTTCGGAACGAACCAATAGGAAAAAAATTCCGGTTCAAAGCCCTGGCTTGAACTGTATTCATCCAGCTTGGCCTACTCTGGTATAAAGCATCACACTTTACTTCAAATTGTTGTTATTATTTTAATTGAAAGTTATCATAGGGTTGTACTGAAACTTAAAGTGCATGATGGGAATTTTGCATTATGACCCTATGTTGTGCTTTGATTTATCAAGCTAAAGACAAATGTATGTTCAGATTAATTTAAGGCTAGAGGGAAGAATGTTACCTTGAGCAGAGATGTGTTAACTACCTAACTTCTATGAAGGCATGAAAAGATTTACATAAAAATATATACACGCATGGTTCTTGAACATGCGTGTGTGTGTGTGTGTGGGGGGGGGGGGTGTTGAGCTTTTCTATTTTGGTGCAAAGGTATCTATTACCTGTATCATAAAAACAATGGCTATAGCCCCTTTTACACAGCCTGTTCAATGTGGAAATCATACAACTTTATTCCGCCTCATGTTCTGTATAAAATGTCCGAATGTGAAACAGGAGGTCTGTGTTGTTCAGCCTCTGAACTGGAACGATTAATAGTAACAGAGATGGAATTGACATTTGTGTAAAAGGAACAGCCAAACCGGTGAATTAACATCTGTGTGAAAGGGAAAACCAGCACTGTGGGACAGGGGTAAGTTTTTGACACTGACATACTTCTTTCTGAGATTAGCATGAATTCGAATATCTCCATCTACAGTGTCTAAGGTCCTGTAAGAAATATTGTGTTTTCAGCCAAGGGCCCTGCCCTTCAAAGAGGAAGCTAATACACCATGGGGGGCAAGCTAAGGAGAGAGAGACAAAACCGAATCTACAGCCAGAAACTTATGGCCCTTTTCCACTACCCTTTTTCAGCTCGCTTCAGCTCACTTCAGCCTGACACGGCTCGCGTTTCGACTACCAAAAACCAGCACGACTCAGCTCGTTTCAGCCCTGCTTAGCCCCTAAAACTCGCACCGTTTTGGAGTGGGGCTGAAGCGAGCCAAACCGTGCCGAGTGAGGTTGGGGGCGTGAGCAGACACTCCCCTGTGCACTGATTGGTGAGGAGGAGTGTCCTCACATGCCCACACACGCCCCGCGAGCGCGCTGGGATCTGTAAACACCGCAAACCCGGAAGAATAATAATTACGAATTGCGAGAATTTCTGAAGCCTTATGCGCCTCGCCTCGTCTATACGCTCTTGCCAGCATCTGTTGGCGTTGTCGGTGACAACAAGCCACAGCACCAAGACCAGCAACACTAACGACTCCATGTCCTCCATGTTTATTGTTTACTATTCGGGTCATGAGACTACCGCTTAAAAGCTCACTGAATCAGTGACATACAGAGCATCGTGGACGAGTTCGCGGAGCGCAAGGCTCGTCGTATGCCCTTCAAATAATGCGCGCAGTAGGCTATTGATGTTTTATTATGAGCCATGTACAGTATGTCGCCTAATGTTTTTTTGTTTCTGAGTTACATGTTCGTTTGAAGGACTTAATGTACAAAATAACATAGTTGCACCCGGTAGTGTTGAAATTGGTAAACACAGTGCATTCAGTGAGGTTTGCACCGCCCTCCTTTTATTTCTGACTCTTCCTGTCACCGTTGCAACCTCTGAGCGCTCATTCGTATGCCCTTCAAATAATGTGCGCAGTATAGGCTATTGATGTTTTATTATGAGTCATGTACAGTATCCTAATGTTTTTTGTTTCTGAGTTACATGTTCGTTTGAAGGACTTGATGTACTAAATAACATAGTTGCACCCGGTAGTGCTGAAATTGGTAAACACCGCAGTTGTGGACATTTTGTAGCCTAAAATGATGTTATGATAAGCTTTAATAAAGGGCCCCGTCATTTGCCCCGCCCCCGGCCCGGCTCTGACTTGTTCCGCCACTGTCACTGATGTCACTGTTTGCGCTGCTTAATGACATCACGTGACGTCCACCCACTTTCGCTAACTCCACCCAATGTGTCCACCCACTTCCAGCCAGCACGGTTCAGCGCGGTTGTAGTCGAAATGCAACTCCAACAGCCCCGCTCAGCTCGATTCAGCTCGACTCAGCACGGCACAGCTCAGCCGCGTTTGTAGTGGAAAAGCGGCATTATTCTGTTGAAGGCTGAGAGGAAACCTTCAAAAGGAATAGCTACGTCAGCAGCTCAACTGTATGCTTCAATCACTGCTGGAAATCCAGTTGAGTGGGTGTGAGGGCAGATCTGCACACAATGCATGAAATGTGTGAAATGTGCATTTAAGCAAACCACTGTTTCAGGCTTTAAGAGCATTTCTGCACACCACACGAGTTTATGTCAACCATTGTTTCAGGCTTTAAGAGCATTTCTGCACACCACATGAGTGAGGAAATGTGCATTTTTGCACAGATAATACCTATTTGTGAATCTTTTGTTTGCTATATAAAGAGTAGAATATCACAGAGACAATGTTAATGCATTGATGTTTGGAAGCTTTAGTTAGCTCTAGTCTTTGTATTAACCTAATGGATGGATAATGGATGGATGGATATTTTTTACAACTCCTATAATATTGGCAAATCCTAATTAAATAAACCGGAACCCCTTGAGAGGGTGATTCATATACCTTATCTCTGTCTTGCCTTTGTTTTTTCTCAGAAGAAAGTTCTCACAGGTTTTACACAGGACCACCAAGGGTGAGTGGATGCCTACACTTGTAATTCTGTAATAAAGCTTCTTGATTGTGCTGTAACAAATTGAAATCCATGAATAAACCCTAAATTAGGGTAATTTAGGGTTTTAGAGGACAGTCCCCACACTTTTTTTTTGCCTCAAATCGCTTCCCACTTCACTTTCTCCTCAACATATTTCTGATCACATAAACATGTTGCTTGCATGATTCACTTCATTGGTCTCTCCCTTGTTACTTCTCTCTCTCTCTCTCTCTCTCTCTCTCTCTCTCTTTCACTCTGTTTGCGAATACAATTTTCTGTGACAGATTTTTTTCCCTCTGAAAAGCCAGTATGATTGGAGTATTCAGATTTCTGACACGTAGATGTGTCATCCAAAACGACGACACTCCATTGTGGCATGTCACACCTCGAGTTGCAAAATATTGGCTTGCAATGAAAAAACATATGCTTGTGAGGCTTTCTGCAAGCTTTATTTTTTATAAATCATGTACATTTCTATTAGGATATTGTCCAAGAGCCAGGGCTTTGAACTGGTTCAAGGAACGAAAACGAAAACCGGGAACTTTTTCTATTTCACATGGAACAGAAACGAAACCAGAAACTTTATTATTTTTTATGTTCCGGAACAGAAACGCTTATTAAAAATAATGGTAACCGGTTAATACCGGTTTTTATTTAGTTCCTCAAAGTTTCCGTAGCCTACAAATAAAAAAGCCATTCTTCTCCTGCGCAAGTTTCTATGACCCGCTGGGGTTCACTTCCTGTGTGACGTTCGCTGACTGAATGGAGAGAGCGGGAAGGTGGACTACTATCACATCTCCATTACTGAGTGTCTGAGCAAAGAAGAGCCTGAACGATGCAACCTCCCTATTGGCTGTTTGTAAAAATGTATCAGTTGTTGCCCTTCCCACGGGAATCATCGCGGGCTCGAGAGACAAGACCTGACGAGTTAGTTCGTTGGTAGCAGAACAAAATGTCTGGACACAAATCGGGTTTTCAGAAAAGGAAAGAAAATAAACGGAGGGTTGAAAATACAAAAAAGGAGGCAGAAAATGCAAAACGAGTTTTAAGGTAGGACAAATGGTTACTTTTTAAGGCAGCCCTCCGTGGCTGCAGGCTTTCAGTTGAATGGTTACTTTTCTGAGGCAGCCCGCCGTGGCTGCCTGCAGGCTTATTTATTATAGCCCATTTAGTTAAAATAGTTGATATAAAATGTTTATAGTTATAGTTATGTGATGGTTGTCCTGATTTAGACTGGTGGTTTTTTTTTTTGGGGGGGGGGGTTGCGTGATGTTGCACCCGGGTCCAGATTAGGGCAGAACCGGCCCTGGCTACATTTCAGGTGTAGTTTGTTTTATGAATGTATGTACTTGCATAGATGTGTACTTGGTCTTCCAATATGGCGCCTAACAAACTCTCGCGGCGCGGTGACGTCATGCGGTAGCCCTCTATAGGGCCTGACTAGCCTTTGGTAACACACTAAACGAATTATCTTTCATTTTTGGCACTTTTTCTGTTTGTGTAGATGGGAAGACATACTGAGAATCCAAATCGCCAACATTTGAAAAAATAATTGTTTTGAATTATTTCTTGTCTTATTTAATGAAGGTTGTAATAGAATTAGCCTACATTTGGCTTAAGCTGGATGAGACAGAGACATAATTTTATAGCCATTTGTTAAACAGCTGAGAGGGAACGTAATTAACCGTTCCGGGAACAAAATTTTTTTGTTCTAACTGGTTCGGGAACGTCTATTTAATGGTGGAACCCAAAACCGGAAACGTTAAAATTCCGTTTCTGTTCGGAACGAACCAATAGGAAAAAAATTCTGGTTCAAAGCCCTGCCAAGAGCATTATTGAAGAAAAAAAAAGTTCCACATTTAGTCAGAGATGTCATGTTTGAAATGCAGTGAGTGCTTTGGTATTGCAACACTGAAATTTAGTAATTACGCATAAATTTTAGTGATGCACATTCAAAAATAGCATTTCTTTCTTGGTTATACTCAAGAAACTGCCCTATAAATTTTAATAAGTCCATCTTATTTGATTGACACCTACATGGACCAATTGTAGAAATTTTTAGAATTAAAATAAGACCTCAGTGGTCAAGACTGACCCTTCGTAGATAGTGTAGCTCTCGTCACGACAGACATGGATCGGTTTCTCTTTAACTGGCATTTATTTCGTCTCTTCTCCCATCGTTCATGCTGTTCAACATGCCATTCCATTTATACCTTTCATGCCGTGAGAACTGTACAAATATATATCAGCTCAAACAAAGACTGTACATGAAGTAAATAAGAGCATAAATGTTGCGCTGCGTCAAAATAAACAAAATGCATCGCTAATACAAATAATAATACCTCATTAGCCACTTGTCATGAAGAGAGGTTCTTGACACACCTCGGACCATGCTTTGCAGTCTAGCTTCACAGTGTAGCATCAATTAATTCTGCCGTAGCAGCACACAGGTAGTAACATTGGTTCCCGGCCAAAACACAGCAGCACCGATAGGAACAAACATAAAATACTGTAATGGTTCACTAGGGGTGGGTGGAGCACAGAGGACGGCAGGACAGAGATCAGGTTTGCAAAAAGGCTTTATTGCCACACTTTTCAGTGAACAATATGATATTGACCCCAAACAGCCAGCGTCTAGTCCGGAGATGAGCTCCTCTGCTCTCGCTCTCCCTCCTTAAGTAGGGCACGGTCACTGGGAAGACACACAAACACAGGTTAATTGCCGTCAGGTGTAGTGATTCTGCCACTTACCTTCCCTGACTCCGCCCTCCTGTCACAGACCGGCGCTTGACCACGCCCCCGCTGCCACATACCCCCACCGCCCGACTCAGGCTGGGCGGCCGTCTGGCCTGCAGCCGACTCCCCCCCCCCCCCCGATGGGAGAGGAAGTCCGCCACGACCATCTGCGCCCCCGGCCTGTGGACCACTTTAAAGTTGAAGGGTTGGAGTGCCAGATACCAATGGGTGATCCGTGCGTTGGCATCCTTCATGCGGTGGAGCCACTGGAGGGGCGCATGGTCCAAACAGAGGGTGAAAGGGCGCCCCAGCAGGTAGTAGCGGAGGGCGAGGACTGCCCACTTGATCGCCAGACACTCCTTCTCGATAGTGCTGTAGCGCCCCTCATGCACTGACAGCTTCCTGCTAATGTACAGGACGGGGCGGTCCTCCCTCTCCACCTCCTGGGACAAAACCGCCCCCAGTCCTCTGTCCGACGCATCGGTCTGCAACGTAAAAGGGAGAGAAAAGTCAGGGGAGTGTAACAGTGGCACCCCACACAGTGCAGCCTTTACCTCAGAGAAAGCCCGCTGGCATTGCTCCGTCCACTGGACCGGATCTGGTGCCCCCTTTTTAGTGAGATCAGTCAGCAGGCTGGTGATGTCCGAATAATTAGGTATAAACCTACGATAGTAGCCAGCCAGCCCCAGGAACTGTCTCACCCCCTTTTGGGTCTTGGGCCTCGGGCAGGCCGCAATTGCTGCTGTCTTGTTAATTTGGGGACGCACCTGCCCGTTGCCCAAGTGGAAGCCCAGATACCATACTTCCACCCGCCTAATCGCACACTTCTTTGGGTTGGCTGTGAGACCCGCTCGCCTCAGCGACTTAACGACGGCCCTCAGGTGTTGTAAGTGCCGCTGCCAGTCATTACTATAAATGATGATATCGTCGAGGTATGCGGCCGCATAGGTGGCGTGGGGGCGGAGGACCCTGTCCATCAGCCGCTGAAATGTAGCAGGTGCCCCAAACAGCCCAAACGGAAGTGCGACGAATTGGTGCAAGCCGAACGGTGTGGAAAAGGCCGTTTTTTCCTGGGATAATGGAGTCAAGGGGATCTGCCAATAACCCTTTGTTAAATCCAGCATCGAGTAAAAACGAGCCGTGCCTAGCCGATCGAGCAACTCATCAATACGAGGCATTGGGTACGCATCAAATTTAGACACCGCGTTGACTTTTCTATAGTCCACACAGAACCAGACCAACCCGTTGGCCTTGGGTACCAAGACCACCGGGCTGCTCCAGTCACTGTGGGACTCCTCGACGATGCCCATTTCGAGCATGGCCTTGAGTTCTTCCCAAACCACTTTTTTCTTGTGCTCGGGTAACCTGTAAGGGTGGCTACGCACTACCACCCCCGGGGGCATCTCAATGTGGTGCTCTATGAGGTTGGTGCGGCCGGGCAGGGGCGAGAACACATCCGAAAACTCGGTCTGCAACTGGGCAACCTCCGCGAGTTGGGTCGGGGAGAGGTGGTCTCCACAGGGGACCGGAGAGGTACGCGATGCCAATGTTCCCTTTTGCACCTCCGGCCCCAGCTCTGCCTTCTCCGGAACCACCGACACCAACGCCACGGGGACCTCCTCGTTCCAGAGTTTGAGTAGGTTGAGGTGGTAAATCTGTAGCGTCCCGCCCCTATCCGTTCGCCTCACCTCAGTCAACGTCCCTGACTCGCCGTGTGACCTCAAAGGGTCCTTGCCACTTGGCGACTAATTTGGAGCTCGATGTGGGCAACAGTACGAGTACTTTCTCTCCCGGTGCGAACTCCCTAAGGCGCGTACCCTTGTCGTACAGGCGGGCTTGTTGTTCTTGGGCCTGCCGCAAATTCTCCTGAGTTAGGTACATGAGCATGTGGAGTTTTGCGCGCAGGTCAATAACGTATTGGATTTTGTTTTTACTTGGTGAAGGTCCCTCCTCCCAATTTTCCTGCAGCACGTCTAGGATGCTGCACGGCTTACGCTCGTATAACAATTCGAATGGGGAGAACCCCGTGGAGGCTTGGGGGACCTCTCGCACTGCAAAGAGCAAAGGTTCGAGCCATCTATCCCAATTATGTGCGTCCTCACTTACGAATTTTTTAATTATGTTCTTGAGGGTGCGGTTGAACCATTCAACTAAACCGTCCGTTTGTGGGTGATACACGCTGATGTGGATAGGCTTAATCTACAATAACCCATAGAGTACATTCAGTGTATGTGACATAAACGAGGTGCCTTGGTCAGTCAGAATCTCTTTCGGGATTCCAACTCGGGAGATAACGCGGAAGAGTGCCTCCGCAATACTGTGTACTGAGATATTGCAAAGAGGCACTGCTTCTGGGTATCGCATAGTCCACTAGAACTAAAATAAAGTGGTACCCTCGTGTTGACCGATCTAATGGCCCGACGAGATCCATCCCAATTCTTTCGAACGGGGTCTCGATTAATGGGAGAGGGTGCAAAGGCGCTTTTGGAATGGCCGCTGGATTCACTAACTGGCATTTGCGGCACGCCGTACACCACCTACGGACATCGCCACGAATCCCCAGCCAATAGAACCGGGCCATTATTCGGGCTAGTGTCTTATCCTGCCCTAAGTGTCCAGCCATGGGATTAAAGTGAGTTACCTGGAATACCAATTCCCGGCGGCTCTTCAGAATTAAAAGCTGCATGACTCGCTCTTTAGTTTGAGTGTCCTGCGTCACTCGGTATAACCTATCCTTCATAATCGCGAAGTAAGGGAAGGACGGGGTGGCGTTCGGCGGGAGCGTTTGACCATCGATTACTCTCACTTGGTCAAACACATGCCTCAGAGTCTCATCTCGCGACTGTTCTAATGGGAAATCTGCGAGGGATTCCCCAATAGAGAGAGGAGGAGCCGGCGGCTCCTCACTCTGACGCGGAGATGATGTAGACGGCTCTGTGACAGCTGCTCCCGCCAAAGCGACACCGGGACCTCCCCCTGTTAAATAGCAGGACCCACTCTTCACTAAATGTGTCATTAAATCCCGAAATCCCGGCCAATCAGTCCCCCAAATTAAAGAGTGGGTAAGGCGAGGATTAACCACTGCCTTCACTATGGCTTTTTCCCCTCTGAAAAAAATGTGGACCGACACCAAAGGGTAGCGGTGAACATCCCCGTGCACACACAACACCTTCACCCCCTGTGCTCCCCCCAATGCCTCGTCTTGCACCAGGCTTTGGCGAATTGAGGTCTGATTACAACCAGAATCCACCAACGCCTGATATGTAGCCCCTTGGATACTCACCGGTATGCAATACGCTCCAGCCTGATCGAGGGCGGCCTCTGGCGCGTCGGGGATCCGAACCACCGCACCCACTTCCATTGCTGTGCACTGCTGTTGAAGATGGCCCGGCTCCCCACAGCGCCAGCAAACCAGCCCGGGCTTTCCCTCTGCACCGGTGTTCTGGGGCTCACTCACCTGAGGTGGGGGAGAGACAGACACAGAAGGGAGAAACAGGAGGGCACCGCAGGTGTGGCAGGCCGGCTGGGGTGGCGCCGGCCCCCATCTCCGTGGTGGGGGAATGGGGCGAGGACAGGACACAGAAGGAGGGGGAGGAAGAGAGAGAGAAGAGGAGAGAAGAGAAGACGCCGTCTGCTGTCCTGCCGCCGGAACAGCCGCCAAATGATCCTCCGCCAGCTCGACTGCCTGATCCAGCGACGCCGTTCAGTGGCACTGGACCCACTCTGCGGTTCCTGCTGGTAGGCGAGTGATGAATTGTTCCAGCACCACCTGGTCGATGATCCCCTCGGCGTCGTGGTTGTCGGCCCTCAACCACTGCCAGCAGGCATCCAGGAAAGCCTTGGGGTCGTCCTGTGGACCCATCTTGGTAACGGTGAGGGGAGACGGGCCCAAGGCCGGAGCGCTGGTGGACCCCGCCGACACGAGGAAGTGCCGGAACGCCTCGCGGTCTTCCTGCTGGGCCAGCACCAGGGCTTCGAAGCGTTGCTCCTGTTCCTTCCGGAGGGTGACGAGCGCCTGGTGCTGGCTTTGCTGGGCCATGACAAGGGCGTGGACCAGGTCGGCGAACGGGGAGGACTCCATGGGGCTGATCTGCTGGTGCTCCACTCTGATCCCGGGTTTGGCACCACTGTAACGGTTCACTAGGGGTGGGTGGAGCACAGAGGACGGCAGGACAGAGATCAGGTTTGCAAAAAGGCTTTATTACCACACTTTTCAGCAAACAATATGATATTGACTAGACACCCCAAACAGCCAGCGTCTAGTCCGGAGATGAGCTCCTCTGCTCACGCTCTCCCTCCTTAAGTAGGGCGCGGTCACTGGGAAGACACACAAACACAGGTTAATTGCCGTCAGGTGTAGTGATTCTGCCACTTACCTTACCTGACTCCGCCCTCCTGTCACAGACCGGCGCTTGACCATGCCCAAGCTGCCACAAATACATTATGAAATTAACCCGTGTTTTATCTTATAACACACACACATGAATTTACTCATTTAAATTTTTTATCTAAATTATTTAACAAGAAATTATGAATTATTATTTTTAACATGAATTCAACAGCACTTACAGATAGCATTATAACAATGTGTAAAACTCCCCTACTCCCTTTTATATATGCTTTCAGCTGGAGCTGTCAGGGAGTGCAGACAGCAGCTTTTAGTGCCAGACAGAGTTTGTGCAGGGCAGCACGGTGGTGTAGTGATTAGCACTGTCGCCTCACAGCAAGAAGGTTCTGGGTTCGAGCCCAGTGGCCGGTGAGGGCCTTTCTGTGTGGAGTTTGAATGTTCTCCCCGTGTCTGCGTGGGTTTCCTCTGGGTGCTCTGGTTTCCGCCACAGTCCAAAGACATGCAGGTTAAGCTAATTGGTGGCTCTAAATTGACCGTAGGTTTGAAGGTGAGTGTGAATGGTTGTTTGTCTCTGTGTCAGCCCTGCTTGTCCAGGGTGTACCCCGCCTCTCGCCCATCGTCAGCTGGGATAGGCTCCAGCTTGCTTGCGACCCTGTAGGACAGGATAAGGGGCTAAAGATAATGAATGGACGGTGTTTGTGCAAGCCAATCTTGTTTGCTCACATGCCCAGTTGTTCTGGAGAAAAAAAAACAAAAACATATTCAGTGGTGCTTGAAAGTTTGTGAACCCTTTAGAATTTTCTATATTTCTGCATAAATATGACCTAAAACAACATCAGATTTTCACATAAGTTCTAAAAGTAAAACCCCGATTCCAAAAAAGTTGGGACAAAGTACAAATTGTAAATAAAAATGGAATGCAATGATGTGGAAGTTTCAAAATTCCATATTTTATTCAGAATAGAACATAGATGACATATCAAATGTTTAAACTGAGAAAATGTATCATTTAAAGAGAAAAGTTAGGTGATTTTAAATTTCATGACAACAACACATCTCAAAAAAGTTGGGACAAGGCCATGTTTACCACTGTGAGACATCCCCTTTTCTCTTTACAACAGTCTGTAAACGTCTGGGGACTGAGGAGACAAGTTGCTCAAATTTAGGGATAGGAATGTTAACCCATTCTTGTCTAATGTAGGATTCTAGTTGTTCAACTGTCTTAGGTCTTTTTTGTCATATCTTCCATTTATTGATGCACCAAATGTTTTCTATGGGTGAAAGATCTGGACTGCAGGCTGGCCAGTTCAGTACCCGGACCCTTCTTCTACACAGCCATGATGCTTTAATTGATGCAGTATGTGGTTTGGCATTGTCATGTTGGAAAATGCAAGGTCTTCCCTGAAAGAGACGTCATCTGGATGGGAGCATATGTTGCTCTAGAACCTGGATATATCTTTCAGCATTGATGGTGTCTTTGCAGATGTGTAAGCTGCCCATCCCACACGCACTAATGCAACCCCATACCATCAGAGATGCAGGCTTCTGAACTGAGCACTGATAACAACTTGGGTCGTCCTTCTCCTCTTTAGTCTGAATGACACGGCGTCCCTGATTTCCATAAAGAACTTCAAATTTTGATTTGTCTGACCACAGAACAGTTTTTCACTTTGCCACAGTCCATTTTAAATAAGCCTTGTCCCAGAGAAGACGTCTGCGCTTCTGGATCGTGTTTAGATACGGCTTCTTCTTTGAACTATAGAGTTTTAGCTGGCAACAACGGATGGCATGGTGAATTGTGTTCACAGATAATATTCTCTGGAAATATTCCTGAGCCCATTTTGTGATTTCCAATACAGAAGCATGCCTGTATGTGATGCAGTGCCGTCTAAGGGCCCAAAGATCATGGGCACCCAGTATGGTTTTCCGGCCTTGACCCTTACGCACAGAGATTCTTCCATATTCTCTGAATCTTTTGATGATATTATGCACTGTAGATGATGATATGTTCAAACTCTTTGCAGTTTTACACTGTCAAACTCCTGTCTGATATTGCTCCACTATTTGTCAGCACAGAATTAGGGGGGATTAGTGATCCTCTTCCCATCTTTACTTCTGAGAGCCGCTGCCACTCCCAGATGCTCTTTTTATACCCAGTCATGTTAATGACTTATTGCCAATTGACCTAATGAGTTGCAGTTTGGTCCTCCATCTGTTCCTTTTTTGTACCTTTGACTTTTCCAGCCTCTTATTGCCCCTGTCCCAACTTTTTTGAGATGTGTTGCTGTCATGAAATTTCAAATGAGCCAATATTTGGCATGAAATTTCAAAATGTCTCACTTTCAACATTTGATATGTTGTCTATGTTCTATTGTGAATATAATATCAGTTTTTGAGATTTGTAAATTATTGCATTCCGTTTTTATTTACAATTTGTACTTTGTCCCAACTTTTTTGGAATCGGGGTTGTAGATAAAAAGAATACAGTTAAACAAATGAGACAAAAATATTATACTTGGTCATTTATTTATTGAGGAAAAATGATCCAATATTTCATATCTGTGAGTGGCAAAAGCATGTGAACCTCTAGGATTAGCAGTTAATTTGAAGGTGAAATTAGAGTCAGGCGTTTTCAATCAATGGGATGACGATCAGGTGTGAGTGGGCACCCTGTTTTATTTAAAGAACAGGGCTCTATCAAAGTCTGATCTTCAAAACACATGTTTGTGGAAGTGTATCATGGCACAAACAAAGGAGATTTCTGAGGACCTCAGAAAAAGTGTTGTTAATGCTCATTAGGTTGGAAAAGGTTACAAAACCATCTTGAAAGAATTTGGACTACACCAATGCACAGTCAGACAGATTGTGTACAAATGAAGGAAATTCAAGATCATTGTTACAAGTGACTGACCAACAAAGATCACTTCAAGAGCAAGGTGTGTAATAGTTGGCAAGGTCACAAAGGACCCCAGTGTAACTTCTAACTGAAGGCCTCTCTCACATTGGCTAATGTTAATGTTCATGAGTCCACCATCAGGAGAACACTGAACAACAGTGGTGTGCATGGCAGGGTTGCAAGGAGAAAGCCACTGCTCTCCAAAAAGAACATTGCTGCTCGTCTGCAGTTTGCTAAAGATCACATGGACAAGCCAGAAGGCTATTGGAAAATGTTTTGTAGATGAATGAGACCAAAATAGAACTTTTGGTTTAAATGAGAAGCATTATGTTTGGAAAAAGGAAAACACTGCATTCCAGCATCAGAACCTTATTCCATCTGTGAAACATGGTGGTGGTAGTATCATGGCTTGGGCCTGTTTTGCTGCATCAAAGCCAGGATGGCTTGCCATCATTGATGGAAGAATGAATTCTGAATTATACCAGCGAATTCTAAAGGAAAATGTCAGGACATCTGCCCATGAACTGAATCTCAAGAGAAGGTGGGTCATGCAGCAAGACAATGACTCTAACCACACAAGTAGTTCTATCAAAGAATAGTTAAAGAATAATAAAATTAATGCTTTGGAATGGCCAAGTCAAAGTCCTGACCTTAATCCAATTGAAATGTTGTGGAAGGTCCTGAAGCGAGCAGTTCATGTGAGAAAACCTACCAACATCCCAGAGTTGAAGCTGTTCAGGACGGAGGAATGGGCTAAAATCCCTCCAAGCCGGTGTGCAGGACTGATCACCAGTTACCGGAAACGTTTAGTTGCAGTTATTGCTGCACAAGGGGGTCACACCAGATACTGAAAGCAAAGGTTCACATACTTTTGCCACTCACAAATATGTAATATTGGATCATTTTCCTTAATAAATAAATGACCAAGTATAATATTTTTGTCTCATTTGTTTAACTGGGTTCTCTTTATCTACTCTTAGGACTTGTGTGAAAATCTGATGATGTTTTAGGTCATATTGATGCAGAAATATAGAAAATTCTAAAGGGTTCACAAACTTTCAAGCACCACCGTATGGTTGAGATGAAGTTGCTCAGATCGGCATGAGATTTGGTGTGATTGATATTCTTGTGATACAGGACAAAGTTCACTTAGTTGTATTTGACTCCGCCCAACAGGAAGTCAGCCATGTTGGATGGAATGATGGGATTTTGAAATTTTCCCATGCTGTTTTGAGGGGCTTATGATGGCTAAAAACTCATGAAATTTTGTGCATACATTTGTCCTATGATATAATTTGAGGTGATCTGGTAAATTACTCTAGATGGGCTTCATTAAGTCCATAGCGCCACCTAGTTCAAAAATACAGATTTGACACCTTGTACATATTCAAAAACTCATGCAATTTGGTCAGTCATGTGCACTGAAACTGAGCCATAGGAGCTTGACCCCAGATGTGTCTGGGGGAATCCATAGCACCCCCATATGTCATGGAAATTTCTGCCTGGTATACAGTTTCACCTATTCCTATCAAATTTGCTAAGTGTGTGGAGTGACCCAAGATGAACAAAATTGCCTATACATTGTATCAGCCATACTCAACAGGAAGTGAGATATTTTTGGTTTTGTGCATTTTGACACATTACATTTTGACGAACTCCTCCCTGGCAGTCTGTTGGATCCATGCCATATTTGGTATACATTATGTCAAGATGTTGTTGATGTTAAATTGTCAAGGGATTTGTGATATGTTGCAAGATATTGAAATAGCGAACCAATAAATTTATACGTGACGCCATGCAAATAGGAAATCAGTAATAAATTCACCATGCATTGCCTGATACTGCTCAAACTTCACAAGTTATAGGATACCATGGTTCTGAAGATATCCACATGTCCAAAGACACTTTCTGGTATAGTGCTACCATTTGGACATGGACAATAATGACTCCATTGCCAAAACACGTGTTACATTTTGATGTACTCTTCCTAGGTAGTTTGTTGGATTCATGTCATATTTGGTAGAAGTCATGTCAAGATGTTGCTGATTTTAACTTGCAGAGGGATTTGCAATATCTTGCAAGATGTTGAAATTGTGAACCAATAAATGTGTTATGCCACATGAACAGGAAGCATGTCAAAAATTCACCATGCATTGTCTGACATGGCTAAAAATTCACAGGTTATATGATATGATGTTTCTGATGATATCCACATGCCCAATTTGACCCTCTGGTATAATGCCACCATTTGGACCTCGGCAGGAATGATTCCATTGCCAAAAAAAACTTGGACTCATGAAATTTGGTACTCACATCAGTCCTGGCCACTGCTACTCATGGATAGAGGCTTGACCCCAGGTGTGTTTGGGGGACTCCATAGCACCCCATATGTCATTGAGACTCCTGCCCGGTATATAGTTTCACCTATCTATGTCAAAATTGGTAGGTGTGTGGGGTGCCCCAAGATGAACAAAACTGAAATGCACATCGTTTGAGTCAATTGACTTGCGACAGGATTTGTAATATCTTGCATGATGTTGAAATGGTGAACCAATAAATTTGTGTTTCACCATGCAAACAGGAAGTGTGTCATAAATTCACCATGCATTGTCGGATAGAGCTAAAACCTCACAGGTTATAAGACATCAGGGTTCTGGTGATATCCACATGCCCAAAGTGAGCCTCTTGTGTAGTGGCACCATTTGGACCTGGACAGTAGTGATTCCATTGCTGAAAAACTCTAACTCATTGCGCCAGCGGGGGCGTGGTCAAGCGCCGGTCTGTGACCGGAGGGTGGAGTCAGGGAAGGTAAGTGGCAGAATCACTACACCTGATGTCAATTAACCTGTGTTTGTGTGTCTTCCAAGTGACTGCACCCTATATAAAGAGAGAGAGAGCAGAAGAAGAGAGCTCTCCTGAACCCAACGACTTGTGTGTGTGTATGTGTGTGTGTGCGTGTGTGTGCGCGCATGCGCGCATATGGAAGAGAGCAAGGTTTGCTTCTGAAAAGAGCAAAATAAACAAATGATTGAACTTTATTCTGGCCTGCCATCTCTCTGTGCTCCTCCCCCTCCTAAGAACTGCTACAGTGGTGCTGAAACCCGGAAATAGAGCACAGGAAAAGAACAGCCCCATGGAGTCCTCCCCCTTTGCAGACCTGGTCCACGCCCTTGCCACGGCCCAGCAGAGCCAGCACCAGGTGCTAGTCACCCTCTGGCAGGAGCAAGAGCACCGGTTCGAGGCCCTGGTGCTGGCACAGCAGGAAGATCGACAGGCATTCCGGCACTTCCTCGTGTCGGTGGGGTCCACCATCTCCACCGCCGCGGGCCCTTCTTCCCTCACCCTAACTAAGATGGGCCTGCATGACGACCCCGAAGCCTTCCTCACGCTCTTTGAGCAGGCAGCAGAGGCCTCAGGCAGGCATGGCGCGCCTCCTCCCCCTGCTAACGGGCGAGGAGCAGTTGGCCATGCTACAGCTCCCCGCTGACCGTCGGCTGGCCTACGCGGACCTTCGCCGGGCCGTCCTCCAGCGGGTGGGGTGCACCCCCGAACAACAGTGACAGCGCTTCCATGCTCTGTGTCTGGAGGAAGTCGGCCAGCCGTTCGCATTTGGCCAGCAGCTCCGGGACGCCTGCTGGCAGTGGTTGAGGGCCGACAACCGCGACGCCAAGGGAATCGTTGATCAGGTGGTGCTGGAGCAGTTCATCGCCCGCCTACCAGAGGGAACCGCGGAGTGGGTCCAGTGCCACCACCCGGCGTCGCTGGATCAGGCCATCGAGTTGGCGGAGGACCATTTGGCAGCTGTTCCGACGGCAGGACAGCGGACATCCTCTTCTCTCCTCTCTCTCTGTCCCCCTCTCTCCTCCTGTGTCTTGTCCTTGCCCCGTTCCCCCACCGTGGAGGCGGGGGCCGGCCCCACCCCAGCCAGCCCGTCGCACCTGCGGTGCCCTCCCGTTTTTCCCTTCTGTGTCTGTCTCTTCCCCCCTCAAGTGAGTGAGCCCCAGAGCGCCGGTGCAGAGAGGAAGCCTGGGCTGGTTTGCTGGCACTGTGGGGAGCTGGGCCACCTCCAACAGCAGTGCTCGGCAATGGAATTAGGTGCGGTGGTTCGGATCCCCGACGCTCCAGGAGCCGCCCTCGATCGGGCCGGAGCATATTGCTTACCGGTGAGTATCCAAGGGGATACATATCAGGCGTTGGTGGACTCTGGATGTAATCAGACCTCAATTCACCAAAGCCTGGTGCAAGACGAGGCATTGCGGGGAGCACAGGGGGTGAAGGTGTTGTGTGTGCACGGGGATGTTCACAGCTACCCTTTAGTGTCGGTCCACATTTTTTTCCGAGGGGAAAAATTTAGAGTAAAGGCGGCGGTTAATACTTGCCTCACCCACTTGATAATTTTGGGGACTGATTGGCTGGGATTCGGGGAGTTAATGAGTCATTTAGTGAAGAGTGGGTCCTGCCGTAGTTCAGCAGGGGGAGGTCCCGGTGTCGCATTGGTGGTAGCAGCTGTCACAGAGCCGTCTACATCATCTCCGCATCAGAGTGAGAAGCCTCAGGCTCCTCCTCCCTCTCACGGGGAATCCCTTGCGGATTTTCCGTTAGAGCAATCATGAGATGAGACTCTGCAACATGCGTTTGACCAAGTGAGAGTAATCGATGGTCAAACACTCCAGCCAAACGCTACCCCATCCTTCCCCTATTTTTCTATTATGAAGGATAGATTATACCGAGTGACGCAGGACACTCTGACTAAAGAGCAAGTCCCACAGCTTTTGATTCCAAAGAGCCGCCGGGAATTGGTATTCCAGGCAGCTCACTTTAATCCCATGGCTGGACACTTAGGGCAGGATAAGACACTAGCCCGACTAATGGCCCGGTTCTATTGGCCAGGGATTCATGGCGATGTCCGTAGGTGGTGTATGGCATGCCGCAAATGCCAGTTAGTAAATCCAGCGGCCATTCCAAAAGCGTCTTTGCGCCCTCTCCCATTAATTGAGATCCCGTTCGAAAGAATTGGGATGGATCTCGTCGGGCCATTAGATCGGTCAACACAAGGGTACCACTTTATTTTAGTGCTGGTTGACTATGCAACGCGATACCTGGAAGCAGTGCCTCTTCGCAATATTTCAGCACCCAGTATTGCGGAAGCGCTATTCCGCGTCATCTCCCGAGTTGGAATCCCAAAAGAGATTCTGACTGATCAAGGCACCTCATTAATGTCACGTACACTGAACGAACTATATGGGTTATTAGGTATTAAGCTGATCCGCACCAGCGTGTATCACCCACAAATGGATGGTTTAGTTGAATGGTTCAATCGCGCCCTCAAGAATATAATTAAAAAATTCATGAGGACGCACATAATTGGGATAAATGGCTCGAACCCTTGTTATTTGCAGTGCAAGAGGTCCCCCAAGCCTCCACGGGGTTCTCCCTGTTCTAATTATTATATGGGCGTAAGCCGCGCGGCATTCTAGATGTGCTGTGAGAAAATTGGGAGGAGGGACCTTCACCAGGTAAAAACGAAATTCAATACGTTATTGACCTGCGCACAGAACTCCACACACTCACACACCTAACCCAGGAGAATTTGCAGTAGGCCCAAGAACGGCAAACCCACCTGTACGACAGGGGTACGTGCCTTAGGGAGTTCGCACCGGGAGATAAAGTACTCGTACTGTTGCCCACATCGAGCTCCAAATTAATCACCAAGTGGCAAGGACCCTTTGAGGTCACACGGCGAGTCGGGGACGTCGACTACGAGGTGAGGCGAACGGACAGGGGTGGGGCGCTACAGATTTACCACCTCAATCTGCTCAAACTCTGGAACAAGGAGGTCCCCATGGCATTGGTGTCGGTGGTTCCGGAGAAGGTGGAGCTGGGGCCGGAGGTTCAAAAGGGAGCATTGGCATCGCGTATCTCTCCGGTCCCCTGTGGAGACCACCTCTCCCCGACCCAACTCACGGAGGTTGCCCAGTTGCAGACCGAGTTTTTGGACATATTCTCGCCCCTGCCCGGCCGCACCAACCTCATAGAGCACCACATTGAGATGCCCCCGGGGGTGGTAGTGCTTAGCCGCCCTTACAGGCTACCCGAACACAAGAAAAAAGTGGTTCGGGAATAACTCGAGGCCATGCTTGAAATGGGCATTGTCGAGGATTCCCACAGTGACTGAAGCAGTCCAGTGGTCTTGGTACCCAATGCCGATGGGTCGGTCCGGTTCTGTGTGGACTATAGAAAAGTCAATGCGGTGTCTAAATTCGATGCATACCCAATGCCTCGTATTGATGAGTTGCTCGATCGACTAGGCATGGCTCACTTTTACTCGACACTGGATTTGACAAAGGGTTATTGGCAGATCCCCTTGACTCCATTATCCCAAGAAAAAAAGGCCTTTTCCACACCGTTTGGCTTACACCAGTTTGTCACACTTCCTTTTG
This sequence comes from Neoarius graeffei, assembly GCF_027579695.1. Lineage (NCBI taxonomy): Eukaryota > Metazoa > Chordata > Actinopteri > Siluriformes > Ariidae > Neoarius > Neoarius graeffei. The sequence continues at coordinate 57,474,139 of NC_083585.1, read as the reverse complement.
GGCTGTTTGGGGCACCCGCTACGTTTCAGCGACTGATAGATAGGGTCCTCCGCCCCCACGCCAACTATGTGGCCGCATACCTCGACGACATCATTATTTATAGTAATGACTGGCTGCGGCACCTACAAAACCTGAGGGCCGTCCTTAGGTCGCTGAGGTGAGCGGGTCTCACAGCCAACCTGAAGAAGTGTGCTATTAGGTGGGTGGAAGTACGGTATCTGGGCTTCCACTTGGGCAACGGGCAGGTGAGTCCCCAAATTAACAAGACATCAGCAATTGCGGCCTGCCCGAGGCCCAAGACCAAAAAGGGGGTGAGACAGTTCCTGGGGCTGGCTGGCTACTATCGTAGGTTTATACCTAATCATTCGGACATCACCAGCCCACTGACTGATCTCACTAAAAAGTGGGCACCAGATCCGGTCCAGTGGACGGAGCAATGCCAGCGGGCTTTCTCTGAGGTGAAGGCTGCACTGTGCGGGGGGCCACTGTTACACTCCCCTGACTTTGCTCTCCCTTTTATGTTACAGACGGATGCGTCGGACAGAGGGCTGGGGAAAGTTTTGTCCCAGGAGGTGGAGGACCGTCCAGTGCTGTACATCAGCAGAAAGCTGTCGGTACACAAGGGGCGCTACAGCACCATCGAAAAGCAGTGCCTCGCGATCAAGTGGGCGGTCCTCGCCCTCCACTACTACCTGCTGGGATGCCTTTCACCCTCTCTTCGGACCACGCGCCCCTCCAATGGCTCCACCGCATGAAGGATGCCAACGTGTGGATCACCCGTTGGTATCTGGCACTCCAACCCTTTAACTTCAAGGTGATCCACAGGCCGGGGGCACAGATGGTTCTGGCGGACTTTCTCTCCCGCCAAGGGGGGAGTCGGCTGTAGGCCGGATAGCTGCCCGGCTTGAGTTGGGTGGTGAGGGGGTGGGGGTATGTGGCAGCGGGGGCATGGTCAAGCGCCGGTCTGTGACCGGAGGGCGGAGTCAGGGAAGGTCAGTGGCAGAATCACTACACCTGATGGCAATTAACCTGTGTTTGTGTGTCTTCCCAGTGACTGCGCCCTATATAAAGAGAGAGAGAGCAGAGGAAGAGAGCTCTTCTGAACCCAACGACTTGTATGTGTGTGCGCGCGTGCTTGCGTGCGCATGGAAGAGAGGGAGTTTTGCTTCTGAAAAGAGCAAAATAAACAAATGATTGAACTTTATTCTGGCCTGCGGTCTTTCTGTGCTCCTCCCCCTCCTACAAACTGCTACACTCATGAAATTTGGTACACACATCAGATAGAGGCTTGGCCCCGGATGCAATGCCCTATTATTTTCGGTATGTTCTCATGTGTGAGGGCTCTTTATTGCTGCTAGCAGTTATATTTATATTTTTTATTATTATTATTATTATTATTATTATTATTATTATTATTATTTAGTAGTAGTAGTAGTAGTAGTAGTTGTATCTACTAAAATAGTTTGGAGAGCAAAGAACACAAGTCACAAACAAAATTTGCGGGAGGGGGGGGCATTCATAGTGCCACACATGAAGGGATCCACACAGGCCTAAAGGTTTTACATTGTGGTCTGTATCTCATGAACCATCATTCAAGTGAAGAAATTTCCTTTTGCCACTGATTTGGTGGGTTCTCTCAAATAAAAAAAGGCTCAGGAGCCATTTAATTATGCCCACACTAATTTATCAGAATGAGCATAATATGCTAAACCTATTTTTGCAAAGTAGTCTTCAGATTTTTGGGTTATCTTACCCAATATGCTTCCAAATGAATTACAAAAAAATCCTTTCATATTTGTCTCATTGTTTTCATCAGAGGCCATTGTTAACTGCATAAACTCGGAGGATTTCAAACCCACAGTCCCATGTAACCTGGAAATAACAACTGGGATTTGAAAATTTGACTTGTGGGATAAAGGTAACATGCAGGGATCCAAATATCTCAGGTCTCTGGGTGGAAAACTGAATGGTCATAATGAACATCTTTGCTTCTGTTGTGACCATTTTGTGGCATTTGTGATGCTGTTGCATTTTGCTGAATTCATTGTCAACATACTAGGTCAAAGGCATCTTATCATCCTGTCCTCGGAAAGATAGCATAGTTGAGGTAAAAACAAAACAGTTTGCCCATATTAATTGTTATATATTGTTGCATATTTTGTTATATATACTGTATATATATTTTCCAGGCCTTGTCGCTATAATGGAGGGAGACGCATCTCTTAACAATACAAATTTAACACGTTTCATGGCAATTTTGACCATGGAAAAGTTGGACCTACCACCATCCAGTGCCTTTTTCATATTCATTTTTGGCATCTTTACATACTGTTTAATTTTGTTCTTCCACTCAGTGCTGCTTGTGACTATTGTTGTCAAAAGGGATCTGCATAAGCCCATGTACATACTGCTGTTTAATTTGTCCATGTGTGACCTTATGGGAGCTACGGGTTTTTATCCACAGCTGGTTTGTAGTATATTGTTTCAGACGAGAGAAATCTCCTACCCTGCCTGTGCCTTGCAAGGCATCGTTCTTCACATCTATGGGAATGGATCTCTTTTATTTCTCACTGTTATGTCTTATGACCGATACATTGCCATTTGCAAGCCTTTGAGCTACCACAATTTGATGACTGAAGCTGTCTTGGTAAAACTTATTTTTATAGTTTGGTCTGTAAATTTTTTAAATATTGTGTCTCTATTTACGCTCACATTAAGCAAAGAAATTTGCAGGATAAACATAGTGGACACATTCTGCAATAATCCATCTTTATTGAAGTTAAGCTGTGAGGATACAAGACTGGTTAACTACTATGGCTTGTTTGGTATAGCTCTTTTCCAAGGCTCTTCCATACTGATAGTTTCATTAACATACATAAAAATCCTAATTACCTGTCTTTCTACAAAACAGACACAATCTATAAGTAAGGCAATGCAAACATGTGGGATGCATCTCACTGTTTTTTTGAGTTTTGAGGTTAACGCATTCTTACTACTGATTTCTCACAGGTTACAATCAGTTTCTCCACACATACGAAGGGCCTTTGGTGTTTCAATTCTTATATTTCCTCCAATTCTTAACCCTCTAATTTACGGGTTAAAAACAAAGGAAATTAGAACAACAATTTTTAAATTTTTTATTTCTTCACAAGGAAGGTTTTTAATTAACCTGACAGATAAGTAAACCAAAAGCACATCTATATTCTTAAGCAATTTACCAAATAGCTTAAAGTTAAAATAATAATAATAATAATAATAATAATAATAATAATAATAATAATAATAATAATAAACCCACAACAGAATAAGTCTGCACAGGAGCCATTAGAAGAGCTTACCTTTACTTATTTTTTATTGTCATCAAAACTACTGAAAGATAGTTGAAAACCTATATGAGGTTTCGAACCATGAAGTTCAAACTCTTATAATGATGCTAATTATTATTATTATTATTATTATTATTATTATTATTATTATTAATATTATTATCCATCTATCCATCCATTATCTGTAGCTGCTTATTCTGTTCTACAGAGTTGCAGGATTATTATTATGGTTATTATTATCTCATCTCATTATCTCTAGCCGCTTTATCCTGTTCTACAGGGTCGCAGGCAAGCTGGAGCCTATCCCAGCTGACTACAGGCGAAAGGCGGGGTACACCCTGGACAAGTCGCCAGGTCATCACAGGGCTGACACATAGACACAGACAACCATTCACACTCCCTTTCACACCTACGGTCAATTTAGAGTCACCAGTTAACCTAACCTGCATGTCTTTGGGCTGTGGGGGAAACCCACGTGGACATGGGGAGAACATGCAAACTCCGCACAGAAAGGCCCTCGCTGGCCATGGGGCTCGAACCCAGACCTTCTTGCTGTGAGGCGACAGCGCTAACCACTACACCACCGTGCCGCCCCGGGGATTTTTCTGATTGGTTAAAATATTTGCAATGGCGGCCTCCATGAAATCGCCCATTCTGCATAGAAACTTGACTTTTGGAGATGGATATCTTAGTTGTGTGAGCTCCTTATTTTCAATTATTCACATGAATTGTTAGTTTATATCATAATCTATCTTCATAACTGTATTTTAAAGATGGGGTTTCTTTTCTTTTAATGAAAACAAGTAATTAAACATATGCCAATAAGAGTGTAGAATACGATTTATTTGTATTTCTTTGTACAGGCATTTATTCTTTCCTCATTTAAGATTATTTTTCCCCCAGTTACCAACAAGATGACCGTAGGTGTGAATGTGAGTGTGAATGGTTGTCTGTGTCTATGTGTCAGCCCTGTGATGACCTGGCAACTTGTCCAGGGTGTACCCCGCCTTTCGCCCGTAGTCAGCTGGGATAGGCTCCAGCTTGCCTGCGACCCTGTAGAAGGATAAAGCGGTTACAGATAATGAGATGAGATGAGATGAGAAAAATCCCCCCGATCGTTTCTGGCAGTGCTCTGACATCATTTGAGTGCAAGACACAGAAGCGCCGCATAGCGAGTAAGACTTGAAGCTGCCCCTGGCTGGAGATTATTTCATTAAAAATTTCAATGAAAAAAATGTTTAATTCCATTTCTCAAAAAAAAAGGGGGGGGGGAGATAATACTGATGTCACTGATAAACAGTGAGGGAATAGTGAACAGCTGATGTACTCCTATGTGACTGAATGCAGGGAGGTAACTTTTCATATTTATATCCCCGGTACAAGTAGTGTTGCCGTGACAGCCTCGTTCTGTGGACTGTAACCTTACTAGACAACTTACAAACAGATCTGCATACAATCTGACTTACATAAATCTGTTGAAGAGGCAAGTGCGTGAGTTTTTCCAAGTTCCTGGTAGCATAAGCACTCGTTAGCATGCTTAGCATGCTCTCGACTCATTCGAGAGTACAGGAGAACTTTTATAATATTTCACACAGATTTTTATTACTTTGTATTGATAAGAATCTTGTTCCATCCAGCTTGAACTGTATTCATCCAGCTTGGCCTACTCTGGTATAAAGCATCACACTTTACTTCAAATTGTTGTTATTATTTTAATTGAAAGTTATCATAGGGTTGTACTGAAACTTAAAGTGCATGATGGGAATTTTGCATTATGACCCTATGTTGTGCTTTGATTTATCAAGCTAAAGACAAATGTATGTTCAGATTAATTTAAAGCTAGAGGGAAGAATGTTACCTTGAGCAGAGATGTGTTAACTACCTAACTTCTATGAAGGCATGAAAAGATTTACATAAAAATATATACACGCATGGTTCTTGAACATGCGTGTGTGTGTGTGTGGGGGGGGGTGTTGAGCTTTTCTATTTTGGTGCAAAGGTATCTATTACCTGTATCATAAAAACAATGGCTATAGCCCCTTTCACACAGCCTGTTCAATGTGGAAATCATACAACTTTATTCCGCCTCATGTTCTGTATAAAATGTCCGAATGTGAAACAGGAGGTCTGTGTTGTTCAGCCTCTGAACTGGAACGATTAATGGCAACAGAGATGGAATTGACATTTGTGTAAAAGGAACAGCCAAACCGGTGAATTAACATCTGTGTGAAAGGAAAAACCAGCACTGTGGGACAGGGGTAGGTTTTTGACACTGACACTTCTTTCTGAGATTAGCATGAATTCGAATATCTCCATCTAGTGTCTAAGGTCCTGTAAGAAATATTGTGTTTTCAGCCAAGGGCCCTGCCCTTCAAAGAGGAAGCGAATACACCATGGGGGGCAAGCTAAGGAGAGAGAGACAAAACCGAATCTACAGCCAGAAACTTATTCTGTTGAAGGCTGAGAGGAAACCTTCAAAAGGAGTAGCTACGTCAACAGCTCAACTGTATGCTTCAATCACTGCTGGAAATCCAGTTGAGTGGGTGTGAGGGCAGATCTGCACACATAATGCATGAAATGTGTGAAATGTGCATTTAAGCAAACCACTGTTTCAGGCTTTAAGAGCATTTCTGCACACCACACGAGTTTATGTCAACCATTGTTTCAGGCTTTAAGTGCATTTCTGCACACCACATGAGTGAGGAAATGTGCATTTTTGCAGAGATAATACCTATTTGTGAATCTTTTGTTTGCTATATAAAGAGTAGAATATCACAGAGACAATGTTAATGCATTGACGTTTGGAAGCGTTAGTTAGCTCTAGTCTTTGTATTAACCTAATGGATGGATAATAGCATACCTGTCAACTTTGAGGTTTGAAAAAAAGGGATATTTCCCAGATTTTTAACTCAAAATAAGGGAAAATTTCGGAAAGTCGAAATTTCCGAAAATTTCGGAAAGTCGGTAATCGAACTGACTTTTCTTCACAAAATTAAATTCGTCCTGCCATTTGGGCAAGTAGCGGCAATACACCTTTTTTGGTTTTGCCTCGCTCCTTTCTTTATTCATGTCTCTAGTCTCGCCGTCTACTGAAACTCGCTCCCTGAGGACAGTGCTTGAAGTGGAAAAAAAAGAAGTGCAGGAACCCTGATTTTCTGACAATGCCATCCCGGTCATTCAAATAAGTTCAAATCAAGTTCAAATGTTTTAATTGAAAACTTCACAGTTTTTGTATTGCCTTCACGCATTTTGCAAAACTTGACTCATAATGACAATGCTCTACTCTTTTCATCTGTTGTTGTGCTACAGTATTTGTTGTTTGAACAGATGTGTTTTCACAATGACTCTCTGAGATATTATTTTTGAACGAAGTGTCTTAGTTTGTAGACAGCTGGAGTAAAAACAAATCAGAACTAAGAACCACAACCATATTGTCAAGTTGTGTATGATTTTCCCCAGTTTTGTGCCCCAACTTCAAAAGAGCTTTGGTCACACGAGGAACACTCAGTTTTTCCCCTTTTTTGTTTTTTATTGAAGTTCAAAGGTGATGAAGGGGTTGATTAGGGCTTGATTAGGTTGATAACCTTAAGAACAACAGAAAAACATTGCATCATATTAAGTTTAAACTAAACAAGTCATCACAACATTACTTTAAGTTTCAAAAATAAAAAAATGAGTAATTAGTGCACGTATTGCACTAAAAGAAAAGCAAAAGAAGGTTTAACACCTTTAAGTTTACTAATCACATACATAAACACCTTTAAGTTTACTAATCACATACATAAACACCTTTAAGTTTACTAATCACATACATAAACACCTTTTAAGTTTAACTAAGTTCACTAATCACCAAACCGCTCTCACGGTGCGCTCACTGGATGCGACCCAGCGCACGGAAAGGACGCGGCCAATAACAAGAAGGCGCTGCTCAATGCGCTGCGCACAGCTGCTCAGCTCGCGCTGATTTTTTGGCGAAGTGTGATAAAGGCTGTACAGCTTGTCGAAGAAGATCTTAAAGTTGTTCATGCCATTGATCTGCTTTAAAACATCCCCAACTGCTAATTCAAGCCTGTGGTTGAGGCAGTGCCAGACAAACAAATGGGGAAACTTCGCACACAACTGCGCTGCCACTCTGGTGAAAATAAAGAAGTGCAGGAACGGAGTTCTGGTGCGTTCCAGCTCACTTCAAGCTCTGCCTGAGGAAAGAATTACGACCATCTTTTAGTTTTGTGAGAAGTTCCGCGCAGTGACCTTGGTCAGACTAGTGCTATGGTTCTGACAGTCTTCTTCACAGACATGCAATTAAAATCAATGTGTAATTACTAGACTGCCACCTGTTGTACTGGAGAGGGCGGGGACGTGAATTCATGGCCGACTTCCTGCTGTAAACTCCTGTCAGAGGCGCGTCATGAATTCTGGACCTACCGACTTTTTTATATTGTGAAAATACGGGACTTTTATATAATGTGAAAATACAGGATATTTTCAGGAAAATTAAAAAACGGGAAGACAGCAGGAAATAAGTCAAAATAAGGGATTTCCCGGGAAAAACGGGAGGGTTGACAGGTATGGATAATAGATGGATGGATGGATATTTCTTACAACTCTTATACTTATTATATTGGCAAATCCTAATTAAATAAACCGGAACCCCTTGAGAGGGTGATTCATATACCTTATTTCTGTCTTGCCTTTGTGTTTTTTCTCAGAAGAAAGTTCTCACAGGTTTTACACAGGACCACCAAGGGTGAGTGGATGCCTACACTTGTAATTCTGTAATAAAGCTTCTTGATTGTGCTGTAACTAATTGAAAGCCATGAATAAATCCTAAATTAGGGTAATTTAGGGTTTTAGAGGACAGTCCCCACACTTTTTTTTTTTTTGCCTCAAATCGCTTCCCACTTCACTTTCTCCTCAACATATTTCTGATCATATAAACATGTTGCTTGCATGATTCACTTCATTTGTCTCTCCCTTGTTACCTCTCTCTCTCTCTCTCTTTCACTCTGTTTGCGAATACAATTTTCTGTGACAGATTTTTTTCCCTCTGAAAAGCCAGCATGATTGGAGTATTCAGATTTGACACGTAGATGTGTCATCCAAAACGACAACACTCCATTGTGGCATGTCACACCTCGAGTTGCAAAATATTGGCTTGCAATGAAAAAACATATGCTTGTGAGGCTTTCTGCAAGCTTTATTTTTTATAAATCATGTACATTTCCATTAGGATATTGTCCAAGAGCATTATTGAAGAAAAAAAAAAAGTTCCACATTTAGTCGGAGATGCCATGTTTGAAATGCAGTGAGTGCTTTGGTATTGCAACACTGAAATTTAGTAATTATGCATAAATTTTAGTGATGCACATTCAAAAATAGCATTTCTTTCTTGGTTATTCTCAAGAAACTGCCCTATAAATTTTAATAAGTCCGTCTTATTTGATTGACACCTACATGGACCAATTGTAGAAATTTTTAGAATTAAAATAAGACCTCAGTGGTCAAGACTGACCCTTCGTAGATAGTGTAGCTCTCGTCACGACAGACATGGATCGGTTTCTCTTTAACTGGCATTTATTTCGTCTCTTCTCCCATCGTTCATGCTGTTCAACATGCCATTCCATGTATGCCTTTTATGCCGTGAGAACTGTACAAATATATATCAGCTCAAACAAAGACTGTACATGAAGTAAATAAGAGCATAAATGTTGCGCTGCGTAAAAATAAACAAAATGCATCGCTAATACAAATAATACCTCATTAGCCACTTGTCATGAAGAGAGGTTCTTGACACACCTCGGGCCGTGCTTTGCAGTCAAGCTTCACAGTGTAGCATCAATTAATTCTTCTGTAGCAGCACACAGGTAGTAACATTGGTTCCCGGCCAAAACACAGCAGCACCGATAGGAACAAACTTACAAAATACATTATAAAATTAACCCGTGTTTTATCTTATAACACACACATGAATTTACTCATTTAAATGTATCTAAATCATTTAACAACATGAAATTATGAATTATTATTTTTAACATGAATTCAACAGCACTTACACTCCCACCAAATCACTCATTAACTTGAATTGAGGGATTTCTAAAGCTACGTTCACACTGCAGGCTGAAGTGACTCAAATCCGATCTTTTCGCCCATATGTGACCTGTATCCGATCTTTTATTGACAATATGAACGACACAGATCCGATTTTTTCAAATCCGACCCAGGCGGTTTGGATATGTGGTCCTAATTCCGATTCCTATCCGCTCTTTTCATATGCGACTTCAGTCTGAACCGCCAGGTCGCATTCATCCGACTAAAGGCCTCTGCATGCTCTTGCGACAAGGCTTTCGCAGATAGCTTTTCGCAGACAGTTGTAATTTATCGTTGAGCGGGGAGTATAGGCGTGCACGATGTTATTCACCGGCACAACGCAAGGGGGCGCGAAGTCGCTAGGAGTAGTTGGTGGGTGTGGTTAGTGGAGTGTTTATCCTCCGGTTACTTATAATGACTAGAACTTTTTTTTTATAATGACTAGAATTGGAGTCGTATAGATGTACGTACTTCCTCAATCAACCGCTCTTCATGCTGCTCCATCTTCGCTCATGTTTTTAAAAATGCCGGTCGTGAAAACAAACCAAACCGGGAAAGTAGGGAAGCGGAAGTGCGTGTACAGCGGATGTAGAGTGGACCAATCAGAGCCCTCTTGTCTGCGACGCTGTCTGCGAGGCTTCTGCGGTGGTCACAATTTTTGGGAGGTGCGCGCAGAGCATCTGCGAAGGTGGGGGGGGCTACGCAGACACTGTCTGCAACGCTATCTGCGAGGACTGGGTTGTCAGCATAAATTGGCCTTTACACGTCATCAACAAGCCACAAACGTCACTATTCTGCGCTGAAGTAGGCGGCGGGTCTCTCAAAAAAAGTTACAACAACATGGCGCATAATCACGGGCGCAGATAGAGGGTGGGACTCGTCCCACCCAGATTTAAATTCACCTCGTTCGGTCCCCCCCACTTATAGGGAGGAAAAAACGTCTATGCTGTCTTCTTTGCATAAGGCAAACCTCATGGAAAAATCAAAAGACTAATTACCATTCGGTTTATTGAGGTGCACAGCAGTATATACATAGTTGCAACAACTCACATAAAACAAAGACTGATATTCAGTTGGTTGAGCTGCGCAGACTGCACAGGTTGCGAGCTCGAGCTTGGTTGCTATGGTAACCCACAACAAGTTTGACAGGCATATTGGGGTTGGGGTTGGTTTGCTGGCAGCTTTGTCCCCCCCAGTTTTTTGTCCCCCCCAGTTAAAAAAACGTATCTGCGCCCCTGCGCATGACATCAATGCGAGGGACGCTTCGGGCTGTGAAGGTTCTGAATCTTCTCAATGGAAGGACGCAGAGGTTAGGGAGCTGATTTCCATTTGGGGGGATACAGCTATTCAAGCTAGATTGGATGGGTCATACCGCAACCGGGCGGTTTTACTTCCATAGACACTGGCCATGCTCACTGCGTGTGACGTCGTCGTATCCTGCAATGCGCATGCGGAACACTTTTAGGTCACTTTTCGTTCATACTGAGGATCACATACAAGTTGCATATATTTGTTAATGTGAACGACCTCACAAAAAAATCGGATTTCACAAAAACATCGGAATTGAGCATTAAGCCTTGCAGTGTGAACGTAGCGTAAGACAAAATTTGCAAGAGAGTGTGTAAACAAATGAATGTGTCTGTATGAATGTGAAGTTATGTGTATAACTTACACTACGTTCAGACTGCAACCTGAAACGACCCATATCCGATTTGTTGTGAAATCCAATTTTTTTGTTAGGCCGTTCACATTACCAATTATATGAGACTTGTGTGCGATCTCCAATATGAACGGAAAATGACCAAAAAGTGTCCCGCATGCGCAAATTGACACGTAATAAGCACATCTATGTAATACGTAAACAAACAAAAAAAAAGCGCACTCTTCAAGTTTAATGATTTCTTTTTTTTCGTCTCATCTCGTCTTCTTCTGCTTATCCGGGACCGGGTCGCGGACGCAGCAGTCTAAGCATGGAAGCCCAAACTTCCCTTTCCCCAGACACTTCGGCCAGCTCCTCGGGAAGAACACCAAGGCGTTCCCAGGCCAGCCGAGAGACATAGTCCCTCCAGCGTGTCCTGGGTCTTCCCCGGGGCCTCCTCCCGGGGGGACATGCCTGGAACACCTCCCCAGGGAGGCGTCCAGGAGGCATCCGAAAAAGATGCCCGAGCCACCTCAGCTGGTTCCTCTCGATGTGGAGGAGCAGCGGCTCTACTCCGAGCTCCTCCCGAGTGACTGTGCTTCTCACCCTATCTCTAAGGGAGCGCCCAGCCACCCTGCGAAGGAAACTCATTTCAGCCGCTTGTATCCGCGATCTTGTTCTTTCTGTCATTACCCAAAGCTCATGACCATAGGTGAGAGTCGGAACGTAGATCAACCGGTAAATTGAGAGCTTCGCCTTTTGGCTCAGCTCCTTCTTCACCACGACGGACCGGTAAAGCGACCGCATCACTGCGGAGGCTGCACCGATCCGCCTGTCGATCTCACGCTCCATCCTTCCCTCACTCGTGAACAAGATCCCGAGATACTTAAACTCCTCCACTTGAGGCAGGACTTCTCCACCAACCTGGAGAGGGCAAGCCACCCTTTTCTGGTTGAGAACCATGGCCTCGGACTTGGAGGTGCTGATTCTCATCCCAGCCGCTTCACACTCGACTGCAAACCGCCCCAGTGCATGCTGAAGGTCCCGGTTTGAAGAAGCCAACAGGACAACATCATCCACAAAAAGCAGAGATGAAATCCTGTGGTTCCCAAACAGGATTCCTTCCGGCCCCTGGCTGCGCCTAGAAATTCTGTCCATAAAAATTATGAACAGAACCGGTGACAAAGGGCAGCCCTGCCAGAGTCCAACATGCACTGGGAACAGGTTTGACTTACTGCCAGCAATGCGAACCAGACTCCTGCTCCTTTCGTACAGGGACCGGACAGCCCTTAGCAAAGAGCCCCGAACCCCATACTCCTGAAGCACCCCCCACAGAATACCACGGGGGACACGGTCAAATGCCTTCTCCAGATCCACAAAGCACATGTGGACTGGTTGGGCAAACTCCCATGAACCCTCGAGCACCCTATGAAGGGTATAGAGCTGGTCCAGTGTTCCGCGGCCAGGACGAAAACCGCATTGTTCCTCCTGGATCCGAGGTTTGACTATTGGTCGAATTCTCCTCTCCAGTACCCTGGAATAAACTTTCCCTGGGAGGCTGAGAAGTGTGATTCCCCTATAATTGGAGCACACTCTCCGGTCCCCTTTCTTAAAAAGAGGGACCACCACCCCAGTCTGCCACTCCAGAGGCACTGTCCCCAACCGCCACGCGATGTTGCAGAGGCGTGTCAACCAAGACAGCCCCACAACATCCAGAGACTTGAGATACTCAGGGCGGATCTCATCCACCCCCGGTGCCTTGCCACCGAGGAGCTTGCAAACCACCTCAGTGACTTCGGCTTGGGTAATGGACGAGTCCACCTCTGAGTCATCAGCCTCAGTCTCCTCAGTGGAAGACATGATGGTGGGATTGAGGAGATCCTCAAAGTATTCCTTCCACCGTCCAACAATGTCCCCAGTCGAGGTCAACAGCTCCCCACCCGCACTGTAAACAGTGTTGCCAGAGTACTGCTTCCCCCTCCTGAGGCGCTGAAGCTCTCCCGGAGGTGGGAGTTAAAGACCTCCCCAACAGAGTGCTCGGCCAGACGTTCCCAGCAGACCCTCACCATACGTTTGGGCCTGCCAGGTCTGTCCAGCTTCCTCCTCCGCCAGCGGATCCAACTCACCACCAGGTGGTGATCAGTTGACAGCTCAGCCCCTCTCTTCACCCGAGTGTCCAAGACATAGGGCCAGAGATCAGATGAAACGACTACAAAGTCGATCATCGACCTCCGACCTAAGGTGTCCTGGTGCCACGTGCACTTATGGACACCCCATGCTCGAACATGGTGTCCGTTATGGACAAACCATGACTAGCACAGAAGACCAATAACAAAACACCACTCGGGTTCAGATCGGGGAGGTCGTTCCTCCCAACCACACCCCTCCAGGTGTCACTGTCGTCGCCCACGTGAGCATTGAAGTCCCCCAGTAGCACAATGGAGTCCCCAGTCTGAGCACCCCTCAGTACCTCTTCCAGGGACTCCAAGAAGGCCGGATACTCTATACTGCTATTTGGCCCGTAGGCACAAACAACAGCAAGAGCCCTCTCCCCAATCCGAAGGCGCAGAGAGGCGACCCTCTCGTTCACTGGGGTAAACTCCAACACATGGCGGCTGAGCTGGGGAGCTATAAGCAAGCCCACACCAGCCCGCCGCCGCTCACCACGGGCGACTCCAGAGAAGTGGAAAGTCCAGCCCCTCTCGAGGAGCTGGGTTCCAGAGCCCAAGCTGTGCGTGGAAGTGAGCCCGACTATCTCTAGCCGGTACCTCTCAACCTCCCGCACAAGCTCAGGCTCTTTCCCCCCCAGCGAAGTGACATTCCATGTCCCAACAGCCAGCCGCTGTGTCCGGGGATCAGGTCCTCGAGGCCCCTGCCTTCGACTGCCACCCAATCCACACTGCACCAAACCCCTACTGCTACCTCTGTGGGTGGTGAACCCACAGGAGGTCGGGCCCACGTCACCTCTTCGGGCTGAGCCCGGCCGGGGCCCATGGGCAAAGGCCCGGCCACCAAGCGCTTGCATACGAGCCCCAACCCCAGGCCTGGCTCCAGGGTGGGGCCCCGGCTGCGTCCTACCGGGCGACGTCACGGTCCTAGATTTTTTCTCCATAGGGGGTTTTTGGTGAACTGCTCTTGGTATGGCCTGTCACCTAGGACCTGTCTGCCTTGGGAAACCCTAACAGGGGCATAATGCCCCCGACAACATAGCTCCTAGGATCATTCAAGCACACAAACCCCTCCACCACAATAAGGTGGCAGTTCTAGGAGGGGTTCTTTTTTTTTTTCTTTTTTTTTGTTTGTTTAATTATCTGGTTAGTGTTAAAGTGTGAGGTCTCGTGTGTGTTTTTGTTTCTGAACTGAAATGAAAACGTGTAGCCTGGTAACGAGGGTTGACTCCTAAATGTCTCTCTAATTTCTATATAAGTGCACTACATGTTACTAGGAAGTAATGGATTTTTAAACTCTATATAGTGCACTCGAGCTTCAGTAGGCAGTCATTTGGGATACGGCCGCTGTATTACCAAACTCTTAATTCAGGCTTAATAATTTGCACATATTTATTTCGTCATATTAATAAACTTTTTCTACATTTTTATAAATATTTATTTAGATTGTTTATAGCCAGCTGAATTCTGCAACTTCTCTCAGCGCTGGCTCAAGGTGCATAAACACCAGTGCAGTTTGCTATGGAGATGAGGTGAGACCTGGCGATGTGGTTTTTGTGGCGGCGGCGGAACTCACACAATAATCTGATTAATGTGGGCAGCAGAGTAATGAGACCGAAGGTGTCAAATTACTGGAAATTTCCAGAACAATTTTATAATCTTGTAATACAGGATGGTTTAAGTTATAAATCAGTTATAGAAACTGTTTTATTTAATAAGGCTAACAGATAAACATCCAGGTCCCTACCAAATCCACCATTAGCTTGATCAATTCTATAAAAGTCTATTTAAATTCTGAAAACTGTACAAATGTTGTTGTTTTCCACCAAAGAGGCGGGATTAGCCAACGCAGAATAGTGACGTTTGTCTCTTGTTGATGACGTGTAGGTCGCATGAATGCGACCTGTCCGGTCAGACTGCAGTCGCATGTGAAAATAACGGATATGCATCGGATTTAGGACCACATATCCAAGCGGCCTGGGTCGCATGTGAAAAAATCGGATCTGTGTCGTTCAGATTGTCAATAACAAATCGGATACAGGTCGCATATGGGCAAAAAAAATCGGATATGGGTCGTTTCAGGGTGCAGTCTGAACGTAGTCTTAGTTGGCCTCTATTAAGGTAACTACTTTGTGGGCCTCTCAAGGTGAGTAGCTCTGGTATGTAGTTTTCCTTTCTCAAATGTGGTGTCACTGACACGTAGCTTCAGCTTTCTCACCATGCCATCTGTGCTGGGCTGAACTTCCACGACTTTGCCAAGCTTCCATTCATTTCTTGGTGAGTTGTCATCTTGTAGGATCACTGTGTCATTTACTTGTGAGTTTCGTGATTGCCACTTCTGCCTTTGTTGGAGATTTAGCAGGTATTCACGTTTCCACCTTTGCCGGAATTCATTGGCCAGAAACTGCACTCTTCTCCACCTTTTACTCAGGTAAAGGTCTTCTGCACAGAACCTTCCAGGTGGAGGCAAAATAACTGATGACTTCATGATCAATATATGATTAGGTGTGAGAGGTTCTGGACCGGTTGGATCATGAAGATGTTCAACACTCCGGGGCCTGCTGTTGATTATAGCCATTGTTTCATATAGAAAAGTCCTCAAAGTTGTGGTGTTGAGTCTGCTTGCAGATTTACCGAGCATGGCCGTCAGGATGCTTTGAATCGTTCAGATTTGATGTTCCCAAACACCGCCCATATGACTTACTGATGGAACATTCATTACAAATTCACAGCCAATCTTTCTTTGTTGTTCTTGATCCATTCCTTTTAATAACTCAAACACTCTCCTGGCACCTACAAAATTTGTTCCCTGATCGCATCTCAGTTGGCGCACAGGTCCTCTGATGGCTATGAATGTTCTTAGTGCATTCACGAAAGCATCTGTAGTTAAGTCGTCTAGTAACTCTATATGAACCGCTCTGCAGCACAAACAGGTAAACAACAACCCATATCATTTTAACTCCTTTCTTCCCTCCTTCACAATGAAGGGGCCAAAACAATCAAGACCACAATAAGTGAAGGGAGGAGAGGTCTCGGTTCTCTCTTCCGGCAGATCTGCCATTTGTTGAACCTCAGTTGTTCTTCTGTATCTCCTACATTTCACACATCCTTGAATGTGTGAGGAGACCACGTTTCCACATCCTATGATCCATATCCTGTTTGCATGCAACTCGTTCATTGTCATGCCTCTCCCTTGGTGGAACATCCGCTCGTGATGATGCTTAACAAGCAAGGATGACACAAAGAGATTTCTTCGGAAGTATTGCAGGGTGCCTCACATTATGATGTAAAGCTGCTTTAGACAAGTGTTCTCCCACCCTGAGAATGTTATTTTCATCTAAGAAAGCATTCAACTGATGTAACTTGTTGTGTTTGCTCAGGGGGTATTCTTTCTGGAGCTTTAATTTTTGTATATCTTCAGTGAAAGCTTCTTCTTGCACCAACCTGATGATAAAGATTTCTGCTTCTCTTTGTTCTTCAAGATTGTTTGTGTCATTTGTTCTTGGCTGAACACCTTTAAACTCTCTGACAAATCTCTTGAGCCTAGCAACAGCTTTCACTGCCCTAGACCAGTCAGAGAATTTAGTGAGACGATTCACCACTGATCTTTCTTCTTTCGTCTTTATTGCTTGAACATAAGATTTACGAAGCTCAGGGTCAGTTGTTTCAATTTCTCCCACCATCTCCTCTTGAGGTGGAAGATGCTGCTGCCACAGAAAGTCTGGTCCTCGCTGCCAATTAGACTCTTTCAGCTGAACCCCACTTAGCCCCCTTGAGGCGCAGTCAGCTGGGTTAATTTCAGAGCTGACATGTTGCCACTGTTCAGGGTTAGTGTTAGAGCTTATGCGCTGAATCCGGTTAGCGACAAACGCGTGAAATCTCTTGGCGTCGTTGTTCACATAACCAAGAACCACCTTTGAGTCAGTCCAGTAATACTCTTGCAGATTTTCTATCTCAAGCTCTTTCTTGATGACCTCGCCATTACGGACTGAAGTGACAGCTGACGACAGTTCAAGCCTCAGGATAGTCATTAATTTGGTTGGGGCTACCCTCGCCTTCCCCATGACAAGTGAGCAACTGATTTGTCCTGTTTCACTCATTGCTCGGAGGTACGAACATGCACCATATCCATCGAAGCTTGCGTCTGAGAAGTTGTGAAGTTCATAGTGCTTGACCTTTCCAAAGTTTGATGGACAATAGCTTCTTGGGATCTTCAGGGCAGCCAAATGAGGCAGATCTTTAAACCATGACTACCATCTTGGCAGAATGTGATCAGGGAGATCTTCATCCCAGCTTACTTTGTCTCTGCATAGCTCCTGAAGGATCTGTTTGCCAACTAGTATGAAAGGAGCTACAAATCCTAAAGGGTCATAAACAGATGCAACAGCCGAGAGAACCCCTCTTCTTGTCAGTGGGTTCTCCTTCACCACAACCCTGAACTGAAATTCATCCGCTTCAACACACCACTGAACCCTGCGTGCTCATTCAATATGAGGTTCTCAAAGGGTCATATCCGGATCTTTGGTTTGCACACATTCTTCAGGTGGTATTGTGGCAAGTACTTCCCTTTTACTGGATACGAACTTGTGCAGCCGAAGATTTCCTGTTCTGCACAAAGCTCTTGACTCCTCAATCAGATGTGTGGCTTCACCTGGTGAGTCAACACTTATTAAGCCATCACCTACATAAAAGCTTTGTTGTATGAACTTGACAGACTCCTCACTGAACTTTCCAAGACCCTGAGATGCTAGATGTTTAAACCCGAAGTTGGAGCAACCAGGGGATGAAGCTGCCCCGAAGAGGTGCACCTTCATCCGGTAGACTGAGGGTTTGGAATTCAGATCGCTGTTGTCCCAACAGAGGAACCTTAGGTAGTCTTGATGTTCCTTTGCCACATGAAACTGGTGAAACATCCTTTCCATGTTGCACATTATAGCTATTGACCCTTTTCTGAATCTGCATAGGACTCCAACTAATGTGTTAGTCAGGTCCGGTCCAGTTAAGAGATTGTCATTTAGAGAGGTGTCTTGAAAGCGTGCTGAACAATCGAAAACCACATGGATTTTCCTGGGTTTATGGGGATGATATACTCCGTGGTGCGGAATGTACCAGGCTGGTTGGTTCTCAAGTTCAGCTTGGGGAACCTTCTCAGCATCTCCTCGAGTGATTGTCATTCATGAAATGGACATAATCCTTGAAATGCTGCTCATTCTTCCTCAGTCGTCATTCCAAAGTGGAGAGTCTGTGAACTGCACATAGTTTGTTGTTTGGAAGATCAGGTTTACCTGTCTTAAAAGGAAGCAGGAGTTCAAAGTGGCCATCCTCCTTCTGCCTGATACCTTCCTTCAGTTTGGACAGAAAGAGAAGGTCTTCCTGTGAAACCAATATGTCATCTGTGGTGTGTTCTGTGAAATCAGATTCAAGAGCCTTGATTACCGGTATGTCTGTTGGATTGATTTCCTTGACATGGGTTTTGCATACAAAGTGCACTTCTCTTCTTAATGTTAATGAAGGTTGCATGATAGGGGTCACTTGATGTACTATGACTCTGTGGCTTGTTCCTATTGCATCACTGCAATCACTTGCTGCACTAAAGCAACTGATGATGCTCCAGCCAAGATCTGTGCACTGAGCATAGGGATAGTTTTCTTCACCAGACAGGATCTCCCTTGGAAGGAGGGCTTGCTGGCAGTTATAACCAATTAGAAGGCCTACTTCACAATCTAATGGTGGTGGGATCTTGTCAACTAGTTGTTCTAGGTGAGGCCACTTTTGAGCTGTCTGGGAAGTTGGAATATGCGCCCTGTCTGCTGGAATGAACTCTCTTGTGAAAAGTGGTGGCAATGGGATTCTTTTGTCTAGGTTATATACTCTGACTTGCAAATTTGTCAGTTTTTGACAAGGTATGTCTGTTGACCTGTTAAACATAGTAGACAGCTGCAAACAAACATTCTCCTTCCTTGTGTCGAGGTCATGAGCCACTTCATCCAGAATGAAAGTTGTATTGCTCTGTGTGTCTAGAAGAGCATAGACCAGAATTTCTTGATCAGGCTGCTTTATGGATGAGACCCAGACTGGCACGATTGGGGATGTCTGTGTGCTTAGGCCTGCTTGCATGACTATTAGTTGTTCCTGTTGAAACTAGTTCTTTGGTGACTACTTTGTCCTTTAAGTTGTTGTCTCCCTTTGGAGATACCGTATGACTGTTTGACATTCTGAAAACTTGTTGACATGTAAACATGTTCAATGGTTTTTCTGACATCTTTCACATGTACTTCTGTTGTCACACTTTCTTGAGTGATGACCTGTCTTCAAGCACCCAAAGCAAACCTTTTCTGTCTGAACAAACTTGACACGATCTTGAACTGTCTTTTCACAGAACTTCCTACAGTTGGCGAGGATACTATGTCCTGTTCTTTTGCAGAAGTCACATGATGGAATATTGTGTTGTACTGTATTTGTGGACAGTGTCTTTGCTTGGATAGTTTGACCATGGTGTTGACTTTGTCTTTCACCTCCTATCCTCTTGACTGCTTGAATGGATGAGATAGGATTACAAGCGAGATCTGCTTCCTTTGACAGGAAGTCAACCAACTCTTTGAATGATGGGTATCTGCTAGTCTGCTTTCCATCACCTTGCGGTTCCAACTAGACACCAACCAGTCTGGCAGTTTCAATAGAATTTTCTGACTTTCGTTGCAGTCATTTAGGACTTCTAATGTTTTGATGTGGGGCATTGCAGCTTCACAACTCTGAAGGAAGTCTGCAAACTCTCTTAACTTGGAGCCATCTTTGGAGCTTATTTTTGGCCATCCATGCAACTTCTCTCTGAAGGACTTCCCTATTATGAATGGGTCTCCAAAGTGTTTTTCCAACAGTTGCCAGGCTGAGTCGTATGCTGCTTCCGTGCCTAGTAGGAAAAATCCTTCCACAGCCTTCTTTGCAGTGCTACCTAGATACTGTCTTAGGTAGTACAATTTTTCATTCTTGGGAATGTTCTTTCTGTCAATTAATGTCACAAATGACAGTCACCAATCATTAAACTTCAAAGGATCACCAGCAAATACTGCAGACTCTGGTGTTGGGAGACGACTGGCACTGATAGCTTCTACTAGTGCACTGACCAAAGCAACATCGGAGCTATTCTGCACCTGTACCATGTGTGGTTGTGTCACTGGAGCCTGTGATGTAGGCTGCAGGGCTGGGGGGCGAGCTTGACTTGTGTTTGGTGGGAACTGGGGAACAAATGGGGAACTTGAGGCATGAAGGGTTTGGGTTGTGACTGGCTGAGGACTAAATAATGGATCAGAACCTTGAAACTCCACTGCTGGTTCAACATCATTCAGTAAGTTAAGTGTGCCACAGTTTCCAGCTTGGTCATAGACTTTTACTTGAGCTCTTGCAGCATTTAGCTTCTTTACTTCTTCAAGGCGATCAAGCTTTCTGCGTCGTTCTTGAATAGCTTGTTGTCTGGCTAGCTTCTCAGATTCAAACTGTGCCAGTCATTCTTTATCTTCAGCCTCTAGTCTTTGTAGTTCTGTTGTTTCTTTGTCTTGCTCATCTAACACTGCCAGAACTTCTTGAGCAGCTGCAGCTTCAGCCTCATTTCTTTTGACTGAGAGGATTCTAGAGCTAGCAAAACTATGCTTTGATTGATGAGACCTTGATTGAGAACTTGTGGAATTTAGGATTGATCCAAAATTAGGCCAAAGTTCTTCCTCTTCATCCTCTGGATGTCCTGAAAGTTTTCTTTGTGCCTTTAGAATAATATGATCTAAGAGAGATACACGTGTTAACCTTTCGTCGCACATCTGGTTCAGGTGATTGCACTCTACGTAACTCTTCATACATAGATTTAACTTCAGAACATGTAGCTGTAATACCTTCAATTAGCTCATTTAAGTCATCTTCTGAGACAGTGTCAGACAATATTTCCTTGCCTACTTTTGCATGATACCTCCACTTCTCATGGGTGATTTTAAATCGACGTTGCAAGGTCTTTAGCTTTTCTTCTTCAAATTCTTTTCCTTTTTCTGTGAGGGTTCGAACTCTTTCACTTCTAAATGGCTTTTCTACTTCTGCCAATTCACTCATAGCTTCAGGTTCAGCAGGTGATCCCGTATCTTTATGGCAGGACTCAGTGTTTGTGTCAGACATTTTGAGATAGCTTGGATGATTATGTGATGTGTCTGATGTCTTGACTTGGATTTCTATAGGACTATGTGTTAATGCGAGGTATGGTGAGCTTAAATGTCAATGACTACAAAGGTTCTCAATCACTGTATGCAACCATGTGAATCTGCTTAGCTCAATTTCTAAACACAAATGGCATCAAAGAGCTGTTTTAGCATTAGCAACTTATCAAACTTATAGCTTGCTTTAAATAGAACAAGTGAAAATATTTGGACAAATATTAAAACACAGTTATACAAGTGTGAACCTTAATTAGAGAAGAAATATACAGTATCTCAAAAATGGATTATACCACTAATGCATCAGGTAATATAATGTTTCAGATAAGCAGATCCCTTTAAACTTAATTACCTTTCATAAACATAAATTTTCACACTTTTAGTCTCAACCCAGATAGCAAAAATCAGTTGAATCAACATTGAAATAGTGTTTGGCAGAAAACATTGAAATAATGTTGAAATGATATTGAAAGTGTCCCCTTGAATTTGGGTTGAATCAACGTTGAATTTTCAACCCTATCAGCAGTGAATCAATAGTGATTCAACCATCATCTAAATAGAAATTTCTCAAGGGCACCTCAGCCCAAGGCCGCCCCACGTCAACCTAACTGCACATCTTTGGACTGTGGAGGAAACCCACACAGACACGGGGAGAACGTGCAAACTCCACACAGAAAGGCCCTCGCCAGCCGCTGGGTTCGAACCTGGAACCTTCTTGCTGTGAGGCGACCGTGCTAACCACTGCACCACCATGAGAAATTGGGTTGATATTGATGTTTCACCGTACACAATGATGGAAAGGCCTGTCTGTGGACATGAACCAGATATGATATGAACCAGAAAGGATTATACAGTCTTTACCTGGACAATAAAATATTGCCTAAATACAGTACTAGCAGTTAAACTTACTGTACAATTCAAATAACTGCCTGACTTACAAAATATTTGAATATTTGCTCCGTTTTCCCCCACAGTCCAAAGACATGCAGGTTAGGTTAACTGGTGACTCTAAATTGACCATAGGTGTGAATGTGAGTGTGAATGGTTGTCTCTGTCTATGTGTCAGCCCTGTGATGACCTGGCGACTTGTCCAGGGTGTAGATACCCCGCCTTTCGCCCATAGTCAGCTGGGATAGGCTCCAGCTTGCCTGCAACCCTGTAGAAGGATAAAGTGGCTAGAGATAATGAGATGAGAATACATAACATGTCATAATAAGTCTGTATAGTAATCCTCAGTCACTGTTTTATCCTACTCAGTATTGTGGTGAATCTGGAGCCTATGCCAGGAACACTGGGCGTGAGGTGGGATGGGGTTCTTGTCCATCAGAGTACCATGTGTACAAGCACATGTTCACTTAACCACTATTTTTAACCACACTACCACAAAGAGGAGAACTGGCTAGTGTTGTTGAAGCAAATTTCTTCAGTCGCAAGCATGGACAGTCTATGGTCGCAAGTCTCGTCGTCAACGGAGCTCGAGCTCTTCTGAAAGTTCTTCTGAGAGACGGTTATTTGGACCATTCCAAATAGCGGCCGGTACGGTAGAATTTTCTGTTCGTTTTTTCCTTACATGTTGCACACACAAGATTTGCACATAACCATAAATAATCTATTCTTCATAGTTCCTTGTGCTCTATTAAAATTCTAAATTAAATAAATGAAATTCAATGAAATATAGGAAACCCCCCTCCCACAAAATGGTCTCACCCAGAGTGCACCCCAGGCTCCCGTCCAGTGGTGCAGTGTATGATGACAACAAAATCAACATATATTCAACATTGATCAAATGTTTCCTTCAACCACTACATTGATTCGAACACATTTTTTCAACTTTTTATTTTATCAGTGGTTGATTAATGGTTGATCCACCATCAGTGTTCAACTATAACTGTAAATCAACCATCTTGACCAAATATCAACATTGAAATAACATCATTTGCTATCTGGGTACCCTCCCCAGGAGTGACTGACCAACAAAGATCACTTCGAGAGCAAGGTGTGTAATAGTTGGCGAGGTCACAAAGGACCCCAGGGTAACTTCTAAGTAACTGAAGGCCTCTCTCACATTGGCTAATGTTAATGTTCATGAGTCCACCATCAGGAGAACACTGAACAACAATCAGTGCGTTTACATGCACATAGAGAAAAGCGAATTTCTGCCGTTGCTCGACTGAAATCGAAGTTCTAAATGGCATGGAAACACCTTAGCTAGGCTGAAATTGAACTGAACTTGATTCCTCACAATCGAGCTACATGACCTAGATTATGCGATTTTTGCCGAGCTACTTAGTGCATGTATACCCTATCGAGATACGTAATCGAGCTGCTTACTTCAGCACTGCCCCTTCCAGAAGTGACGAGACCACAAGTGGGAAACACAACAGCCTCGGTCGGGGAAAAAAAAAAAACAGCCTCGGTCGGCATGACACTTCACCTTAGCCGCCACTTTATTAGGAACACTTGTGTCTGGGCATGTACGCACCCATTTCCAATTAGCTGGTAAGTTATTAGCAGGCTAACAGTTAATATGTTCACCATTACAGATCAACTTCAACTTAGTGGCCATTTTATTAGGAACACTTCTGTTTGTACATACAAACTACAAACACTTCTTGTGAACACAGAACTGATAACTTTGTGAGTATAAACAATGTTGCCAGATTGGGCGGTTTTAAGTGCATTTTGGCGGGTTTTGAACATATTTTGGGCTGGAAAACGTCAGCAGGATCTGGCAACACTGCTCTTGAATAGCTCTTCTTCATGATGACAACCGGAAGTGTACCAACACGATGGGGCGTGTAGCGCCACCTGTGGCTCGGGTGCACAATGCACCTCACACAATAGCTCGATTTCCTTGTGTGCGTGTAGGATTGGATTTCTCTGGCACCCCTGCTGGGACCCTCAGCTCGATTACCGACAGCAGCTCGATTTGGATGTGCATGTAAATGTACTGAATGGTGTGCATGGCAGGGTTGCAAGGAGAAAGCCACTGCTCTCCAAAAAGAACATTGCTGCTCGTCTGCAGTTTGCTAAAGATCATGTGGACAAGCCAGAAGGCTATTGGAACATGTTTTGTGGACGGATGAGACCAAAATAGAACTTTTTGGTTTAAATGAGAAGCGTTATGTTTGGAAAAAGGAAAACACTGCATTCCAGCATCAGAACCTTATTCCATCTGTGAAACATGGTGGTGGTAGTATCATGGTTTGGGCCTGTTTTGCTGCATCTAAGCCAGGATGGCTTGCCATCATTGATGGAACAATGAATTCTGGATTATACCAGCGAATTCTAAAGGAAAATGTCAGGACATCTGCCCATGAACTGAATCTCAAAAGAAGGTGGATCATGCAGCAAGACAATGACTCTAACCACACAAGTCGCTCTATCAAAGAATAGTTAAAGAATAATAAAGTTAATGTTTTGGAATGGCCAAGTCAAAGTCCTGACCTTAATCCAATCGAAATGTTGTGGAAGGTCCTGAAGCGAGCAGTTCATGTGAGGAAACCTACCAACATCCCAGAGTTGAAGCTGTTCAGGACGGAGGAATGGGCTAAAATCCCTCCAAGCTGGTGTGCAGGACTGATCACCAGTTACCGGAAACGTTTAGTTGCAGTTATTGCTGCACAAGGGGGTCACACCAGATACTGAAAGCAAAGGTTCACATATTTTGCCACTCACAAATATGTAATATTGGATCATTTTCCTTAATAAATAAATGACCAAGTATAATATTTTTGTCTCATTTGTTTAACTGGGTTCTCTTTATCTACTTTTAGGACTTGTGTGAAAATCTGATGATGTTTTAGGTCATATTTATGCAGAAATATAGAAAATTCTAAAGGGTTCACAAACTTTCAAGCACCACCGTATGGTTGAGATGAAGTTGCTCAGATCGGCATGAGATTTGGTGTGATTGATATTCTTGTGATACAGGACAAAGTTCACTTAGTTGTATTTGACTCCGCCCAACAGGAAGTCAGCCATGTTGGATGGAATGATGGGATGGAATGATGGGATTTTGAAATTTTCCCATGCTGTTTTGAGGGGCTTATGATGGCTAAAAACTCATGAAATTTTGCACATACATTTGTCCTATGATATAATTTGAGGTGATCTGGTAAATTAGTCTAGATGGGCTTCATTAACTCCATAGCGCCACCTAGTTCAAAAATACAGATTTGACACCTTTTACATATTCAAAAACTCATGCAATTTGGTCAGTCATGTGCACCGAAACTGAGCCATAGGAGCTTGACCCCAGGTGTGTCTGGGGGAATCCATAGCACCCCCATATGTCATGGATACTTCTGCCTGGTATACAGTTTCACCTATTCCTATCAAATTTGGTAAGTGTGTGGAGTGACCCAAGATGAACAAAATTGCCTATACATTGTATCAGCCATACTCAACAGGAAGTGAGATATTTTGGGTTTTCTGCATTTTGATACATTACATTTTAACAAACTCCTCCCAGGCAGTTTGTTGGATCCATGCCATATTTGGTATACGTCATGTCAAGACGTTGCTGATGTTAAATTGTCAAGGGATTTGTGATATGTTGCAAGATATTGAAATAGCGAACTAATAAATTTATACGTTACGCCATGCAAACAGGAAATCAGTAATAAATTCACCATGCATTGTCTGATACTGCTCAAACTTCACAAGTTATAGGATACCATGGTTCTGAAGATATCCACATGTCCAAAGACACTTTCTGGTATAGTGCCACCGTTTGGACATGGACAGTAATGACTCCATTGCCAAAACACGTGTTATATTTTGATGTACTCTTCCTAAGTAGTTTGTTGGATTCATGCCATATTTGGTAGAAGTCATGTCAAGATGTTGCTGATTTTAACTTGCAAAGGGATTTGCAATATCTTGCAAGATGTTGAAATGGTGAACCAATAAATTTGTTATGCCACATGAACAGGAAGTATGTCAAAAATTCAGCATGCATTGTCTGACATGGCTAAAAATTCACAGGTTATATGATATGATGTTTCTGATGATATCCACATGCCCAATTTGACCCTCTGGTATAGTGCCACCATTTGGACCTTGATAGGAATGATTCCATTGCCAAAAAAACTTTGACTCATGAAATTTGGTACTCACATCAGTCCTGGCCACTGCTACTCATGAATAGAGGCTTGACCCCAGGTGTGTTTGGGGGACTCCATAGCACCCCATATGTCATTGAGACTCCTGCCCGGTATATAGTTTCACCTATCCATGTCAAAATTGGTAGGTGTGTGGGGTGCCCCAAGATGAACAAAACTGAAATGCACATCGTTTGAGTCAATTGACTTGCAACAGAATTTGTAATATCTTGCATGATGTTGAAATGGTGAACCAATAAATTTGTATGTTTCACCATGCAAACAGGAAGTGTGTCATAAATTCACCATGCAGAGCTAAAACCTCACAGGTTATAAGACATCAGGGTTCTGGCGATATCCACATGCCCAAAGTGAGCCTCTTGTGTAGTGGCACCATTTGGACCTGGACAGTAGTGATTCCATTGCTGAAAAACTCTAACTCATTGTGGCAGCGGGGGCGTGGTCAAGCACCGGTCTGTGACCAGAGGGTGGAGTCAGGGAAGGTAAGTGGCAGAATCACTACACCTGATGTCAATTAACCTGTGTTTGTGTGTCTTCCCAGTGACTGCGCCCTATATAAAGAGAGAGAGAGCAGAGGAAGAGAGCTCTCCTGAACCCAACGACTTGTGTGTGTGCGTGCGTGCGTGCATGGAAGAGAGCGAGTTTTGCTTCTAAAAAAAGCAAAATAAACAAATGACTGAACTTTATTCTGGCCTGCCATCTCTCTGTGCTCCTCCCCCTCCTACGAACTGCTACAGTGGTGCTGAAACCCAGAAATCGAGCACAGGAAAAGAACAGCCCCATGGAGTCCTCCCCCTTTGCAGACCTGGTCCACTCACTTGCCACGGCCCAGCAGAGCCTGCACCAGGCACTAGTCACCCTCTGGCAGGAGCAAGAGCACCGGTTCAAGGCCCTGGTGCTGGCGCAGCAGGAAGATCGACAGGCGTTCCGGCATCTCCTCACATCGGCGGGGTCCACCATCTCCACCGCCGCAGGCCCTTTTTCCCCTCACCCTAACTAAGATGGGCCCGCATGACGACCCCGAAGCCTTCCTTATGCTCTTCGAGCAAGCAGCAGAGGCCTCGGGCTGGCCGGTGGGACAGCGCGTGGCGCGCCTCCTCCCCCTGCTAACGGGTGAGGCGCAGCTGGCCGCGCTACCGCTCCCCAACGACCGCCGGCTGGCCTATGCGGACCTTTGCCGGGCCGTCCTCCAGTGGGTGGGGCGCAACCCTGAAGAACAGCGACAGCGCTTCCGCGCTCTGCATCTGGAGGAACTTGGCCGGCCGTTCGCGTTTGGCCAGCAACTCCGGGATGCCTGCTGGCAGTGGTTGAGGGCCGACAACTGTGACGCTGAGGGAATCATCGATCAGGTGGTGCTGGAGCAGTTCATTGCCTGCCTACCAGAGGGAACCGCGGAGTGGGTCCAGTGCCACCACCCGGCGTCGCTGGATCAGGCCATCAAGTTGGCGGAGGACCATTTGGCGGCTGTTCCGACGGCAGGATAGTGGACATCCTCTTCTCTCCTCTTCTCTCTCTCTCCCTCTCTCCTCCTGTGTCTCGTCCTCGCCCTGTTCCCCCACCGCGGAGGCGGGGGCCGGCCCCACACCAGCCGGCCCGTTGCACCCGCGGTGCCCTCCCGTTTTTCCCTTCTGTGTCTGTCTCTTCTCCCCCTCAGGTGAGTGAGCCCCAGAGCGCCGGTGCAGAGAGGAAGCCTGGGCCGGTTTTGCTGGCATTGCGGGGAGCCGGGCCACCTCCAACAACAGTGCTAGGCAATGGAAGTGGGCGCGGTGGTTTGGATCCCCGACCTGCCAGGAGCCGCCCTCGATCGGGCTGGAGCATATCGCATACCGGTGAGTATCCAAGGGGATACATATCAGGCGTTGGTGGATTCTGGATGTAATCAGACCTCAATTCACCAAAGTCTGGTGCAAGACGAGGCATTGGGGGGTGCACAGAGGGTGAAGGTGTTGTGTGTGCACGGGGATGTTCACAGCTACCCCTTAGTGTCGGTCCACATTTTTTTCCGAGGCGAAAAATTTAGAGTAAAAGAGGCGGTAAATCCTCGCCTCACCCACTCGATAATTTTGGGGACTGATTGGCTGGGATTCGGGGAGTTAATGAGTCATTTAGCGAAGAGTGGGTCCTGCCGTAGTTCAGCAGGGGGAGGTCCCGGTGTCGCATTGGCGGGAGCAGCTGTCACAGAGCCGTCTACGTCATCTCCGCGTCAGAGTGAGGAGCCGCAGGCTCCTCCTCCCTCTCTTGGGGAATACCTTGCGGATTTCGTCTTAGAGCAGGCGCGAGACGAGACTCTGCGACATGCGTTTGACCAAGTGAGAGTAATCGATGGTCAAACACTCCAGCCAAACGCCACCCCGTCCTTCCCCTATTTTTCTATTATGAAGGATAGATTATACCGAGTGACGCAGGACACTCAGACTAAAGAGCAAGTCACACAGCTTTTGATTCCAAAGAGCCACCGGGAATTGGTATTCCAGGCAGCTCACTTTAATCCCATGGCTGGACACTTAGGGCAGGATAAGACACTAGCCCGACTAATGGCCCAGTTCTATTGGCCAGGTATTCGCGGCGATGTCCGTAGGTGGTGTACGGCGTGCCGTGAATGCCAGTTAGTAAATCCAGCGGCAATTCCAAAAGCGCCTTTGCGCCCTCTCCCATTCATTGAGACCCCGTTCGAAAGAATTGGGATGGATCTCATTGGGCCATTAGATCGGTCAACACGAGGGTACCGCTTTATTTTAGTTCTGGTGGACTATGCAACGTGATACCTGGAAGCAGTGCCTCTTTGCAATATCTCAGCACGCAGTATTGCAGAAGCGCTCTTCCACGTCATCTCCCGAATTGGAATCCCGAAAGAGATTCTGACTGATCAAGGCACCTCATTTATGTCACGTACACTGAATGAACTGTATGGGTTATTAGGTATTAAGCCGATCCGCACCAGCGTGTATCACCCACAAACAGATGGTTTAGTTGAACGATTCAATCGCACCCTCAAGAATATAATTAAAAAATTCGTAAGTGAGGATGCACATAATTGGGATAAATGGCTCGAACCCATGTTATTTGCAGTGCGAGAGGTCCCCCAAGCCTCCACGGGGTTCTCCCCGTTTGAATTATTATATGGGCGTAAGCCGCGCCACATTCTAGATGTGCTGCGAGAAAATTGGGAGGAGGGACCTTCACCAAGTAAAAACGAAATTCAATACGATATTGACCTGCGCGCAAAACTCCACACACTCACACACCTAACCCAGGAGAATTTGCGGCAGGCCCAAGAACGGCAAACTCGCCTGTACGACAGGGGTACGCGCCTTAGGGAGTTCGCACAGGGAGATAAAGTACTCGTACTGTTGGCCACATTGAGCTCCAAATTGATCGCCAAGTGGCAATGACCCTTTGAGGTCACACAGCGAGTCGGGGACGTCAACTACGAGGTGAGGCGAACAGACGGCTGGAGCGCTACAGATTTACCACCTCAATCTGCTCAAACTCTGGAATGAGGAGGTCCCCGTGGCATTGGTGTCATTGGTTCCAGAGAAGGCGGAGCTGGGGCTGGAGGTTCAAAAGGGAGCATTGTCATCGTGTACCTCTCTGGTCCCCTGTGGAGACCCCCTCTCCCGATCCAACTCGCGGAGGTTGCCCAGTTGCAGACCGAGTTTTCAGACATATTCTCGCCACTCCCCGGCCGCACCGACCTCATAGAGCACCACATTGAGACGCCCCCAGGGGTGGTAGTGCATAGCCGCCCTTACAGGCTACCCGAAAACAAGAAAGAAGTGGTTTGGGAAGAACTCGAGGCCATGCTTGAAATGGGCATCATTGAGGATTCCCACAGTGACTGGAGCAGCCCGGTGGTCTTGGTACCCAAGGCCGATGGGTCGGTCCGGTTCTGTGTAGACTATAGAAAAGTCAACGTGGTGTCTAAATTTGACGCGTACCCAATGCCTCGTATTGATGAGTTGCTCGATCGACTCGGCACTGCTCGCTTTTACTCGACACTGGATTTGACAAAGGGTTATTGGCAGATCCCCTTGACTCCATTATCCCAAGAAAAAAAGGCCTTTTCCACACCGTTCGGCTTACACCAGTTTGTCACACTTCCTTTTGGGCTGTTTGGGGCACCCGCTACGTTTCAGCGGCTGATGGATAGGGTCCTCCGCCCCCACACCACCTATGCGGCTGCATACCTCGACAACATCATTATTTATAGTAATGACTGGCCACGGCACCTACAACACCTGAGGGCCGTCCTTAGGTCGCTGAGGCGAGCGGGTCTCACAGTCGACCTGAAGAAGTGTGCGATTGGGCGGGTGGAAGTACGGTATCTGGGTTTCCACTTGGGCAACGGGCAGGTGCGTCCCCAAATTAACAAGACAGCAGCAATTGCGGCCTGCCTGAGGCCCAAGACCAAAAAGGGGGTGAGACAGTTCCTGGGGCTGGCTGGCTACTAATGTAGGTTTATACCTAATTATTCGGACATCACCAGCCCGCTGACTGATCTCACTAAAAAGGGGGCACCAGATCTGGTCCAGTGGACAGAGCAATGCCAGCGGGCTTTCTCTGAGGTGAAGGCTGCACTATGCGGGGGGCCACTGTTACACTCCCCTGACTTTGCTCTCCCTTTTATGTTACAGATGGATGCGTCGGACAGAGGGCTGGGGTCCGTTTTGTCCCAGGAGGTGGAGGGGGAGGACCGTCCAGTGCTGTACATCAGCAGAAAGCTGTTGGTACACGAGGGGCACTATAGCACCATCGAAAAGGAGTGCCTCGCGATCAAGTGGGCAGTACTCGCCCTCCACTACTACCTGCTGGGACGCCCTTTCACCCTCTGTTTGGACGACGCACCCCTGCAGTGGCTCCACCGCATGAAGGATGCCAACACGCAGATCACCCATTGGTATCTGGCACTTCAACCCTTTAACTTCACGGTGATCCACAGGCTGGGGGCGCAGATGGTTGTGGCGGACATTCTCTCCCGCCAAGGGGGGGGGGGGGAGTTGGCTGCAAGCCAGACAGCTGCCCGGCTTGAGTCGGGTGGTGGGGGTATGTGGCAACGGGGGCATGGTCAAGCGCCGGTCTGTGACCGGAGGGCGGAGTCAGGGAAGGTATGTGGCAGAATCACTACACCTGATGTCACTTAACCTGTGTTTGTGTTTCTTCCCAGTGACCACGCCCTATATAAAGAGAGAGAGAGAGCAGAGGAAGAGAGCTCTCCTGAACCCAGCGACTTGTGTGTGTGTGTGTGTGTGTGTGTGCGCGTGCGCGCATGGAAGACAGCGAGTTTTGCTTCTGAAAAGAGCAAAATAAACAAATGATTGAACTTTATTCTGGCCTGCCGTCTTTCTGTGCTCCTCCCCCTCCTACGAACTGCTACACTCATGAAATTTGGTACACATATCAGATAGAGGCTTGGCACCGGGTGCAATGCCCTATTATTTCTGGTATGTTCTCATGTGCGAGGGCTCTTTATTGCTGCTCACAGTTATATTTATTATCTCATCTCATTATCTCTAGCTGCTTTATCCTGTTCTACAGGGTCACAGGCAAGCTGGAGCCTATCCCAGCTGACTACGGGCGAAAGGCGGGGTACACCCTGGACAAGTCGCCAGGTCATCACAGGGCTGACACATAGACACAGACAACCATTCACACTCCCATTCACACCTACGGTCAATTTAGAGTCACCAGTTAACCTAACCTGCATGTCTTTGGACTGTGGGGGAAACCGGAGCACCCGGAGGAAACCCACGCGGATACGGGGAGAACATGCAAACTCCACACAGAAAGGCCCTCGCCGGCCCCAAGGCTCGAACCCAGGACCTTCTTGCTGTGAGGCGACAGCGCTAACCACTACACCACCGTGCCGCCCCCATTATTATTATTATTTAGTAGTAGTAGTAGTTGTGTCTACTAAAATAGTTTGGAGAGCAAAGAACACAAGTCACAAGCAAAATTTGGGGGGGGGGGGGGGGGGGATTCATAGTGCCACACATGAAGGGATCCACACAGGCCTAAAGGTTTTACATTGTGGTCTGTATCTCATGAACCATCATTCAAGTGAAGAAATTTCCTTTTGCCACTGATTTGGTGGGTTCTGTCAAATAAAAAAAGGCTCAGGAGCAGTGATGGGAATAACGGCGTTAGAAATAAACGGCGTTACTAACGGCGTTACTTTTTTTAGTAACAAGTAATCTAACTAATTACTTTTTACATCGTTATAACGCCGTTCCCGTTACTTACAATAAAATGCTCTGCGTTACTTTATTAAAGCTGTTCTCATCTGGCACGCTGCTCATTCAGCCTTTCTTTACTCTGCTTTAGTGTGGGGCGGGGAGACACGAGACAATGGCATAGTCAGCCAATCAGAGTAGCTTTGGACAACATACGTAGGTAGGCTCCGCCTACTGCACTACTGCACACACTTTCAATCAGAAGACCCAGCGATGGTGAGCGGTCAGCCCAGCACTGCGCTTTCAAACTGGAAATACAGCATTACTTTTCATTACTTGAAATAAAAGGCAAAAATGTCTACGTGCAATGCACATTATGTCGAGGAACAAAGCGTTTGTCCTCATCAGTGGCCAGTAATTAGTAACAATTTTAATAACTACAAAAATATATTAAATTTGATAGATGTCTTATCTCACATTGTCCCACAAAAATATTAATGTAGTGTAGATAACGTTACTAACTGGTTCTGTTAAGTGTCCATTTCAGTCATTAAACACATTTAACATTTACTTTTATTATGATTACACTAATTGAATTTTTTTTTTTTTTTGGGGGGGGGACACAAAATGTAACGGAATAATTACTTTCCCTGGTAATTAGTTACTTTTATGACAAAGTAACTCCGTTACTAACTCAGTTACTTTTTGGGAAAAGTAACTAGTAACTATAACTAATTACTTTTTGAAATTAACGTGCCCAACACTGCTCAGGAGCCACTTAATTATGCCCACACTAATTTATCAGAATGAGCATAATATGCTAAACCTATTTTTGCAAAGTAGTCTTCAGATTTTTGGGTTATCTTCCCCAATATGCTTCCAAATGAATTACAAAAAAAAATACTTTCATATTTGTCTCATTGTTTTCATCAGAGGCCATTGTTAACTGCATAAACTCGGAGGATTTCAAACCCACAGTCCCATGTGACCTGGAAACAACAACTGGGATTTGAAAATTTGATTTGTGGGATAAAGGTAACATGCAGGGATCCAAATATCTCAGGTCTCTGGGTGGAAAACTGAATGGTCATAATGAACATCTTTGCTTCTGTTGTGACCATTTTGTGGCATTTGTGATGCTGTCGCATTTTGCTGAATTCATTGTCAACATACTAGGTCAAAGGCATCTTATCATCCTGTCCTCGGTAAGATAGCATAGTTGAGGTAAAAACAAAACAGTTTGCCCATATTAATTGTTATATATTGTTGCATATTTTGTTATATATATCTCATCTCATCTCATTATCTCTAGCCGCTTTATCCTTCTACAGGGTCGCAGGCAAGCTGGAGCCTATCCCAGCTGACTACGGGCGAAAGGCGGGGTACACCCTGGACAAGTCGCCAGGTCATCACAGGGCTGACACATAGACACAGACAACCATTCACACTCACATTCACACCTACGGTCAATTTAGAGTCACCAGTTAACCTAACCTGCATGTCTTTGGACTGTGGGGGAAACCGGAGCACCCGTTTTATATATATATATATATATATATATATATATATATATATATATATATATATATAAAATATACTGTATATATATTTTCCAGGCCTTGTCGCTATAATGGAGGGAGACGCATCTCTTAACAATACAAATTTGACACGTTTCATGGCAATTTTGACCATGGAAATGTTGGACCTACCACCATCCATTGCCTCTTTCATATTCATTTTTGGCATCTTCACATACTGTTTAATTTTGTTCTTCCACTCAGTGCTGCTTGTGACTATTGTTGTCAAAAGGGATCTGCATAAGCCCATGTACATACTGCTGTTTAATTTGTCCATATGTGACCTTATGGGAGCTACGGGTTTTTATCCACAGCTGGTTTGTAGTATATTGTTTCAGACGAGAGAAATCTCCTACCCTGCCTGTGCCTTGCAAGGCATCGTTCTTCACATCTATGGGACTGGATCTCTTTTATTTCTCACTGTTATGTCTTATGACCGATACATTGCCATTTGCAAGCCTTTGAGCTACCACAATTTGATGACCGAAGCTATCTTGGTAAAACTTATTTTTATAGTTTGGTCTGTACATTTTTTAAATATTGTGTCTCTATTTACACTCACATTAAACAAAGAAATTTGCAGGATAAACATAGTGGACACATTCTGCAATAATCCATCTTTATTGAAGTTAAGCTGTGAGGATACAAGACTGGTTAACTACTATGGCTTGTTTGGTATAGCTCTTTTCCAAGGCTCTTCCATACTGATAGTTTCATTAACATACGTAAAAATCCTAATTACCTGTCTTTCTACAAAACAGACACAATCTATAATGGTGATGATACACGGGGCAACTTTTTGGGCAATGTTGCTGAGCAATGTTGCTGGCAACGGGCAACTAGGTGAGACACAGGGCAACTTTTCAGGGCAACTAACAATGGGCAACAACAGTTAGCAACGGCAGTTTACAGTTAGCTAAAAAAAAATCGATGTCTTAATTTTTGCTGTGACCATTTAATCAAGCTGTCTGTTGTTTTTTAGAGCTTTGGTGAGGTAAATTCCTCCATATAGAATATTAAAATAACAACTTACCGGCATAAAAACAGATGAGGAGTCTCTCCATCTCTTCACTCCACTGACACTGAGCGGCCGCCATATTTGTTTGAAATTTCTGATCCGAACCTCACCGGAGGTCACATGACTCGATACTCGCGTTCTGATTGGCTTATCTCAAAAAGTTGCCAGAGATTATCAAAACCATTCAGAAAGAAACAATGTTGCCCAATCTCAATAGAAAAGAGTCAAAACGCAATTGCCCAGCAACATTGCTCGGCAACATTGCCCAAAAAGTTGCCCCGTGTATCATCACCATAAGTAAGGCAATGCAAACATGTGGGATGCATCTAGCTGTTTTTTTGAGTTTTGAGGTTAACGCATTCTTACTACTGATTTCTCACAGGTTGCAATCAGTTTCTCCACACATACGAAGGGCCTTTGGTGTTTCAATTCTTATATTTCCTCCAATTCTTAACCCTCTAATTTACAGGTTAGGGTTGTCACTCTCCAGCTGGTTGCTTTGTGAATGCAATGGCTGTTGTATTAGGTGTTGTTGGTGGGTAGAGACCCAAATGGTACGCTGCCTGGAGAAATAAAATCATGCACACTAATATGTTTTTGGCCCACCTTTAGATTTGATTACGGCATGCATTCACCATTGCATTGTGTTGATAACCTCTGGTGTCCCTGTAGAATGTCATGAGGATAGGTGAGGGAATGTTTGCATTTTTCAAAAGCCAGAGAAAATGTAGGTGCTGCTGGGCTCTCTTGGCCAGAAAACTGATGCTTGTTGTCCAGGTAAGCCCCTCTACAGTGTGACCATCAAGAAACCTGGTGCTCATCACTTTCTCTTTTGTGGAGCCATTTAAACACAAAGGGGAGTGATCAGCACAGGACTTCAAAAATCATCTCTTTAGTTTTGTCAGCATTCAGAAACAAATTGTTCTTGCACCAGACCATGAACCATTCCACCACACCACTGTTTGTCTTATTGCTGTCACTGCTGAGGCCTATTATTGTGGTGTCTTCAGGAAACTTAGGCCAAGTTTACATTAGACCGTATCTGTCTCATTTTCTTCGCGGATGCACTGTCCGTTTACATTAAAACGCCTGGAAACGCCGGAAAACGGGAATCCGCCAGGGTCCACGTATTCAGTCCAGATCGTGTCTGGTCCGGTGCTGTGTAAACATTGAGAATACGCGGATATGCTGTGCTGAGCTCTAGCTGGCATCGTCATTGGACAACGTCACTGTGACATCCACCTTCCTGATTCGCTGGCGTTGGTCATGTGACGCAACTGCTGAAAAACGGCACGGACTTCTGCCTTGTATCACCTTTCATTAAAGAGTATAAAAGTATGAAAATACTGCAAATACTGATGCAAATACTGCTAATTGTGTAGTTATGATTGTCTTTAGGCTTGGCATCCTTCCACTTGCAAGTGGTAAGTGACGCGCACGCCCGATATGCACTAGGATCACACACACAGCGGCTCAGTCCCGAATCACTGCTCGTGCGCTTCACTCGCGCGCTCTGTGAGCTGCACAGGGCCAGAGTGCGCACCCTCCAGAGGGCACTCGCTGTTCAGGGCGGAGTGATTTGGAGCGCAGGATGCCTGCGGAGCCGAGCGTATCCGTGTATTGGCGTTGCTGTGTGCACGCGAATCGTGTATTGGCGTTGCTGTGTGCACGCTAATCGTTTTAAAAACGTTAATCTGATGATCCACTGATATGGTCTAATGTAAACCCCACCTTAGGCTACATCCACACGACAACGGCAACGAGATTTTTTTTTTTAGCGGGTAAAAAAAATATCGCGTCCACATGGGCAGTGGATCAGTAAAATATCATGTACATATGGCAACGCAACGCTTGCTGAAAACGATGCAATACACATGCCACACCTCTACGTGCGCTGTAAGACGGTCCCATCGGAGACACCAGAACATTAGAAGAAGTAGGACGCATGCGCATAAACCCCTTCTTCTACCCGGTGTGAAGCACTCACAGGAACAAACGCACAACAACAAGAAGAAGACGGCTGCGACTACGCAAGGAAATCATGCCTTCTGTGTGTACAAATTGGTTTTATTAGTGTGCATAGTTTTATATAACTTAATTTTCTTATTGTATGTGAACATTTTGAAAAGCATTTTTAAATAATTTATATAACTTTTTATATTGTGTGTGAACATTTTGAAAAGCAGTCTTATCCAATAAAAAAAAAAGAATTTCAAGAAATGGTTCAGTTACTTGTTTATTTAAAAGAAAAGCTGTATACAAAAGTGAATGCAATGCAGTGGTTCATACAAAACAGTCTGTTGAAGGGTCTTCTGACCCTTTTCCCCTCTGCCTCCATTATAGTCAGGTAACTGTTGCTTTGTGTGGAAGGCTGTACTTTCTGTTCATCAAAGCAGGTGTAAATTGTCTGTCTGGCAGGTCAGTCAGGTTAATGTGTAAACAATTTCAAAAGATTCTTATCCAATATAAAGCAGGCAAGAAATGGTTTGAGTCACTTGTCTATGTACAACACCCACACAGTTTACTAAATCCACACTAAAGAATACTATATACAAAAGTGATTGGTACATTAAAAAAGCAGTGAACAGAAATGACAGATGATGCGCGAATGATGCGTGCGAGAGTGCTGCTTGTTCTAGTCATGTGGTTGTGATGTCATCGTAAACAAATCCGTTCTACTCATCCAGACGACTTCGCAACGGCGCCGTTGCCAGATTTTTCCACTCTGGAACCCGTTCTCAAAAAATATCATTTTGGGGCATCCAAAACGCCGGTGCCGTGTGGACGCCAGGCCGAAACGATAAAAAATTTTATCAGATTCACCTGAATCCGTTGCCGTGTGGACAGGGCCTTAATCATGTGATTTGAACTGGATCTGACAAAACTGGCTCTAGCCACAGGAATCTATTCTGATCAAGGGGTGCAGAAAAAAAAAGGGGGGGGGTTGCATCTTAACTGGACCTGGCAGGAATGTCATTATGTGTGGGCATATGGACACTAATGGAGTGTAAAACTACAGCTCTGCCGCTCTGAATACAGATATTATTGTAAATTGTTATCATTAATGGCTTATTTTGGGGAAATAAAATTTTGGGTGCAGCAGCACCATGGGGGGTGGGGGGTGGGGGCTGCAGGACCCTCAGTTCCCCTACATTCTGTGGTTATGTCTGACAGAGGGTCAGCAGCATGAACAACATTGGGATGAGCACAGAGCCATGGGGGCACCAGTTCTCAAAGTGATGGATTTGAAGGTTCTGCTGCCAACTTGAACTGATGGTGGTCTCCCAGTGAAAAAGTCCAGGATCCAGTTACAGATTGAGGTGCCAAAAATGAGCAGGGATGATTCTGATTGTGTGAACCAAAGTTTATGAACAGCATTCTAACATAAGCAGTCTTCTTGTTGAAGTGAACTAAGGCAAGGTGAAAAGCATCTGAGATTGCTTCTTCTGTGGAACAGTTGGGGCAGTATGCAAATGGTAGTGTGGTGGGGAGTCTAGTCCTGATGTGCCTCATGATCAGTTATTCAAAGCACTTCATGATGATTGGAGTGAGTGCTACAAGGTGGTCGTCATGAAGGCATGAAACTGTAGAAATGTTCAGCACCAGGATGATGATTGTAGACTCAAAGCACTGTGGGATGACTGTGTGGCTCAGGGTGATATCCATCAGGACACCCTTCTGATCCATGCAGTCTCTGAGCACTTGATCACATACCTTATTGGGTCCCCTGGTCATTTCCTTGTTGGTACAGTGTTGAGTGCTTCAAACTATGAGTTGAGTGCATTTAGGAAGGAGGCATCAGTAGTGGTGGTATGTGGTGTAATATTTTGCCACATATGCAATGCACCTCTGATGGTGTTGAAGTGGCTGGTGAATATCGTTGAATGCTTCACCAGCCTGATACTAAATGCAGCATCAGAATTTTGTAGACTTTGGCTGCAAACCATGGCTTCTACTTGGTGCATGTCATGATGATGTTTTTTGTGATTTTGACACCTTTGGTAGCTGCCTTTCTGAAGATACTCCAGTCTGTGCCCTTAAAGTAACCCAACAATTAAGAGGTTGCTCCCTCTGGACAAACTCAGCTCTCTGTTTTGTATCCAATAGTTGAATTCTACTAACATGCCATCATTTTCAGTGTTATGCATCATGTGATATGCAAGTGATCATGGCTCGTACAAGCAAAACATGAAGCAGGTGTATTGACATGTATGTCGAATGTGACTTCTGGTCCATTTTATCCAATAGAATTGACAGAAAAAAGATGTTCCTGGAGCTAAACTGCCTCACGATAATGTTTCACAAAATCTCATCTCATCATCTCATTATCTCTAGCCGCTTTATCCTTCTACAGGGTCGCAGGCAAGCTGGAGCCTATCCCAGCTGACTACGGGCGAAAGGCGGGGTACACCCTGGACAAGTCGCCAGGTCATCACAGGGCTGACACATAGACACAGACAACCATTCACACCTACGGTCAATTTAGAGTCACCAGTTAACCTAACCTGCATGTCTTTGGACTGTGGGGGAAACCGGAGCACCCGGAGGAAACCCACGCGGACACGGGGAGAACATGCAAACTCCACACAGAAAGGCCCTCGCCGGCCCCGGGGCTCGAACCCAGGACCTTCTTGCTGTGAGGCGACAGCGCTAACCACTACACCACCGTGCTGCCCTAAATTCACACTGGTATTGGAAATATAAAAAATATCACACCCCTGTCCCACTGTCCCAGCTGTCCCTTTTACACAGATGTCAATTCTGGCTCTGTTACTACTGAAAGTTCAAGCTCAGAGGCTGAACAACACAGACCCTCTGTTCCACATTCAGAAGTTTTATACAGAACACGAGGCAGAATAAAGGCGTAAGATAGCTGCCTTGGACAGGCTATGTAAAAGGGACTATAGCCTTTGTTTTAATGATACAGGAAATGGATACCTTAGCACCAAAATAAAAACGCTCATGTTGTAAGAATGTAAGAATGAGTGCAACAATAGCACACTGCACATACACATACAGGTGTTCCTATTAAAATGACAGGCGAGTGTATACAATTTGGTTCACCATTCGAAATAAATGGACTAGACTAAAGAAATCGCTTTCAGACATGTTTATGCTTATTACTGAGGGAAAGCGCATTCCTATTTTAAAATATGCTCCAGGTTGTCCCCCTTTCCTCATCTTCTTCGGCCAGTGGTCCCGTGTGTGATGTAGATGTGATGCACTTCTGAGTTATTATGGGAAGTTGTCGAAAAGAGTATTGAGACCACTGAGCTCTAGCGCCGGGCCTTTTCCGGGAAATAAGAGTTTGGGTCATGGCGACAGCGTGTGTATGTCAGCTTCAGCTCGGAGGTTTCAGTTTCGAAAACTGTAAGAGGTACGGTAGGAGTAGAATACTATAAAGTACATATACTTGGTATATTTTACTTCTGTGATTTTTAAATTGTTCATTTTTGGATTACGCTTCATTTTTGTGGCTACTGCCTCATAGAGTAAATATATATCCTCCTGGGAACCAAGAAAAAAAAATGTGTCTCTCAATTTCTCTTTTGTTGTGATTTCCTTACTAGGAATTTCCCAGCAACCCTCCTAGTCACATGATATATCATTGGAAAGCCCAGGATGTACTCTTTACAAGACACCAGACTTCAAGTGAATAGCTTGAAAGAGTAAAAGGGTGTGCACGTAAAACAAATGTCAACTACAGAGGGCACAAGTCTATGGGTTGGTTCTCAGGAGGATATATGCTATATTTACTGTATGGACATGGTATCAGAAAACAATTTTATTTATAAGCAGTAGCCACATGTACCCACAGGGTACCTATTTTACTTATTTACTGTAATTATGATAATTTATAAATCAATTTATTATTACTTTAAATTGAATCAACTTCATTTACTCTTTACTGAAAATCAACATACTTGGCTTTGAATTAAAATATAATCATTATAAACCACATTACTACTTATGTGATTTACATCAAGGTGTGTGTGTGTGTGTGTGGTTACATAAGAATCAAAATACAATCATCATAAACCAAATTATTGTTTATATGATGACATCAAACTATGTGTGCATGGTTACATTTGTGTGCAGTTACACTGGGATCAAGACACTTCGTCCAATGACAATTTTGTCCAATGACCATTTTGTCCAATGCCATTTCGTCCAAGAGTTGAGACAGTTTATCCAAAGTCTTTTTCATATGCACTATCAATTATTTTATATGTGTGACAAGATCGAGATAAAAACAAACCATAATTAATTTAAGGGAGTGCATTAAGCACTATCAAAAACACACAGGTAAGCGATCCAAAACAGCAGGCAATCTCATAAACGTGAAACCATCAAAAGGTCGGGTGAGGTACAAACAGGCTAAATCAGGCAAAAAAAACAACAACAGAAAC
The DNA here is from genome assembly GCF_027579695.1 of Neoarius graeffei. Classification (NCBI taxonomy): domain Eukaryota; kingdom Metazoa; phylum Chordata; class Actinopteri; order Siluriformes; family Ariidae; genus Neoarius; species Neoarius graeffei. The sequence goes on along the minus strand of NC_083585.1, from coordinate 57,432,426 downwards.
TAAGAACAAGAAACAGGATCGGAAACCCAGGGAATCTACACAGGAGAATAAGGCTCGGTAATGTGTGCTGACATGGTGTAATACTTCGCACTGAATGTGAGCTTTCTCAGTCTTTATATAGGCACATGGGGGTGGCCCGGTGGTGTAGTGGTTAGCGCTGTCGCCTCAGAGCAAGAAGGTCCGGGTTTGAGCCCCGTGGCCGGCGAGGGCCTTTCTGTGAGTTTGCATGTTCTCCCCGTGTCCATGTGGGTTTCCTCCAGGTGCTCCGGTTTCCCCCACAGTCCAAAGACATGCAGGTTAGGTTAACTGGTGACTCTAAATTGACCGTAGGTGTGAATGTGAGTGTGAATGGTTGTCTGTGTCTATGTGTCAGCCCTGTGATGACCTGGCGACTTGTCCAGGGTGTACCCCGCCTTTCACACGTAGTCAGCTGGGATAGGCTCCAGCTTGCCTGCGACCCTGTAGAACAGGATAAAGCAGAGAGAGATAATGAGATGAGACGAGATTGATAATGTGCAGGAGAGCCTCATTAACAGCGCGTGTGCGAGAGTCCACTCGGCACACACGCAGTCTGGAGTGCATCTGAGCAGACTCTTGCACGTGCGCTGTTAATGAGGCTTATCTGCACATGATCACGAGGCATCAGCATGCCTATATAAAGACAGAAAATGTACATTATCTCATATCTGGATATCATGTCTCATATCTCACACTTGCCAAGGATATCTGGCAAGTGGGAATACAGATTTTCTATGTAATTTGGTCTAATAAAAATTATCTCTCCCCACAAGTGGCCCCAGCCGAACATGCCCGAAGTTGACACTTGCTGATTCCCATCATTTCTGGTTTTGTTTTTATTTTGAAAAATGTGTTTTGCTTTGGTCAAATTCCATTGAGAATTCCACCTTTTTTCCAACAAACAAATACCTGAAATATAAAATAATTGATAGTGCATATGAAAAAGGCTTTGAATGAAATGTCTTCACTATTGGACAAAATGGCATTGGACGAAATAGTCGTTGAATGAAATGACCTATATCTGTTACATTAAGGGTATAAAATCCAGTAATTAGACACAAGTGTAACTTGTGACATGTTTTCTGCTGGTTCAACCTGAATCCTTGCCTTTCATAGTTGACAGTTGACCACACCCTTGCTGCCACATACCCCCACTGCCTGACTCAGCCCAGGGAGCTGTCTGGCCTGCAGCTGACTCTCCACCCCCCTGGTGGGAGAGGTAATCTGCCACCATTATCTGCACCCCCAGTCTGTGGACCACCTCAAACTTGAAGAGCTCAAGGGCTTGATGTCAATGAATGATCCATGCAACAGAGGGTGTAGCCACTTTTTTCCATTTCTGGCATTCCCCTGAACTAAATTACAAATCATGTTTTTAAGCATTTGATTAAATCATTCAACCAGCCCAGACCATGTCTGCAGATGGTAATCACTGGTACGAATTGATTTTTCCCAATAATTCATACAGTTTGCATTGCGTGCATGACATGAAAGTAGTGCCTTGATCAGTCAGGATTTCTTTTGGAATCCTGACTCAGGAAATAATGTGGAAGAGTGCCTCTGCAACAATACATGCCGAGATACTGTGAAGAGGCACTGCTTCTGGGTATCGCGCTAAATAATCCACTATGACTAACAAAAAGTGATACCCACATGAAGATCAATCTAATGGCCTGAAAAAATCCATGCCGATTCTTTTGAAAGGGATCTCTATGAATGGTAATGGGTGCAATGGTGCTTTTGTCGTGGCTGCTGGGTTTACCAGCTGGCATTATGAGAGAATTTTGTCTTTAGCTTGTGGTTTTCAGCTTCAGAATGTGTTGGGATTCCTGTTGACTTTCTGTCCCTGGAGGCACCAAAGGTGTGAGCATGGTGAAATTGTATTATTATGCATTAATTTATGATTGATATATTTGGGAAGTATTTTAACATCAAGCTCCTTAAGCTGAGCCTATGTACATTGAGTTTAAATGTTTAGAGGCCCTCATGTATATGTGATCATCTTGCATTCTTTACTGCTGATTATCATTGTAAAGGCATTTTGCCTGACAAATACAGACTCATCATTAAGTAGTAAAACCCTTAGAAGGCCATATGGTAAATGATAGATAGATAGTTTGGTATATTGAGCTTATGGGCTTACCATAGTTTCATGTGTGTTCATGTGATATGCGCATGCTTAGACAGATGAGCCAGAGAGCGCGAGCCATTACCAGCATGGCATATTGTACCCGTTATGCAAGTTATCAGGAAAGGTGTTAAATGCGTGCAACCGTCTCATCATTAATACACTACATAATTGGCAACGAGGTAAAACGAAGTAGCCTAACTGTAGTGAGCAGTGAAGATGGCAAACTTCCCTAAACTGGACGAGTTCAATCCCGGAAATGAACAGTGGACAGCCTATGTTGAGCGAATGGAACTTTTTTCAAAGTGCACGATGTCGAGGACGGAAAACACGTAGCTACTCTGCTAAGCTCTGTTGGTGCTTCTACATACGGACTGCTATGAAATTTAGTTCAGCCTCTGAAACCTAAAGACAAGACTTTTGATGAGATCGTGGAAATTCTCTCAGATTACTATAAACCTAAGCCACTGGTCATAGCTGAGCGATTCAGGTTCCGCCGATGTGTTCAGAAAGATGGTGCAACGGTAGCTCAATTTGCTGCTGAACTGAAACAGCTAGCTGCGAGATGTGATTTTGGGGATAGACTGGACGCGGCTCTACGAGACGGCTTTGTCAGTGGAATTCTTGATGAAGCATGCCAACGCAAGTTGCTTTCCACGGATGGGCTAACGTTTGCCAGAGCCCAGGAGATCGCTCTCAACATGGAAGCGGCCCACCAAGACACACGACAGCTAAGGCAAAGCGAGCCACCGTCTACATCTTCTGTTCACAAGGTAACTGAAAAACAAAAGCCTTCTCAGTCAGCACAGACAGCGTGCTATAGATGCAAAGGGAAGAATCATAGCGCAAGTGACTGCTACTGTAAAAGCGCTAAATGCCATAAACGTGGCAAAGTTGTCCATATCCGGAAAGCATGCAGATGGGGGCAGCCTGCCATGAGGGAGAAGAACAGGAAGCAAAATAAAAATCAGCAAAGAGTGGCAAGTTATGTGTACGCAGAAGAAGAGGAGGAAGTGTTCTGTGTAAATGAAACAGACAAACAGGTATTCAAAGCGAACTTTGCCATAAACCAGAGAAATGTTCAAATGGAAATTGACACTGGAGCCGCAGTTAGCATAATATCTGAGGCAATGTACAAAGAGTCGTTCGCGGATGTGCCACTAGGGGGCAGCAATGTCACACTGAAGACCTACACTGGCCAGGCCATTCCAGTCAGAGGGCAGTTTGTGGCAAAAGTTGCTTATGGAGATCAGACTGCTGACTTACCATTAATCGTAGTGAAAGGCAATGGACCTACACTCTGTGGTAGGAACTGGCTTGAAAGTATTAAGTTGGACTGGAAAACAATTAAAATGGTCAGTGAAAATGCAAAACAGCCCTCAGTGCCCAAGTCAATGCCTGAGGTGCTAGAAAAATACAGTCAAGTCTTCAAAGAGGAGTTGGGAACATTAAAGGAAATTAAAGCAACAATTTCTGTCAAACCCGACGCCACGCCCAAGTTCCACAAAAGCCGGCCCTTGCCGTTCGCAATGAAAGCAAGAGTCGAAGAGGAACTACAGTGACTGGAAAAAGAAAACATCATCAGTCCAGTGAAGCACAGTGGGTGGGCCGCTCCTGTCGTTCCTGTGGTCAAGCGAGATGGCACGATTTGTTTGTGCGGTGACTACAAGGTGACAGTGAACCAGGCAACCAACACAGACATATACCCACTACCGCGCATTGAAGAAGTGCTGGGGACTCTGAGTGGTGGAAAGTTGTTTTCAAAAATAGACCTAGCCTCAGCTTACCAACAAGTGCTCCTTGATGAAGAATCAAAAAAATACACAACAATCAACACTCACAAGGGCTTGTTTGTGTATAATCGTCTTTGCTTTGGCATTAACTCTGCCGTCAGCATTTTCCAGAGAGTGATGGAGAGTCTGATGAAGGACCTGAACGTGGTCGTTTACCTCGATGACCTGCTCATAATGGGAAGAGATGAGGCAGAACATCTGAAGAACCTCGACAGAGTCCTGCAACACTTGCAAGAGAGCTGACTCAGAGTGAAAAAGTCAAAGTGCGAGGTCGGAAAGACCCAAATCGAATACCTGGGCCATGTCCTGGATGAAAAGGGGGGGTACCCATCTGTAGACAAGGTGAGAGCAATACACGATGCACCCACACCCACAAACGTCAAAGACCTACGGGCTTTCCTAGGCCTAGTGAACTACTATGGCCGTTTTGTGCCACAGCAAAGCACTGTGTTAGCGCCACTTTACAGACTGTTGAAAGAACAAGTCACATGGAAATGGAAGAAAGCCGAGCAAGACGCGTTCAACAAATGATCAGAGCCTGCCGTTGACCCTTGCCTGTGACGTTTCAGCTTATGGCATTGGAGCTGTAATCCAACACACAACACCAGATGGGGAAGAGCATCCAATAGCTTATGCTTCACGTACACTCTCTCCAGCAGAGAAGAAGTATTCGCAAATTGAGAAAGAGGCCTTAAGCCTTGTGTATGGTGTTAAGAAGTTTCACCAATACCTCTGGGGACGTAAATTCAACCTGGTCACAGACCATAGGCCATTATTGACTTTGTTCGGAGAACGCAAAGGGCTCCCCACAATGGCAGCAGCCCGGATCCAGAGGTGGGCCATTGTACTGTCGGCATACAACTACCACATTGTTTACCATCAGTCAGAGAAGCATGGCAATGCTGATGGGTTGTCTCATGTGCCGCTGTCAGAGACCAAGGATGTGGGAACAGAGACAATCTCCGCCTACGTCAACGCACTGATATGTGAACACCTAGAGGGCATGCTGCTGACTGCAAAGCAGATTGCCAAGGTAAAGAGAACTGACACAGAGCTGCCAAGGCTGCACAGATTCATCATGGAAGGGTGGCCAAAGGAAATTCCTGAAGAACTGAAAGCATACCACAAAAAGCGTGATGAACTCTCTGTGGAGCAGGGGTGTGTGCTGTGGGGCACGAGAGTGATTGCACCAACTAAGCTCCGAGCTGCCGTGCTTAAAGAAATCCACAATGGGCACCCTGGCATTGTGAAAATGAAGGCAATCACACGGCAATATGTCTGGTGGCCACATATTGATATGGACATTTGAGAAAGTGTGCAAAGGATGTGAAACATGCCAGCTAGAGCAAAGCATGCCACGCCATGTGCCACTACATCCCTGGGAATTTCCAGGAGATGTTTGGAAGAGGCTTCACATTGACTTTGCAAGGCCTTTCATGGGCCACATGTTCATGATTGTAGTTGATGCATTCTCAAAATGGCTGGAGGTTTACAAAATGACACAAATAACCTCCACTGCAACCATCACCAGACTAAAGAGACTGTTCACATCATATGGAGTCCCTGAACAGGTTGTCACAGACAATGCAACAACCTTTATGTCTGATGAGTTCCAGCAGTTCTCGAGGAGAAATGGAATCCTCCACATGACCGGTGCCCCGAGGCACCCAGCCACAAACGGCCTAGCCGAGGGATACGTCTCAATGTTCAAGGCTGGCATGAAAAAGCTGGCGAGAGAAGATTTGAGCATTGAAGACAAAGTCTCTCACTTCCTGCTACGGTATCGCACCACTCCCAACAGCACAACAGGTGAGACGCCTGCTGATGTGTTTTTGAAAAGACATGTCAGAACCAGACTGGACTTTTTGAAACCAAACATCCAAGAAACGGTGAGGAGAAAGCAGTATCTGCAGAAGGAAGGACATGACAGAAAGGCATTGGACAGACAGTTCGACGTCAAGGAGCAAGTCTACCTGCGAAACACTGCTTGCGAAACCCCAAGGTGGATCCCAGGAGTCATCACCCAGCAGTTAGGGCCTGTATCATTCAAGGTCCGCGGTGAAGCGACGGATCAAGAATTCCGACGCCATGGAGACCAGCTGAGACCTTGCCATTCTGCGGGGCTTCCAGATCAGCAACCTGAGGAAGTAGCTGAGGAGACCAGGCCGATGGAGAGCAGTTTCAGAGCATCCCCAGCACCTGAACTGTCAGAGCCAGCTGAGCCGCCTGATCCTGTAGCAGTGACCCTGAGGCGCTCCCAGCGTACCCCTGAGGCGCTCCCAGCGTACCCCAAAAGTGCCTCAACGTTACCAGGACTGAGTGAGGTGATAAGAGACTGAGTGCTGATGTTTAGTAAAAGTTATAGTTAAAGCATTCAGTTTATTCAGTTAAGCATTCAGTTAACTTTATTATGCAGTATGGGTAATGTTGACATTTCTAATCTTAATGCGCATAGTAAGGATATATTTTATGTTACAGTGTTTGGTTAGAGTAATACATTAAGCTAACCTTAAAGTAAATGGGGAGATATATTTTATATGATTGGGATGTCTTTTCTAAGTTACCTTTAAAGTAAAGGGGGAAGTGATGTGGTATATTGAGCTTATGGGCTTACCATAGTTTCATGTGTGTTCATGTGATATGCGCATGCTTAGACAGATGAGCCAGAGAGTGTGAGCCATTACCAGCATGGCATATTGTACCCGTTATGCAAGTTATCAGTAAAGGTGTTAAATGCGTGCAACCGTCTCGTCATTAATACAGCACAGATAGATAGATAGATAGATAGATAGATAGATAGATAGATAGATAGATAGATAGATAGATAGATTTATTAAATACAAGATCTACTCAGCTGATGCTGGTTTCCTTTGGAGATGTGTATACACTTATGCTAATAATCTATATCTACATTATTAAATTCATAAATTATGTAATGTAACATATAGAATAAGTAATATACAATATAGTGAGAAACATATTATTATGATTAATAATGAATAAAAAAATTATCTAAATACCAGAAAATTGTTTCCAGTAGTTAATTCTACATTTTTTAATAGTCTCAGAGTTTTTAACATAGGCAAAGAATTATATAACATGGCAACTGAAAAAGCGAAAGTCCCATCTCCTGATTTTGAGTTTATTTCCATGATATGAATATTGTTCTCTCCTCTGGTGTTATAATTATGGAAATCAAAATTTCTAATAAAAACTCTGTCTATTTCTTTTGAAAAATGAAAATAAAGGATTTATCGCAATTAAAATTTTAAAGAAAAACCTGCATAATTTTAGCAAAAGAAAAAACATTATGCATAACAAAGTATGCTGTAATATATTATTAAATTTATCATTTTATATTATTATAATTATTTCAAACAAATACAAATGCAAAACACACAAAGTCTCATGCCCATTCTTTGAAATGTACTTCTAGATACCAGGATGATTATCCTCTTCAAATAACTTTTTTTTTTTTCATAACCCACTGTTAGCTACAAAGCTCATAGGATTTATCTCAAATTCACAATCCAATTTAACCTAGAGTCAACAATTGGGATTTGAAAAGTATTTCACCTGTGGTATAAAGTAAACAGTCAGTGATCCAAACATTTTAGGTCTCTAGGTGGATGCCTGAGTGATGATAATGGATACCATTGCCTCCATTGTGTTCAGTTTGTTCATTTTGTGATGCTGTGGCACTTTGCCTGAATTTGTTTTCAACAGTCTTAACAGTCGTTTTCTAAGTAAGATGGTATAGATGTCACAAAACGAAGCAAAAAATTGTCCAGCTTCACCGATATTTTGTTGTGTTACTGTTTTCCAGACCTTGTCGTGACAATGGAAGGAGACACATCTCTTAATAATTCAAATTTAATACGCTTTATGACAATTCTGACCATGGAATCACTGGACATACCACCATCCAGTGCTTTTTCTATATTCATTTTTAGCACCATTACCTACTCTTTAATTTTGTTCTTCCACTCTGTGTTACTTGTGACTATTATTGCAAAAAGAGAGCTGCATAAACCTATGTACATACTGCTGTTTAATTTGTCCATATGTGACCTTATGGGAGCTACAGGTTTTTACCCTCAGCTGGTTGGTAGTATACTGTTTGAGACGAGAAAAATCTCCTACCCTGCCTGTGGCTTACAAGGCATAGTTATTCACCTCTATGGGTGTGGATCTCTTTTATTTCTCACCGTTATGTCTTATGACAGATATATTGCTATTTGCAAACCTTTAAGGTACCACAATCTGATGACACAAGGGACATTGATAAAAATAATTTTGATGGTCTGGTCTGTTAATTGTGTGATTATTGGGATTTTATTCATGCTCACGCTAAGTAAAGAAATTTGCAAGACACATATAGTGGACATGTACTGCAATAATCCTTCTTTATTGAAGCTAAGCTGTGAGGATACAAGAGCAATTAATTACTATGGTTTGTTTGCTATAGCTCTTGTTCAAGGCTCCTCCATACTGATTGTATCATTAACATATCTCAAAATCCTAATTACCTGTCTTTCTACAAAACAGAAAAATTCTATAAGTAAGGCAATGCAAACCTGTGGGACACATTTAGTTGTTTTTCTGAGTTTTGAGATTAACACATTCTTACTACTGGTTTCTCACAGGTTAGAAGCAGTATCTCCACACTTAAGAAGAGCTTTTGGTGTTTCAGTTGTAATATTTCCTCCATTTCTCAATCCTCTAATTTATGGGTTGAAAACAAGGGAAATTCAGCAAACAATTTTTAAGTTTTTCCAAAGAAAGATTTCTTCTGTCTAATAGGAAACTAAACTAAAAGCATATGTGTATTCTTCTTTGAATATTTTTATTTTCATAAAATAATAACTATGCTAAAAGTATCTGAAATTATGCACTAATTTAATGATATAATATCTATTCGGTTTATTAAATACAATCTACTCCTGTTGCTGAGTAAATTTATGTAACCCTTATATCATGAGTAAATTTGATATTGTTCCTTATTCAATCATTGAAATAATGCTCTGTGCTGTTATGAATATCAGTATTATCACAGTATACTATAGTCATTTAAACATTATTTCTCACAGGCCAGGAAATTATATTGTTTCAGTTATTTGATGATGGATATATCTTTTGCCTATCCTATTTCTTCAACATTTGTAAATGTCACTTATGTACATTTGTAACTGTTACTAACTGGTTCATAAGATTTTAGAGGCAATTCTAAAGGTGCTTTCTGCCCAAGAAGTTTCATAAAAATTTTTATATATTTAGGGCAGGAAATTATGTACAGGCTATCCCATAATTTTTCAATGTTGTTTTATCAAACACCCAAAATCTTTCTTTTATAATTTAATAATTTCTTCCAGAATGATTTTCATGACCTGGCGACTTGTCCAGGGTGTACCCCGCCTTTCGCCCGTAGTCAGCTGGGATAGGCTCCAGCTTGCCTGCGACCCTGTAGAACAGGATAAAGCGGCTAGAGATAATGAGATGAGATGAGATCCTTCACCAAATTTACCAAATTCAAATTGTTGTGTTACATGAAGATTAAGTGACCATAAAATATGACACAATTAAAGTAATTTAACATTTTACATACTGATGAAAGATACTGTTTAACATTATTGATTTTTGTTAAAACTGAACTGTACATGTGATTTAGTCATTTGGAAGAAGCTTTGATCCAGAGAAACTTGGCTTTTTTGTCAAAATGTTTTTCTACTGAAAATCACAGTTTATTATGTGTTTTGAATCTATAGTCCCCTCTGCATGTACTGGAACAAAAGGTGAATATGAGATGATAGATTAGAATTTCAGTTTTAATTTCCTAATATTTACATCTTGCTGTGTTAAAAACAAAACAACAACAACAAAAAAAAACCCTTCATCAGAATACAACACCTTCTGTTTGAACCCACTGGTGTTCCAAGTGATCAAAAATACTGGAACATCTGACACATGTTTCTTGCCCAGATATGCCATGTAATATTGATTGTATTAACAATTAATTGCTCCAAATGTCAACTCTTGGTTTGAGCTCTTCGTTTCACATGTGAAGACTGTATTATTTGTTGAAAAGGATAACTGAACAAAGACCAGAGATGTGTTTATGGGTGAAAGCAAGTCATTCTGAAGCTGAGAAAAGAAGGAAAAATCATCAAACAGAGCCAGTGCACAAACACTGGGCATAGGCCATACATTTGGAATGCCCTGAAAAAGAAATTCATCTCATCATATTATCTGTAGCCGCTTATCCTGTTCGACAGGGTCGCAGGCAAGCTGGAGCCTATCCCAGCTGACTACAGGCAAAAGGCAGGGTACACCCTGGACAAGTCACCACAGGGCTGACACATAGACAACCATTCACACCTGCAGTCAATTTAGAGTCACCAGTTAACCTAACCTGCATGTCTTTGGACTGTGGGGGAAACCAGAGCACCTGAAAGAAACTCACATGGACAACATGCAAACTCCACACAGAAAGGCCCTCACCACCCACGGGGCTTGAACCCGGACATTCTTTTTGTGAGGTGATAGCGCTAACCACTACACCACCGTGCCACCCCTCTTTACAGAACATCCTAGATAGAAATATTAAATTTATCCATAATGAGTAAAAACAAACAAAAAATGCAATTGTGTAACCAGAAACTTATAAGCAACTTATGAATATGAGCATCTGAGTTATTTCTGAATTTAATTTTAGTTTGAACTTGAAATCTATTTTGTTGAAGTTATCATCTATTCAATGATGGAAACTTGATTGCAAAACTTTTTGTAGCAAATGCAGTCCTAAGGCATCGTTATGGTTTCTCAGTAGTACCATCCACAGTAATCTTATTGATATTTAGGATGTCTATGTGAAGCCATCCTCAGCAGCAGTGAGTGGTTTGCAGGTGATGAAAACCATCATCAGGATGGATCGGTTAGGTCAGGATCACTTGTATCTCAGGAGGAGCTTGTGATGAGAGAGACCGACCTACCGTCCGTCCGCCTGACCAATGTATTAACAACCAGACACTAGTTGATAACATTGTTATTGTTGTCATTATTATTAATAGTAATAGTAAGGTAAAGTTCATATAAAAGTATAGAAAGAATATTTTATTCAGTGTAATCTACAGAACATGTCAAAAATAATGTTTTTTTGTACTGAAAACCATTGCTTCTATGCTGAAATTCAGTGGCTAAAGGAAGTTCTGTGTTGTTGTAGGTATCATGCCGCCATCTTGGTTTAAGAACTACAACTACCAGCCAACTTCTGCGTTGACTACGTCACGCCTGGGCGGGATCATGGACATCACATTCCTCAGGAATTCAACAAAAGACTTGGAAATCTGCCATCTCGTGCTCTCTCGCGTCAGACTCTAACCGAGACTGACCTAAAAAGAGAACTCATCATCAGATGTCTAAACAGCGCGTTTCCTTCTTTAATCTGCTCCTGATCAAAGTAGATATCGGAAACACGCGATCATCAACTCAAGAGAGTTATTAACCGGTTTTTGCAAGTATTACTTTTCTTTTTAAGCGTACGCGGCTGCGAGCAAAGGCAGTTTTCTAAAGAGCTCTTCTCTTTTCTTTCTTTTAAATCCGTGTACGGTGTTGAACAAAGACTTTGTCTTATCAACTACGAAGATCACCAAAGAAAGCTTCAGAACTCTTCTCCTCTCTCACCGAAGCGCAACCTTCCGCCTCGAATTCCTTCAGACAGAAGACGAGACTCTTTGCAGTAAGAAAGGCATTGGGCAAACAGAAGTTTAAGTCTTAGGAATTAGTTATTCTATTCACTTAATGTGAAGTTGTATGAGGTTAAATGAAGTGTATACACTGAATCTTGGTTCTCTATCATTGTTTATTGATTTCAATTGTTTAATCAATAAGTTCTTGCATGTTATCTCTCCTAACATTCTAATTTCATTTAACTCACTCATATTTTGATCTTATTAAGATTTCAGTGAGTATTCCTTTGTCTGAGTTGAAAATGTGCTCACTAAACCTTGAGATAACATTCCACACACACCCTGGCGGTTCCTGGCTCTTCCTGGCACGGGAATTTAACCCCTAACCCCACACACATGTGGAGTAGCCCCACACACACCCCCCACACACACACACACAGACTCAGAGAAACACTGTTCCACTCTGAGATTTCATTCTGTTGCCATTCAATTATTAAATTTCCATTTTTCCTTTTTTTTATTAATTTCCTTTTTTTTAATCTTTTTATAATAAACTCCATTATTATTGAAATTGTGTCACCCACGTCGTAAAAGAACTCTTATGGTGTATGAATAATTAATTAGATGCAGTTTGGTAAGTGATAAACTTCGAATTATCACATTTTAAATGATTATTCAATTGAATCGTTAAATGATTCACTAAATGATTCATTTGATTCACTGAATGATTCACTGAGAGATTCACCGAATGACTCACTAAATGATTCATTTGAATGATTCACTTCAAACAATTCAAAGAGACTGATTCCATGGTAGGATTCAATTCAAATGAGTCAAATTAAATGATTCAATGGGATTGAATCCATTTAATTATTAAAGATTGATCATTTGATACCAATCTACATATCCATAATCATTAATTACACCTACATTGTGAACCTATGTTTTGATTTGGTTTGTTTTGTGATTTTTTTAAACATAAAATACAGGTATTTGCAGAATATTACTTTGACAGGACATGTTTTAACCATATTTTTTGCACAATATTTAGATTCTTTCCTTACACATGTGTGGCAGCAAGGGTGTGGTCAAGCACTGGCTGTGAACAATGAGGAGTCAGGTTGAACCAGCAGGTAACATATCATGAGTTACACCTGTGTTTAATTACTGGCTGTCTATCAATGTGTGTCTCTGTTTGTCATTCAGATAGCCAGTTATGACAGAGAAAACTGAGCCACCCAACACTGTGCTTGTGCTTGTGAATTTAGCAGTCAGTGAAAAGTGAAAAGTACAACAGAATAGAATAGAATAGAATAGAATAGAATAGAATAGAATGCCTTTATTGTCACTGCACAAATGTGCAATGAAATTTAGTTCATCATCAGAGAGCAAAGCCACTGCGTACATGCACACTGCCATTCAAGGGTACTTCAGCCCAAGGCCAAGCCATGTTAACCTAACTGCATGTCTTTGGACTTCACCCATAAACACACCCATTCTTCAAGCCTGCCTCCCAGTTCCTCATTATCCCACCTTAGATAAATGTTACACTGGTGCCAAAACCCAGGACTGAGGAACATAATGCCCTCATGGAGTCCTTGCCACTCATTTAATTTGTCCATGCACTCGCCACCACCCAACACAACCAGCACCAGTTGCCTACTGCCACCCCTCATGGGCGAAGTGCAGCTCACAGCTCAGCAACTGCCCACTGACAGCAGGCTGGAGTACAGTGACCTGAAGCATGCAATCCTGTGGCATCCCGGATGCACCCCCGAGCAACACCAGCAGCGCTTCTGCATGCTGACCATGGAGGAAGCTGGTTGGCAATCTGCCTACAGCCAGCAGTTCCAGGATGCCTGCTAGCAGTGGCTCAGGAAGAAGATTTTGATGTTGAGGGAGTCAGGCATCGACTCGGTCACACTGGAGCAGTTTATTGCTTGGCTGCCTATAGGAACAGCAGAGTGAGTCCAGTGCCACCACCCTGCATTGCTGGACAGAGCAATCAAGTTGGCTGAGGACCATCTGGTGGCGTTTCCAGGAGCAGGCACTCCCATAGCTTCTCTCTCTTTCTCTCCCCCTTTTTCTCCTCAACTCTCCCCTAACCCAGCGCTGCAGAAATGGGGGCCAACTCTCCTGAAACCCACTCCCTGCACTCATGTCTTACTTCATGCCTCTTCACCCCTTTCTCCTTCTGTGTCAGTGTCGCCGCTAACCCCTCTCTTTCTCACCAGGTGGACCCACCTGTGCCCACAGAAATCAGGAGCAAGTCTGGCCAGACTTTTGATGCAGCAAGAAGGCTGGAATTTCCCAGAATCAGTATTTCTGCAGGCAGCATGGTGGTGTAGTGGTTAGTACTGTCACTTCACAGCAAGACAGTTCTGGGTTTGAACTCAGTGGCCAACAGGGGCCTTTCTGTGTGGGGTTTGCATGTTCTCTCCATGTCTGTGTGGGTTTCCTCTGGGTGCTCCGGTTTCCCCCATGGTCCAAAGACATGCAAGTTAGGTTAATTGGTGGCTCTAAATTGACCATAGGTGTGAATGGTTGTTTGTCTCTATGTGTCAGCCCTGTGATGAACTTGTCCAGGGTCTGGCCTCTCGCACATAGTCAGCTGGTATTGGTTCTAGCTTGGCCATGACCCTGCACAGGATAAGCGGTTATGGATGATGGATGGATGGATGGATGGAGTATTTCTGCAAAGGGGCAGGATGTCTGATTCATATTCCTGATGTGCTGCAGGCTTCCCCCAATTGAGCAGGAACATACTGCATCTCTGTGAGTATTCAAAGGGGTACACGCCAGGCTTTGGTAGATTCTGGTTGTCATCAGATCTCCATGTGCCAAAGCCTGATTCAATGCAGGGCACTGGGAAATACACGATTGGTGAAGGTGAGGTGTGTATACGGGGATGTTCACAAATATCTGCTAATACCCATCACAATTCATTTCCAGAGAGAAAAGCATAGTGTGGAGGTGGCAGTTTGTCTGAGCCTTACCCATTCAATTATCCTGGGAACAGATTGGCCGGGGTTGAGAACATTAATAAAACAGTTAGTAGTGGATGGGTCCTGCATTAGTATTTACGGTATATTAGTATGTCATGGGGGAATCCTGCTGCAACATTGGCTGGGGTGTCGGTCCCAGGGCTGTCCATGTCAGCTCCACATCATGATGACACAGGGAGGGGGGAGGGCACTGCACCTCCTCACTCCTTGGGGAATCCCTCAGGGGATTTCCCACTGGAGCAGATGTGAGATGAGACTCTGAGGCACATTTTTGACCATGTGAAACGTGCATGTCTGATGGAGGAAAGGAGATGAGTTGAGTCTCATCAAGTCAAATCAAGATTATTTGTATAGCGCTTTTAACAATAAACATTATCGCAAAGCAGCTTTACAGAATTTGAACGACTTAAAACATGAGCTAATTTTATCCCTAATCTATTCCCAATGAGCAAGCCTGTGGCGACGGTGGCAAGGAAAAACTCCCTCAGACTACATGAGGAAGAAACCTTGAAAGAAACCAGACTCAAGAGGGAACCCATCCTCATTTGGGCAACAGACAACATGACTATAACATTAACAGCTTTAACATGAAGTCAGTTTCATTGATGTTATAACTCTTCATTGATGAAAACTTGAGTGCAAAACTGTTCATGACAACTCCAGTCCTAAAGTTAGCAAGTCAACTGTAGTCCTCAGCCATAAAAGCATTACTGTAAGTGTCCAGAGCATCCTCCAAATGTGACTTTCAACTGTCCACATGGGGCCGTCCTCCACAGGAGCGATGCGATGAGACTCCAACCAGACACAGGGCACCAGGATGGATCAGGCAGGTCTGAGGAGCAGAAGAGGTCAGCATCTCGATCCCAGGACCAACATGTAACTCAAAGGGACAGATGGGGGGGGGAAGAGAGAGAAAAAACAGGTTGTTAGGTATGCCCAATGTCACCTGAATAAGTAGGAACAGTATGCATATTGCACTGAGTACAAGCAGGGACTCCAGCAAAACTAACTATGACAGCATAACTAAAAGGGGAGAGCCAGAAGGTAACACAGGCATGAGGGAGCCCTGGGATATAAAGCAGCCAGCTACAACACCATCAAAAAACTCGAGTGAGCAAGCAAGTGGGGACTGACAGCATCCAGACATCCCAGTTTACCAAAAAACTCTATGTCTGAGGACCCTCCAGATCTACTCCTTTACCTCATAAACACCATTAATAAAAGGCTTGACTAAACAGATATGTTTTCAGCCTAGACTTAAATGCTGAGACTGTGTCTGATTCCCGAACATTACTTGGAAGGCTGTTCCATAACTGTGGGGCTTTGTAAGAAAAGGCTCTGCCCCCTGATGTAGCCTTCACTATACGAGGTACCAGCAGATAGCCTGCACCTTTTGATCTAAGTAGGCGTGGCAGGTTATAGAGGACCAGAAGTTCCCTCAGGTACTGTGGAGCGAGACCATTCAGTGCTTTAAAGGTCAATAGTAGTATTTTATAATCAATACTCAGTCAGCATAGCAGTGCTATGAAAAACCATATGATGATGATTTGACCACATTGAGTAAACAGAGAATCAGCAGAGAGATGCAGATGATGAGCCCCTCCATGTCACCTCATTTGACTTTACCTCTCAGTAAGAAGCACACCACCACCATGCTATATAAGTAATTCCAGAAGTCATAAGAAAGGACAGGAGATTCTTGTGATTGACAATATTCTCAAGTATAATGAGGACAAATGTCCATTTCTCTGATCTAGTTCCATGAAGCTTATCAAGTACAGCCACAAAGGTAGATTCTCTGGAGTATGCCACATTGAAGACAGACTGGTCAGGATCTTAAAGGTTGTTCTGGGTGAACAATAGCGTTAGCTGACTGAAAGCAACTTTAAGTTTAAAAATTTCAATAATTATTGAAATAAAAGGAAAAAAAAAGATACTTCTTGGGAGTTGCTGATATCTGAGGTGCTTAGTGTTGGCTTTTTCACAATAGGTCTAACCCCTCCTTAGAATGGGAATAAGTCAGTCAGTACTGTAAGTACATAAGCAGATGTTATGGAGCCATTTGCAGTGAACTGGATGAAGGACATGAGGTCTTCAAAGATGGGCTTGATCATTGTGTAAGGGATGAGGTCCATTGAGCATGTGGTTGGATTGCTAGACAACATGATCTGCAGGCTCTCTTCTTATCTCATTATCTCTAGCCACTTTATCCTGTTCTACAGGGTCGCAGGCAAGCTGGAGCCTATCCCAGCTGACTACAGGCAAAAGGCGGGGTACACCCTGGACAAGTCGCCAGGTCATCACAGGGCTGACACATATGCCGCTTTTCCACTACAAACGCGGCTGAGTTGGGCTGAGCCGTGCCGTGCTGAGTCGAGCTGAGTGGGGCTGTTGGAGTTGCATTTCGACGACAACCGCGCTGAACCATGCTGGCGGAAGTGGGTGGACACATTGGGTGGAGTTAGCGAAAGTGGTTGGACGTCACGTGATGTCGTTAGGTGGCACAAACAGTGACATCAGTGATCTTTTAAGCGGTAGTCTCATGACCCGGATAGTAAACAATAAACATGGAGGACATGGAGTCGTTAGTGTTGCTGGTCTTGGTGCTGTGGCTTGTTGTCACCGACAACGCCAACAGATACTGGCAAGAGCGTATAGATGAGACGAGGCGCATAAGGCTTCAGAAATTCTCGTAATTTGTAATTATTCTTCTTCCAGGTTTACAGATCCCAGCGTGCTCGCGGGGTGTGTGTGGGCATGTGAGGACACTCCTCCTCACCAATCAGTGCACAGGGGAGTGTCTCCTCACGCCCCTAGCCCCACTTGGCTCGGTTTGGCTCGCTTCAGCCCCACTCCAAAACTGTGCGAGTTTTGGGTGCTAAGCAGGGCTGAAGCGAGCTGAGTCATGCTGCTCTGAGATAGTCGAAACGCGAGCCGTGTCGGGCTGAAGTGAGCTGAAGTGAGCTGAAGTGAGCTGAAAAAGGGTAGTGGAAAAGGGCCATATAGACACAGACAACCATTCACACTCACATTCACACCTACGGTCAATTAAGGCTACATCCACACGACAATAGCAACGAGATGTTATTTAAAAATATATCGCGTCCAAATGGGCAACAATCAGTAAAATATCAGGTCCATATGGCAACTCAACGCTTGCTGAAAACGATGCAATACACATGCCACACCTCTAGGGGCGCTGCAAGACGGTCCCTTCGGAGACACCAGAACAATAGAAGAAGTAAGGACGCCTGCGCATAATGCGCGAGACTTCATATTAGCCACAAAGTCAGGAAAATCTCATCTCATCTCATCTCATTATCTCTAGCCGCTTTATCCTTCTACAGGGTCGCAGGCAAGCTGGAGCCTATCCCAGCTGACTACGGGCGAAAGGCAGGGTACACCCTGGACAAGTCGCCAGGTCATCACAGGGCTGACACATAGACACAGACAACCATTCACACTCACATCTACGGTCAATTTAGAGTCACCAGTTAACCTAACCTGCATGTCTTTGGACTGTGGGGGAAACCGGAGCACCCGGAGGAAACCCACGCGGACACGGGGAGAACATGCAAACTCCACACAGAAAGGCCCTCTCCCGCCCCGGGGCTCGAACCCAGGACCTTCTTGCTGTGAGGCGACAGCGCTAACCACTACACCACCGTGCCGCCGTCAGGAAAATCTGTTTGTAAAATTACATTATAATGACCAAATACAATGAAAAGTATTTTTCCAGTCTCACCTGTGAAAGGTAATCCCATGTGATCTCGTTTGGACGGCAAACCTGTTGGTACAGTTAAAGGCAGCTAATCTTTATTCTCCGCTTTGACCTCTCCAATATGGCGGCAAGGATGACGTATGATTCTACGCGGAAGGCGGCGTCTTTAATGGTCCGGAATAAATTGAATACTACACGTTGATGGATTAATTTGTTTCTCACCTGTGAAAGGTAATCCCATGTGATCTCGTTTGGACGGTAAACCTGTTGGTACAGTTAAAGGCAGCACATGAATCTTTATTCTCCGCTTTGACCTCTCCAATATGGCGGCGAGGATGACGTATGATTCTACGCAGAAGGCGGCGTCTTTAATGGTCCGGAATAAATTGGATTAATTTGATCCTCTACGCCCTTTTTGAGGAATGTATTGTCGGACTTAAATCAACATCTGAAGAGGTGAGATCGCTCCTTTTTTCCCCTATTTTTGCTGGCGGGATTGCACCATTACACAATAAGTATTCACAGTGAAAATATTTTGTAAGCGCGTTTCATGAACCAAGTTATAGGATTTGTTGACAACTTGCATTGCAATGAGAAGATCATTGGCACTACTGGTGTTAAGAATCAGACCATTTCATAAATGAATATTTTGCTGTAGAGCTGCAGTGTTTGTACAATTGCATGTTTTTGCTTCACTATTACTGTCACTATTCTGCTTCTTGCATTACTACTGTGAACTAACACTGAACATAATAATAATAATAATAATAATATCCAAGCTCGTGTTTCACTCTCACTAGTGCTCTGTAAGGCTTTTTCCTGGTGATATTCGTTACACTTCTACCCGGCGTGAAGCACTCACAGTCATGTGGTTGTGACGTCATCGTAAACAAATCCGTTCTACTCATCCAGACGACTTCACGACGGCAACGTTGAGAGATCTTTCCACTCTGGAACCCGTTCTCAAAAAGATTGCGTTTTGGGCACCCAAAACGCCGGTGCCGTGTGGACGCCAGGCCTAAACGATAAGCAATTGTATCGGAGTCACCTGAATCCGTTGCCATGTGGACAGGGCCTTAGAGTAACCAGTTAACCTAACCTGCATTTCTTTGGAAATGGATACCTTTGCACCAAAATAAAAACGCTCAGTGCACACACACACACACACACACACACACATTTGTCTCAGTGTCTTTGTGAAGACCTTCCATTGGAATGGTTCATGGTCTGGTGCAAGAACAATGCTGACAAAACTAAAGAGATGATTTTTGAAGTCCTGTGCTGATCACTCCCCTTTGTGTTTAAATGGCTCCACAAAAGAGAAAGTAATGAGCACCAGGTTTCTTGATGGTCACACTGTAGAGGGGCTTACCTGGACAACAAGCATCAGTTTTCTGGCCAAGAGAGCCCAGCAGCACCTACATTTTCTCTGGCTTTTGAAAAATGCAAACATTCCCTCACCCATCCTCATTACATTCTCCAGGGACACCAGAGGTTATCAACACAATGCAATGGTGAATGCATGCTGTAATCAAAGCTCAAGGTGGGCCAACAAAATATTAGTGTGCATGATTTTATTTCTCCAGGCAGCGTACCATTTGGGTCTCTACCCACCATCAACACCTCATACAACAGCCATTGCATTCACAAAGCAACCAGCTGGAGAGTGAGAAATGGGCTGATCTCCATGTGTTTTTGCTTGTGTGTGTGTCAGTGAGAGAGAAAGCACTGAAAATTGTTTATGCAAAAAAAAAAAGCAGAGCTTTGTGAAAAGTCACATGTCTCCCAAGTCTTTCTTCTGAGAGAACTGGGTCGCTTGTCATCTCCATAATTCTAAAATACATATCCTCATAATATTATTGGTTTGCTTTTTTTCATAGGCCACTGTTAGTTGCAAAGCTCAGATGCAACCCACAGTCCCACGTAACCTAGAGTTAACAACAGGGATTTGACAAACATTTGATCTGGGGGATAAAGTTAACATGTAGGGATCCAAATATTTTGTTCTCTGGGGGAAGCCTGAGTGGTGAAAATGAAGACCATCACTTCAGATGTGTTCAGTGTATGGGTTTTGTGATCCTGTGGCACTTTTACAATTTAGTTGTCAACAACTTGTTCTTACAAGCTTGTTCTAGGTAAGAATATGTTCAATGTTAGACCTCTATTTTGTGAGAATTTTTTCCAGGCCTTGGAGTTAAAATGGTGGCAGGGACATCGCTTATTAATTCAAATTTAACACGTTTCATGGTAATTCTGACCATGGAAAAGTTGGACCTACCACCATCCAGTGCTTTGTCTGTGTTCATTTTTGGGATCATCACATATTGTTTAATTTTGTTCTTCCACTCCATGTTACTTGTGGCAATTGTTGTAAAAAAAGGATCTCCATAAACCTATGTACATACTGCTATTTAATTTATCCATATGTGACCTTTTGGGATCTACAGCTTTTTACCCTCAGCTGGTTTGTAGCATATTGTCTCAGACTCGAGAAATCTCCTACCTTGCCTGTGCCTTACAAGGCCTGTTTATTCACCTATATGGGAATGGATCTCTTTTATTTCTCACTGTTATGTCTTATGACCAGGGCCGGATTAACATGGCCAGGGGCCCCTAGGCTACAAGTTGCTGTAGCCCCCCCCGTAGGCTTGAAGGAAACTATCATGCATGCCAATGTCATCAGAGTGAGTGTGTGTGTGTGTGTGTGTGTGCGCGCGTTTGTGAAACTAGTGGCAGTGGCACATTCATCCACAAATGGGATGGGGTCTGAAAGGGATGGTCCTTCACCCTAACCAGAGCTAGTAGTACTACTGGCTGCAGCTGCAGCTGCAGCTAACATAACGTTTGCTACGCTAGTGTCATGATGACTTGCACTTGCCAGTTGGGTTTCATTAGGTTTAAAAAACCCTGTTAGTTTTGGTATATTGCTCAATAGAGCTATGTCATGTTGGGCTTTTTGCCGTTGCGCCTTGCGCTTTTGAGCACCGCTCTCGTATTTTCTGTCACACATGTTCACTGTGGGCGGCACGGTGGTGTAGTGGTTAGCGCTGTCGCCTCACAGCAAGAAGGTCCTGGGTTCGAGCCCCGGGGCCGGCGAGGGCCTTTCTGTGTGGAGTTTGCATGTTCTCCCCGTGTCCGCGTGGGTTTCCTCCGGGTGCTCCGGTTTCCCCCACAGTCCAAAGACATGCAGGTTAGGTTAACTGGTGACTCTAAATTGACCGTAGGTGTGAATGTGAGTGTGAATGGTTGTCTGTGTCTGTGTGTCGGCCCTGTGATGACCTGGCGACTTGTCCAGGGTGTACCCCGCCTTTCGCCCGTAGTCAGCTGGGATAGGCTCCAGCTTGCCTGCGACCCTGTAGAACAGGATAAAGCGGCTAGAGATAATGAGATGAGATGAGACATGTTCACTGTTCAACTGTGGAGTGACGTCGTGCCTGACGTCTAACGTTTATATATGGAAGGTGGATTTGCCTCACCTAATCAGCGTCCGTTTATTTAAATATTCATTTTGAGCCAATGAATATGAAGGGTTTTTTTTTTCTTTTGACCAATTGGGGGCCCCCCTGCAAGGTGGGGGGCATGGGGGCCCCTAGGCTGAAGCCATATGAAGCCTGTGCGGTGATCCGGGCGTGCTTATGACAGATATATTGCCATTTGCCAGCCTTTGAGATATCATAATATGATGACACGAGCTGTTTTGATAAAATTTATCTTCTTGGTCTGGTCTGTAAATTATACTATGATTGGGACTTCATTTGTGCTCACATTAAGCAAATAAATCTGCAGGACAAATATAGTGGACACATTCTGCAATAATCCATCATTAATGAGGTTAAGCTGTGAGGATACAAGAGTAGTTAACTACTACGGCTTGTTTGGTATCACTCTTTTCCAAGGCTCTTCCGTACTGATAGTGTCATTAACATATATCAAAATCCTATTTACCTGTCTTTCTACACAACAGAAAAATTCTATAAGGAAGGCAATGCAAACCTGTGGGACACATTTAGTTGTTTTTCTGAGTTTTGAGGTTAATGCACTCTTAGCACTGCTTTCTCACAGGTTAGAAACAGTATCTCCACACTTAAGAAGAGCCTTTGGTGTTTCAATTATTATTTTTCCTCCAATTCTTAACCCACTTATTTATGGATTGAAAACAAGCGAAATCCGACAAACTATGTTTAAGTTCTTCAAAAGAAAGATTGCTTCTAGATAACAGTTAATGAAACTACAAGCATGTACATATTTCATTTTCTGCAATTTAGCAAATAAATAATGATTTCAGACGAATTCACAAAATAACTATTGTGAATTAGTCTGAAATCATGATAAGGAAATTTGTGATGTTGGTGGTGTTAACTCCTTTTTATAACTGGTCCAGTTTTCCTTGAGTCTCACCCTTCCACACCAGTGGATTTGATGTAACAGGGATCATCAGGTCTTACACAAACTTGTGGAGTCCATGAAGTTCAACTGTACGCTGTCATTGAAGTGTGCCAATGGGAGTGTTCCAAAAATTTAGAAATTACAGGATGTAGATCTTACTCATCCGATTATCACCGTACTTTTCAGTGATGTTGTGGCTGATAATGTCATTTGTAATGAGTAATTCAACATTTTGCCTGAAAACTGAAAAGAATACAGCAGAGAAGCATTTCCAGTGGTTTTAGTGGTCTCAGATATTTCATTATATAAATGTAACACACTACAGGAGATGTATGCTGATGTGCTATTAAAAGGGCATATATTTAGTGTGGTGTCATAAAAAATTGGCCTGCAATTGTGCAGCTCTTTACAATTGTGCAACTAATTATACAACCCCGATTCCAAAAAAGTTGGGACAAAGTACAAATTGTAAATAAAAACAACCCTAACCCTGCCTCTCACCCATAGTCAGCTGGGATAGGCTCCAGCTTGCCTGCAATCCTGCACAGGATAAGCAGCTACAGATAATGGATGGATGGACTGATGATTTGGATTCAAGACGTCGGCGCCCTGTATGGCAGCGGCTACTCCAGCTCCCGATAGCGATGTGCATTTTATGTTAAATGTGTTGTCTGTACCGTCACAGTGTTGTACGAGAATAGTCTACAACAGAAGCTTACTACTCCGACTATGAAACTCCAACTTTTCAAACGATCTTTCCGGAGCTATGATGGCTTTGGAACCCAAAGCATTCAGCGAGCTAGGCATTCTACACCGGTAAGACCCAGGGGCCTGCAAAGCAGTGGACTCTCCCCCTGCCACCAGCCAACACTGGAGGTGATGCAAGCGGTGGGAGAGACCTAGCATGCATCACCAGCGGTGTGCTAGACCCAGCAAGCGGGGCAGTCGAGCGGGTATCAGTGCCAGGCTAAAAGCTTCCTTCAATCCTGCTATCCAATGTTCATTCACTGGAAAACAAAATGGACTACCTCAGACTGGATTTAATTACACAAAGAAAGGTGAGAGACTGCAGCACCATCATCCTCACTGAGACGTGGCTTAATCACACCGTTCCAGACAACTCCATTCAGGTGGATGGACTAATAACGTTCTGGGCGGACAGGAGCCACGCTCTCAGCGGTAAATCTCGGGGAGGTGGTGTGTGCATTTTCATTAATAACAACTGGTGTACTAATGTCAAAGTTCTCAAGTCACTGTTCTGAGGACATAGAATTTCTAACAGTTACATGTCGTCCAGTCTACTTGCCAAGATAATTCTCAGCCATCAACATTACAGCTGTGTACATTCCTCCCAGTACGAATACAAAGGACGCACTGTCTACATTGTATCAGCCTGTGAGCTCAATGCAGGACTCTAACCCGGACTCTGTCTATATAATCGCTGGAGATTTTAATCAGGCCAATTTGAAGACAGTACTCCCACATTATCACAAATATGTGGACTTTGCAACTAGGGGAGAGAACACTCTTGACCAGGTCTACACAAACATTAAACAGGCATTCAGAGCTGTTCCCCACCCCCACCTGGGAAACTCAGACCATCTCTTGTTATGCTAATTCCAGCTTACAGACCACTGCTAACCAGGAACAAGCCATCTGTGAAACAGATCAGAACATGGCCAGAGGGGGCTACCTCAGCTCTTCAAGACTGTTTTGACTGCACAGACTGGAATGTTTTTAGGGAGGCTGCCACTACCAACCAGCATGTCAACATAATGGAATACACTGAGTCTGTGACGGGATACATATCCAAATGCATGGAAGATGTGACCATCATCAAACACATCACCACAAGAGCCAACAAAAAACCCTGGTTCACCAGGGAGGTACGTGAGCTCCTGAGAGCATGGAATACTGCTTTCAAGTCCGGGGACAAAGTAGCTCTTAGAACTGGTTAGTTTTTTCTTTTTTATCAGACATCTAGTTTTAGGTTTGTTTACCTGACATGTTTCGATGTATGTAACTGTCGTCTTCCTCAGAGTGTCACCGGATGTTATCAGCTGATGTTTCTGAAGGCGTGACCTTCCTGTCTGGTTTCTGACAGGTTGGTCACGTCTTCTGCTGTCCATTCGTCCCCTGCATGATGGCACTCCAGGTATGGGAGAGCATGTATGCTCCATCATCCTGGTTGATGGTCCTCGGGCTTCGCTTTCGGATCTCCATGGCCTCCCTGATCCAGCGCTGATGTTTGTTATCTTCTGTGCGGATGACTCTGGCATTCCCCCAGTCCATAATGTGATTTTCTCTTTTGCAGTGGTCTGTTATGGCTGACTTGTAATTTTCCTGTTGTGCCTTTTCTTTTATTGTTCGGGTTTGTCTTGTAGCTGTCTCCTTTTCACAGTCTTTCTTATGTTCATTTTTTCTTGTGGTGAAGCTCCTCCCTGTCTCCCCGATGTAGGTTTTATTGCATGATTGGCATGGAATCTCATATATGGTGTTGCATTTGTTTTCCGGATGTATTCTGTCTTTGGGATGAACTGATAGATGTCTGATAAAAAAGAAAAAACTAATCATATCTAATATAAGACATAATGAACGTAATCGAGAAAAGCTTTTAGAACTGCTAGGGCCAACTTGAACCGGGGCGTGAGAGCAGCCAAGCGTGCCTATGGACAGAAAATCCAATTACACTTCACTGACACAAAAGACCCCAGGCACCTATGGCAAGGCATCCAGTCAGGAACCGATTACAGGCCAATACCCCCACCGTGTGAGGACAGCACAGACTTCCTAAACTCACTTAACACCTTCTTCAGCAGGTTTGAAGAAAATGACACCACCACACCAACAAAAAACCCTCACTGCTCAGACAATGTAACACTTCACCTGGACCCTGCTGACGTGCGGAGGACCCTTCAAAAGGTGAACCCCAGGAAAGCTGCTGGTCCTGACAATATACCTGGGCATGCGCTTAAAGACTGTGCTGACTCACTTACAGATGTTCTCACAGATATTTTCAACACCTCTCTGAGCCAAGCCATCTTACCAGCATGCTTCAAAGCCACCACCATCATACCGCTACCCAAGAAATCCCCAGCCACAACATTGAACGACTACCGGCCCATAGCACTCACTCCCGTCATAATGAAGTGCTTTGAAAGGCTGGTCAAGGCACATATAACATCCAGCCTACCCACCACATTTGACCCATTCCAGTTTGCATACTGTCCCAAACATTCCTCTGATGATGCCATAGCAACAGCACTTCACATCAGCCTGGCTCATCTGGAAAACAAAAACAGTTACATGTGGATGCTGTTCATCGACTTCAGCTCCGCCTTCAACACAGTCATCCCACAACATCCAGTGCTATAGGCATCAGCACCCCGCTATGCAACTGGCTACTGGACTTTTTCACCAACAGACCACAGACAGTAAGAGTTGGCAAAAACTCCTCAGATACCACCATCATGAACACTGAGGTCCCCCAGGGATGTGTGCTGAGTCCTCTGCTGTTCACACTGATGACCCATGACTGTTGTGCCAGACCCAACTCAAACCACATCAACAAGTTTGCAGATGACACAACAGTGGTGGGCCTCATCAGCAACGACGACGACTTAGCCTACAGAGAGGAGGTACACCAACTCATCAACTGGTGTGACATCAACAATCTATACCTCAATGTCAATAAAACAAAGCAAATAACTGTGGACTTCGGGAAAAATCACATGTCACACACACCCCTCACCATCAATGGCAGTGCTGTGGAATCAGTGAAAAGCACCAAGTTCCTGGGGGTGCACATCACAGATGACCTGACATGGACAACTAACACCACCTCCCTTGTCAAGAAAGCACAGCAACGCCTCCACTTCCTACGCAGGATGAGGAGAGCCGACCTCCCCCCTTCTGCACTCACCACCTTCTACAGGGGTGCCATTGAGAGCATCCTCACCAGCAGTCTCTCAGTCTGATACGGCAACTGCCCTGTTGCTGACCAGAAGGCCCGACAGAGGGTGGTGAAGACAGCAGAGAAGATCACCAGATCAGCCCAACCATCCATCCAGGACCTATACTTATCCTGCTGTCGCAAAAGAGCCATCAACATCATCAAAGACTCCACCCACCCTGCACACAAACTGTTTACCCTCCTACCATCTGGCAAGTGCTACAGCAGCATTCGTTGCAGGACTACCAGACTCAGCAACAGCTTTTTCCCACAGGCTATCAGACTGCTCAACTCACTCATGAAAACTCCAAGAACATAACCCCCCCACACACAAAAGACCAGCAAACTGTCAAAACAGTATTCTCAATGTCTATACAATGCTCTTTTTATGCACATATGCCAATATGCTTTTTTGCACAAGAACATACAAGTTTCTCATCTCATCTCATTATCTCTAGCCGCTTTATCCTTCTACAGGGTCGCAGGCAAGCTGGAGCCTATCCCAGCTGACTACGGGCGAAAGGCGGGGTACACCCTGGACAAGTCGCCAGGTCATCACAGGGCTGACACATAGACACAGACAACCATTCACACTCACATTCACACCTACGGTCAATTTAGAGTCACCAGTTAACCTAACCTGCATGTCTTTGGACTGTGGGGGAAACCGGAGCACCCGGAGGAAACCCACGCGGACACGGGGAGAACATGCAAACTCCACACAGAAAGGCCCTCGCCAGCCCCGGGGCTCGAACCCAGGACCTTCTTGCTGTGAGGCGACAGCGCTAACCACTACATACAAGTTTACAATACTTATTTATCTCCATGCTCCTATTCTGCACTTTGCACTTTACCATACTGCACCTTGTATTATTTTACCCTTGTACTATTGCACCCCAGTAACATACCTCAAACTTGACTACATTTCTGGACTACATTTCTGGAACTACTATTCTGGACTACATTACCTCAAACTTGACTACATTTCTGGAACTACAATTCTGGACTACATTACCTCAAACTTGACTACATTTCTGGAACTACAATTCTGGACTACATTACCTCAAACTTGACTACATTTCTGGAACTACAATTCTGGACTACATTACCTCAAACTTGACTACATTTCTGGAACTACAATTCTGGACTACATTACCTCAAACTTGACTACATTTCTGGAACTACAATTCTGGACTACATTACCTCAAACTTGACTACATTTCTGGAACTACAATTCTGGACTACATTACCTCAAACTTGACTACATTTCTGGAACTACAATTCTGGACTACATTACCTCAAACTTGACTACATTTCTGGAACTACAATTCTGGACTACATTACCTCAAACTTGACTACATTTCTGGATCATGGTGAATATTCTGGGAACTGTATGCCCACTGTCTGTCTATATGTTGTGTTAATTTGCTTATCTGTTGATGTCTGTGTGCACTTTTATGTTTAGTTGTGTGTCAATTTTTTAATACTGCACATTTGGAGTTTGGGGATATGCAATTTCAATCCTCTGTGTAATTCTGTTACATGGTCTGATTGACAGTAAAGTTCACTTTGACTTTGCTTGTGTGTGTGTCAATGAGAGAGAAAACACTGAAAAGTGTTTATGCAAAAAAAAAAAGCAGAGCTTTGTGAAAAGTCACATCTCTCCCAAGTCTTCCTTCTGAGAGAACTGGGTCTCCTGTCATCTCCATAATTCTAAATACATATCCTCATAGTATTATTGGTTTTGGTTTGCTTTTTTTCATAGGCCACTGTTAGTTGCAAATCTCAGATGATTCCTCTCCAACCCACAGTCCCACGTAACCTAGAGTTAACAACAGGGATTTGACAAACATTTGATCTGGGGGATAAAGTTAACATGTAGGGATCCAAATATTTTGTTCTCTGGGGGAAGCCTGAGTGGTGAAAATGAAGACCATCACTTCAGATGTGTTCAGTGTATGGGTTTTGTGATCCTGTGGCACTTTTACAATGTAGTTGTCAACAACTTGTTCTTACAAGCTTGTTCTAGGTAAGAATATGTTCAATGTTAGACCTGTATTTTGTGAGAATTTTTTCCAGGCCTTGGAGTTAAAATGGTGGCAGAGACATCTCTTATTAATTCAAATTTAACACGTTTCATGGCAATTCTGACCATGGAAAAGTTGGACCTACCACCATCCAGTGCTTTGTCTGTGTTCATTTTTGGGATCATCACATATTGTTTAATTTTGTTCTTCCACTCCATGTTACTTGTGGCAATTGTTGTAAAAAAAGGATCTCCATAAACCTATGTACATACTGCTATTTAATTTATCCATATGTGACCTTTTGGGATCTACAGCTTTTTACCCTCAGCTGGTTTGTAGCATATTGTCTCAGACTCGAGAAATCCCCTACCTTGCCTGTGCCTTACAAGGCCTGTTTATTCACCTATATGGGAATGGATCTCTTTTATTTCTCACTGTTATGTCTTATGACAGATATATTGCCATTTGCCAGCCTTTGAGATATCATAATATGATGACACAAGCTGTTTTGATAAAATTTATCTTCTTGGTCTGGTCTGTAAATTGTACTATGATTGGGACTTCATTTGTGCTCACATTAAGCAAAGAAATCTGCAGGACAAATATAGTGGACACATTCTGCAATAATCCATCATTAATGAGGTTAAGCTGTGAGGATACAAGAGTAGTTAACTACTACGGCTTGTTTGGTATCGCTCTTTCCCAAGGCTCTTCCGTACTGATAGTGTCATTAACATATATCAAAATCCTAATTTCCTGTCTTTCTACACAACAGAAAAATTCTATAAGGAAGGCAATGCAAACCTGTGGGACACATTTAGTTGTTTTTCTGAGTTTTGAGGTTAATGTATTCTTAGCACTGCTTTCTCACAGGTTAGAAACAGTATCTCCACACTTAAGAAGAGCCTTTGGTGTTTCAATTATTATTTTTCCTCCAATTCTTAACCCACTTATTTATGGATTGAAAACAAGGGAAATCCGACAAACTATATTTAAGTTCTTCAAAAGAAAGATTGCTTCTAGATAACAGTTAATGAAACTACAAGCATGTGCGTATTTTATTTTCTGCAATTTAGCAAATAAATTAAGACAGGCAAAATAACTATTGTGAATTAGTCTGAAATCATGATAAGGAAATTTGTGATGTTGGTGGTGTTAACTCCTTTTTATAACTGGTCCAGTTTTCCTTGAGTCTCACCCTTCCATACCAGTGGATTTGATGTAACAGGGATCATCAGGTCTTACACAAACTTGTGGAGTCCATGAAGTTCAACTGTACGCGGTCATTGAAGTGTGCCAATGGGAGTGTTCCAAAAATTTAGAAATTACAGGATGTAGATCTTACTCATCCTATTATCACCCTACTTTTCAGTGATGTTGTGGCTGATAATGTCATTTGTAATGAGTAATTCAACATTTTGCCTGAAAACTGAAAAGAATACAGCAGAGAAGCATTTCCAGTGGTTTCGGTGGTCTCAGATATTTCATTATATAAATGTAACACACTACAGGAGATGTATTATGTAAAATTAGATGATCTAAAATGTAAAATTATGTAAAATTAGATTATCTAATTGTAATTGTATGATTTTTCTCTTTTATACCTTCGGGGAAATGCCTTGCATGGGTTGTCCATTCGCGTTCTTCCCTTTGGGCTGACTTACTTTATTATGTTTATTTTTTTATGTTTATTTCTTTTTTTTATGTTTATTTTGTAACAGTCCAATAAAGTTGGTAAAAAAAAAGTATGCTGATGTGCTATTAAAAGGGCATATATTTAGTGTGGTGTCATAAAAAAAAAGTTGGCCTGCAATTCATCATCATCATCATCATGTTCCCCTTTCTGAAGACTTAGCTCCTTGAGGTGCGCCCATGTCAATGAGGCGCATACAGTTCTCTCTGTCCATCATTTGTCACCTGATCTGCTGGGCATCCATGCCCAACAGTCTTTCAAACCTTGTCCATTTTGAGGACCGCTCGTCAAACAATATCTGTTTTCTGATGTCTGCATTGTCCATCCTGCAGATGTGTGCCAGGTATTTCAGTTGATGAGCAATACAGACAGACTTGATTGATTTAGTCCCAGTTATATGGTGCAAATCCGCGTTTGAATATTTGAACCTCCACTCCTGTCTCCCATCATCGCTCATATTACCCACATCCTCATCACTTTGTCGCTTATATCCACCTTTCACCATCTTCCTTAAGAAACCGTTCCAGACCACCTCGCTCTTCGCTAATTCTTTTGCAGTCAGCTCCCATGTCTGAACACTGTATAAGAGTCGGGATCTCACGCAGGCAGTGAGGAACTTTACTCTAGTAGACAGGTGTATACGATGATCTGTTAACACATGTTTGAGCTCGTTCCATTTCTCAAAAGCGGAACCGATTCTAGTGCCAAGATTCTGTGTATTGTCGCTTGAGTTTGTGATTGTGTAACCCAGGTATCGGAAACTTCTGACGTTCTTTAGTTTGGTTCCCCCGACATCAACAAGACTCTCTTGGTTCTTGACGGCATGCAATTGTGCAGCTCTTTACAACTGTGCAACTAATTATACATGATCAAGCTAACTATAAGACCTAAATTAAAAAAAAGGATGTTCAATTACCCAAATAGTGCTCAATGATATTATGAATGCCACTATTAACTCAGTAGAGATATTGGAACATTATTTTGGATAATGACACAAAAATTAAATTGATAAAAATCTTAAAATATTATCGTTTATTTGATTATGAGTCCGTCAGTCGCTTATGCGCTTTCATTTATTTATCTCATCTCATTATCTCCAGCCACTTTATCCTGTTCTACAGGGTCGCAGGCAAGCTGGAGCCTATCCCAGCTGACTACGGGCAAAAGGCGGGGTACACCCTGGACAAGTCGCCAGGTCATCACAGGGCTGACACATAGACACAGACAACCATTCACACTCACATTCACACCTACGGTCAATTTAGAGTCGCCAGTTAACCTAACCTGTATGTCTTTGGACTGTGGGGGAAACCGGAGCACCCGGAGGAAACCCACGCGGACACGGGGAGAACACGAAAACTCCGCACAGAAAGGCCCTCGTCGGCCACGGGGCTCAAACCCGTACTTTCTTGCTGTGAGGCGACAGCGCTAACCACTACACCACCGTGCCGCCCTCATTTATTTATTTTTTTTGTAAATCATTTGTAAATGTCACTAAAATTTAGCTTAAAATTTACAGACAGTTTTAAAGGCACACCTTACTGATGGTTTAATAAAAATGACCAGATATTTACAATACTATGTACAATCTATGAATTGGATTTTTTTCTTTATTAGCATATTATCTTGGTGTAATTTGATTTACAGAAAAATCTGCATAAGGTCTGAAAACCTTTGTGTCCTGAGCTAGTTTACATTCATGCAGTGGTCTGCATTTTCTGTATCATAACACTGAAGATGATGTCTGTTGTTGTTCATGTTGAAAATCTAATTAAAGCAATGACATCTTGTAACAGGTCTCTTTCTAAGTTTCTATGCCCTTTCCATTGATCACATAATTAAAAAATAAATAAAATAGCCAGAGAGGTATATAGTAAAGCATTTAACTTGGACAGTAGTGGCACAGTGATTAAAGGAGATACGCAAAGCCTTTATTTTTAAATAAATTTCTGAGTGGATAGTCTCTCCATGCTTGACTCTTGTATGCTGCATAAATGGGAATAAAAAAATATATATTTTTGAGAGTTAAAATCAACCGCAGAGTTGCCATTCGAGCTGCCCCGCTGAGCCAGCCGGCCTTGAGTGTGTGACGTCACAGCGGTAACCGGTTTTAAGTCCGAGGCCTTTGACAGCTATAGACCAAAGTCATATAAATAAAAATGTATGGTGAAAGTAAGAAATACCATTACCGACTTGCTCAACTAAGACTGATTTGACTTCATTGATTGTGGGTTGACTCTCATTAAAACAGGATAGGTGTTATAACTTATGTAACATATACGTACATGCATGCATTTTCACTGATAAAACGTAAAAGGCTGATTAAATAATCAGATGAACTGAGACAATCACATTCTGAAGCAAATTAAATAATCTTATACCGCTAACTTAACACACAATACAAGTTACACGTATTAATCTAAATGCAGGTAAACAATGTGGTTTTTATTTTTCATCCAAATGAGAGTCGGAGCTTACCCGTCTGTGTTCTCACTTCTTGAAGGCCGATTGTTTCGAAACGATCTGACTTTCAGTTGTTCATTCAGTTCTCCGTTCATTCACTTCTTCCACGTAAGGGTGAGATGGTAGCAATATCCAGTTTAGAAATAAGACGGCTGGTCCACTCATTCACTTTTCTTCATACTGTGTATTCCGCCATTACTGCTGGGCTCAGGCAATTACTAAAACCCGGGACGGAATGGGATGTCACCAGTTTTAGCAACAACTGCGGGGAGGTCTCTGCCCGAGCGATATGTCCCGTCCCATTCAATCCCGGGTTTTAGCAACAACCCTCGGCTCACTCCGGGAGAACTGGTGCAGCTGAACTCACTTTCCTTTAAAAAAAATTAATTAAATAAATAAATACTTTCCTTTTCTTGTCGTTTTCTTTTTCTTTAATTAGTGATGCAGTGCCTAGGCATGCATAACTATTGTTCTTCTGTGTGTTTCTTCTTATTATTAGTGAAGCAGAGCCTAGGCTCCCTAGAAATTTTGATTCTTAATAACCCAATAACCGTACATCGCACACAGACAAGCAATATATCAAAACGTGCGGCTCGATCGGACTCGGTGTGCTATTACTTTGTTCATCATTCTATGATCCCAAAGTTTCCCATTCATTTCTATGGAATTAATTGAAAAACCACGCACATTTTCAACGTTTTTCAAACCTCCGCTGCTCTGGCATGCTTTCACCTAGAGACATGATTCAAACTTTAAAACGTTGACAAACTTCTCCTGTGTGGATCTGGCATTCAACTTTTTTGCTAGGTTCTATACTTTTTGATCAGTCACAGATCAAACACCATGATCAAATCTGGAGAAATTCAGACTTTATAATGGGTGTCTATTGCGTTACACACCAGTGGAGCTCTGGAATTTAGAGTGCACTGTAGGCAGCTTGAAAAAACAGCTCTAACGTTCTCATTTAAACTGTGTTTTCAGCCACAACTTTCACTCTACACCCATAATTTTCTCAACAGTAGAATTCACACTTGTCCTGATTCACACAATGTGTCTACCTGCACATTAGGATTTACAGTTTTTGAATGAGAAGCCTGAAAGTGAGGAGAGGACAGGCACGCTGCCCCATAGACTCCCATTATAAACGTCACTTGTTTTTAACTCTCTCTATTGTCCTCATTTTTTACACTACAGACAAAAAAACTTGTCCAAATCTTTGCAGTTTGAACATTCTTGGACCATGAATGCAGAATAAATCCACCTTCTGCCATGTTGCTGCACCAGCCCAAAACACATCTACGTGGCACAGCAATAAATTAGCTCAAAATGGAGGATCAGAGTTGCAGTCAGCTCTGTGTTTTAGTTTAGTGGAAATGGTGATGAGACCGATAGACTTCCTGCTGTGCCGTCACGGATGTCAAGGTCATTCACTCAGACTGCTACCTATATAAATCACTTTAATTGTAAACATTACTATATTAGATGTTTTGTCTCGTCTTGTCTCGTCTCGTCTTCTTCCGCTTTATCCGGGACCGGGTCGCGGAGGCAGCAGTCTAAGCAGGGAAGCCCAAACTTCCCTTTCCCCAGACACCTCGGCCAGCTCCTCGGGAAGAACACCGAGGCGTTCCCAGGCCAGCCGAAAGACATAGTCCCTCCAGCGTGTCCTGGGTCTTCCCCGGGGCCTCCTCCCGGGGGGACATGCCTGGAACACCTCCCCAGGGAGGCGTCCAGGAGGCATCCGAAAAAGATGCCCGAGCCACCTCAGCTGATTCCTCTCGATGTGGAGCAGCAGCGGCTCTACTCCGAGCTCCTCCCGAGTGACTGTGCTTCTCACCCTATCTCTAAGGGAGCGCCCAGCCACCCTGTGAAGGAAACTCATTTCAGCCGCTTGTATCCGCGATCTTGTCCTTTCGGTCATTACCCAAAGCTCATGACCATAGGTGAGAGTCGGAACGTAGATCGACCGGTAAATTGAGAGCTTCGCCTTTTGGCTCAGCTCCTTCTTCACCACGACAGACCGGTAAAGCGACCGCATCACTGCGGAGGCTGCACCGATCCGCCTGTCGATCTCACGCTCCATCCTTCCCTCACTCGTGAACAAGATCCCGAGATACTTAAACTCCTCCACTTGAGGCAGAACTTCTCCACCAACCTGGAGAGGGCAAGCCACCCTTTTCCGGTCGAGAACCATGGCCTCGGACTTGGAGGTGCTGATTCTCATCCCAGCCGCTTCACACTCGGCTGCAAACCGCCCCAGTGCATGCTGAAGGACCTGGTTTGAAGAAGCCAACAGGACAACATCATCCGCAAAAAGCAGAGATGAAATCCTGTGGTTCCCAAACAGGATTCCTTCTGGCCCCTGGCTGCGCCTAGAAATTCTGTCCATAAAAATTATGAACAGAACCGGTGACAAAGGGCAGCCCTGCTGGAGTCCAACATGCACTGGGAACAGGTCTGACTTACTGCCGGCAATGTGAACCAGACTCCTGCTCCGTTCGTACAGGGACCGGACAGCCCTTAGCAAAGAGCCCCGAACCCCATACTCCCGAAGCACCCCCCACAGAATACTACGGGGGACACGGTCGAATGCCTTTTCCAGATCCACAAAGCACATGTGGACTGGTTGGGCAAACTCCCATGAACCCTCGAGCACCCTATGAAGGGTATAGAGCTGGTCCAGTGTTCCGCGACCAGGACGAAAACCGCATTGTTCCTCCTGGATCCGAGGTTCGACTATTGGTCGAATTCTCCTCTCCAGTACCCTGGAGTAAACCTTCCCTGGGAGGCTGAGAAGTGTGATTCCCCTATAATTGGGGCACACTCTCCGGTCCCCTTTCTTAAAAAGAGGGACCACCACCCCAGTCTGCCACTCCAGAGGCACTGTCCCTGACCGCCACGCGATGTTGCAGAGGCGTGTCAACCAAGACAGCCCTACAACATCCAGAGACTTGAGATACTCAGGGCGGATCTCATCCACCCCCAGTGCCTTGCCACCGAGGAGCTTGCAAACCACCTCAGTGACTTCGGCTTGGGTAATGGACGAGTCCACCTCTGAGTCATCAGCCTCAGTCTCCTCAGTGGAAGACATGACAGTGGGATTGAGGAGATCCTCAAAGTATTCCTTCCACTGCCCGACAATGTCCCCAGTCGAGGTCAAC
The DNA here is from genome assembly GCF_027579695.1 of Neoarius graeffei. Classification (NCBI taxonomy): domain Eukaryota; kingdom Metazoa; phylum Chordata; class Actinopteri; order Siluriformes; family Ariidae; genus Neoarius; species Neoarius graeffei. The sequence goes on along the minus strand of NC_083585.1, from coordinate 57,396,397 downwards.
AGCTCCCCACCCGCACTGTAAACAGTGTTGGCAAAGTACTGCTTCCCCCTCCTGAGGCGCCAGACGGTTTGCCAGAATTTCTTCGAGGCCGACCGATAGTCCTTCTCCATGGCCTCCCCGAACTCCTCCCAGTTCCGAGTTTTTGCCTCCACAACTGCCCGAGCTCCAGCACGCCTGGCCTGCCGATACCCGTCAGCTGCCTCGGGAGTCCTGGAGGTTAACATGGCCCGATAGGACTCCTTCTTCAGCTTGACGGCATCCCTTACTTCTGGTGTCCACCACCGGGTTCAGGGATTGCCGCCACGACAGGCACCGGAGACCTTGCGGCCACAGCTCCGAACAGCTGCGTCCACAATGGAGGTAGAGAACATGGTCCACTCAGACTCAATGTCCCCCGCCTCCCTCGGAAGCTGGGAAAAGCTCTCCCGGAGGTGGGAGTTAAAGACCTCCCCAACAGAGTGCTCGGCCAGACGTTCCCAGCAGACCCTCACCATACGTTTGGGCCTGCCAGGTCTGTCCAGCTTCCTCCTCCACCAGCAGATCCAACTCACCACCAGGTGGTGATCAGTTGACAGCTCAGCCCCTCTCTTCAACCGAGTGTCCAAGACATAGGGCCGGAGATCAGATGAAATGACTACAAAGTCTATCATTGACCTCCGACCTAAGGTGTCCTGGTGCCACGTGCACTTATGGACACCCCTATGCTCGAACATGGTGTTCGTTATGGACAAACCGTGACTAACACAGAAGTCCAATAACAAAACACCACTCGGGTTCAGATCGGGGAGGCCGTTCCTCCCAACCACGCCCCTCCAGGTGTCACTGTCATCTCCCACGTGAGCATTGAAGTCCCCCAGTAACACAATGGAGTCCCCAGTCTGAGCACTCCTCAGTACCTCTCCCAGGGACTCCAAGAAGGCCGGATACTCTATACTGCTATTTGGGCCGTAGGCACAAACAACAGCAAGAGCCCTCTCCCCAATCCGAAGGTGCAGAGAGGCGACCCTCTCGTTCACTGGGGTAAACTCCAACACATGGCGGCTGAGCTGGGGAGCTATAAGCAAGCACACACCAGCCCGCCGCCGCTCACCACGGGCGACTCCAGAGAAGTGGAGAGTCCAGCCCCTCTCGAGGAGCTGGGTTCCAGAGCCCAAGCTGTGCGTGGAGGTGAGCCCGACTATCTCTAGCCGGTACCTCTCAACCTCCCGCACAAGCTCAGGCTCTTTCCCCCCCAGCGAAGTGACATTCCATGTCCCAACAGCCAGCCGCTGTGTCCGGGGATCAGGTCGTCGAGGCCCCTGCCTTCGACTGCCACCCAATCCACATTGCACCAGTCCCCTACTGCTACCTCTGTGGGTGGTGAACCCACAGGAGGTCGGGCCCACATCACCTCTTCGGGCTGAGCCCGGCCGGGCCCCATAGATGTTTTGTTAATGCTTAAAACTATTCCTGTGCCATTCTTGAGGTCTCAAGGCATTTATAAAACGAAAGTGAGTCCATGGCTCTGCGTATATGCTTCTGAGCTCTGATCAGTATTGGGGTGGGTTTCCCAAAAGCATGGTAGCACAAAGATCATTGTTAAATGGTAGAGCGAGCATCACAATGAACACTCTCTCCTAGTTAAGATGCTCTTAGTGTTAAGAGGCTTTTGGGAAACCCACCCCTGATCTGTCACTTGCCGTAACACTGAGCTTCTCCAGGGTGTTGTATCATAGCCAACCCTGCACGAAGATATGGGGTTGGCTCTTCTCTAGCCTGATTTTTGCATGACACAAAGTGTGATTAGCACATTCTGCCTTACCAGACATGTAAATCAACCCTATGAATCCTGCCCAATGTGCCAGGGATCCTCTTTGGACCTATTGCTGACAGTCTCTAGAAAGAAAAGTGCAGGTTTCAGAATCAACAAAACCAGCAACACTGTACCTTGTTCTAATGCACACACACTCCACAGGCACAGACATGTACATGTATGGCAATTTAAACTGAATTGAGTGAACTTGGAGCTTTCTATGCACAGTGCACTCCCTCCAGTGGTTTTTGTTCTTTAATATATTTCCTTTGCATGTGTCCACTTCAAATTTACACATAATGGACCTCATTTATCAATATTAGTCAAATTGTGTAAATGTTTGCATCAGCCATACTGAAGTAAAATCTCCCAGATTTACAAAGGTTTCAGAAGAGCTGATTGTCGCAGGATGACCGGCGATGGAGCAGACGAGAGATGTTTTTTTTCCAAACTAAAATCTTTTTCTTTTATTTTTTCCTTCTTTTCTAAAAGTGCAAGTATTTACAATGCAAATCCCAAAACATGCAAAAAAAAAAAAAAGCAAAATGAGAAAAACAGCGGCAGGAGTGCCAGACTATGTCCTAAGACTCTGAGCACAGACACAACCTTTCTCCACAGAGCTCTCCATACAACTGAGGCACTGGGCCTTTTACAGAGATAGCCCCTCCCTCAGGTAGGCCCCATTCACAAAAATAAATCAATTAACTAAATAACAAGAAAATAAAGACAAAATAACAATTCAAAGAAACACAAACAAAATACATAATCACCCTGTAGCGCGGATAATGTGTGGGTGGAGCACAGAGGATGGCAGGACAACGTTTGGAGGTAGAGGAAGCGTATTTATTAAATAACTTTTCAGTTTTAACGGCGTAAGCACACACGCACACAGACACACACACGCAGCCTCCAATCCCGGGTCGCGCTCCCTCTGCTCTCTCTCAGCCTCCTTAAATAGGGAGCAGTTTACTGGGAAAACACACACAAAACACAGGTTAATTACCATCAGGTGAAGCGATTCTGCCACTCACCTTCCCTGGCTCCCCCCTCCTGTCACAGACCGGCGCTTGACCACGCCCCCGCTGCCACATACCCCCACCGCCCGACTCAGGCCGGGCGCCCATCCGGCCCGCAGCCGACTCCCCCCCCCTTGACAGGAGAGGAAGTCCGCCACGACCATCTGCGCCCCTGGCCTGTGGACCACCTTGAAGTTGAAGGGTTGGAGTGCCAGATACCAACGGGTGATCCGCGCGTTGGCATCCTTCATGCGGTGGAGCCACTGGAGGGGCGCGTGGTCCGAACAGAGGGTGAAAGAGCGCCCCAGCAGGTAGTAACGGAGGGCGAGGACCGCCCACTTGATCGCCAGGCACTCTTTCTCAATTGTGCAGTAGCGCCCCTCACGCACTGACAGCTTCCGGCTGATGTATAGGACTGGGCGATCCTCCCCCTCCACCCGCTGGGACAAAACAGCCCCCAGCCCTCTATCCGACGCATCCGTCTGTAACAAAAAAGGGAGAGAGAAGTCAGGGGAGTGTAAAAGTGGCCCCCCACACAGTGTAGCCTTTACCTCAGAGAAAGCCCGCTGGCACTGCTCCGTCCACTGGACCGGATCTGGTGCCCCCTTTTTAGTGAGGTCAGTCAGCGGGCTGGTGACGTCCGAATAATTAGGTATAAACCTACGATAGTAGCCAGCCAGCCCCAGGAACTGTCTCACCCCCTTTTTGGTCTTGGGCCTCGGGCAGGCCGCAATCGCTGCTGTCTTATTAATTTGGGGACGCACCTGCCCGTTACCCAAGTGGAAGCCCAGATACCGTACTTCCACCCACCCAATCGCACACTTCTTCGGGTTGGCAGTGAGCCCCGCCCGCCTCAGCGACCTAAGGACGGCCCTCAGGTGTTGCAGGTGCCGCTGCCAGTCATTACTATAAATGATGATGTCGTCTAGGTAAGCGGCCGCATAGGTGGCGTGGGGCCGGAGGACCCGGTCCATCAGCCACTGAAACGTAGCGGGCGCCCCAAACAGCCCAAACGGAAGTGTGACGAACTGGTGTAAGCCGAACGGTGTGGAAAAGGCCGTTTTTTCCCAGGATAATGGGGTCAAGGGGATCTGCCAATATCCCTTCGTCAAATCCAGTGTCGAGTAAAAATGAGCCGTGCCTAGTCGATCGAGCAGCTCATCAATACTAGGCATTGGGTACGCGTCGAATTTAGACACCGCGTTGACTTTTCTATAGTCCACACAGAACCGGACCGAGCCGTCGGCCTTGGGAACCAAGACCACCGGGCTGCTCCAGTCACTGTGGGACTCCTCAACGATGCCCATTTCGAGCATGGCCTGAAGTTCTTCCCGAACCACCTTTTTTTTGTGTTCAGGTAATCTATAAGGACGGCTACGCACTACCACCCCCGGGGGCGTCTCTATGTGGTGTTCTATGAGGTTGCAGCGACCGGGCAGGGGCGAGAACACATCCGAAAACTCAGCCTGCAACTGGGCGACCTCCATGAGTTGGGTCGGGGAGAGGTGGTCTCCACAGGGGACCGGAGAGGTACGTGATGCCAATGTGCCTTTTTGGACCTCCGGCCCCAGCTCTGCCTTCTCCAGAACTACTGACACCAACTCCACGGGGACCTCCTCGCTCCAGAGTTTCAGCAGATTGAGGTGGTAGATCTGTAGCGCCCCCTCCCTGTCCATTCGCCTAACCTCATAGTCGACGTCCCCGACTCGCCGTGTGACCTCAAAGGGTCCTTGCCACTTGGCGATTAATTTGGAGCTCGATGTGGGCAACAGGATGAGTACCTTATCTCCCGGAGTGAACTCTCTAAGGTGCGTGCCCTTGTTGTACAGGCGGGCTTGTCGTTCCTGGGCCTGCCGCAAATTCTCCTGAGTTAGGTGGGTGAGCATGTGGAGTTTTGCGCGCAGGTCCATAACGTACTGAATTTTGTTTTTACTTTGTGAAGGTCCCTCCTCCCAATTTTCCTGCAGTACATCTAAGATGCCGCGCGGCTTACGCCCATATAATAATTCAAACGGGGAGAACCCCGTGGAGGCTTGGGGGACCTCTCGCACTGCAAACAACAAGGGTTCGAGCCACTTATCCCAGTTACGTGCGTCCTCACTTACGAATTTCTTGATAATATTCTTGAGGGTGCAATTGAACCGTTCAACTAAACCGTCCGTCTGTGGGTGATAAACGCTGGTGCGGATCGGCTTAATACCCAGTAGCCCATACAGTTCGCTCAGTGTTCGTGACATAAACGAGGTGCCTTGGTCAGTCAGAATCTCTTTCGGGATTCCAACCCGGGAAATTACGTGGAAGAGGGCCTCTGCAATACTGCGTGCTGAGATATTGCGAAGAGGCACTGCTTCCGGGTATCGCGTTGCATAGTCCACCAGAACCAATATAAAGCGGTACCCTCGTGTTGACCGATCTAATGGCCCGACGAGATCCATCCCAATTCTTTCGAACGGGGTCTCAATTAATGGTAGGGGGCGCAAGGGCGCTTTTGGAATGGCCGCTGGATTTACTAACTGGCATTCGTGGCACGCCGTACACCACTTACGGACGTCGCCGCGAATCCCCGGCCAATAGAATTGGGCCATTATCCGGGCGATTGTCTTATCCTGCCCGAGGTGTCCAGCCATGGGATTAAAGTGAGCCGCCTGGAATACCAATTCCCGGCGGCTCTTTGGAATTAACAATTGGGTGACTCACTCTTTTGTCTGAGTGTCCTGCGTCACTCGGTATAACCTATCCTTCAAAATGGAGAAATAGGGGAAGGACGGGGTGGCGTTCGGCTGGAGCGTTTGACCATCGATTACTCTCACTTGGTCAAACGCGTGTCGCAGAGTCTCGTCTCGCGATTGTTCCAGTGGGAAATCCGCGAGGGATTCCCCAATAGAAAGAGGAGGGGCCGGCAGCTCCTCACTCTGTTGCGGAGATGACGTAGACGGCTCTGCGACCGCAGCTCCAGCCAAAGTGACACTGGGACCTTCCCCTGTCAACCGGCAGGACCCACTCTTTACTAGGCGTGCCATTAAACCCTGAAATCCCGGCCAATCAGTCCCCAAGATCAAAGAGTGGGTAAGGCGAGGATTAACCGCCGCCTTCACTATCGATTTTTCCCCTCTGAAATGTATGTGGACCGACACCAACGGGTAGCTGTGAATATCCCCGTGCACACACAACACCTTCACCCCTTGTGCTCCCCCCAATGCCTCGTCTTGCACCAGTCTTTGGCGGATCGAGGTCTGATTGCAACCTGAATCCACCAACGCCTGATATGTAGCCCCTTGTACACTTACCGGTATGCGATACGCTCCGGCCCGATCGAGGGCAGCCTCTGGCGCGTCAGGGATCCGCACCACCGCCCCCACCTCCATCGCTGCACACTGTTGCTGCAGGTGGCCCGGTTCTCCGCAGCGCCAGCAAACCGGCCCGGGCCTTCCCTCTGCAGCTGTGTTCTGGGGCTCACTCACCTGAGGGGGGGGAGAGACAGACACAGAAGGGAGAAACGGGAGGGCACCACGGGTGCGGCGGGCCGGCTGGGCTGGAGCCGGCCCCCGCCTCCGTGGTGGGGGAATGGGGCGAGGACGGGACACGGGAGGAGGGGGGAGAAAGAGAGAGAGAAGAGGAGAGAGAAGACGACGTCGTCCATTGTCCTGCCGCCGGAACAGCCGCCAGATGATCCTCCGCCAGTCCGATGGCCTGATCCAGCGACGCCGGGCGGTGGCACTGGACTCACTCCGCGGTTCCGGCTGGTAAGCGAGCAACGAACTGTTCCAGCGCCACCTGGTCGATGATTCCTTCGGCGTTGCGATCTTCGGCCCTCAGCCACCGCCAGCAGGCGTCCCGGAGCTGCTGGCCGAACGCGAACAGGCTGCCGACTTCCTCCATCCGCAGCGCGCGGAAGCGCTGTGTGGCAGCGGGGGCGTGGTCAAGCGCCGGTCTGTGACAGGAGGGCGGAGTCAGGGAAGGTAAGTGGCAGAATCACGTCACCTGAGAGCAATTAACCTGTTTGTGTGTCTTCCCAGTGACTGCGCCCTATATCAGGAGGGAGAGCGAGAGCAGAGGGGCGCAACCCTGAACCAGACGCCAGTTGTGTGTGTGTCTCTGTAAAAAGTATTGCTAGACTGAAAAGTGTGGCAATAAAGCCAGTTGATAAAACCTGATCTCTGTCCTGCCGTCCTCTGTGCTCCACCCACACGTAGGGTCGTTACAGTGGTGCCGAAACCCGGGACAGTGGAGCACCAAACCCGCAGCCCCATGGAATCCTCCCCGTTCGCCGATCTGATCCACGCCCTCGCCACGGCTCAGCAAAGCCAGCACCAGGCACTCGTCACGCTCCGAAAGGAGCAGGAGCAGCGCTTCAAAGCCCTGGTGCTGGCCCAGCAGGAAGATCGCGAGGCGTTCCGGCATCTCCTCGCGTCGGCGGGGTCCACCAGCGCTCCGGCCGCGGGCCCGTCTCCCCTCATTGTCACCAAGATGGGCCCGCAGGACGACCCCGAGGCTTTCATCACGTTGTTTGAACAGGTCGCCGAAGCCTCGGGGTGGCCGATGGAGCAGCGCGCGGCGCGCCTCCTCCCCCTGCTCACGGGAGAGGCACAGCTGGCCGCGCTACAGCTCCCCGCCGACCGCCGGCTGGCCTACGCGGACCTTCGCCGGGCCGTCCTCCAGCGCGTGGGGCGCACACCGGAGCAACAGCGCCAGCGCTTCCGCGCGCTGCGACTGGAGGAAGTCGGCCGGCCGTTCGCGTTCGGCCAGCAGCTCCGGGACGCCTGCTGGCGGTGGCTGAGGGCCAACGATCGCGACGCCGAGGGAATCGTCGACCAGGTGGTACTGGAACAGTTCATCGCCCGCTTACCAGCCGGAACCGCGGAGTGGGTCCAGTGCCACCGCCCGGCGTCGCTGGATCAGGCAGTCGAGCTGGCGGAGGATCATCTGGCGGCTGTCCCGGCGGCAGGACAGCAGATGGCATCTTCTCTTCTCTCCTCTTCTCTCTCTCTCTCTCCCCCTCCTCCTGTGTCCTGTCCTCGCCCCATTCCCCCTCCGCGGAGGCGGGGGCCGGCACCCCCCCAGCCGGCCCGCCGCACCCGCGGTGCCCTCCCGTTTCTCCCTTCTGTGTCTGTCTCTCCCCCACCTCAGGTGAGTGAGCCCCAGATCACCGGTGCAGAGGGAAAGCCCGGGCCGGTTTGCTGGCGCTGCGGGGAGCCGGGCCACCTTCAACAGCAGTGCACGGCAACGGAAGTGGGCGCGGTGGTTCGGATCCCCGACGCGCCAGAGGCCGCCCTTGATCGGGCCGGAGCGTATCGCATACCGGTGAGTATCCAAGGGGCTACATATCAGGCGTTGGTGGATTCTGGTTGTAATCAGACCTCAATTCGCCAAAGCCTGGTTCAAAACGAGGCATTGGGGGGAGCACAAGGGGTGAAGGTGTTATGTGTGCACGGGGATGTTCACAGCTACCCTTTGGTGTCGGTCCACATTATTTTCAGAGGGGAAAAATTCATAGTAAAGGCGGCGGTTAATCCTCGCCTTACCCACTCTCTAATTTTGGGGACTGATTGGCCGGGATTTCGGGGTTTAATGACACACCTAGTCGAGAGTGGGTCCTGCCATTTGACAGGGGGAGGTCCCGGTGTCGCTTTGGCGGGAGCAGCTGTCACAGAGCCGTCTACGTCATCTCCGCGTCAGAGTGAGGAGCCGCCGGCTCCTCCTCTCTCTCTTGGGGAATCCCTCGCGGATTTCCCATTAGAGCAGTCGCGAGATGAGACTCTGCGGCATGCGTTTGACCAAGTGAGAGTAATCGATGGTCAAACGCTCCCGCCGAACGCCACCCCGTCCTTCCCCTACTTCGCGATTATGAAGGATAGATTATACCGAGTGACGCAGGACACTCAAACTAAAGAGCGAGTCACGCAGCTTTTAATTCCGAAGAGCCGCCGGGAATTGGTATTCCAGGCGGCTCACTTTAATCCCATGGCCGGACACTTGGGGCAGGATAAAACACTAGCCCGAATAATGGCCCGTTTCTATTGGCCGGGGATTCGCGGCGATGTCCGTAGGTGGTGTACGGCATGCCGCGAATGCCAGTTAGTAAACCCAGCGGCCATTCCAAAAGCGCCTTTGCGCCCTCTACCGTTAATCGAGACCCCGTTCGAGAGAATTGGGATGGATCTCGTCGGGCCATTAGATCGGTCAGCACGAGGGTACCGCTTTATATTAGTTCTGGTGGACTATGCAACGCGATACCCGGAAGCAGTGCCTCTGCGCAATATCTCAGCACGCAGTATTGCCGAGGCACTCTTCCGCGTCATCTCCCGAGTTGGAATCCCGAAAGAGATTCTGACTGATCAAGGCACTACGTTTATGTCACGAACACTGCGCGAACTGTATGGGTTATTGGGGATTAAGCCGATCCGCACCAGCGTGTATCACCCACAAACGGACGGTTTAGTGGAACGATTCAACCGCACCCTCAAAAATATTATTAAAAAATTCGTAAGTGAGGACGGACGTAACTGGGATAAGTGGCTCGAACCCTTGCTGTTCTCAGTGCGAGAGGTCCCCCAAGCCTCCACGGGGTTCTCCCCGTTTGAATTATTATATGGGCGTAAGCCGCGCGGCATCCTGGACGTGCTGCGGGAAAATTGGGAGGAGGGACCTTCACAAAGTAAGAACGAAATTCAGTACGTTATGGACCTGCGCGCAAAACTCCACACACTCACGCACCTAACTCAGGAGAATTTGCGGCAGGCCCAGGAACGGCAAGCCCGCCTGTACAACAAGGGTACGCGCCTTAGAGAGTTCACTCCGGGAGATAAGGTACTCGTACTGTTGCCCACGTCGAGCTCCAAATTGATCGCCAAGTGGCAAGGACCCTTTGAGGTCACACGGCGAGTCGGGGACGTCGACTATGAGGTGAGGCGAACGGACAGGGGTGGGGCGCTACAGATTTACCACCTCAACCTGCTTAAACTCTGGAACGAGGAGGTCCCCGTGGCGTTGGTGTCGGTAGTTCCAGAGAAGGCGGAGCTGGGGCCGGAGGTTCAAAAAGGGACATTGGCATCGCGTACCTCTCCGGTCCCCTGTGGAGACCACCTCTCCCCGACCCAACTCACGGAGGTCGCCCAGTTGCAGACCGAGTTTTCGGATGTGTTCTCGCCCCTGCCCGGTCGCACTAACCTCATAGAGCACCACATAGAGACGCCCCCGGGGGTGGTAGTGCGTAGCCGCCCTTACAGGCTACCCGAACACAAAAAAAAGGTGGTTCGGGAAGAACTTCAGACCATGCTCGAAATGGGCATCGTCGAGGAGTCCTACAGTGACTGGAGCAGCCCGGTGGTCTTGGTACCCAAGGCCGACGGGTCGGTCCGGTTCTGTGTGGACTATAGGAAAGTCAACGCGGTGTCTAAATTCGACGCATACCCAATGCCTCGTATTGATGAGTTGCTCGATCGACTCGGCACTGCTCGCTTTTATTCGACACTGGATTTGACGAAGGGATATTGGCAGATCCCCTTGACTCCACTATCCCGAGAAAAAACGGCCTTTTCCACACCGTTTGGTTTACACCAATTCGTCACCCTTCCGTTTGGGCTGTTTGGGGCGCCCGCGACGTTTCAGCGGCTGATGGACAGAGTCCTCCGCCCTCACGCCACGTATGCAGCAGCATATTTAGATGACATAATCATCTATAGTAATGACTGGCAGCGGCACCTCGAACATCTGAGGGCTGTCCTTAGGTCACTGAGGCGAGCGGGGCTCACAGCCAACCCAAAGAAGTGTGCGATTGGGCGGGTGGAAGTACGGTATCTGGGCTTCCACTTGGGCAACGGGCAGGTGCGTCCCCAAATTAATAAGACGGCAGCAATTGCGGCCTGCCCGAGGCCCAAGACCAAAAAGGGGGTGAGACAGTTCCTGGGGCTGGCTGGCTATTATCGCAGGTTTATACCTAATTATTCGGACGTCACCAGCCCGCTGACTGATCTCACTAAAAAGGGGGCACCAGATCCGGTCCAGTGGACGGAGCAGTGCCAGCGGGCTTTCTCAGAGGTAAAGGCTGCACTGTGTGGGGGGCCACTTCTACACTCCCCTGACTTTTCTCTCCCTTTTATGTTGCAGACCGATGCGTCGGACAGAGGGCTGGGGGCGGTTTTGTCCCAGGAGGTGGAGGGGGAGGACCGCCCTGTCCTGTATATCAGCAGGAAGCTGTCGGTGCGTGAGGGGCGCTACAGCACCATAGAGAAAGAGTGTCTGGCCATCAAGTGGGCGGTTCTCGCCCTCCGGTACTACCTGCTGGGGCGCCCTTTCACCCTCTGTTCGGACCACGCGCCCCTCCAGTGGCTCCACCGCATGAAGGATGCCAACGCGCGGATCACCCGTTGGTATCTGGCGCTCCAACCCTTTAATTTCAAGGTGGTCCACAGGCCGGGGGCGCAGATGGTCGTGGCGGACTTCCTCTCCCGTCAAGGGGGGGGGGAGTCGGCTGCAGGCCGGACGGCCGCCCGGCCTGAGTCGGGCGGTGGGGGTATGTGGCAGCGGGGGCGTGGTCAAGCGCCGGTCTGTGACAGGAGGGCGGAGTCAGGGAAGGTAAGTGGCAGAATCACGTCACCTGAGAGCAATTAACCTGTTTGTGTGTCTTCCCAGTGACTGCGCCCTATATCAGGAGGGAGAGCGAGAGCAGAGGGGCGCAACCCTGAACCAGACGCCAGTTGTGTGTGTGTCTCTGTAAAAAGTATTGCTAGACTGAAAAGTGTGGCAATAAAGCCAGTTGATAAAACCTGATCTCTGTCCTGCCGTCCTCTGTGCTCCACCCACACGTAGGGTCGTTACACGCTGGCGCTGCTGCTCCGGCGTGCGCCCCACGCACTGGAGGACGGCCCGGCGAAGGTCGGCGTAGGCCAGCCGGCAGTCGGCGGGGAGCTGTAGTGCGGCCAGCTGCGCCTCTCCCGTCAGGAGGGGGAGGAGGCGCGCCGCGCGCTGCTCCATCGGCCACCCCGAGGCTTCGGCGACCTGCTCGAACAAAGTGATGAAAGCCTCGGGGTCGTCCTGCGGGCCCATCTTGGTCACGGTGAGGGGAGACGGGCCCACGGCTGGGGCACTGGTGGACCCCGCCGACGCGAGGAGCCGCCGGAACGCCTCTCGATCTTCCTGCTGGGCCAGCACCAGGGCTTCAAAGCAGCGCTCCTGCTCCTTTCGGAGCGTGATGAGTGCCTGGTGCTGGCTCTGCTGAGCCGTGGTGAGGGCATGGACCAAGTCCGCGAACGGGGAGGATTCCATGGAGCTGCAGGACTGATGCTCCACCTTTTCCCGGGTTTCGGCACCACTGTAGCGTGGATAATGTGTGGGTGGAGCACAGAGGACGGCAGGACAATGTTTGGAGGTAGAGGAAGCGTATTTATTAAATAACTTTTCAGTTTTAACGGCGTAAGCACACACGCACACAGACACACACACGCAGCCTCCAATCCCGGGTCGCGCTCCCTCTGCTCTCTCTCAGCCTCCTTAAATAGGGAGCGGTTTACTGGGAAAACACACACAAAACACAGGTTAATTACCATCAGGTGAAGCGATTCTGCCACTCACCTTCCCTGGCTCCCCCCTCCTGTCACAGACCGGCGCTTGACCACGCCCCCGCTGCCACACACCCCAAAATATTTTCATTCACCAAAACCCCTTCTATGGCTAATAAAAATACATTCACCTCACCCACTACAAAACACCCCTGTTAAAAATGGTTTGCTCCTCAAACCAGTGGGAAACCCCCTACTTAATGTCCATGGAACATTCCCTCGGTTTGCTCCAACGAGGAAGTAGAAGTGTGCTGACAACTTTCATGAGTATGAATTCTACAGTTTTACAAAATGTTTTACAAAATAAACATCCATGATTTGAAATAGCCAGTGTGTAAGTAGTGATTATTTACCCTAAAAAAAAAAATCGCTAAAACAGATGAGAATTGATAATGGTGATCTGAAATGCGCTTTTGAAAACGCAAGTGGAAATGGGGGAAAAAAAATGTTACTCAGAAATGCCGGTAGGCCTTTCCCTGCACTCTTTGTAACAATTAAGCAAAAGTTTTGGCAAACTGTGGTTAATGACAATGAACAATGAACCAAAAACAATACATACAGAAAATGAATGGAAAGGGAGACAGACAAGTGGCGTCAAGGCAGCATGTTGGTTAATGCCGGCTAATGGCTGCCTGTACGCTATTGCCTGTGTGAGCGTCACAGCTCAGTCTGTGACATTTCCCCCCCCCCTTCTGAAGATGCCCCTTGTGGCACTCTAGAAAGAAAGTCAGCAGTGGTATTCAGTTTCCCAGACCTGTACAAAACATCAAAATCAAAAGGTTGCACAGCAAAGAACCACCTAGTGATTCTTTCTCTTAGTGTCTTTCATTCTGCCCAGCCAACACAATGCCCTATGGTCAGTCTCTAAAACAAACTTTTGCCCCAATAAGTAATATTTAAAAGAGTCCAAAGCCCACTTAATCGCAAGGCATTCCTTCTCAACTGTGGAGTAACTGCACTCCCTTGGCAGCAGTTTATGACTGATGTACGCTACAGATTGCAAATGTCCATCAGCATCCTGCAACAACACCGCACCAAGGCCCCGCTCAGAGGCATCAGTTTGGATGGTGAAAGTCCTGTCGACATCAGGGCTGAGGAGCACAGGCTCTCTACACAAGGAGTCCTTCAAGCCCTGAAACGCTGCCTCATACTCCTCAGTCCATTCAACCTTGTTTGGCTGACTTTTGCGTGTGAGCTCAGTCAACGGAACTGCTCTCTCTGAAAAGTTAGGAATAAAGCGTCTATACCACCCAACCAAGCCCAGGAAAGAGCACACCTGTTTCTTGGTGGTGGGGCGCTCAGCGGCCTTGATAGCCTCAACCTTCCCAACCTGAGGCTGAATGACACCCCAGCCCAACACATAGCCAAGGTATGCCGTCTCCTCCCTGGCCAATGTGCACTTCTCAGGGTTGACGGTCAGGCCTGCCTCCTTCACCAAGGAGAGGACATGCTGCAAGTGTTGTAAATGCTCCTCCCATGTGGAGCTGTATATGCAAATGTCATCCAGGTAGGCGGCGGCAAAGCCCTCAGTCCCCCTGAGGACCCTGTCCATCAATCTCTGGAACGTAGCTGGTGCTCCATGTAATCCAAAGGGCAGGACCGTAAACTGATAATGCCCAAAAGGTGTCCTGAAGGCTGATATCTCCTTGCTATCCTCAGCCAATGGCACTTGCCAATAGCCTTTACAGAGATCAAGGGTGGTCAAGAACTTTGCTTTGCCAAGGCGCTCGACCAGGTCATCAACCCTCGGCACTGGGTAAGGGTCGAACTTGGCCTGGGCATTGACTTTCCTGAAGTCCAGACAGAACCTCAGGTTGCCGTCCTTCTTAGGAACGGGGATGATGGGGCTGCTCCACTCACTGGAGGATGGCTCGATCACCCCCAGCTCCAACATCTTGTCCAGCTCCTCCTTCAACACAGGAAGTAAACTCTCTGGAACCCGGTAGCAGGGCTGTCTCACCGGCTGCTGGTCCTTCAGGATGATGCGGTGCTCCACCATCTCCGTCCGTCCCGGCTGCTCCACAAAGAGACCCACGGGCAGGATGGCGGTCAGCTCCTCCTGACGGTCCTTGGACAGGTGGCTCAGGTCCAGTGTACTTCCCTCCTCACAGCATGGCAGGTACTGCTCACTGTACTCCTCTTCCTCCTCAATGGCACAGATGAACAGGGCAGATACCTCTGGCTGTTGTTCCTGACTCTCATTCCATTTCTTCAGCATGTTGATGTGGTACACTTGATGCTTCTTACGATGGTCTGGCATCTGAACTTCATACATCACTTGTCCCGTCTGCCTAGTAATGGTGTAGGGCCCCTGCCATTTTGCCAGCAGTTTGTTGTCGGAGCTGGGCAGCAACAGCAGGACCTTGTCACCAACCTGGAAGCAGCGTGTTCTGGCAGAACGGTCATACCACGCCTTTTGCCTCTCTTGCGCCCTCTGCAGGTTCTCATGCGCCAAAGCCGATGCAGCAGCAAGCTTCTCCCTCATCTTTAGCACATAGGAGATGATGTTGGTGCCACCAGATGTCTCACCCTCCCAAGTCTCCTTAAGCACATCAAGAGGGCCTCGAACCTGGTGTGCGAACAGAAGCTCGAAGGGGGAAAATCCTGTTGACGCCTGGGGAACTTCTCTGTAGGCAAAGAGCAAGTATGGTAGTCACTGGTCCCAGTCCTTGCCAGAATCAGCCACTTAACAACTATCAGAGCATGCTCAGGAGGGTCTGGTTGAACAAGTCCATCGGTCTGTGGGTGGTAAGGAGTGGTTCTGATACACCTAATGCCCAAAAGGTCATAGACCTGCCTAAGGGTTTTGCTCATAAAGTTGGGGCCCTGATCAGTGAGCACTTCTCTGGGGATCCCTACTCTAGAGAAGAGCTGCAGCATAGCTGTTGCAACTCGCTTGGCTGTTACATCTCTCAGGGGAAAGGCTTCGGGGTATCTTGTGGCATAATCACATATAACCAAAATAAATCTATTTCCTGTCTTGCTCTTTTCCAGGGGTCCTACTACATCCACTGCAATTCTCTCAAAAGGTGTGTCAATTACAGGTAGGGGAATCAATGGGGCACAGGCAAGGTTCTTTCCTCCTGACAACTGACACTGAGGACAAGACTTACAAAATTCCTTCACATGACTAAACAAACCTGGCCAGTAAAAGTGTTTGCTTATTCTTTGTAAAGTCTTCATGTAGGCCAAGTGTCCAGCCCAGGGTATTGTGTGACCCAGTTCCAGCACCTGCCTACGATATTTCTGGGGAATCAAAAGTTGCAGTCCATCCTCACTGTGTCTATAAAGCAGGTTGTTTTGCACAATGTAGCCCTCCTTACCTAACACAGGAACATAGCCAACACCTTCCTCAGCTTCCTTAAAACTCTGTCTCAGTGTGGGGTCTACATGCTGTTCCTCTGCCAAATTACCATTAAAATCAATGTCACTCAGTTCAGGGGGGTCAATAAACTCTGCTTCCACTGAATTTTGCTTCATTGTGTCTTCAACTGTCTGTCTGCACCTATCACACCTCTGCTGTCTAGTCAGTGTGGGCTCAACAGGGACATCTTCATCAAAATAAGGCAATTCAGTGAGGTCTGCTTGCTGCTCCCTAGCCTGAGCTCTTGTTACCACACCACACCAAGCAGTCTTGTTCACCAGCTCTAACAACACTGGAAAATCCTGGCCTTATAGCACTGGATATGGCAGCTTAGACACTAGTCCTACTCTCAATAGATATGTCTGTCCATTAACTCCGACATATACATCTGCTGTGTCAAGGTCACTTTTATCTCCGTGCACACAAAAGATAGTAAGCTTATCATTGCAGTTTTTAAACTCTAGAGGGACTAGGTCAGCCTGCACTAGTGTTTGTGAACAACCTGTGTCTACCAATGCTTTAACTGGTTTCCCATTTAGCTGAATGGTGATAACAGGATCTCTGCTCTCCCTGAGGACCTGGGTTGTGCTCCCTGACCCAGGTCCTCACATCTGGATAAAGAACACGGAGATACTGTTCCAGCACCAGGGTCTCCATCAACTCTTTTTTGCTGCACTTGTCAAACTTCACCCACTTGCAGAATAGGTCTTTCAGTCTGATGTACAGCTCTTGCGGTGTCTCTGTTGGACTGGTCTCCATTACTCTGAATTGTTGTCGATAAGTTTCCACGTTGATTGCGTATTTTTTCACCACTGCCTCCTTCAGGCTGTCGTAGTTCATTGTGTCTTCAGGGTTCATGGCCAAAAATGCACTGTGGGCCTTCCCAGTCAGCAATGGGATGAGGTGCACAGCCCAGGTCTCCCTTTGCCAGTCGAAAACTGTGGCTAGCCTCTCGAAGGTGGTCAAGTAGTGCTCAATGTTGCCAGTATCTTCCAGCTTGGCCATCTTTGGTGGACGCCCTCCGATGGTCACTGAGGGTGATTCAGGCGTTGCATTCTCCTGGGATGGTGGTGGGGGTGTGGTTCTGCCTGATTCCACATCCAGCTGGAGCTGTGTCACCTGATGGGACAGGACCTTGATCTGCTGGGCCTGCTTGAAGGCATCTCTCTCCAGCTGCTCATCTCTGGCACGTTGCAGCTCCATAAACGACTGAAACATCATGGCTAGGCGGTCAATGGCGGTATCTGCAGTGGCCGGCTGTGGAGTGGGCACTTCAGCCTCAGTGGTGCCCCCTATTGCTCCATCTTCCTCGCCCTCACCAGCCTTCTTCCTCCTGGTGGTCATCTTGTCCACTGTGGTTCTTCTCTCCATCTAACTCCTTTACCCAAACTTCTCACACCACATGTCACAGGATGACCGGCGATGGAGCAGACGAGAGATGTTTTTTTCCCAAACTAAAATCTTTTTCTTTTATTTTTTCCTTCTTTTCTAAAGTGCAAGTATTTACAATGCAAATCCCAAAACATGCAAAACAAAAAAAATAAGCAAAATGAGAAAAATAGCAGCAGGAGCACCAGACTATGTCCTAAGACTCTGAGCACAGACACAACCTTTCTCCACAGAGCTCTCCACACAACTGAGGCACTGGGCCTTTTACAGAGATAGCCCCTCCCTCAGGTAAGCCCCATTCACAAAAATAAATCAATTAACTAAATAACAAGAAAATAAAGACAAAATAACAATTCAAAGAAACACAAACAAAATACATAATCACCCCAAAATATTTTCATTCACCAAAACCCCTTCTATGGCTAATAAAAATACATTCACCTCACCCACTACAAAACACCCCTGTTAAAAATGGTTTGCTCCTCAAACCAGCAGGAAACCCCCTACTTAAGGCCTCTGCATGCTCTTGCGACAAGGCTTTCGCAGACAGCTTTTCGCAGACAGTTGTAATTTATCGTTGAGCGGGGAGTAATAGGCATGCGCGATGTTATTCACTGGCACAATGCAAGGGGGCGCGAAGTCGCTAGGAGTAGTTGGTGGGTGTAGTTAGTGGAGTGTTTATCCTCCGGTTACTTATAATGACTAGAACTTTTTTTTTTATAATGACTAGAACTGGAGTCGTATAGATGTACGTACTTCCTCAATCAACCGCTCTTCATGCTGCTCCATCTTCGCTCGTGTTTTTAAAAATGCCGGTCGTAAAAACAAACCAAACCGGGAAAGTAGGGAAGTGGAAGTGCGTGTACAGTGGATGTAGAGTGGACCAATCAGAGCCCTCTTGTCTGTGACGCTGTCTGCGAGGCTTCTGTGGTGGTCACAATTTTTGGGAGGTGCGCGCAGAGCGTCTGTGAAGGTGGGGGGGCGACGCAGACACTGTCTGTGACGCTATCTGCAAGGACTGGGTTGTCAGCATAAATTGGCCTTTAATGTCCATGGAACATTCCCTCGGTTTGCTCCAACGAGGAAGTAGAAGTGTGCTGACAACTTTCATGAGTATGAATTCTACAGTTTTACAAAAATGTTTTACAAAATAAACATCCATGATTTGAAATAGCCAGTGTGTAAGTAGTGATTATTTACCCTCAAAAAAAAAAAATCGCTAAAACAGATGAGAATTGATAATGGTGATCTGAAATGCGCATTTGAAAACGCAAGTGGAAATGGGGAAAAAAAAAATGTTACTCAGAAATGCCGGTAGACCTTTCCCTGCACTCTTTGTAACAATTAAGCAAAAGTTTTGGCAAACTGTGGTTAATGACAATGAACAATGAACCAAAAACAATACATACAGAAAATGAATGGAAAGGGAGACAGACAAGTGGCGTCAAGGCAGCATGTTGGTTAATGCCGGCTAATGGCTGCCTGTACGCTATTGCCTGCGTGAGCGTCACAGCTCAGTCTGTGACACTGATATTCTTCTTACTCAAGTACATATGTTGATCAACTGCAAGGTGAAAACCGGGTTCCTGACACAACTCATTTGGATGTTGTCACACCAATAAAACTCCATAAAATTTTCAGAGCACAGACAGCTGAGAGCACAAAACGAACAATCAAAGCCTGAAAAACAAAAGTTAAAATTTATTCTGAGTGTTTGAATGAATGATCAGAAAAATTTGGGACAGTATGTTGAAATTATAAGTGAAAACAATGATTTGTAAATAATCTTTCACCACTTGAACTCAAAACAATACAAGAACACATTATGTGATGTTTTAACTCATGAATTCTATTTATTTATTTATTTATTTATTTATTGTTACACCTGCTGGCTCAAACAAGTGCAACATAAAGGGAGACCACACGTAGTAATAAAATTTGATATAGAACTTTATTCAAGTAATAGATAAAAATCAGTAGTATGAAAAATAAAAATATAATGTACGAAGGACTATGTCCAAACGACAAACCAAAACCCCAAAAATGCCTGGAAGGAGGAAGCCCCTCTCCTCCTGGCCAACTGATCTCCTTAAAAGGCCAGGCCCCTTGTTAAACCGACTCTCCGCACCTGCACCCCAATCACCTGCTGATTAAACACATAAGGAGACAGGGAACAGGGCGGAGCTAAGGGCTCCTAAATGAGACAGGGTCGTGACACCCCCCTCCTTAAAACAGAGACACACCCCTGTGGGTCTCTGTAAATGTAACAATACAGCAATAATACACATTATTCCAAATACCTAAATACCACAATACATCATAACTACATGCAAATCAAACACTAATAAGGGCACAGCAAATATTAAACAACAAATTCAAAATCTCACACATTCCAGCCATAACAAGATGATACACAACATCCAGTCACAAAGTCAGCACCCTCCTGCGTCACACTCTCTCCACCCACCAGCAAAACCTCGGCGCCAGGCAGCTATTTAAGGCAGGCAGAAACGAGAAAAACACATTCGCTTCTGACATGATCAGATATGCAATTAAAAAATTAGTCATCCATAGGAGATCGTGACAAAGCATCAGCCATGACATTTTCCACCCCCCTAATATGACGAATTTCTAAATTATATGGTTGGAGAACCAATGCCCAGCGCATAAGACGCTGGCTAGGGCTCTGCAACAAATGGAGAAATGTGAGCGGGTTGTGGTCAGAATAGACCACCACTGGTCGAACCCCTCCACCCACATAAACATCAAAGTGTTGCAGAGCCCAAACCAACGCCAGCGCCTCCTTTTCAATAACAGAATAATTCAATTGATGTCTATTGAACTTTTTAGAAAAATACCCTACTGGACGCGCAATATCGGCTTTATCTAACTGCAACAAAACCGCTCCAGCACCCACTTGGCTTGCATCCACCTGTAACTGAAAAGGCACATTCAACCTAGGAGCAGCCAGAACAGGAGCGGTGCTCAATAGCAACTTCGCATTTTCAAACGCAGTCTGACAATCTAAAGACCAAAGAAACTTAACATTTTTTTTTCAAAAGAGCAGTCAATGGAGCGACAACAGTGGAAAAATTGGCACAAAAACTACGATAGTAACCCACCATACCTAAAAATCTCATCAATTCTTTTTTCGATGTAGGTGGGGGAAACGCATCAATAGCCTGTACCTTGGCTCTGACTGGGCAGACTTGACCCTGGCCCACAACCTTACCAAGGTACACCACAGTAGCACGAGCAAACTCACACTTAGCGAGGTTAACAGTAAGCTTTGCAGCACGCAAGCGCTCAAAAAATGATCTAATACAAGACAGGTGTTCTTCCCAAGTATCACTATATGTCACAACATCATCAAGATAAACAGCACAACCCTCCAACCCGGCAACAACTCGATTCATGAGTCGCTGAAAGGTGGAAGGTGCGTTGCGTAATCCGAAGCTCATGACATTATACGAATACAAACCTGATGGCGTTATAAACGCAGAAATTTCTTGGGCTCGCGGCGTCAATGGAACCTGATAATACCCCTTTAAGAGATCAAACTTACTGACAAAGTGAGCTGAGCCCACCCTATCAATACAGTCTTCCATCCTTGGAAGCGGAAAGGAATCGGGCTTAGTAACCTTATTCACCTTACGATAATCAGTGCAAAACCGAAATGTGTTATCCGGTTTAGCAACTAACAAACATGGTGACGACCAGCTGGAATAGGAAGGCTTAGCCAAGCCATGATCTAACAAATATTGCACCTCGGCTTCCAAGTATCTCTCTTTCTCAGGCGGCACCCGGTAAAAACGTTGACGAATGGGCTGACTATTCGCAACCACAATGTCATGTTGAATAACATCAGTACAGGTAGGCACATCAGAAAACAAAGCATCGAATTCACAAATCACAGATCTCAATTGGCCTTGCTGTTCAGAAGACAAGTGACCAAACAAACAATCCAAATTTGACAACATTCCAGAATTTCTCAATCGCGGTTGCCACACTGTACCCGAGGAACTTGCATCCTCAGGAATCGCCACGTCCTGAGACTCCGCCTCCACTTCGCTCACCACAGCCAAACCGACAGCCTTGGTACTCCCACCACCAAAGTCTGTCTTCAAAGCGGGAGCATAGTAGGGCTTTAAAAGATTAACATGGCACAACTGAGTAGCCCTTCTACGATCTGGAGTGGACACTAAATAATCTAAATCAGTCACCTGACGCACAACTACATAAGGACCCGAAAACTTAGCACAGAAAGGCGAGCCCGACACCGGAAGCAAAGCCAGAACCGGATCCCCAACGTTAAATACACGCTCTACAGCGCGTCGGTCATACAGGCGCTTCATTTTTTTCTGTGCTTTGGACAAATTTTCCTTAGACAGTTTCCACGCAAGCAATAACTTTCTTCTAAAACCGTGCACATAATCAATTAGGTTTACAGGGGGCTCCACCTGCTCCACTCCCTCTTTTAACACAGAAAGAGGTCCACTAACTTTGTGTGCAAACACCAAATCATTTGGGCTTAATCCCATGCTCTCCTGAGTAACATCACGAGCAGCTAATAGGAGCCAAGGAAGACCCTCCTCCCAATCTTTATTCAACTCCACACAGTAAGCGCGCAATAAAGATTTTAACGTACAGTGGAAACGCTCTAAAGCGCCCTGACTCTGCGCATGATATGCGCTACTTACCCTATGTTTAACGTGGAGCTGATTCAAAACTTCCTTGAACAAACCCGAGGTAAAATTACTACCACGGTCACTTTGCACAATCTTTGGTATACCAAATATGGACATGAATTGAGACAGCGCTTTAACCACAGAACGAGTGGTAATGGTGCGTAACGGATAGGCCACTGGGTACCGTGTGGCCTGACACATAACAGTTAACAAGTAGGCGCACCCAGACTTCGATGGCGGCAATGGACCTACGCAATCAACAATTAGATGTTCAAATGGTTGCCCCACCACAGGGATAGGATGTAATGGCACAGACTTTATTGTCTGATTTGGCTTCCCTGTCAATTGACAAACATGGCATGTCCGAACATACTCAGCCACACTCTTTTTAATCTTCGGCCAATAAAAATGCTGTAACAATCTCTGGTATGTCTTACGCACACCAAAGTGTCCCGCGACATCACCATGAGCTGACTGTAACACCAACTCCCGAAATTTCACCGGTACCACCAATTGCAATATTGGGTCAGCATCCCCATAAGCAGACCATTTACGCACTAATACCCCATCAATAACAAAATAACCACTCGTATAAGAATTCACATCTTCTACAGGCAACGCCCCACTCAACACCCCTGCCAACTCTTCATCCCCTTGCTGCGCTGCAACAAGATCCTCCCGGGGCAAAGATGATGGCAAAACTGGAACAGAAATGGCACTAAACTTAACATCTTTTCTGCGACTCTGCGCACGGGTCACAGCACAGGCACAGAACACATCAGGGAACTGATCTCCACATTCGTCCGATACCACAGGCAATGGCACTACACTTACAACAGGTGACGGCGCTGACTCAGCCCACACCCGCCCACCGGCCAGGTTGTTTCCCAGTATAATATCCACCCCTTCTACCGGTAACTCGGGCCGAACAGCCATCGTAACCTCCCCATTTATTAAATTGGATTCCAAATTAAATTTGTGTAAGGGTACAGAAAATGTGTGCATTCCTATCCCCCGAATCAGAACGCAACGGTGTGTATCAGACTGTTCATTAACTGGCAACACATACTGTTTTATAAAGGACTCAGAAGCCCCAGTGTCACGCAATATTTTTACTGGCACTTTCTGCTGGCTGCCCACTACAGACACAAACCCAGTTGTAATAAATGGCCCATAGCCACCATTATACTCTGTCTCCTTCACCAACATGTCAACACTCACATCAGCTGACACACTGCACACAGAACTAGTCAACACCTCTTGCTTCCTAACGCTCGCATCCTCCAGTGGCGTCCCCACGCCCCTGGAGGAAGCAGCGCGCACAGGTTTAGAGGATGCAGCACCCACAGGTTTAGCTGGAGCAATTCTACCCCTACCCTTTCCCTGCAAAAGAGGACATTCTTTCTTCCAATGACCGCGCTCGTTACAATAACGACACTGGTCATCCCCAGTAACACTGGGATATGCAGACTGCCTAGAAACAGAAAAACGATGATAACGAGGGCCACGACTACCAAAAGACACACCATTATCATTAACAAACTTACCCTTGTGGATCAAAACAAACTCGTCTGCCAACACCGCAGCTTCAGCGGCAGTTTTAACTTTCCGCTCCGTAATATAAGTTACAATACGATCAGGAATGGTGTTTTTAAATTGCTCAAGCAAAACTAAATCACATAGAGTCTCGAATATATGGACACCTTCAGCTGTACACCAACGATTGAAAAAAGTAGTGAGCTCCCTAACGAAATCTGTATACAGCTGCCTGTCACCTTTTCTCCAATGTCTAAACTTCTGACGATAGGCCTCGGGGACCAGCTCGTAAGCTTTCAATACAGCCCCTTTAACCGATGCATACTTCTTTCTCTCATCAGCGCTCAACGCAACGAAAGCATCCTGGGCTTTTCCCGTGAGCACACTTTGCAACAACAAAGTGCGCTCCGAGTCACTCCACCTTCGATCAACAGCCAGATTTTCAAACAATGCGAAAAAAGTTTCAAGATCTCTATCGTTGAATTTAGGCAGAAGTTTAACCATATTTGCTACATTACATTCCTTAGAATCGCCGGTATTTCCAGCGCTATTCGTGTCCACACCTCTACGTAACTTTTCATATTCCAGCTGCCGGTCTTTATCATGGACATCAGCAGCCAGTCGGTCTCTCTCTAATTGAAACTTAATTAGTTCCTTCTGCTGCTCAAAAGTTAAATGTGTTGTAGATGGAACTACAGGTGCACCCAATACTGGTACACTAAAAGGTATCATTTTGGAAAAATCTAACATCTCCAATTTTACCAATTTGTCTTTTACGGCCAGTCTCAATTCATCCTTTCTTAAAGTCTTGGGTAAATCTGTCACAAACTCAAAATGTGCAGCTACCTCCCAAAGTTGAGCCTTCGTCAAACCATTTAATGCCTCCTCCGACGGAGAATCCACAAATGCGCTCACACTATCCATGACAACTTACCAAATGTCAATACAAAAATGACCAAATAACACTCACAACCGATCCAAAAGTTGCCAAACTGTCCTGACCAAATTTACCAAATGCCAACCTACTTACCACGCACCTAACCAAGTTACTAGCCTACTTATGCCAAAACCAAAAATAGCTGCCCAAATTACTAGGCCAAAAGTAGCTGCCCAATACTATTTACCAAATGCCCTTTTCATGCATATCAACCATTCCTTGAGGCGCACGTCCCACAATTGCTGAAAGTTAAAACGCACAGGAGTAGCCCCGCACCTAACTCAAAAGAAATCCCTAATTAAGACTAAACTAGTCTTCAGGAGCCCCCATACGATTGAGTTCCGAAGAACCCCCCCGCGTTCGACTCCCAAACACAAAAAACTAAAATAACAAACTAAAAACACAAACAGCGTTAGGCGCTCTACTCCTACCGCAGGGTTTGCACGTTACTCCGGTGAATCTAATCCACCTGCGTTACCTCAGCAATCAAGGGGCAATTGCCTCAACCAAAATACTTGGTACTAGAATGATGAGACTTCCTCCTCCCCCAAACAAGCAAAAACAATTAAACCAACAAACCAAACGGAAATGTATCAAAATATACAAAAATACTACACGAGTCACCCACCAATTTGATGCGCTAGTTTACCCAAAATCGGTTCCAAAACCGGACGAGCCCCCATATGTTACACCTGCTGGCTCAAACAAGTGCAACATAAAGGGAGACCACACGTAGTAATAAAATTTGATATAGAACTTTATTCAAGTAATAGATAAAAATCAGTAGTATGAAAAATAAAAATATAATGTACGAAGGACTATGTCCAAATGACAAACCAAAACCCCAAAAATGCCTGGAAGGAGGAAGCCCCTCTCCTCCTGGCCAACTGATCTCCTTAAAAGGCCAGGCCCCTTGTTAAACCGACTCTCCGCACCTGCACCCCAATCACCTGCTGATTAAACACATAAGGAGACAGGGAACAGGGCGGAGCTAAGGACTCCTAAATGAGACAGGGTCGTGACATTATTTATTTATTTTTAAATAAAAATTTCAGTTTTGATTCTTGCAACACATTCCAAAAAAATTGGGACAGTAAAGCATTGACCACTTTATAATGTTCCTGTTCCTTCTCACAACACTTAAAAGATGTTTAGGGACTGAAGACACCAAGTGATGAAATGTTTCAGGTGTTCTTTTGTCCCGTTCTTCCTGCAAACAGGTCTTAAGGTGTGTAACAGTACGTGATCGTCATTGTTATATTTTTTGTTTCAAAATTTTCCACACATTCTCTATTGCAAACAGAGGTGACATGCACCCGCTTCTTCTGCAGTCATTCCTTTGTAATATGTGCAGAATGTAGTTTTGCAATGTCTTGTTGAAATCTCCCTGGAAAAGATTGTCTTGAAGACATCATATGTTGCTCCAAAATCTCATTGTACTTTTCTGCATTAATGCTGCCATCACAGAAATGTAAGTTATCTTTGCCAAGGGCACTAACACAACCCCATACCATGACAGACCCTGGCTTTTGGACTTGTTGCTGGTAATAGCATGGATGGTCCTTTTTGTCTTTGGTCCAGAGCACATGGCCTCTATTTCTTACAAAAAAAGCATGAAAGATGGACGGGAAGGAGCTTAGAGTTGAGGGTAGGAACACTGAATGTGGGAACATTGGCAGAGTGAGAGAGTTAGCAAGTATGAAGGAAGTTGGACATTTTGTGTGTGCAGGAGACGAGGTGGAAGGGAAGCAAGGCAAAGAACATTCGAGGTGGATGCAAGTTGTTTTATTATGGAGTCAATGGAAAGAGAAAGGGTGTTGGTATTGTTTTGAGGGGAGAGTTGGTCAACAGTGTGATTGATGTGAAGAGGGTGTCAGATAGAGTGAAAGGCATGAAGTTGGAGATTAAAGGCGTGGTAATCAATGTTGTGTGTGCATACATGTCAACCTATAGGGAATGTCTGTATTTTATACGGATTTGATTCAATAAACGTAGTATACGGGCGTACAAATAAAGTTATACGGATTCTTTAAAAAAACTTCAATATTTATTTAGAGCTATAATCAATTCCCATGATGATAAAAGAGCGCATAACATTTACAAATGTACTGTACACCACAGAAAGCACAAACAGCCAGTAAAGAGTCTTATGAAATTGCGCGTTATCTTGTGGCAGCGAGACTTCATTCCACTTCTGATCATGTGCACACTGCATTGCGAGAATCCCACCAACCGGGAAGTAACATTTTGTTTGAAAGCATATTTCTACCTGAGCGACTTTCAATAGCGACTGAAAAGATTCTGAATGGGCACTCCGGCAAGATCAACACAGACACTTGCTGTGACATGCAGCCTAGTGAGGTATTGGTGCAGAGTGCTAAAAAAAGCTGTCATGGAGTACAATTCAGAACATTAGAGTGACATTTTGTGTTTTTGTCAAACATTGGAGCTTTGTATTCATTCTGAAGGTTTATTGTTATTAATATTGAATAAAAAGTAACTTGGATATATCATTGTTAATTATCATTCAAATTTTAGGTAAATTATTTTAATTTGCATCTTATACGGATTTTATAAGGGAAATACAGATTTTGGAGGTTGGTTATACAGGTTTGATTGACCAAAGGTTGACATGTATGTGTGTGTGTATGCCCCACAGGTTGGATGTGAGAATGAAGAGAAAGAGTCTTTCTGGGAAAAGATGGATGAAGTGGTAGAAAGTATACAGAGGGAGGAGCATGTGCTGATAGGAGCAGATTTCAATGGACATGTTGGCGAGGGAAACAGAGGAGATGAGGGCGTGATGGGCAGATATGGTGTGAGAGAGAGAAATGTGGATGTGCAAATGGTGGTTGATTTTTCAAAGGGGATGAATTTGGCAAGAGTCAATACATACTTCGAGAAGAAAGAGCAGCACAGGGTGGCATTTAAGAGTGGAGGAAGATCTACACAGGTGGACTACATACTCTACAGAAGGGGTAACCTGAAGGAAATTGGACACTGTAAAGTGATGGCAGGGGAGAGTGTAGCTAGACAACATCAAGTGGTCGTGTGCAGGATGAGCTTGAAAGTGAAA
This sequence comes from Neoarius graeffei, assembly GCF_027579695.1. Classification (NCBI taxonomy): domain Eukaryota; kingdom Metazoa; phylum Chordata; class Actinopteri; order Siluriformes; family Ariidae; genus Neoarius; species Neoarius graeffei. The sequence goes on along the minus strand of NC_083585.1, from coordinate 57,369,042 downwards.
AAGAGGAAGCATGAAATAGTGGAGCCAAAGATTAAGTGGTGGAAACTAAAAGAGATTGATCATCAGAAGGAGTTTAGGGAAGAAATTAGATGAGCATTGAGTGGTAATGGAATTCTGCCAGAAGATTGGGATACTACTGCTATAGTAGTAAGAGAGGCAGCAAGGAAGGTGCTAGGGTGGTCATCGGGAAGGAGGAAGGAAGACAAGGAGACATGGTGGTGGAACAAAGAAGTGCAGGGATTTATAAAAGAGAAGAGGCTAGTTAAGAAGAATTGGGGCAATCAGAGAGATGAGGAAAGCAGGCAGTTATACAGAGAGATGAGACAGAAGGCAAAAAGAGCAGTAGCGAAGGCGAAAGCAGATGCATACCAGGAGCTGTACGCAAGACTGGAGACCAAAGAAGGAGAGAAAGACCTGTACAGACTAGCTAGGCAGAGAAACAGGGAAGTGAGGGATGCACAGCAGGTAAGAGTGATGAAAGATGTAAATGGAAATGTGCTGACAAACAAAGAGAGTGTATTAAGAAGGTGGAAAGAGTACTTTGAGGATTTATTAAATGAGGAGAATCCAAGAGAGAAAAGGTCAGAGTCATTGGAGACAGCAAATCAGGAAGCAGAGTTGGTTACTAAGGATGAGGTGAGGGTAGCCATTAAAAGAATGAAGACTGGGAAAGCAGTCGGACCAGATGGTATCCCAGTTGAGGTTTGGAGATGTTTGGGTGAGACGGCTGTGGAGTTCCTAACGAGATTGTTTAATAAGATCCTAGAGCATGAGAAAATGCCAAATGAATGGAGAAAGAGTGTGCTAGTCCCAATATACAAGAATAAGGGAGATGTACAGAGCTGCAGTAACTACAGAGGGATAAAATTGATGAGCCACACCATGAAGTTATGGGAAAGGGTATTGGAGGCGAGATTGAGAAGAGAGGTAGCAATCTGTGAACAGCAGTATGGGTTTATGCCAAAGAGCAGCACGTCGGATGCAATTTTTGCTTTAAGAATGTTAATGGAGAAGTACAGGGAAGGCCAGAGAAAGCCACATTGTGTGTTTGTAGACCTGGAGAAGGCATACAATAGATTGCCGAGAGATGAGTTATGGTATTGTATGAGAAAGTGTGGAGTGAATGAGAAGTATATCAGAGCGGTGCAAGACATGTATGAGAACAGTGAAACAGCAGTGAGGTGTGCAGTTGGAACAAATGAATGGTTCAAGGTGAAGGTGGGACTCCATCAAAGATCTGCTTTGAGTCTTTTCTTGTTTGTCATAGTGATGGATAGCTTGACGGACGAAGTGAGGCAAGAGTCACCATGGAACATGATGTTTGCGGATGATGTTGTGATCTGTGGTGAAAGTAGAAAGGAGGTTGAGTTGGGTTTGGAGAGATGGAGGTATGCATTGGAATGAAGAGGAATGAAGGTGAGCCATAGCAAAACAGAATACATGTGCATCAATGAGAATGGGGATGAGAGTGTAGTGAAGATGCAAGGAGTAGATGTTAAGAAAGTTGGTGAATTCAAGTACCTGGGGTCAACTGTGCAGTAAAATGGGGGCTGCGAGAGTGAGGTGAGAAAGAGAGTGCAGGCAGGGTGGAGCAGTTGGAGAAGGATTTTGGGAGTCATTTGTGATAGGAAAGTCCCAGCAAAAGTGAAAAGAATTATAAGACAGTAGTGAGACCAACTGTGATGTATGGATTGGAGACAGTACCCTTAACAAAGAGACAGGAGGCAAAGTTGGAGGTGGCGGAGTTGAGGATGTTAAGGTTTGCAATGGGAGTGACAAGGTTGGACAGGATAAGGAACAAGCACATCAGAGGGATAGCACATGTGGAGAGCTTAGGAATTAAGCTAAGAGAGATGAGACTGAGATGGTATGGGCACCTGAGAAGAGATGCAGAGCATGTTGGAAGGAGAATGCTGAGGATGGAGCTGCCAGGCACACAAAAATGAGGAAGGCCAAAGAGGAGATACATGGATGTGGTGAGAGAGGACATGAAAGTGGCAGATGTGGTAGAGAAGGATGTGGAAGACAGGGAGCAATGGAGATGAAAGATCCTCTGTGGCAACCCCTAATCGGGAGCGGCCAAAAGAAGAAGAAGAAGAAGAAATACTAATATGAATATTTTTCATATCTCTCTTCATATATTTTAGGACACATTATCTGTTATATTTGAATAATGCATTTTTATTCAGGGGGCGGCACGGTGGTGTAGTGGTTAGCGCTGTCGCCTCACAGCAAGAAGGTCCTGGGTTCGAACCCCGGGTCCGGCGAGGGCCTTTCTGTGTGGAGTTTGCATGTTCTCCCCGTGTCCGCGTGGGTTTCCTCCGGGTGCTCCGGTTTCCCCCACAGTCCAAAGACATGCAGGTTAGGTTAACTGGTGACTCTAAATTGACCGTAGGTGTGAATGTGAGTGTGAATGGTTGTCTGTGTCTATGTGTCAGCCCTGTGATGACCTGGCGACTTGTCCAGGGTGTACCCCGCCTTTCGCCCGTAGTCAGCTGGGATAGGCTCCAGCTTGCCTGCGACCCTGTAGAACAGGATAAAGCGGCTAGAGATGATGAGATGAGATTTTTATTCAGTTACACCCCTAGTATACAGTTGAATTTGCATAAGAATTTCTACTATAGTTCTATTAAATAAATAAAGGCTAAAGGGCTTGGTACCTAGCTACCATCTCAAACTCCGTATGAACAAATATGTACACATCTATTTCTCACATTTCAAAGTACTTTTAATATTTTATCAAAAAATTACTACCTAAGCAATTTACAATATAAAATATGAGAAAGGTACCATCTCTCACAATTTACGGTGGAAAACATTTGCCAGTGCCTGTATAAGGGAAGTGAATCCTGATGAAAATATTGGAGTGATACAAGCTTCATAATTTGAGAATGCTAGCCAGCATGTTACACCACCATGTGGCAGATATAGTACATCTGCAATAATTAAATGACATGTTTGAGAAAGGCATGATATAAATGTAACTTATTATTTATTATTTTTAGGCTGGACCTAAAATATCACAGGTAGAGACATGCCAGAGACATGCAGATACTTGAAAGAGCCCCAAGTATACCAGCCTTGTATTCCCATGAGCTATTCTATGAGTTGTTCTGTCCTATTTCTTTCAAACATTTTTTCTATATTTTTCTACATAAGAGATCCTGCGGGCGGCACGGTGGTGTAGTGGTTAGTGCTGTCGCCTCACAGCAAGAAGGTCTGGGTTCAAGCCCCGTGGCCAACGAGGGCCTTTCTGTGCAGAGTTTGCATGTTCTCCCCGTGTCCGTGTGAGTTTCTTCCGGGTGCTCCGGTTTCCCCCACGGTCCACAGACATGCAGGTTAGGTTAACTGGTGACTCTAAATTCACCATAGGTGTGAGTGTGAATGGTTGTCTGTGTGTCAGCCCTGTGATGACCTGGTGACTTGTCCAGAGTGTACCCCGCCTTTCGCCTATAGTCAGCTGGGATAGGCTCCAGCTTGCCTGTGACCCTGTAGAACAGGATAAAGTGGCTAGAGATAATGAGATGAAATGAGAAGAGATCCTGCAGATCATGTTGTCTAGCAATCCAACCACATGCTCAAGGGATCTCATCCCTTACACAATGATCAAGCCCATCTTGGAAGACCTCATGCCCTTCATCCAGTTCACTGCAAATGGCTCCATAACATCTGCTTATCTACTTACTGACTGACTTATACCCCTTCTAAAGAGGGGTTAGACCTATTGTGAAAAAGCCAACACTAGGCACCTCAGATATCAGCAACTCCCAAGAAGTATCTTTATTTACTTTTATTTCAACAATTATTGAAATTTTTAAACTTAATGTTGCATACAATCAGCTAACGCTATAGCTCACCCAGAACAACCTTTAAGATCCTGACCAGTCTGCCTTCAATGTGGCATACTCCAGAGAATCTTTGTGGCTGTACTTGATAATCTTCATGGAACTAGATCAGAGAAATGGATATTTGTCCTCTTTATACTTGAGAATATTGTCAATCACAAGAATCTCCTGTCCTTTCTTATGACTTCTGGAATTACTTGTATAGCATGGTGGTGGTGTGCTTCTTACCAAGAGGTAAAGTCAAATGAGGTGACATGGAGGGGCTCATCATCTGCATCTCTCTGCTGATTCTTTGTTTACTCAATGTGGTCATATCATCATCATATGGTTTTTCATAACACTGCTATGCTGACTGAGTATTGATTATAAAATACTACTATTGACCTTTAAAGCACTGAATGGTCTCGCTCCACAGTACCTGAGTGAACTTCTGGTCCTCTATAACCCGCCACGCCTACTTGGATCAAAAGGTGCAGGCTATCTGCTGGTACCTCGTATAGTGAAGGCTACATCAGGGGGCAGAGCCTTTTCTTACAAAGCCCCACAGTTATGGAACAGCCTTCCAAGCAATGTTCGGGAATCAGACACAGTCTCAGCATTTAAGTCTAGGCTGAAAACATATCTGTTTAGTCAAGCCTTTTATTAATGGTGTTTATGAGGTAAAGGAGTAGATCTGGAGGGTCCTCAGACATAGAGTGTTTTGGTAAACTGGGATGTCTGGATGCTGTCAGTCCCCACTTGCTTGCTCACTTGAGTTTTTTGACGGTGTAGTAGCTGGCTGCTTTATGTCCTGGGGCTCCCTCATGCCTGTGCTACCTTCTGGCTCTCCCCTTTTAGTTATGCTGTCATAGTTAGTTTTGCCGGGGTCCCTGCTTGTACTCAGTGCAATATGTATACTGTTCCTACTTACAGTATTCAGGTGACATTGGGCATACCTAACAACCTTTTTTTTCTCTCTCCCCCCCATCTGTCCCTCTGAGTTACATGTTGGTCCTGGGATCGAGATGCTGACCTCTTCTGCTCCTCAGACCTGTCTGATCCATCCTGGTGCCCTGTGTCTGGTTGGAGTCTCATCACATCGCTCCTGTGGAGGATGGCCCCATGTGGACAGTTGAAAGTCACATTTGGAGGATGCTCTGGACACTTACAGTAATGCTTTTATGGCTGAGGACTACAGTTGACTTACTAACTTTAGGACTGGAGTAGTCATGAACAGGTTTGCACTCAAGTTTTCATCAATGAAGAGTTATAACATCAATGAAACTGACTTCATGTTAAAACTGTTAATGTTATAGTCATCTTGTCTGTTGTTGCCCAAATGAGGATGGGTTCCCTCTTGAGTCTGGTTCCTTTCGAGGTTTCTTCCTCATGTAGGCTGAGGGAGTTTTTCCTTGCCACCATCGCCACAGGCTTGCTCATTGGGGAAAGATTAGGGATAAAATTAGCTCATGTTTTAAGTCGTTCAAATTCTGTAAAGCTGCTTTGCGATAATGTTTATTGTTAAAAGCACTATACAAATAATCTTGACTTGACTTGAGACTCAACTCATCTTTCCTCCATCAGACATGCATGTTTCACATGGTCAAAAATGTGCCTCAGAGTCTCATCTCACATCTGACCCAGTGGGAAATCCCCTGAGGGATTCCCCAAGGAGTGAGGAGGTGCGGTGCCCTCCCCCCTCCCTGTGTCATCATGATGTGGCGCTGACATGGACAGCCCTGGGACCGCCTCCCCAGCCAATGTTGCAGCAGGATTCCCCTGTGACATACTAATATACCGTACATACTAATGCAGGACCCATCCACTACTAACTGTTTTATTAATGTTCTCAACCCCGGCCAATCTGTTCCCAGGATAAGTGAATGGGTAAGGCTCAGACAAACTGCCACCTCCACACTATGGTTTTCTCTCTGGAAATGAATTGTGATGGGTATTAGCAGATATTTGTGAACATCCCCGTATACACACCTCACCTTCACCAATCGTGTATTTCCCAGTGCCCTGCATTGAATCAGGCTTTGGCACATGGAGATCTGATGACAACCAGAATCCACCAAAGCCTGGCGTGTACCCCTTTGAATACTCACAGAGATGCAGTATGTTCCTGCTCAATTGGGGGAAGCCTGCAGCACATCAGGAATATGAATAAGACATCCTGCACCTTTGCAGAAATACTCCATCCATCCATCCATCCATTATCCATAACCGCTTATCTTGTGCAGGGTCGTGGCCAAGCTAGAACCAATCCCAGCTGACTATGTGCGAGAGGCCAGACCCTGGACAAGTTCATTGCAGGGCTGACACATAGAGACAAACAACCATTCACACCTATGGTCAAATTAGAGCCACCAATTAACCTAACTTGCATGTCTTTGGACTGTGGGGGAAATCGGAGCACCCGGAGGAAACCCACACAGACATGTGGAGAACATGCAAACCCCACACAGAAAGGCCCCTGTTGGCCACTGAGTTCAAACCCAGAACTGTCTTGCTGTGAAGTGACAGTACTAACCACTACACCACCATGCCGCCTGCAGAAATACTAATTCTGGGAAATTCCAGCCTTCTTGCTGCATCAAAAGTCTGGCCAGACTTGCTCCTGATTTCTGTGGGCACAGGTGGGTCCACCTGGTGAGAAAGAGAGGGTTTAGTGGCAACACTGACACAGAAGGAGAAAGGGGTGAAGAGGCATGAAGTAAGACATGAGTGTGGGGAGTGGGTTTCAGGAGAGTTGGCCCCCATTTCTGTGGAGCTGGGTTAGGGGAGGGTTGAGGAGAAAAAGGGGGAGAGAAAGAGAGAGAAGCTATGGGAGTGCCTGCTCCCGGAAACGCCACCAGATGGTCCTCAGCCAACTCGATCGCTCTGTCCAGCAATGCAGGGTGGTGGCACTGGACTCACTCTGCTGTTCCTATAGGCAGCCAAGCGATAAACTGCTCCAGTGTGACTGCGTCGATGCCTGACTCCCTCAACATCAAAATCATCTTCCTGAGCCACTGCTAGCAGGCGTCCTGGAACTGCTGGCTGTAGGCAGATTGCCAACCAGCTTCCTCCATGGGCAGCATGCAGAAGCGCTGCTGGTGTTGCTCGGGGGTGCATCCGGGATGCTACAGGATTGCATGCTTCAGGTCACTGTACTCCAGCCTGCTGTCAGTGGGCAGTTGCTGAGCTGTGAGCTGCACTTCGCCCATGAGGGGTGGCAGTAGGCAACTGGTGCTGGTTGTGTTGGGTGGTGGTGAGGGCATGGACAAATTAATTGAGTGGCAAGGACTCCATGAGGGCATTATGTTCCTCAGTCCTGGGTTTTGGCACCAGTGTAACATTTATCTAAGGTGGGATAATGAGGAACTGGGAGGCAGGCTTGAAGAATGGGTGTGTTTATGGGTGAAGTCCAAAGACATGCAGTTAGGTTAACATGCCTTGGCCTTGGGCTGAAGTGCCCTTGAATGGCAGCACGCATGTATGCAGTGGCTTTGCTCTCTGATGATGAACTAAATTTCATTGTACATTTGTGCAGTGACAATAAAGGCTTTCTATTCTATTCTATTCTGTTGTACTTTTCACTTTTCACTGACTGCTAAATTCATAAGCACAAGCACAGTGTTGGGTGGCTCAGCTTTCTTTCTCATAACTGGTTATCTGAATGACACACAGAGACACACATTGATAGACAGCCAGTAATTAGACACAGGTGTAACTCATAACATGTTACCTGCTGGTTCAACCTGACTCCTCATCGTTCACAGCCAATGCTTGACCACACCCTTGCTGCCACGCATGTGTAAGGAAAGAATCTAAATATTGTGCAAAAAATATGGTTAAAACATGTCCTGTCAAAGTAATATTCTGCAAATCCCTGTATTTTTTGTTAAAAAAATCACAAAACAAACCAAATCAGAACATAGGTTCACAACACAGAACTCCCTTTAGCCACTGAATTTCAGCATAGAAGCAATGGTTTTCAGTACAAAAAACATTATTTTTGACATGTTCTGTAGGTTACACTGGATAAAATATTCTTTCTATACTTTTATATGAACTTTACCTTACTATTACTATTAATAATAATGACAACAATAACAATAATGTTATCAACAAGTGTCTGGTTGTTAATACATTGGTCAGTCGGACAGACGGTAGGTCGGTCGGTCTCTCTCTCTCACTCTCTCTCTCATCACAAGCTCCTCCTGAGATACAAGTGATCCTGACCTAACCGATCCATCTTGATGATGGTTTTCATCACCTGCAAACCACTCACTGCTGCTGAGGATGGCTTCGCATAGACATCCTAAATATCAGTAAGATTACTGTGGATGGTACTACTGAGAAACCATAAAGATGCCTTAGGACTGCTTTTGCTACAAAAAGTTTTGCAATCAAGTTTCCATCATTGAATAGATGATAACTTCAACAAAATAGATTTCAAGTTCAAACTAAAATTAAATTCAGAAATAACTCTGATGCTCATATTCATAAGTTGCTTATAAGTTTTGGTTGCACAATTGCATTTTTTGTTTGTTTTTACTCATAACGGATACATTTAATATTTATATCTAGAATGTTCTGTAAAGCAGGGCGGCATGGTGGTGTAGTGGTTAGCGCTGTCGCCTCACAGCAAGAAGGTCCGGGTTTGAGCCCCGTGGCTGGCGAGGGCATTTCTGTGCGGAGTATGCATGTTGTCCGTGTGGGTCCCCTCCAGGTGCTCCGGTTTCCCCACAGTCCAAAGACATGCAAGTTAGGTTAACTGGTGACTCTAAATTGACCGTAGGTGTGAGTGTGAATGGTTGTCTGTGTCTGTGTGTCAGCCCTGTGATGACCTGGTGACTTGTCCAGGGTGTACCCTGCCTTTCGCCCGTAGTCAGCTGGCATAGGCTCCAGCTTGCCTGCGACCCTGTAGAACAGGATAAAGCAGCTAGAGATAATGAGATGAAATGTTCTGTAAAGATGCTTTGTAACAATATCTGTTGTTAACAGTGCTAGACGAATTGAATTGAATTGAATTTCTTTTTCAGGGCATTCCAAATCTATGGCCTATGCCCAGTGTTTGTGCACTGGCTCTGTTTGAAGATTTTTCCTTCTTTTCTCAGCTTCAGAATGACTTGCTTTCACCCATAAACACATCTCTGGTCTTTGTTCAGTTATCCTTTTCAACAAATAATGCAGTCTTCACATGTGAAACCAAGAGCTCAAACCAAGAGTTGACATTTGGAGCAATTAATTGTTAATACAATCAATATTACATGGCATATCTGGGCAAGAAACATGTGTCAGTCAGATGTTCCAGTATTTTTGATCACTTGGAACACCAGTGGGTTCAAACAGAAGGTGCTGTATTCTCACGAAGAGTTTTTTTTTGTTGTTGTTGTTGTTTTGTTTTTAACACAGCTAGATGTAAATATTAGGAAATTAAAACTGAAATTCTGATCTATCATCTCATATTCACCTTTTGTTCCAGTACATTCAGAGGGGACTATAGATTCAAAACACATCAACTGTGATTTTCAGTAGAAAAACATTTTGACAAAAAAGCCAAGTTTCTCTGGATCAAAGCTTCTTCCAAATGACTAAATCACATGTACAGTTCAGTTTTAACAAAAAGCAATAATGTTAAACAGTATCTTTCATCAGTATATAAAATGTTAAATTACTTTAATTGTGTCATATTTTATGGTCACTTAATCTTCATGTAACACAACAACAATTTGAATTTGGTAAATTTGGTGAAGGATGACTTATGAAAATCATTCTGGAAGAAATTATTAAATTATAAAAGAAAGATTTTGGGTGTTTGATAAAACAACATTGAAAAATTATGGGATAGCCTGTACATAATTTCCTGCCCTAAATATATAATAATTTTTATGAAACTTCTTGGGCAGAAAGCACCTTTAGAATTGCCTCTAAAATCTTATGAACCAGCTAGTAACAGTTACAAATGTACATAAGTGACATTTACAAATGTTGAAGAAATAGGATAGGCAAATGATATATCCATCATCAAATAACTGAAACAATATAATTTCCTGGCCTGTGAGAAATAATGTTTAAATGACTATAGTATACTGTGATAATATTGATATTCATAACAGCACAGAGCATTATTTCAATGATTGAATAAGGAACAGTATCAAATTTACTCATGATATAAGGGTTACATAAATTTACTCAGCAACAGGAGTAGATTGAATTTAATAAACCAAATAGATATTACATCATTAAATTAGTGCATAATTTCAGATACTTTTAGCATAGTTATTATTTTATGAAAATAAAAATATTCAAAGAAGAATACACATGCTTTTAGTTTCGTTTCCTATTAGACAGAAGAAATCTTTCTTTGGAAAAACTTAAAAATTGTTTGCTGAATTTCCCTTGTTTTCAACCCATAAATTAGAGGATTGAGAAATGGAGGAAATATTACAATTGAAACACCAAAAGCTCTTCTTAAGTGTGGAGATACTGCTTCTAACCTGTGAGAAATCAGTAGTAAGAATGTGTTAATCTCAAAACTCAGAAAAACAACTAAATGTGTCCCACAGGTTTGCATTGCCTTACTTATAGAATTTTTCTGTTTTGTAGAAAGACAGGTAATTAGGATTTTGAGATATGTTAATGATACAATCAGTATGGAGGAGCCTTGAACAAGAGCTATAGTAAACAAACCATAGTAGTTAATTGCTCTTGTATCCTCACAGCTTAGCTTCAATAAAGAAGGATTATTGCAGTACATGTCCACTATATGTGTCTTGCAAATTTCTTTACTTAGCGTGAGTATGAATAAAATCCCAATAATCGCACAATTAACAGACCAGACCATGAAAATTATTTTTATCACTGTCCCTTGTGTCATAAGATTGTGGTACCTTAAAGGTTTGCAAATAGCAATATATCTGTCATAAGACATAACGGTGAGAAATAAAAGAGATCCACACCCATAGAGGTGAATAACTATGCCTTGTAAGGCACAGGCAGGGTAGGAGATTTTTCTCGTCTCAGACAGTATACTACCAACCAGCTGAGGGTAAAAACCTGTAGCTCCCATAAGGTCACATATGGACAAATTAAACAGCAGTATGTACATAGGTTTATGCAGCTCTCTTTTTGCAATAATAGTCACAAGTAACACAGAGTGGAAGAACAAAATTAAAAAGTAGGTAACGGTGCTAAAAATGAATATAGAAAAAGCACTGGATGGTGGTATGTCCAGTGATTCCATGGTCAGAATTGTCATAAAGCGTATTAAATTTGAATTATTAAGAGATGTGTCTCCTTCCATTGTCACGACAAGGTCTGGAAAACAGTAATACAACAAAATATCGGTGAAGCTGGACAATTTTTTGCTTCGTTTTGTGACATCTATACCATCTTCCTTAGAAAACGACTGTTAAGACTGTTGAAAACAAATTCAGGGAAAGTGCCACAGCATCACAAAATGAACAAACTGAACACAATGGAGGCAATGGTATCCATTATCATCACTCAGGCATCCACCTAGAGACCTAAAATGTTTGGATCACTGACTGTTTACTTTATACCACAGGTGAAATACTTTTCAAATCCCAATTGTTGACTCTAGGTTAAATTGGATTGTGAATTTGAGATAAATCCTATGAGCTTTGTACCTAACAGTGGGTTATGAAAAAAAAAGTTAAATGAAGAGGATAATCATCCCGGTATCTAGAAGTACATTTCAAAGAATGGGCATGAGACTTTGTGTGTTTTGCATTTGTATTTGTTTGAAATAATTATAATAATATAAGCTGATAAATGTAATAATATATTACAGCATACTTTACGTTATGCATAATGTTTTTTCTTTTGCTAAAATTATGCAGGTTTTTCTTTAAAATTTTAATTGCAATAAATCCTTTATTTTCATTTTTCAAAGGAAATAAACATAGAGTTTTTATTAGAAATTTTGATTTCCATAATTATAACACCAGAGGAAAGAACAATATTCATATCATGGAAATAAACTCCAAATCAGGAGATGGGACTTTCGCTTTTTCAGCTGCCATGTTATATAATTATCTGCCTATGTTAAAAACTCTGAGACTATAAAAAAATGTAGAATTAACTACTGGAAACAATTTTCTGGTATTTAGATAATTTTTTTATTCATTATTAATCATAACAATATGTTTCTCACTATATTGTATATTACTTATTTTATATGTTATATTACATAATTTATGAATTTAATAATGCAGATATAGATTATTAGCATAAGTGTATACACATCTCCAAAGGAAACCAGCATCAGCTGAGTAGATCTTGTATTTAATAAATCTATCTATCTATCTATCTATCTATCTATCTATCTATCTATCTATCTATCTATCTATCTGCGCTGTATTAATGACGAGACGGTTGCATGCATTTAACACCTTTACTGATAACTTGCATAACGGGTACAATATGCCATGCTGGTAATGGCTCACGCTCTCTGGCTCATCTGTCTAAGCATGCGCATATCACATGAACACACACGAAACTATGGTAAGCCCATAAGCTCAATATACCACATCACTTCCCCCTTTACTTTAAAGGTAACTTAGAAAAGACATCCCAATCATATAAAATATATCTCCCCATTTACTTTAAGGTTAGCTTAATGTATTACTCTAACCAAACACTGTAACATAAAATATATCCTTACTTTGCGCATTAAGATTTAGAAATGTCAACATTACCCATACTGCATAATAAAGTTAACTGAATGCTTAACTGAATAAACTGAATGCTTTAACTATAACTTTTACTAAACATCAGCACTCAGTCTCTTATCACCTCACTCAGTCCTGGTAATGTTGAGGCACTTTTGGGGTACGCTGGGAGCGCCTCAGGGTCACCGCTACAGGATCAGGCGGCTCAGCTGGCTCTGACAGTTCAGGTGCTGGGGATGCTCTGAAACTGCTCTCCATCAGCCCGGTCTCCTCAGCTACTTCCTCAGGTTGCTGATCTGGAAGCCCCGCAGAACGGCGAGGTCTCAGCTGGTCTCCATGGCGTCGGAATTCTTGATCCGTCACTTGACCGCGGACCTTGAATGACACAGGCCCTGACTGCTGGGTGATGACTCCTGGGATCCACCTTGGGGTTTCGCCAGCAGTGTTTCGCAGGTAGACTTGCTCCTTGACGTCGAACTGTCTGTCCAACGCTTTTCTGTCATGTCCTTCCTTCTGCAGATACTGCTTTCTCCTCACTGTTTCTTGGATGTTTGGTTTCAAAAAGTCCAGTCTGGTTCTGACATGTCTTTTCAAAACACATCAGCAGGCGTCTCACCTGTTGTGCTGTTGGGAGTGGTGCGATACCGTAGCAGGAAGTGAGAGACTTTGTCTTCAATGCTCAAATCTTCTCTCGCCAGCTTTTTCATGCCAGCCTTGAACGTTGAGACGTACCCCTCGGCTAGGCCGTTTGTGGCTGGGTGCCTCGAGGCACCGGTCGTGTGGAGGATTCCATTTCTCCTCGCGAACTGCTGGAACTCATCAGACATAAAGGTTGTTGCATTGTCTGTGACAATCTGTTCAGGGACTCCATATGATGTGAACAGTCTCTTTAGTCTGGTGATGGTTGCAGTGGAGGTTATTGTGTCATTTTGTAAACCTCCAGCCATTTTGAGAATGCATCAACTACAATCATGAACATGTGGCCCATGAAAGGCCTTGCAAAGTCAATGTGAAGCCTCTTCCAAACATCTCCTGGAAATTCCCAGGGATGTAGTGGCACGTGGCATGGCATGCTTTGCTCTAGCTGGCATGTTTCACATCCTTTGCACACTTTCTCAAATGTCCATATCAATATGTGGCCACCAGACATATTGCCGTGTGATTGCCTTCATTTTCACAATGCCAGGGTGCCCATTGTGGATTTCTTTAAGCACGGCGGCTCGGAGCTTAGTTGGTGCAATCATTCTCATGCCCCACAGCACACACCCCTGCTCCACAGAGAGTTCATCACGCTTTTTGTGGTATGCTTTCAGTTCTTCAGGAATTTCCTTTGGCCACCCTTCCATGATGAATCTGTGCAGCCTTGGCAGCTCTGTGTCAGTTCTCGTTACCTTGGCAATCTGCTTTGCAGTCAGCGGCATGCCCTCTAGGTGTTCACATATCAGTGCGTTGACGTAGGCGGAGATTGTCTCTGTTCCCACATCCTTGGTCTCTGACAGCGGCACACGAGACAACCCATCAGCATTGCCATGCTTCTCTGACTGATGGTAAACAATGTGGTAGTTGTATGCCGACAGTATGATGGCCCACCTCTGGATCCGGGCTGCTGCCATTGTGGGGAGCCCTTTGCGTTCTCCGAACAAAGTCAATAATGGCCTATGGTCTGTGACCAGGTTGAATTTACGTCCCCAGAGGTATTGGTGAAACTTCTTAACACCATGCACAAGGCTTAAGGCCTCTTTCTCAATTTGCGAATACTTCTTCTCTGCTGGAGAGAGTGTACGTGAAGCATAAGCTATTGGATGCTCTTCCCCATCTGGTGTTGTGTGTTGGATTACAGCTCCAATGCCATAAGCTGAAGCGTCACAGGCAAGGGTCAACGGCAGGCTCTGATCATTTGTTGAACGCGTCTTGCTCGGCTTTCTTCCATTTCCATGTGACTTGTTCTTTCAACAGTCTGTAAAGTGGCGCTAACACAGTGCTTTGCTGTGGCACAAAATGGCCATAGTAGTTCACTAGGCCTAGGAAAGCCCTTAGGTCTTTGACTTTTTTGTGGGTGTGGGTGCATCGTGTATTGCTCTCACCTTGTCTACAGATGGGTACCCCCCCTTTTCATCCAGGACATGGCCCAGGTATTCGATTTGGGTCTTTCCGACCTCGCACTTTGACTTTTTCACTCTGAGTCCGCTCTCTTGCAAGTGTTGCAGGACTCTGTCGAGGTTCTTCAGATGTTCTGCCTCATCTCTTCCCATTATGAGCAGGTCATCGAGGTAAACAACCACATTCAGGTCCTTCATCAGACTCTCCATCACTCTCTGGAAAATGCTGACGGCAGAGTTAATGCCAAAGCAAAGACGATTATACACAAACAAGCCCTTGTGAGTGTTGATTGTTGTGTATTTTTTTGATTCTTCATCAAGGAGCACTTGTTGGTAAGCTGAGGCTAGGTCTATTTTTGAAAACAACTTTCCACCACTCAGAGTCGCCAGCACTTCCTCAATGCGCGGTATGTGTTGGTTGCCTGGTTCAATGTCACCTTGTAGTCACCGCACAAACGAATCGTGCCATCTCGCTTGACCACAGGGACGACAAGAGCGGCCCACCCACTGTGCTTCACTGGACTGATGATGTTTTCTTTTTCCAGTCGCTGTAGTTCCTCTTCGACTCTTGCTTTCATTGCAAACGGCAAGGGCCAGCTTTTGTGGAACTTGGGCGTGGCGTCGGGTTTGACAGAAATTGTTGCTTTAATTTCCTTTAATGTTCCCAACTCCTCTTTGAAGACTTGACTGTATTTTTCTAGCACCTCAGGCATTGACTTGGGCACTGAGGGCTGTTTTGCATTTTCACTGACCATTTTAATTGTTTTCCAGTCCAACTTAATACTTTCAAGCCTGTTCCTACCACAGAGTGCAGGTCCATTGCCTTTCACTACGATTAATGGTAAGTCAGCAGTCTGATCTCCATAAGCAACTTTTGCCACAAACTGCCCTCTGACTGGAATGGCCTGGCCAGTGTAGGTCTTCAGTGTGACGTTGCTGCCCCCTAGTGGCACATCCGCGAACGACTCTTTGTACATTGCCTCAGATATTATGCTAACTGTGGCTCCAGTGTCAATTTCCATTCGAACATTTCTCTGGTTTATGGCAAAGTTCGCTTTGAATACCTATTTGTCTGTTTCATTTACACAGAACACTTCCTCCTCTTCTTCTGCGTGCACATAACTTGCCACTCTTTGCTGATTTTTATTTTGCTTCCCGTTCTTCTCCCTCGCGGCAGGCTGCCCCCCTCTGCATGCTTTCCGGATATGGCCAACTTTGCCACATTTATGGCATTTAGCGCTTTTAAAGTAGCAGTCACTTGCGCTATGATTCTTCCCTTTGCATCTATAGCACGCTGTCTGTGCTGACTGAGAAGGCTTTTGTTTTTCAGTTACCTTGTGAACAGAAGATGTAGATGGTGGCTCGCTTTGCCTTAGCTGTCGTCTGTCTCGGTGGGCCGCTTCCATGTTGAGAGCGATCTCCTGGGCTCTGGCAAACATTAGCCCATCCGTGGAAAGCAACTTGCGTTGGCATGCTTCATCAAGAATTCCACTGACAAAGCCGTCTCGTAGAGCCTCGTCCAGTCTATCCCTGAAATCACATCTCGCAGCTAGCTGTTTCAGTTCAGCAGCAAATTGAGCTACCATTGCACCATCTTTCTGAACACATCGGCAGAACCTGAACCGCTCAGCTATGACCAGTGGCTTAGGTTCATAGTAATCTGAGAGAATTTCCACGATCTCATCAAAAGTCTTGTCTTTAGGTTTCAGAGGCTGAACTAAATTTTGTAGCAGTCCGTATGTAGAAGCACCAACAGAGCTTAGCAGAGTAGCTACCTGTTTTCCGTCATCGACATCGTGCGCTTTGAAAAAAGTTCCATTCGCTCGACATAGGCTGTCCACTGTTCATTTCCGGGATTGAACTCATCCAGTTTAGGGAAGTTTGCCATCTTCACTGCTCACTACAGTTAGGCTACTTCGTTTTACCTCTTCGCCAATTATGTGGTGTATTTATGATGAGACGGTTGCACGCATTTAACACCTTTCCTGATAACTTGCATAACGGGTACAATATGCCATGCTGGTAATGGCTCGCGCTCTCTGGCTCATCTGTCTAAGCATGCGCATATCACATGAACACACATGAAACTATGGTAAGCCCATAAGCTCAATATACCACACTATCTATCTATCATTTACCATATGGCCTTCTAAGAGTTTTACTACTTAATGATGAGTCTGTATTTGTCAGGCAAAATGCCTTTACAATGATAATCAGCAGTAAAGAATGCAAGATGATCACATATACATGAAGGCCTCTAAACATTTAAACTCAATGTACGTAGGCTCAGCTTAAGGAGCTTGATGTTAAAATACTTCCCAAATATATCAATCATAAATTAATGCATGATAATACAATTTCACCATGCTCACACCTTTGGTGTCTCCAGGGACAGAAAGTCAACAGGAATCCCAACACACTCTGAAGCTGAAAACCACAAGCTAAAGACAAAATTATCTCACAATGCCAGCTGGTAAACCCAGCAGCCATGACAAAAGCACCATTGCACCCATTACCATTCATAGAGATCCCTTTCAAAAGAATCGGCATGGATTTTTTCAGGCCATTAGATTGATCTGCATGTGAGTGTGAATGGTTGTCTGTGTCTATGTGTCAGCCCTGTGATGACCTGGCGACTTGTCCAGGGTGTACCCCGCCTTTCACCCGTAGTCAGCTGGGATAGGCTCCAGCTTGCCTGCGACCCTGTAGAAGGATAAAGCGGCTAGAGATAATGAGATGAGATGAGATGAGATTGATCTGCATGTGGGTATCACTTTTTGTTAGTCATAGTGGATTATTTAGCGTGATACCCAGAAGCAGTGCCTCTTCACAGTATCTCGGCATGTATTGTTGCAGAGGCACTCTTCCACATTATTTCCCCGAGTCAGGATTCCAAAAGAAATCCTGACTGATCAAGGCACTACTTTCATGTCATGCACGCAATGCAAACTGTATGAATTATTGGGAAAAATCAATTCGTACCAGTGATTACCATCTGCAGACATGGTCTGGGCTGGTTGAATGATTTAATCAAATGTTTAAAAACATGATTTGTAATTTAGTTCAGGGGAATGCCAGAAATGGAAAAAAGTGGCTACACCCTCCGTTGCATGGATCATTCATTGACATCAAGCCCTTGAGCTCTTCAAGTTTGAGGTGGTCCACAGACTGGGGGTGCAGATAATGGTGGCAGATTACCTCTCCCACCAGGGGGGTGGAGAGTCAGCTGCAGGCCAGACAGCTCCCTGGCCTGAGTCAGGCAGTGGGGGTATGAGGCAGCAAGGGTATGCTCAACTGTCGACTATGAAAAGCAAGGATTCAGATTGAACCAGCAGAAAACATGTCACAAGTTACACTTGTGCCTAATTACTGGATTTTATACCCATAATGTAACGGATATAGGTCATTTCATTCAACGACTATTTCGTCCAATGCCATTTTGTCCAATAGTAAAGACATTTCGTTCAAAGACTTTTTCATATGCACTATCAATTATTTTATATTTCAGGTATTTGTTTGTTGGAAAAAAGGTGGAATTCTCAATGGAATTTGACCAAAGCAAAACACATTTTTCAAAATAAAAACAAAACCAGAAATGATGGGAATCAGCAAGTGTCAACTTCAGGCATGTTCGGCTGGGGCCACTTGTGGGGAGAGATCATTTTTATTAGACCAAATTACATAGAAAATCTGTATTCCCACTTGCCAGATATCTTTGGCAAGTGTGAGATATGAGACATGATATCCAGATATGAGATAATGTGCATTTTCTGTCTTTATATAGGCATGCTGATGCCTCGTGATCATGCGCAGATAAGCCTCATTAACAGCGCACGTGCAAGAGTCTGCTCAGATGCACTCCAGACTGCGTGTGTGCCGAGTGGACTCTCGCGCACGTGCTGTTAATGATGCTCTCCTGCACATTATCAATCTCATCTCATCTCATTATCTCTAGCTGCTTTATCCTGTTCTACAGGGTTGCAGGCAAGCTGGAGCCTATCCCAGCTGACTACGGGTGAAAGGCATGGTACACCCTGGACAAGTCGCCAGGTCATCACAGGGCTGACACATAGACACAGACAACCATTCACACTCACATTCACACCTACGGTCAATTTAGAGTCACCAGTTAACCTTACCTGCATGTCTTTGGACTGTGGGGGAAACCGGAGCACCTGGAGGAAACCCACATGGACACGGGGAGAACATGCAAACTCACAGAAAGTCCCTCGCCGGCCATGGGGCTCAAACCCGGACCTTCTTGCTGTGAGGCGACAGCGCTTACCACTACACCACCGGGCCACCCCCATGTGCCTATATAAAGACTGAGAAAGCTCACATTCAGTGCGAAGTATTACACCATGTCAGCACACATTACCGAGCCTTATTCTCCTGTGTAGATTCCCTGGGTTTCCGATCCTGTTTCTTGTTCTTAGTTTCTGTTGTTTTTTTTTTTTGCCTGATTTAGCCTGTTTGTACCTCGCCCGACCTTTTGATGGTTTCACATTTATGAGATTGCCTGCTGTTTTGGATCGCTTACCTGTGTGTTTTTGATGGTGCTTAATGCACTCCCTTAAATTAATTATGGTTTGTTTTTATCTCGATCTTGTCACACATATAAAATAATTGATAGTGCATATGAAAAAGACTTTGGATAAACTGTCTCAACTCTTGGACGAAATGGCATTGGACAAAATGGTCATTGGACAAAATTGTCATTGGACGAAGTGTCTTGATCCCAGTGTAACTGCACACAAATGTAACCATGCACACATAGTTTGATGTCATCATATAAACAATAATTTGGTTTATGATGATTGTATTTTGATTCTTATGTAACCACACACACACACACACACACACCTTGATGTAAATCACATAAGTAGTAATGTGGTTTATAATGATTATATTTTAATTCAAAGCCAAGTATGTTGATTTTCAGTAAAGAGTAAATGAAGTTGATTCAATTTAAAGTAATAATAAATTGATTTATAAATTATCATAATTACAGTAAATAAGTAAAATAGGTACCCTGTGGGTACATGTGGCTACTGCTTATAAATAAAATTGTTTTCTGATACCATGTCCATACAGTAAATATAGCATATATCCTCCTGAGAACCAACCCATAGACTTGTGCCCTCTGTAGTTGACATTTGTTTTACGTGCACACCCTTTTACTCTTTCAAGCTATTCACTTGAAGTCTGGTGTCTTGTAAAGAGTACATCCTGGGCTTTCCAATGATATATCATGTGACTAGGAGGGTTGCTGGGAAATTCCTAGTAAGGAAATCACAACAAAAGAGAAATTGAGAGACACTTTTTTTTTTCTTGGTTCCCAGGAGGATATATATTTACTCTATGAGGCAGTAGCCACAAAAATGAAGCGTAATCCAAAAATGAACAATTTAAAAATCACAGAAGTAAAATATACCAAATATCTGTACTTTATAGTATTCTACTCCTACCGTACCTCTTACAGTTTTCGAAACTGAAACCTCCGAGCTGAAGCTGACATACACACGCTGTCGCCATGACCCAAACTCTTATTTCCCAGAAAAGGCCTGGCGCTAGAGCTCAGTGGTCTCAATACTCTTTTCGACAACTTCCCATAATAACTCAGAAGTGCATCACATCTACATCACACACGGGACCACTGGCCGAAGAAGATGAGGAAAGGGGGACAACCTGGAGCATATTTTAAAATAGGAATGCGCTTTCCCTCAGTAATAAGCATAAACATGTCTGAAAGCGATTTCTTTAGTCTAGTCCATTTATTTCGAATGGTGAACCAAATTGTATACACTCACCTGTCATTTTAATAGGAACACCTGTATGTGTATGTACAGTGTGCTATTGTTGCACTCATTCTTACATTCTTACAACATGAGCATTTTTATTTTGGTGCAAAGGTAGGTATCCATTTCCTGTATCATTAAAACAAAGGCTATAGTCCCTTTTACATAGCCTGTCCAAGGCAGATATCTTACGCCTTTATTCTGCCTCGTGTTCTGTATAAAACTTCTGAATGTGGAACAGAGGGTCTGTGTTGTTCAGCCTCTGAGCTGGAACTTTTGGTAGTAACAGAGCCAGAATTGACATCTGTGTAAAAGGGACAGCTGGGACAGTGGGACAGGGGTGTGATATTTTTTATATTTCCAATACCAGTGTGAATTTAAACGCCTCCTTCTATAGCGTCTCAGGTCCACAGTTTCTTCCTCAAATCGCTTCCTACAGCTCTTCACTTTCTCCTCAACGTATTTCTGATCACACAAGAGTCTGTCCACTCCCTTCTTCCCTGTTTTGGCCCTTTTCCACTACCCTTTTTCAGCTCACTTCAGCTCGCTTCAGCTCACTTCAGCCCGACACGGCTCGCGTTTCGACTACCAAAAACCAGCACGACTCAGCTCGTTTCAGCCCTGCTTAGCCCCTAAAACTCGCACCGTTTTGGAGTGGGGCTGAAGCGAGCCAAACCGTGCCGAGTGAGGCTGGGGGCGTGAGCAGACACTCCCCTGTGCACTGATTGTTGAGGAGGCGTGTCCTCACATGCCCACACACGCCCCGCGAGCGCGCTGGGATCTGTAAACACCGCAAACCCGGAAGAAGGAGAATTACGAATTACGAGAATTTCTGAAGCCTTATGCGCCTCGCCTCATCTATACGCTCTTGCCAGTATCTGTTGGCGTTGTAGGTGACAACAAGCCACAGCACCAAGACCAGCAACACTAACGACACCATGTCCTCCATTTTATTGTTTACTATCTGGGTCGTGAGACTACCGCTTAAAAGATCACTGAATCAGTGACATACAGAGCATCGTGCACGAGTTCGCAGAGCGCAAGGCTCGTCGTATGCCCTTCAAATAATGCGCGCAGTAGGCTATTGATGTTTTATTATGAGCCATGTACAGTATGTCGCCTAATGTTTTTTTGTTTCTGAGTTACATGTTCGTTTGAAGGACTTAATGTACAAAATAACATGGTTGCACCCCGTAGTGTTGAAATTGGTAAACACAGTGCATTCAGTGAGGTTTGCACCGCCCTCCTTTTATTTCTGACTCTTCCTGTCACCGTTGCAACCTCTGAGCGCTCATTCGTATGCCCTTCAAATAATGTGCGCAGTATAGGCTATTGATGTTTTATTATGAGCCATGTACAGTATCCTAATGTTTTTTGTTTCTGAGTTACATGTTCGTTTGAAGGACTTGATGTACTAAATAACATAGTTGCACCCGGTAGTGTTGAAATTGGTAAACACCGCAGTTGCGGACATTTTGTAGCCTAAAATGATGTTATGATAAGCTTTAATAAAGGGCCCGGTCATTTGCCCCGCCCCCGGCCCGGCTCTGACTTGTTCCGCCACTGTCACTGATGTCACTGTTTGCGCTGCTTAACGACATCACGTGACGTCCACCCACTTTCGCTAACTCCACCCAATGTGTCCACCCACTTCCAGCCAGCACGGTTCAGCACGGTTGTAGTCGAAATGCAACTCCAACAGCCCCGCTCAGCTCGACTCAGCTCGACTCAGCACGGCACGGCTCAGCCGCGTTTGTAGTGGAAAAGCGGCATTAGTCTCTCTCTCTCTCTCTCTCTCACTTTCACTCTGTTTGTAATCACAGTTTTCTGTGACAGTTTTTTTTTTCCCCTCAAAAAGCCAGGTTGATCAGGGTATTCATATTTCCAGTGCGTAGATGTGTCACCCTGTGGGCGGCATGGTGGTGCAGTGATTAGCACTGTCACCTTACAGCAAGAAGGTTCCAGGTTCAAACCTCATGGCTGGGGTCTTTCTGTGTGGAGTTTGTATTTTCTCCCTCTGTCTGCATGGGTTTCCTCTGGGTGCTCTGGTTTCCCCCACCATCCAAAGACATGCAGATTAGGGAAAATACCCAGCCACTGGGGTTGCACAAGCCAGTGCATGCTTAGAGCTGGTCCCAAACCCAGATAGATTGAGGAAGGTTTGTGTTAGGAAGGGCATCCATTGTAAAACCTATGCCAAATCAAATATGTGGATCACAATGAACCCCAATACACGTGATGGTCATGATAGTATAGAAGCCAGAGCAGACACTCGCCAATGTATCGATTCCGTGTTGTTTCCATATGTTGGTAAAGCTATACATTCAAACCATCATTTTAAATTATACACCAAATTTTGTGAAACATTATGGTGAGGCAGTTTAGCTCCAGGAACATCTTTTTTCTGTCAATTCTATTGGATAAAATGGACCAGAAGTCACATTCGACATAGATGTCAATAAACCTGCTTCATGTTTTGCTTTTACGAGCCATGATCACTTGCATATCACATGATGCATAACACTGAAAATGATGGCATGTCAGTAGAATTCAACTATTGGATACAAAACAGAGCTGAGTTTGTCCAGAGGGAGCAACCTCTTAATTGTTGGGTTACTTTAAGGGCACAGACTGGAGTATCTTCAGAAAGGCAGCTACCAAAGGTGTCAAAATCACAAAAACCATCATCATGACATGCACCAAGTAGAAGCCATGGTTTGCAGCCAAAGTCTACAAAATTCTGATGCTGCATTTAGTATCAGGCTGGTGAAGCATTCAACGATATTCACCAGCCACTTCAACACCATCAGAGGTGCATTGCATATGTGGCAAAATATTACACCACATACCACCACTACTGATGCCTCCTTCCTAAATGCACTCAACTCATAGTTTGAAGCACTCAACACTGTACCAACAAGGAAATGACCAGGGGACCCAATAAGGTATGTGATCAAGTGCTCAGAGACTGCATGGATCAGAAGGGTGTCCTGATGGATATCACCCTGAGCCACACAGTCATCCCACAGTGCTTTGAGTCTACAATCATCATCCTGGTGCTGAACATTTCTACAGTCTCATGCCTTCATGATGACCACCTTGTAGCACTCACTCCAATCATCATGAAGTGCTTTGAATAACTGATCATGAGGCACATCAGGACTAGACTCCCCACCACACTACCATTTGCATACTGCCCCAACTGTTCCACAGAAGAAGCAATCTCAGATGCTTTTCACCTTGCCTTAGTTCACTTCAACAAGAAGACTGCTTATGTTAGAATGCTGTTCATAAACTTTGGTTCACACAATCAATCCCTTAGAATCATCCCTGCTCATTTTTGGCACCTCAATCTATAACTGGATCCTGGACTTTTTCACTGGGAGACTACCATCAGTTCAAGTTGGCAGCAGAACCTTCAAATCCATCACTTTGAGAACTGGTGCCCCCATGGCTCTGTGCTCATCCCAAAGTTGTTCATGCTGCTGACCCTCTGTCAGACATAACCACAGAATGTAGGGGAACTGAGGGTCCTGCAGCCCCCACCCCCCCCCCCCCGATGGTGCTACTGCACCCAAAATTTTATTTACCCAAAATAAGCCATTAATGATAACAATTTACAATAATATCTGTATTCGGAGCGGCAGAGCTGTAGTTTTACACTCCATTAGTGTCCATATGCCCACACATAATGACATTCCTGCCAGGTCCAGTTAAGATGCAACCCCCCCCCCCTTTTTTTTCTGCACCCCTTGACCAGAATAGATTCCTGTGGCTAGAGCCAGTTTTGTCAGATCCAGTTCAAATCATATGATTAAGGCCCTGTCCACACGGCAACGGATTCAGGTGAATCTGATAAATTTTTTTATCGTTTCGGCCTGGCGTCCACATGGCACCGGCGTTTTGGGTGCCCCAAAATGATATTTTTTGAGAACGGGTTCCAGAGTGGAAAAATCTGGCAACAGCGCCGTTGTGAAGTCGTCTGGATGAGTAGAACGGATTTGTTTACGATGATGTCACAACCACATGACTAGAACAAGCAGCACTCTCGCGCGCATCATTCGCGCATCATCTGTCATTTCTGTTCACTGCTTTTTTAATGTACCAATCACTTTTGTATATAGTATTCTTTAGTGTGGATTTAGTAAACTGTGTGGGTGTTGTACATAGACAAGTGACTCAAACCATTTCTTGCCTGCTTTATATTGGATAAGAATCTTTTGAAATTGTTTACACATTAACCTGACTGACCTGCCAGACAGACAATTTACACCTGCTTTGATGAACAGAAAGTACAGCCTTCCACACAAAGCAACAGTTGCCTGACTATAATGGAGGCAGAGGGGAAAAGGGTCAGAAGACCCTTCAACATACTGTTTTGTATGAACCACTGCATTACATTCACTTTTGTATACAGCTTTTCTTTTAAATAAACAAGTAACTGAACCATTTCTTGAATTTCTTTTTTTTTATTGGATAAGACTGCTTTTCAAAATGTTCACACACAATATAAAAAGTTATATAAATTATATAAAAATGCTTTTCAAAATGTTCACACACAATAAGAAAATTAAGTTATATAAAACTTTGCACACTAATAAAACTAATTTGTACACACAGAAGGCACGATTTCCTCGCGTAGTCACAGCCATCTTCTTCTTGTTGTTGTGTGTTTGTTCCTGTGAGTGCTTCACGCCGGGTAGAAGAAGGGGTTTATGCGCATGCATCCTACTTCTTCTATTGTTCTGGTGTCTCCGATGGGACCGCCTTACAGTGCACGTAGAGGTGTGGCATGTGTATTGCATCGTTTTCAGCAAGCGTTGCATTGCCATATGTACCTGATATTTTACTGATCCATTGCCCATGTGGACCCGATATTTTTTTTACCCGCTAAAAAAAAATCTCGTTGCCATTGTCGTGTGGATGTAGCCTAAGTTTCCTGAAGACACCACAATAATAGGCCTCAGCAGTGACAGCAATAAGACAAACAGTGGTGTGGTGGAATGGTTCATGGTCTGGTGCAAGAACAATTTGTTTCTGAATGCTGACAAAACTAAAGAGATGATTTTTGAAGTCCTGTGCTGATCACTCCCCTTTGTGTTTAAATGGCTCCACAAAAAAGAAAGTGATGAGCACCAGGTTTCTTGATGGTCACACTGTAGAGGGGCTTACCTGGACAACAAGCGTCAGTTTTCTGGCCAAGAGAGCCCAGCAGCACCTACATTTTCTCTGGCTTTTGAAAAATGCAAACATTCCCTCACCTATCCTCATGACATTCTACAGGGACACCAGAGGTTATCAACACAATGCAATGGTGAATGCATGCCGTAATCAAATCTAAAGGTGGGCCAACTACATATTCGTGTGCATGATTTTATTTCTCCAGGCAGCGTACCATTTGGGTCTCTACCCACCATCAACACCTCATACAACAGCCATTGGATTCACAAAGCAACCAGCTGGAGAGTGAGAAATGGGCTGATCTCCATGTGTTTTTGCTTGTGACAAGTCACCAGGTTGGACAAGTCATGTGGTGACTTGTCCAACCTGGTGACTTGTCCAGGGTGTACCCTGCCTCTCACCCATAGTCAGCTGGGATAGGCTCCAGCTTGCCTGCGATCCTGCACAGGATAAGCGGCTACAGATAATGGATGGATGGACTGATGACTTGGATTCAAGACGGTGGTGCCCTGTATGGCAGCGGCTACTCCAGGTCCCGATAGCGATGTGCATTTTATGTTAAATGTGTTGTCTGTACCGTCACAGTCTTGTATGAGAATAGTCTACAACAGAAGCTTACGACTCCGACTATGAAACTCCGACTTTTCAAACAATCTTTCTGGAGCTATGATGGCTTTGGAACCCAAAGCACTCAGCGAGCTAGGCATTCTACACCGGTAAGACCCAGGGGTCTGCAAAGCAGCGGACTCTCCTCCTGCCACCAGCCGACACTGGAGGTGATGCAAGCGGTGGGAGAGACCTAGTATGCATCGCCAGCGGTGTGCTAGACCCAGCAAGCGGGGCAGTCAAGCGGGTATCAGCGCCAGGCTAAAAGCTAAACTGTACAGACCCGCACTTCCTTCAATCCTGCTATCCAATGTTCATTCACTGGAAAACAAAATGGACTACCTCAGACTGGATTTAATTACACAAAGAAAGGTGAGAGACTGCAGCGCCATCATCCTCACTGAGACGTGGCTTAATCACACCATTCCAGACAATTCCATTCAGGTGGATGGACTAATAACATTCTGGGTGGACAGGAGCCACGCTTTCAGTGGTAAATCTCGGGGAGGTGGTGTGTGCATTTTCATTAATAACAACTGGTGTACGAACGTCAAAGTTATCTCAAGTCACTGTTCTGAGGACATAGAATTTCTAACAGTTACATGTCGTCCAGTCTGCTTGCCAAGAGAATTCTCAGCCATCAACATTACAGCTGTGTACATTCCTCCCAGTGCGAATACAAAGGATGCACTGTCTACATTGTATCAGCCTGTGAGCTCAATGCAGGACTCTAACCCAGACTCTGTCTATATAATCGCTGGAGATTTCAATCAGGCCAATTTGAAGACAGTACACCCACATTATCACAAATATGTGGACTTTGCAACTAGGGGAGAGAACACTCTTGACCAGGTCTACACAAACATTAAACAGGCATTCAGAGCTGTTCCCCACCCCCACCTGGGAAACTCAGACCATCTCTCTGTTATGCTAATTCCAGCTTACAGACCACTGCTAACCAGGAACAAGCCATCTGTGAAACAGATCAGAACATGGCCAGAGGGGGCTACCTCAGCTCTTCAAGACTGTTTTGACTGCACAGACTGGAATGTTTTTAGGGAGGCTGCCACTACCAACCAGCATGTCAACATAATGGAATACACTGAGTCTGTGACGGGATACATATCCAAATGCATGGAAGATGTGACCATCATCAAACACATCACCACAAGAGCCAACGAAAAACCCTGGTTCACCAGGGAGGTACGTGAGCTCCTGAGAGCATGGAATACTGCTTTCAAGTCCGGGAACAAAGTAGCTCTTAGAACTGGTTAGTTTTTTCTTTTTTATCAGACATCTAGTTTTAGGTTTGTTTACCTGACATGTTTCAATGTACGTAACTGTCGTCTTCCTCAGAGTGTCACCAGATGTTATCAGCTGATGTTTCCGAAGGCATGACCTTCCTGTCTGGTTTGACAGGTTGGTCACGTCTTCTGCTGTCTGTTCGTCCCCTGCAAGATGGCACTCCAGGTATGGGAGAGCATGTATGCTCCATCATCCCGGTTGATGGTCCTAGGGCTTCGCTTTCGGATCTCCATGGCCTCCCTGATCCAGCGCTGATGTTTGTTATCTTCTGTGCGGATGACTCTGGCATTCCCCCAGTCCATAATGTGATTTTCTCTTTTGCAGTGGTCTGTTATGGCTGACTTGTAATTTTCCTGTTGTGCCTTTTCTTTTATTGTTTGGGTTTGTCTTGTAGCTGTCTCCTTTTCACACTCTTTCTTATGTTCATTTTTTCTTGTGGTGAAGCTTCTCCCTGTCTCCCCGATGTAGGTTTTATTGCATGATTGGCATGGAATCTCATATATGGTGTTGCATTTGTTTTCCGGATGTATTCTGTCTTTGGGATGAACTGATAGATGTCTGATAAAAAAGAAAAAACTAACCATATCTAATATAAAACATAATGAAGGTAATCGATAAAAGCTCTTAGAACTGCTAGGGCCAACTTGAACCGGGGCGTGAGAGCAGCCAAGCGTGCCTATGGACAGAAAATCCAATCACACTTCACTGACACAAAAGACCCCAGGCGCCTATGGCACGGCATCCAGTCAGGAACCGATTACAGGCCAATCCCCCACCATGTGAGGACAGCACAAACTTCCTAAACTCACTTAACACCTTCTTCAGCTGGTTTGAAGAAAATGACACCACCACACCAACAAAAAACCCTCACTGCTCAGACAATGTAACACTTCACCTGGACCCTGCTGACGTGCAGAGAACCCTTCAAAAGGTGAACCCCAGGAAAGCTGCTGGTCCTGACAATATACCTGGGCATGTGCTTAGAGACTGTGCTGAATCACTTACAGATGTTCTCACAGATATCTTCAACACCTCTCTGAGCCAAGCCATCTTACCAGCATGCTTCAAAGCCACCACCATCATACCGCTACCCACGAAATCCCCAGCCACAACATTGAACGACTACCGGCCCATAGTACTCACTCCCATCATAATGAAGTGCTTTGAAAGGCTGGTCAAGGCCCATATAACATCCAGCCTACCCACCACATTTGATCCATTCCAGTTTGCATACCGTCCCAAACACTCCACTGATGATGCCATAGCAACAGCACTTCACATCAGCCTGGCTCATCTGGAAAACAAAAACAGTTACATGTGGATGCTGTTCATCGACTTCAGCTCCGCCTTCAACACAGTCATCCCACAACATCCAGTGCTATAGGCATCAGCACCCCGCTATGCAACTGGCTACTGGACTTTTTCACCAACAGACCACAGACAGTAAGAGTTGGCAAAAACTCCTCAGAGACCACCATCATGAACACTGAGGTCCCCAGGGATGTGTGCTGAGTCCTCTGCTGTTCACACTGATGACCCATGACTGTTGTGCCAGACCCAACTCTAACCACATCAACAAGTTTGCAGATGACACAACAGTGGTGGGCCTCATCAGCAACGATGATGACTCAGCCTACAGAGAGGAGGTACACCAACTCATCAACTGGTGTGACATCAACAATCTACACCTCAATGTCAATAAAACAAAGGAAATAACTGTGGACTTCAGGAAAAATCACATGTCACACACACCCCTCACTATCAATGGCAGTGCTGTGGAATCAGTGAAAAGCACCAAGTTCCTGGGGGTGCACATCACAGATGACCTGACATGGACAACTAACACCACCTCCCTTGTCAAGAAAGCACAGCAACGCCTCCACTTCCTATGCAGGATGAGGAGAGCCGACCTCCCCCCTTCTGCACTCACCACCTTCTACAGGGGTGCCATTGAGAGCATCCTCACCAGCAGTCTCTCAGTCTGATACGGCAGCTGCCCTGTTGCTGACCAGAAGGACCTACAGAGGGTGGTGAGGACAGCAGAGAAGATCACCAGATCAGCCCAACCATCCATCCAGGACCTATACTTATCCCGCTGTCGCAAAAGAGCCATCAACATCATCAAAGACTCCACCCACCCTGCACACAAACTGTTTACCCTCCTACCATCTGGCAAGCGCTACAGCAGCATTCGTTGCAGGACTACCAGACTCAGCAACAGCTTTTTCCCACAGGCTATCAGACTGCTCAACTCACTCATGAAAACTCCAAGAACATAACCCCCCACACACAAAAGACCAGGAAACTGTCAAAACAGTATACTCAATGTCTATACAATGCTCTTTATATGCACATATGCCAATATTCTTTTTTGCACAAGAACATACAAGTTTACAATACTTATTTATCTCCATGCTCCTATTCTGCACTTTGCACTTTACCATACTGCACCTTGTATTATTTTACCCTTGTACTATTGCACCCCAGTAACATACCTCAAACTTGACTACATTTCTGGACTACATTTCTAGAACTACAATTCTGGACTACATTACCTCAAACTTGACTACATTTCTGGAACTACAATTCTGGACTACATTACCTCAAACTTGACTACATTTCTGGAACTACAATTCTGGACTACATTACCTCAAACTTGACTACATTTCTGGAACTACAATTCTGGACTACATTACCTCAAACTTGACTACATTTCTGGATCATGGTGAATATTCTGGGAACTGTATGCCCACTGTCTGTCTATATGTTGTGTTAATTTGCTTATCTGTTGATGTCTGTGTGCACTTTTATGTTTAGTTGTGTGTCAATTTTTTAATACTGCACATTTGGAGTTTGGGGATACGCAATTTCAATCCTCTGTGTAATTCTGTTACATGGTCTGATTGACAGTAAAGTTCACTTTGACTTTGCTTGTGTGTGTGTCAATGACAGAGAAAACACTGAAAAGTGTTTATGCAAAAAAAAAAAAAAGCAGAGCTTTGTGAAAAGTCACATGTCTCCCAAGTCTTCCTTCTGAGAGAACTGGGTCGCCTGTCATCTCCATAATTCTAAATACATATCCTCATAGTATTATTGGTTTTGGTTTGCTTTTTTTCATAGGCCACTGTTAGTTGCAAATCTCAGATGATTCCTCTCCAACCCACAGTCCCACGTAACCTAGAGTTAACAACAGGGATTTGACAAACATTTGATCTGGGGGATAAAGTTAACATGTAGGGATCCAAATATTTTGTTCTCTGGGGGAAGCCTGAGTGGTGAAAATGAAGACCATCACTTCAGATGTGTTCAGTGTATGGGTTTTGTGATCCTGTGGCACTTTTACAATGTAGTTGTCAACAACTTATTCTTACAAGCTTGTTCTAGGTAAGAATATGTTCAATGTTAGACCTGTATTTTGTGAGAATTTTTTCCAGGCCTTGGAGTTAAAATGGTGGCAGAGACATCTCTTATTAATTCAAATTTAACACGTTTCATGGCAATTCTGACCATGGAAAAGTTGGACCTACCACCATCTAGTGCTTTGTCTGTGTTCATTTTTGGGATCATCACATACTGTTTAATTTTGTTCCTCCACTCCATGTTACTTGTGGCAATTGTTGTAAAAAAGGATCTCCATAAACCTATGTACATACTGCTATTTAATTTATCCATATGTGACCTTTTGGGATCTACAGCTTTTTACCCTCAGCTGGTTTGTAGCATATTGTCTCAGACTCGAGAAATCTCCTACCTTGCCTGTGCCTTACAAGGCCTGTTTATTCACCTATATGGGAATGGATCTCTTTTATTTCTCACTGTTATGTCTTATGACAGATATATTGCCATTTGCCAGCCTTTGAGATATCATAATATAATGACACAAGCTGTTTTGATAAAATTTATCTTCTTGGTCTGGTCTGTAAATTGTACTATGATTGGGACTTCATTTGTGCTCACATTAAGCAAAGAAATCTGCAGGACAAATATAGTGGACACATTCTGCAATAATCCATCATTAATGAGGTTAAGCTGTGAGGATACAAGAGTAGTTAACTACTACGGCTTGTTTACTATCGCTCTTTCCCAAGGCTCTTCCGTACTGATAGTGTCATTAACATATATCAAAATCCTAATTACCTGTCTTTCTACACAACAGAAAAATTCTATAAGGAAGGCAATGCAAACCTGTGGGACACATTTAGTTGTTTTTCTGAGTTTTGAGGTTAATGGATTCTTAGCACTGCTTTCTCACAGGTTAGAAACAGTATCTCCACACTTAAGAAGAGCCTTTGGTGTTTCAATTATTATTTTTCCTCCAATTCTTAACCCACTTATTTATGGATTGAAAACAAGGGAAATCCGACAAACTATATTTAAGTTCTTCAAAAGAAAGATCGCTTCTAGATAACAGTTAATGAAACTACAAGCATGTGTGTATTTTATTTTCTGCAATTTAGCAAATAAATTAAGACAGGCAAAATAACTATTGTGAATTAGTCTGAAATCATGATAAGGAAATTTGTGATGTTGGTGGTGTTAACTCCTTTTTATAACTGGTCCAGTTTTCCTTGAGTCTCACCCTTCCATACCAGTGGATTTGATGTAACAGGGATCATCAGGTCTTACACAAACTTGTGGAGTCCATGAAGTTCAACTGTACGCGGTCATTGAAGTGTGCCAATGGGAGTGTTCCAAAAATTTAGAAATTACAGGATGTAGATCTTACTCATCCTATTATCACCCTACTTTTCAGTGATGTTGTGGCTGATAATGTCATTTGTAATGAGTAATTCAACATTTTGCCTGAAAACTGAAAAGAATACAGCAGAGAAGCATTTCCAGTGGTTTCGGTGGTCTCAGATATTTCATTATATAAATGTAACACACTACAGGAGATGTATTATGTAAAATTAGATGATCTAAAATGTAAAATTATGTAAAATTAGATGATCTAATTTTAACTGTATGATTTTTCTCTTTTATACCTTCGGGGAAACGCCTTGCATGGGTTGCCCATTCGCGTTCTCCCCTTTGGGCTGACTTACTTTATTATGTTTATTTCTTTTTTTTATGTTTATTTTGTAACAGTCCAATAAAGTTGGTAAAAAAAAAAAAAGTATGCTGATGTGCTATTAAAAGGGCATATATTTAGTGTGGTGTCATAAAAAAAAAATTGGCCTGCAATTCATCATCATCATCATGTTCCCCTTTCTGAAGACTCAGCTCCTTGGGGTGCGCCCATGTCAATGAGGCGCATAAAGTTCTCTCTGTCCATCATTTGTCACCTGATCTGCTGGGCATCCATGCCCAACAGTCTTTCGAACCTTGTCCATTTTGAGGACCGCTCGTCAACCAATATCTGTTTTCTGATGTCTGCATTGTCCATCCTGCAGATGTGTGCCAGGTATTTCAGTTGATGAGCAATACAGACAGACTTGATTGATTTAATCCCAGTTATATGGTGGAAATCCGCGTTTGAATATTTGAACCTCCACTCCTGTCTCCCATCATCGCTCATATTACCCACATCCTCATCACTTTGTCGCTTATATCCACCTTTCACCATCTTCCTTAAGAAACCGTTCCAGACCACCTCGCTCTTCGCTAATTCTTTTGCAGTCAGCTCCCATGTCTGAACACTGTATAAGAGTCGGGATCTCACGCAGGCAGTGAGGAACTTTACTCTAGTAGACAGGTGTATACGATGATCTGTTAACACATGTTTGAGCTCGTTCCATTTCTCAAAAGCGGAACCGATTCTAGTACCAAGATTCTGTGTATTGTCGCTTGAGTTTGTGATTGTGTAACCCAGGTATCGGAAACTTCTGACGTTCTTTAGTTTGGTTCCCCCGACATCAACAAGACTCTCTTGGTTCTTGACGGCATGCAATTGTGCAGCTCTTTACAACTGTGCAACTAATTATACATGATCAAGCTAACTATAAGACCTAAATTAAAAAAAAGGATGTTCAATTACCCAAATAGTGCTCAATGATATTATGAATGCCACTATTAACTCAGTAGAGATATTGGAACATTATTTTGGATAATGACACAAAAATTAAATTGATAAAAATCTTAAAATATTATCGTTTATTTGATTATGAGTCCGTCAGTCGCTTATGCGCTTCCATTTATTTATCTCATCTCATTATCTCCAGCCACTTTATCCTGTTCTACAGGGTCGCAGGCAAGCTGGAGCCTATCCCAGCTGACTACGGGCGAAAGGCAGAGTACACCCTGGACAAGTCGCCAGGTCATCACAGGGCTGACACATAGACACAGACAACCATTCACACTCACATTCACACCTACGGTCAATTTAGAGTCACCAGTTAACCTAACTTGTATGTCTTTGGACTGTGGGGGAAACTGGAGCACCCGGAGGAAACCCACGCGGACATGGGGAGAACATGCAAACTCCGCACAGAAAGGCCCTCGCCGGCCACGGGGCTCAAACCCGGACTTTCTTGCTGTGAGGCGACAGCGCTAACCACTACACCACCGTGCCGCCCTCATTTATTTATTTTTTTTGTAAATCATTTGTAAATGTCACTAAAATTTAGCTTAAAATTTACAGACAGTTTTAAAGGCACACCTTACTGATGGTTTAATAAAAATGACCAGATATTTACAATACTATGTACAATCTATGAATTGGATTTTTTTCTTTATTAGCATATTATCTTGGTGTAATTTGATTTACAGAAAAATCTGCATAAGGTCTGAAAACCTTTGTGTCCTGAGCTAGTTTACATTCATGCAGTGGTCTGCATTTTCTGTATCATAACACTGAAGATGATGTCTGTTGTTGTTCATGTTGAAAATCTAATTAAAGCAATTACATCTTGTAACAGGTCTCTTTCTGAGTTTCTATGCCCTTTCCATTGATCACATAATTAAAAAATAAATAAATAAAATAGCCAGAGAGGTATATAGTAAAGCATTTAACTTGGACAGTAGTGGCACAGTGATTAAAGGAGATATGCAGAGCCTTTATTTTTAAATAAATTTCTGAGTGGATAGTCTCTCCATCCTTGACTCTTGTATGCTGCATAAATGGGAATAAAAATATATATATTTGAGAGTTAAAATCAACCGCAGAGTTGGCATTCGAGCTGCCCCGCTGAGCCAGCCAGCCTTGAGTGTGTGACGTCACAGCGGTAACCGGTTTTAAGTCCGAGGCCTTTGACAGGTATGGACCCTTTTCACGTGACATCACGACAAACGCGGCCACCATTTTGGACATGTACTACCAGTAGTTTACCACAGCCAGCAGTGAGGAACGGCAGCAAAGAAAGTGTTTATTTTCAGCAAGACTTCCATCATGCCACTATATTGTTGTGCACCTGGATGTAGTAACCATCAACAAACAAGGCAAGGGTTATCATTTTATCCGATCCCGGTAGATGCTGACCGACGGAGAAGATGGATAGCGGCCATAAACAGGAAAGATTGGCAGCCCTCGGCATACCAGCGCTTGTGCAGTGACCACTTTGTTGGAGGTAAGACGAATAAAATTAGCCAGAAAAGGCATTACATTGTTGTTAACATTCTGTGGCGGCAAGTGTGTAACCAAATAGGCTAAAATAACCCATTGTAACCTCTTTGTTCTTCTGTAGTAGCTATTAGCTAACGACATTAGCTAGCGTTGTGTTCCTTTGCTGTTGGTAGACTGTAGGACAGATCAGAGGCAGTGTCCTACAAACAGCGCTTAATTTGAGGGGGAGCAAGCCGGAGCGCGCTCCGGAACCTCGGGCGTTGGCTCCGGCAGCTATTTACACTGGATCCGGTGATCCGACACCTCTTTTGACTATGTAACAAAAAAAAAACAACAACAAATAATTAAATTAAAAAAATGCAAGTTTATTTAGTGTTAATGTCTGATTTTGATATGTCTTGTTGGTGATTTCTCTCATGAAACGACATCCACAAAATATCTGCAGATGAACTTAATTTGCAGTGTTATTACAAAACATGCCCAGAAGCGCAGCGCCGCACCCCCCTCTTTTTTTCCGCATCGGAGCCACTCATCCTCTGCGCTCCAGGACCTCCCACTTTACAAATTAAGCACTGCCTACAAATAAGTGCTCAAAACAAGAGGAACATGTATTTGTCTCTTAAATCCAGGCCGTTCCCTGTAATCTGTAACAACGGTTGGAGAAAGTAATGGCAAATAGTGAGTGCACAAACCATAGAAGGTAAACTGTACACAGCGCCAGGGCAGTGTGATGGTATGTCTACTTTTAGATTGTGTTAGCTTATCAATGAACACACTCGTCACTCGACGAGTTTCACGTCTTTACGACGGATACTTAAATGTGTGTTAGGTATTATTGTTGCAGTCTAAGCAGTCATTGTAGCAGCTAGATGAGCAAGAACCGAAAGGGTCTGTGCCATAAACCATTATTTCTGGACGGCGTTGCTAATGTGTTGTTACTGTTATTTCTCCCTCTGCTCCCCCTGTAAATGCCCTACGTCGCTGGATAGCGAAGGTGTTTTCTGCATCTCGCTCCTTTTTCTTGTATGTTCTCTGTTTGTCGCCTTCCTCGCATTCAAACCAATTCGAGCCGAAGTCCGCTACATGTCCAAAATGGTGGTCGCATTTACGAAGGTCACGTGACTGAAAAGGGTCTATAGACCAAAGTCATATAAATAAAAATGTATGGTGAAAGTAAGAAATACCGTTACCGACTTGCTCAACTAAGACTGGGGCGGCACGGTGGTGTAGTGGTTAGCGCTGTTGCCTCACAGCAAGAAGGTCCGGGTTCAAGCCCCGTGGCCGGCGAGGGCCTTTCTGTGTGGAGTTTGCATGTTCTCCCCGTGTCCGCGTGGGTTTCCTCCGGGTGCTCCGGTTTCCCCCACAGTCCAAAGACATGCAGGTTAGGTTAACTGGTGACTCTAAATTGACCGTAGGTGTGTTATAACTTATGCAACATATATGTACATGCATGCATTTTCACTGATAAAACGTAAAAGGCTTATTAAATAATCAGATGAACTGAGACAATCACATTCTGAAGCAAATTAAATAATCTTATACAGCTAACTTAAACATACAATACAAGTTACACGTATTAATCTAAATGCAGGTAAACAATGTGGTTTTTATTTTTCACCCAAATGAGAGTCGGAGCTTACCCATCTTGTGTTCTCACTTCTTGAAAGCCGATTGTTTCGAAACAATCTGACTTTCAGTTGTTCGTTCAGTTCTCCGTTCATTCACTTCTTCCACGTAAGGGTGAGATGGTAGCAATATCCAGTTTAGAAATTAGACGGCTGGTCCACTCATTCACTTTTCTTCATACTGTGTATTCCGCCATTACTGCTGGGCTCAGGCAATTACTAAAACCCGGGACGGAATGGGATGTCACCAGTTTTAGCAACAACTGCGGGGAGGTCTCTGCCCGAGCGATATGTCCTGTCCCATTCAATCCCGGGTTTTAGCAACAACCCTCGGTTCACTCTGGGAGAACTGGTGCAGCTGAACTCACTTTCCTTTAAAAAAAAATTAATTAAATAAATAAATACTTTCCTTTTCTTGTCGTTTTCTTTTTCTTTAATTAGTGATGCAGTGCCTAGGCATGCATAACTATTGTTCTTCTGTGTGTTTCTTATTATTATTAGTGAAGCAGAGCCTAGGCTCCCTAGAAATTTTGATTCTTAATAACCCAATAACCGTACATCACACACAGACAAGCAATATATCAAAACGTGCGGCTCGATCGGACTCGGTGTGCTATTACTTTGTTCATCATTCTATGATCCCAAAGTTTCCCATTCATTTCTATGGAATTAATTGAAAAACCACGCACATTTTCAATGTTTTTCAAACCTCCGCTGCTCTGGCATGCTTTCACCTAGAGACATGATTCAAACTTTAAAACGTTGACAAACTTCTCCTGTGTGGATCTGGCATTCAAGTTTTTTGCTAGGTTCTATACTTTTTGATCAGTCACAGATCAAACACCATGATCAAATCTGGAGAAATTCAGACTTTATAATGGGTGTCTATTGCGTTACACACTAGTGGAGCTCTGGAATTTAGAGTGCACTGTAGGCAGCTTGAAAAAACAGCTCTAACGTTCTCATTTAAACTGTGTTTTCAGCCACAACTTTCACTCTACACCCATAATTTTCTCAACAGTAGAAGTCACACTTGTCCTGATTCACACAATGTGTCTACCTGCACATTAGGATTTACAGTTTTTGAATGAGAAGCCTGAAAGTGAGGAGAGGACAGGCACGCTGCCCCATAGACTCCCATTATAAACGTCGCAGTGCTTTTACTGCAAAATCAGAAAAGTCACTTGTTTTTAACTCTCTCTATTGTCCTCATTTTTTACACTACAGACAAAAAAAACTTGTCCAAATCTTTGCAGTTTGAACATTCTTGGACCATGAATGCAGAATAAATCCACCTTCTGCCATGTTGCTGCACCAGCCAAAAACACATCTACGTGGCATAGCGATAAATTAGCTCAAAATGGAGGATCAGAGTTGCAGTCAGCTCTGTGTTTTAGTTTAGCGGAAATGGTGATGAGACCGATAGACTTCCTGCTGTGCCGTCACGGATGTCAAGGTCATTCACTCAGACTGCTACCTATATAAATCACTTTAATTGTAAACATTACTATATTAGATGTTTTGTTAATGCTTAAAACTATTCCTGTGCCATTCTTGAGGTCTCAAGGCATTTATAAACGAAAGTGAGTCCATGGCTCTGCGTATATGCTTCTGAGCTCTGATCAGTATTGGGGTGGGTTTCCCAAAAGCATGGTAGCACAAAGATCATTGTTAAATGGTAGAGCGAGCATCACAATGAACACTCTCTCCTAGTTAAGATGCTCTTAGTGTTAAGAGGCTTTTGGGAAACCCACCCCTGATCTGTCACTTGCCGTAACACTCAGCTTCTCCAGGGTGTTGTATCATAGCCAACCCTGCATGAAGATATGGGGTTGGCTCTTCTCTAGCCTGATTTTTGCATGACACAAAGTGTGATTAGCACATTCTGCCTTACCAGACATGTAAATCAACCCTATGAATCCTGCCCAATGTGCCAGGGATCCTCTTTGGACCTACTGCTGACAGTCTCTAGAAAGAAAAGTGCAGGTTTCAGAATCAACAAAACCAGCAACACTGTACCTTGTTCTAATGCACACACACTCCACAGGCACAGACATGTACATGTATGGCAATTTAAACAGAATTGAGTGAACTTGGAGCTTTCTATGCACAGTGCACTCCCTCCAGTGATAGACAGTAGGACGCGTAGCTGTTTTTGTTCTTTAATATATTTCCTTTGCATGTGTCCACTTCAAATTTACACATAATGGACCTCATTTATCAATATTAGTCAAATTGTGTAAATGTTTGCATCAGCCATACTGAAGTAAAATCTCCCAGATTTACAAAGGTTTCAGAAGAGCTGATATTCTTCTTACTCAAGTACATATGTTGATCAACTGCAAGGTGAAAACCGGGTTCCTGACACAACTCATTTGGATGTCGTCACACCAATAAAACTCCATAAAACTTTCAGAGCACAGACAGCTGAGAGCACAAAATGAACAATCAAAGCCTGAAAAACAAAATTTCATAAAATTTATTCTGAGTGTTTGAATGAATGATCAGAAAAATTTGGGACAGTATGTTGAAATTATAACTGAAAACAATGATTTGTAAATAATCTTTCACCACTTGAACTCAAAACAATACAAGAACACATTATGTGATGTTTTAACTCATGAATTCTATTTATTTATTTATTTTTAAATAAAAATTTCAGTTTTGATTCTTGCAACACATTCAAAAAAAAATTGGGACAGTAAAGCATTGACCACTTTACAATGTTCCCATTCCTTCTCACAACACTTAAAAGATGTTTAGGGACTGAAGACACCAAGTGATGAAATGTTTCAGGTGTTCTTTTGTCCCGTTCTTCCTGCAAACAGGTCTTAAGGTGTGTAACAGTACGCGGTCGTCATTGTTATATTTTTTGTTTCAAAAGTTTCCACACATTCTCTATTGCAAACAGAGGTGACATGCACCCGCTTCTTCTGCAGTCATTCCTTTGTAATATGTGCAGAATGTAGTTTTGCAATGTCTTGTTGAAATCTCCCTGGAAAAGATTGTCTTGAAGACAGCATATGTTGCTCCAAAATCTCATTGTACTTTTCTGCATTAATGCTGCCATCACAGAAATGTAAGTTATCTTTGCCAAGGGCACTGACACAACCCCATACCATGACAGACCCTGGCTTTTGGACTTGTTGCTGGTAATAGCATGGATGGTCCTTTTTGTCTTTGGTCCAGAGCACATGGCCTCTATTTCTTACAAAAAAAGCATGAAAGATGGACGGGAAGGAGCTTAGAGTTGAGGGTAGGAACACTGAATGTGGGAACATTGGCAGAGTGAGAGAGTTAGCAAGTATGATGGAAAGAAGGAAGTTGGACATTTTGTGTGTGCAGGAGATGAGGTGGAAGGGAAGCAAGGCAAAGAACATTGGAGGTGGATGCAAGCTGTTTTATTATGGAGTCAATGGAAAGAGAAATGGTGTTGGTATTGTTTTGAGGGGAGAGTTGGTCAACAGTGTGATTGATGTGAAGAGGGTGTCAGATAGAGTGATAGGCATGAAGTTGGAGATTAAAGGAGTGGTAATCAATGTTGTGTGTGCATACATGTCAACCTATACGGAATGTCCGTATTTTATACGGATTTGATTCAATAAACGTAGTATACGGGCGTACAAATAAAGTTATACGCATTCTTTAAAAAAACTTCAATATTTATTTAGAGCTATAATCAATTCCCACGATGATAAAAGAGCGCATAACATTTACAAACGTACTGTACACCACAGAAAGCACAAACAGCCAGTAAAGAGTCTTATAAAATCGCACGTTATCTTGTGGTAGTGAGACTTCGTTCCACTTCTGATCATGCGCACACCATATCGCGAGAATCCCGCCAACCGGGAAGTAACATTTTGTTTGAAAAGCGTATTTCCACCTGAGCGACTTTCAATAGCGACTGAAAAGATTCTGAATGGGCACTCCGGCAAGATCAACACAGACACTTGCTGTGACATGCAGCCTAGTGAGATATTGGTGCAGACTGCTAAAAAAAGCTGTCATGGAGTACAATTCAGAACATTAGAGTGACACTTTGTGTTTTTGTCAAACATTGGAGCTTTGTATTCATTCTGAAGGTTTATTGTTATTAATATTGAATAAAAAGTAACTTGGATATATCATTGTTAATTATCATTCAAATTTTAGGTAAATTATTTTAATTTGCATCTTATACGGATTTTATCAGGGAAATACAGATTTTGGAGGTTGGTTATACAGGTTTGATTGACCAAAGGTTGACATGTATGTGTGTGTGTATGCCCCACAGGTTGGATGTGAGAATGAAGAGAAAGAGTCTTTCTGGGAAAAGATGGATGAAGTGGTAGAAAGTATACAGAGGGAGGAGCATGTGCTGATAGGAGCAGATTTCAATGGACATGTTGGCGAGGGAAACAGAGGAGATGAGGGCGTGATGGGCAGATATGGTGTGAGAGAGAGAAATGTGGATGTGCAAATGGTGGTTGATTTTTCAAAGGGGATGAATTTGGTAAGAGTCAATACATACTTCGAGAAGAAAGAGCAGCACAGGGTGGCATTTAAGAGTGGAGGAAGATCTACACAGGTGGACTACATACTCTGCAGAAGGGGTAACCTGAAGGAAATTAGAGACTGTAAAGTGATGGCAGGGGAGAGTGTAGCTAGACAACATCGAGTGGTCGTGTGCAGGATGAGCTTGAAAGTGAAAAAGAGGAAGCATGAAATAGTGGAGCCAAAGATTAAGTGGTGGAAACTAAAAGAGATTGATCATCAGAAGGAGTTTAGGGAAGAAATGAGATGAGCATTGAGTGGTAACGGAAGTCTGCCAGAAGATTGGGATACTACTGCTATAGTAGTAAGAGAGGCAGCAAGGAAGGTGCTAGGGTGGTCATCGGGAAGGAGGAAGGAAGACAAGGAGACATGGTGGTGGAACAAAGAAGTGCAGGGATTTATAAAAGAGAAGAGGCTAGTTAAGAATAATTGGGGCAATCAGAGAGATGAGGAAAGCAGGCAGTTATACAGAGAGATGAGACAGAAGGCAAAAAGAGCAGTAGCGAAGGCGAAAGCAGATGCATACCAGGAGCTGTACACAAGGCTGGAGACCAAAGAAGGAGAGAAAGACCTGTACAGACTAGCTAGGCAGAGAAACAGGGAAGTGAGGGATGCACAGCAGGTAAGAGTGATGAAAGATGTAAATGGAAATGTGCTGACAAACAAAGAGAGTGTATTAAGAAGGTGGAAAGAGTACTTTGAGGATTTATTAAATGAGGAGAATCCAAGAGAGAAAAGGTCAGAGTCATTGGAGACAGCAAATCAGGAAGCAGAGTTGGTTACTAAGGATGAGGTGAGGGTAGCCATTAAAAGAATGAAGACTGGGAAAGCAGTCGGACCAGATGGTATCCCAGTTGAGGTTTGGAGATGTTTGGGTGAGACGGCTGTGGAGTTCCTAACGAGATTGTTTAATAAGATCCTAGAGAATGAGAAAATGCCAAATGAACGGAGAGTGTGCTAGTCCCAATACACAAGAATAAGGGAGACGTACAGAGCTGCAGTAACTACAGAGGGATAAAATTGATGAGCCACACCATGAAGTTATGGGAAAGGGTATTGGAGGCGAGATTGAGAAGAGAGGTAGCAATCTGTGAACAGCAGTACGGGTTTATGCCAAAGAAGAGCACGTCGGATGCAATTTTTGCTTTAAGAATGTTAATGGAGAAGTACAGGGAAGGGCAGAGAAAGCTACATCGTGTGTTTGTAGACCTGGAGAAGGCATACGATAGATTGCCAAGAGATGAGTTATGGTATTGTATGAGAAAGTGTGGAGTGAATGAGAAGTATATCAGAGCGGTGCAAGACATGTATGAGAACAGTGAAACAGCAGTGAGGTGTGCAGTTGGAATGAATGAATGGTTCAAGGTGAAGGTGGGACTACATCAAAGATCTGCTTTGAGTCCTTTCTTGTTTGTCATAGTGATGGATAGCTTGATGGACGAAGTGAGGCAAGAGTCACCATGGAACATGATGTTTGTGGATGATGTTGTGATCTGTGGTGAAAGTAGAAAGGAGGTTGAGTTGGGTTTGGAGAGATGGAGGTATGCATTGGAATGAAGAGGAATGAAGGTGAGCCATAGCAAAACAGTATACATGTGCATCAATGAGAATGGCGATGAGAGTGTAGTGAAGATGCAAGGAGTAGACGTAAAGAAAGTTGGTGAATTCAAGTACCTGGGGTCAACTGTGCAGGAAAATGGGGGCTGCGATAGTGAGGTGAGAAAGAGATTGCAGGCAGGGTGGAGCAGTTGGAGAAGGATTTCGGGAGTCATTTGTGATGGGAAAGTCCCAGCAAAAGTGAAAAGTAAGAATTATAAGACAGTAGTGAGACCAGCTGTGATGTATGGATTGGAGACCGTACCCTTAACGAAGAGACAGGAGGCAAAGTTGGAGGTGGCGGAGTTGAGGATGTTAAGGTTTGCAATGGGAGTGACAAGGTTGGACAGGACAAGGAACAAGCACATCAGAGGGATAGCACATTTATGAGAGCTTGGGAATTAAGCTAAGAGAGATGAGACTGAGATGGTACGGGCACCTGAGAAGAGATGCAGAGCATGTCGGAAGGAGAATGCTGAGGATGGAGCTGCCAGGCACACGAAAACGAGGAAGGCCAAAGAGGAGATACATGG
Organism: Neoarius graeffei; assembly: GCF_027579695.1. NCBI lineage: Eukaryota > Metazoa > Chordata > Actinopteri > Siluriformes > Ariidae > Neoarius > Neoarius graeffei. Next base: position 57,325,754 of record NC_083585.1, on the reverse strand, counting down.
ATGTGGTGAGAGAGGACATGAAAGTGGCAGATGTGGTAGAGAAGGATGTGGAAGACAGGGAGCAATGGAGATGAAAGATCCTCTGTGGCAACCCCTAATCGGGAGCGGCCAAAAGAAGAAGAAATACTAATATGAATATTTTTCATATCTCTCTTCATATATTTTAGGACACATTATCTGTTATATTTGAATAATGCATTTTTATTCAGTTACACCCCTAGTATACAGTTGAATTTGCATAAGAATTTCTACTATAGTTCTATTAAATAAATAAAGGCTAAAGGGCTTGGTACCTAGCTACCATCTCAAACTCCGTATGAACAAATATGTACACATCTATTTCTCACATTTCAAAGTACTTTTGATATTTTATCACAAAATTACTACCTAAGCAATTTACAATATAAAATATGAGAAAGGTACCATCTCTCACAATTTACGGTGGAAAACATTTGCCAGTGCCTGTATAAGGTAAGTGAATCCTGATGAAAATATTTGAGTGATACAAGCTTCATAATTTCAGAATGCTAGCCAGCATGTTACACCACCATGTGGCAGATAGTACATCTGCAATAATTAAATGACATGTTTGAGAAAGGCATGATATAAATGTAACTTATTATTTATTATTTTTAGGCTGGACCTAAAATATCACAGGTAGAGACATGCCAGAGACATGCAGATACTTGAAAGAGCCCCAAGTATACCAGCCTTGTATTCCCATGAGCTATTCTATGAGTTGTTCTGTCCTATTTCTTTCAAACATTTTCTCTATTTTTTTCTACATAAGAGATCCTGCGGGCGGCACGGTGGTGTAGTGGTTAGTGCTGTCACCTCACAGCAAGAAGGTCTGGGTTCAAGCCCCGTGGCCGATGAGGGCCTTTCTGTGCAGAGTTTGCATGTTCTCCCCGTGTCCGTGTGAGTTTCTTCCGGGTGCTCCGGTTTCCCCCACAGTCCACAGACATGCAGGTTAGGTTAACTGGTGACTCTAAATTCACCAAAGGTGTGAGTGTGAATGGTTTTCTGTGTCTATGTGTCAGCCCTGTGATGACCTGGTGACTTGTCCAGGGTGTACCCCGCCTTTCGCCTATAGTCAGCTGGGATAGGCTCCAGCTTGCCTGTGACCCTGTAGAACAGGATAAAGTGGCTAGAGATAATGAGATGAGATGAGAAGAGATCCTGCAGATCATGTTGTCTAGCAATCCAACCACATGCTCAATGGATCTCATCCCTTACACAATGATCAAGCCCATCTTGGAAGACCTCATGCCCTTCATCCAGTTCACTGCAAATGGCTCCATAACATCTGCTTATCTACTTACTGACTGACTTATACCCCTTCTAAAGAGGGGTTAGACCTATTGTGAAAAAGCCAACACTAGGCACCTCAGATATCAGTAACTCCCAAGAAGTATCTTTTTTCCTTTTATTTCAACAATTATTGAAATTTTTAAACTTAATGTTGCATACAATCAGCTAACGCTATAGCTCACCCAGAACAACCTTTAAGATCCTGACCAGTCTGCCTTCAATGTGACATACTCCAGAGAATCTATCTTTGTGGCTGTACTTGATAATCTTCATGGAACTAGATCAGAGAAATGGATATTTGTCCTCTTTATACTTGAGAATATTGTCAATCACAAGAATCTCCTGTCCTTTCTTATGACTTCTGGAATTACTTGTATAGCATGGTGGTGGTGTGCTTCTTACCAAGAGGTAAAGTCAAATGAGATGACATGGAGGGGCTCATCATCTGCATCTCTCTGCTGATTCTTTGTTTACTCAATGTGGTCATATCATCATCATATGGTTTTTCATAACACTGCTATGCTGACTGAGTATTGATTATAAAATACTACTATTGACCTTTAAAGCACTGAATGGTCTCACTCCACAGTACCTGAGTGAACTTCTGGTCCTCTATAACCCGCCACGCCTACTTGGATCAAAGGGTGCAGGCTATCTGCTGGTACCTTGTATAGTGAAGGCTACATCAGGAGGCAGAGCCTTTTCTTACAAAGCCCCACAGTTATGGAACAGCCTTCCAAGTAATGTTTGGGAATCAGACACAGTCTCAGCATTTTAGTCTAGGCTGGAAACATATCTGTTTAGTCAAGCCTTTTGTTAATGGTGTTTATGAGGTAAAGGAGTAGATCTGGAGGGTCCTCAGACATAGAGTGTTTTGGTAAACTGGGATGTCTGGATGCTGTCAGTCCCCACTTGCTTGCTCACTTGAGTTTTTTGACGGTGTAGTAGCTGGCTGCTTTATGTCCCTGGCTGCTTTATGTCCCCTCATGCCTGTGCTACCTTCTGGCTCTCCCCTTTTAGTTATGCTGTCATAGTTAGTTTTGCCGGAGTCCCTGCTTGTACTCAGTGCAATATGTATACTGTTCCTACTTACAGTATTCAGGTGACATTGGGCATACCTAACAACCTTTTTTTCTCTCTCCCCCCCATCTGTCCCTCTGAGTTACATGTTGGTCCTGGGATCGAGATGCTGACCTCTTCTGCTCCTCAGACCTGTCTGATCCATCCTGGTGCCCTGTGTCTGGTTGGAGTCTCATCACATCGCTCCTGTGGAGGACGGCCCCATGTGGACAGTTGAAAGTCACATTTGGAGGATGCTCTGGACACTTACAGTAATGCTTTTATGGCTGAGGACTACAGTTGACTTACTAACTTTAGGACTGGAGTTGTCATGAACAGGTTTGCACTCAAGTTTTCATCAATGAAGAGTTATAACATCAATGAAACTGACTTCATGTTAAAACTGTTAATGTTATAGTCATCTTGTCTGTTGTTGCCCATATGAGGATGGGTTCCCTCTTGAGTCTGGTTCCTTTCGAGGTTTCTTCCTCATGTAGGCTGAGGGAGTTTTTCCTTGCCACCATCGCCACAGGCTTGCTCATTGGGGAAAGATTAGGGATAAAATTAGCTCATGTTTTAAGTCGTTCAAATTCTGTAAAGCTGCTTTGCGATAATGTTTATTGTTAAAAGCACTATACAAACAATCTTGACTTGACTTGAGACTAAACTCATCTCCTTTCCTCCATCAGACATGTATGTTTCACATGGTCAAAAATGTGCCTCAGAGTCTCATCTCACATCTGACCCAGTGGGAAATCCCCTGAGGGATTCCCCAAGGAGTGAGGAGGTGCGGTGCCCTCCCCCCTCCCTGTGTCATCATGGTGTGGCGCTGACATGGACAGCCCTGGGACCGCCTCCCCAGCCAATGTTGCAGCAGGATTCCCCCGTGACATACTAATATACCGTACATACTAATGCAGGACCCATCCACTACTTACTGTTTTATTAATGTTCTCAACCCCAGCCAATCTGTTCCCAGGATAAGTGAATGTGTAAGGCTCAGACAAACTGCCACGTCCACACTATGCTTTTCTCTCTGGAAATGAATTGTGATGGGTATTAGCAGATATTTGTGAACATCCCCGTATACACACCTCACCTTCACCAATCGTGTATTTCCCAGTGCCCTGCATTGAATCAGGCTTTGGCACATGGAGATCTGATAACCAGAATCCACCAAAGCCTGGCGTGTACCCTTTGAATACTCACAGAGATGCAGTATGTTCCTGCTCAATTGGGGGAAGCCTGCAGCACATCAGGAATATGAATCAGACATCCTGCCCCTTTGCAGAAATACTCCATCCATCCATCCATCCATCCATCCATCCATCCATCCATCCATCCATTATCCATAACTGCTTATCTTGTGCAGGGTCGTGGCCAAGCTAGAACCAATCCCAGCTGACTATGTGCGAGAGGCCAGACCCTGGACAAGTTCATCGCAGAGCTGACACATAGAGACAAACAACCATTCACACCTATGGTCAAATTAGAGCCACCAATTAACCTAACTTGCATGTCTTTGGACTGTGGGGGAAATTGGAGCACCCGGAGGAAACCCACGCAGTTGGAGAACATGTGGAGAACATGCAAACCCCACACACAAAGGCCCCTGTTTGCCACTGAGTTCAAACCCAGAACTGTCTTGCTGTGAAGTAGCAGTACTAACCACTACACCACCATGCCGCCTGCAGAAATACTGATTCTGGGAAATTCCAGCCTTCTTGCTGCATCAAAAGTCTGGCCAGACTTGCTCCTGATTTCTGTGGGCACAGGTGGGTCCACCTGGTGAGAAAGAGAGGGGTTAGTGGCGACACTGACACAGGAGGAGAAAGGGGTGAAGAGGCATGAAGTAAGACATGAGTGTGGGGAGTGGGTTTCAGGAGAGTTGGCCCCCATTTCTGTGGAGCTGGGTTAGGGGAGGGTTGAGGAGAAAAAGGGGGAGAGAAAGAGAGAGAAGCTATGGGAGTGCCTGCTCCCGGAAACGCCACCAGATGGTCCTCAGCCAACTCGATCGCTCTGTCCAGCAATGCAGGGTGGTGGCACTGGACTCACTCTGCTGTTCCTATAGGCAGCCAAGCGATAAACTTCTCCAGTGTGACTGCGTCAATGCCTGACTCCCTCAACATCAAAATCTTCTTCCCGAGCCACTGCTAGCAGGTGTCCTGGAACTGCTGGCTGTAGGCAGATTGCCAACCAGCTTCCTCCATGGTCAGCATGCAGAAGCGCTGCTGGTGTTGCTCGGGGGTGCATCCGGGATGCTACAGGATTGCATGCTTCAGGTCACTGTACTCCAGCCTGCTGTCAGTGGGCAGTTGCTGAGCTGTGAGCTGCACTTCGCCCATGAGGGGTGGCAGTAGGCAACTGGTGCTGGTTGTGTTGGGTGGTGGCGAGGGCATGGACAAATTAATTGAGTGGCAAGGACTCCATGAGGGCATTATGTTCCTCAGGCCTGGGTTTTGGCACCAGTGTAACATTTATCTAAGGTGGGATAATGAGGAACTGGGAGGCAGGCTTGAAGAATGGGTGTGTTTATGGGTGAAGTCCAAAGACATGCAGTTAGGTTAACATGGCTTGGCCTTGGGCTGAAGTGCCCTTGAATGGCAGCGTGCATGTACGCAGTGGCTTTGCTCTCTGATGATGAACTAAATTTCATTGTACATTTGTGCAGTGACAATAAAGGCTTTCTATTCTATTCTATTCTGTTGTACTTTTCACTTTTCACTGACTGCTAAATTCATAAGCACAAGCACAGTGTTGGGTGGCTCAGCTTTCTTTCTCATAACTGGTTATCTGAATGACACACAGAGACACACATTGAGAGACAGCCAGTAATTAGACACAGGTGTAACTCATAACATGTTACCTGCTGGTTCAACCTGACTCCTCATCGTTCACAGCCAATGCTTGACCACACCCTTGCTGCCACGCATGTGTAAGGAAAGAATCTAAATATTGTGCAAAAAATATGGTTAAAACATGTCCTGTCACAGTAATATTCTGCAAATCCCTGTATTTTTTGTTAAAAAAAAATCACAAAACAAACCAAATCAGAACATAGGTTCACAACACAGAACTCCCTTTAGCCACTGAATTCCAGCATAGAAGCAATGGTTTTCAGTACAAAAAACATTATTTTTGACATGTTCTGTAGGTTACACTGGATAAAATATTCTTTCTATACTTTTATATGAACTTTACCTTACTATTACTATTAATAATAATGACAACAATAACAATAATGTTATCAACTAGTGTCTGGTTGTTAATACATTGGTCAGTCGGACAGACGGTAGGTCGGTCGGTCTCTCTCTCGCTCTCTCTCTCATCACAAGCTCCTCCTGAGATACAAGTGATCCTGACCTAACCGATCCATCCTGATGATGGTTTTCATCACCTGCAAACCACTCACTGCTGCTGAGGATGGCTTCACATAGACATCCTAAATATCAGTAAGATTACTGTGGATGGTACTACTGAGAAACCATAAAGATGCCTTAGGACTGCTTTTGCGACAAAAAGTTTTGCAATCGACTCTATGTGCTGACTTTGTTGATCTTATTATCTGGTGATGTGCAGATTCAGCCAGGTCCTAACACAGGTAATTCATGCGGAGTGTGCCAGAAAACTGTCAAGGACTCTCAGGCTGCCATATGCTGTGATGGCTGTGATACATGGTCACATCGTAAGTGCATCGGAATGTCAATACGTGAGTACCGTGTACTTGGTGACACAAATAGTGAATGGTTTTGCTACCAATGTATGACAGTGCCATTTACGGACTCTTTCTTTGATGACTTCTGTCATGAATCACTACGATCTCATTCCCAAGACAACACATGTTATCATGACGCAACCGTAACAACGCTCGATTCTAATCAGATGAACCCCAGCTATGAGTGTCTGCGTGGGAAGGGGCTGAATATAGCACATCTGAATGTTCGCAGCCTTATACCCAAGCTCGACGAACTTAGGACTCTCGCTATCAATACAAGACTTGCTGTAATTGGAATAACAGAATCCTGGCTGGACGACAGCGTTACAGACTCTGAAGTGGAAATACCGGGATACGAAATAGTGCGACAAGACAGGGACAGACAAGGAGGTGGAGTATGTGCTTACGTACGTAATGACATTGTATTCAGTGTTCACCATGATCTCTCAAGTGACTTAGAGACTATTTGGATCGATCTATTCCCACCAAAGACTAAACCTATCCTTATTGGAATTTGCTACAGACCACCAAGAAATACAGACTTTTTTGAGAAACTGTGTCAAGCTTGCCTTTCTAGTGACCTCATTGTGGACAATGAATGTGTTATTTTAGGTGATTTTAACGTTAACTATGACAATCAGAACTCAGATTCACTGTTCAAGTCACTGAAATGTTTTATGTCCACGTTTGACCTGCAGCAAATAATCAGTGTTCTAACAAGAGTGACCAATACATCATCTTCTATATTGGACCTCATCTTTGTGTCTGACTCTCAGAAAATCAGTCAGTCAGGTGTATTGGACTTGTGCATAAGTGATCACTCTATGATATACTGCACAAGGAAAACCAAAAAGGCTTCGATCAATGACCATAAGACTATCCACACAAGATCCAACAAGAATTATAGCAAAGAACTGTTTGATGAGATGCTTTCATCTGTAAGCTGGCAAGAAGTATATGACAGTAATTGTGTTGAAAATGCTTGGTGCACTTTCAAAAATCTATTTATGTCTGTTGTGGATAAAATAGCGCCGCTCAAAACTATCAGAGTAAAACAAAGAACTGCACCCTGGATGCATGGAGAATTGTTACGGTGTATCCATGAACGAAACTGTGTATATCGCAAATTCAAGAGGTCAAATCAAACACAGTGTTATAATCAATTTGTCTGTCTCCGTAACAAAGTCAACTTGCTAAAGAAATCTGCCAAATCAGACTACATAGCCAGTAAAATAGACGAACACAAACAGAACCCAAAGAAAATGTGGCATGTTTTAAAAAATTTAGGAACATCATCCAAAAGCCAAATAAAGTCAGAAAACATTGGTCTCAATATTGACAACACAGTATGCAGTGACAAAGCCAAAGTTTCTGAATGTTTTAACCAATATTTTACTTCAATAGCTTCTAATCTTGTTAACAAACTGCCTCAAAGTTCAGGTTTATTTGGCAAATCCTACATTGATTCATTTTACCAAGATAAAGTTACAAACAGTTTTACTTTTAAAAATATCTCTGCAGAAGTTGAAAGGATCTTGACTACTCTTAACCCAAGCAAGGCTACCGGTTTGGATAATATTTCCCCATGTTTTATGAAAGACGGAGCCAAGCTTATCTCGTCACCTCTTGCACATATTGTGAATTTATCACTGACATCTGGCATCATCCCTCTTGATTTTAAAAATGCAAAGGTGACCCCTCTCCACAAGAAAGGTTCCAAAACAGATCCTGGCAACTACCGCCCCATATCGATTCTCAGCACTATGTCAAAATTACTTGAGAGAGTGGTATACAATCAACTTAGTGAACATCTCTCTCAGAATAATCTTATCTATCAGTTCCAGTCTGGTTTCAGGTCCTCATATTCTACTGAGACCTGTTTGATCCACCTTTGTGACTACATCAAATCTGGAATGGACGAAGGCAAATATGTTGGTATGGTTCTGCTGGATCTCCAAAAAGCCTTTGATATGGTGGATCATGAAATTCTTCAGCTGAAATTTCAAGCAATGGGTCTTGATAATTCAGCATTGGACTGGTTTAGCTCTTATATGGAGCCCAGACAGCAAGTTGTAGAGATAGGTGGCACCCTGTCTAATCCAGCAAGTATTACATGTGGGGTGCCCCAAGGGTCAATATTAGGACCACTGCTGTTTCTCATCTATGCCAACGATATTACCTCTGCTGTTACATGCAAATTGTTACTATACACTGACGACTCTGCCCTTATTGTGGCTGATAAGAGTGTAGAGGTAATAGAGCATAGATTAAGTAGGGAAATGAATTTGATCAGGGAATGGCTGACCGACAATAGATTATCCCTACATTTGGGTAAGACAGTGTCCATCCTCTTTGCTTCAAAAAAGAGGCTATGCAATTTTAAAACCATTCAGGTGCAATGTGCTGGCAATGTTTTATCCAGCGCTTCTGAAGTGAAGTACTTAGGTCTAACTTTAGACCAATCCCTAAATGGAGATGGCATTGTGGACAAAATAGTCAGTAGATCTAATGCCAAACTAAAGTTTCTGTATAGACAGGCTGGCAACCTGAGTCTAGACACTAAGAAACTTCTTACTTCAGGCCTACTACAAAGTCACTACGACTACGCCAGCACAGCATGGTATTCTGGCACAAATAAAAGGAGCAAGTCACGGCTCCAGTGTGCACAGAATAAAATCATCAGGTTTATTTTGAATGCACCATTCAGAACACACATAGGAGCTGATGAATTTAGACGGGTCAGTATGTTGCCAGTTGATTTTAGATCCAAACAACTCAAAGCCCATATGATGTTCAAAATTAAAAATTCCTTAGCGCCTCAATACTTGTCTTCTGCAATTCAAAATGTTACTCATAACTACAGTACAAGATCCAGTCACTCTTCTCTTCAGCTCCCCCGGTGTGGTCCTTTTGGAAAAACTTCTTTTCTGTACACTGCAACCAAAATTTGGAATGAACTACCATCAGAAATAAAATCAGTAGAAAATCTTCCCCCGTTCAAGAAGAAGGTAAAACAGTACTTTTTCAACATTCTATTTGATGAGGAAGCAGCAGATTATGTGTATTTTTAGTTTCTATATTTTTTAATTTCATTCTTTATTTATTATTATTTTAATTATTATTATTTTTATTATTATTATTATTATTATTATTATTATTATTATTATTATTATATTATGTGGTTTTTTTTCTTTTTCTCTTTTGCTTTTCTTGTTTTTCTATTATTATTAACATTATCAATATTGTTCAGTATTATTTGTTATGGTATTAGTTTTCACATTTTTGCTATGCTTCCCCATGATATTCAGTTATACAGTATTGTCAATTTTTTTTTAATTTTATTATTTTTTAATTGTGTGTAGCTATTTTTTGTCTATGATAAGGGACCACAATGGAAACAAGTTTTTATGCTTTTTTGTGTCATCCCTGCCACACCTGTACCGTTTTTTTATTGTACGTTTATGGCAAAATAAACAAATTAAAAAAAAAATCAAGTTTCCATCATTGAATAGATGATAACTTCAACAAAATAGATTTCAAGTTCAAACTAAAATTAAATTCAGAAATAACTCTGATGCTCATATTCATAAGTTGCTTATAAGTTTTGGTTACACAATTGCATTTTTTGTTTGTTTTTACTCATTACGGATACATTTAATATTTATATCTAGAATGTTCTGTAAAGCAGGGCGGCATGGTGGTGTAGTGGTTAGTGCTGTCACCTCACAGCAAGAAGGTCCGGGTTCGAGCCCCGTGGCTGGTGAGGGCATTTCTGTGTGGAGTATGCATGTTGTCCGTGTGGGTTTCCTCCAGGTGCTCCGGTTTCCCCCACAGTCCAAAGACATGGAAGTTAGGTTAACTGGTGACTCTAAATTGACCGTAGGTGTGAATGTGAGTGTGAATGGTTGTCTGTGTCTATGTGTCAGCCCTGTGATGACCTGGTGACTTGTCCAGGGTGTACCCTGCCTTTCGCCCGTAGTCAGCTGGCATAGGCTCCAGCTTGCCTGCGACCCTGTAGAACAGGATAAAGTGGCTAGAGATAATGAGATGAAATGTTCTGTAAAGATGCTTTGTAACAATATCTGTTGTTAACAGTGCTAGATGAATTGAATTGAATTGAATTTCTTTTTCAGGGCATTCCAAATCTATGGCCTATGCCCAGTGTTTGTGCACTGGCTCTGTTTGATGATTTTTCCTTCTTTTCACAGCTTCAGAATGACTTGCTTTCACCCATAAACACATCTCTGGTCTTTGTTCAGTTATCCTTTTCAACAAATAATGCAGTCTTCAAATGTGAAACCAAGAGCTCAAACCAAGAGTTGACATTTGGAGCAATTAATTGTTAATACAATCAATATTACATGGCATATCTGGGCAAGAAACATGTGTCAGTCAGATGTTCCAGTATTTTTTGATCACTTGGAACACCAGTGGGTTCAAACAGAAGGTGCTGTATTCTGACGAAGGTTTTTTTGTTGTTGTTTTGTTTTTAACACAGCTAGATGTAAATATTAGGAAATTCTCATCTCATCTCATCTCATCTCATCTCATCTCATCTCATTATCTCTAGCCGCTTTATCCTTCTACAGGGTCGCAGGCAAGCTGGAGCCTATCCCAGCTGACTACGGGCGAAAGGCGGGGTACACCCTGGACAAGTCGCCAGGTCATCACAGGGCTGACACATAGACACAGACAACCATTCACACTCACATTCACACCTACGCTCAATTTAGAGTCACCAGTTAACCTAACCTGCATGTCTTTGGACTGTGGGGGAAAACGGAGCACCCGGAGGAAACCCACGTGGACACGGGGAGAACATGCAAACTCCGCACAGAAAGGCCCTCGCCGGCCATGGGGCTCAAACCCGGACCTTCTTGCTGTGAGGCGACAGTGCTAACCACTACACCACTGTGCCGCCCCTATTAGGAAATTAAAACTGAAATTCTGATCTATCATCTCATATTCACCTTTTGTTTCAGTACATTCAGAGGGGACTATAGATTCAAAACACATAATAAACTGTGATTTTCAGTAGAAAAACATTTTGACAAAAAGCCAAGTTTCTCTGGATCAAAGCTTCTTCCAAATGACTAAATCACATGTACAGTTCAGTTTTAACAAAAAGCAATAATGTTAAACAGTATCTTTCATCAGTATGTAAAATGTTAAATTACTTTAATTGTGTCATATTTTAAGGTCACTTAATCTTCATGTAACACAACAACAATTTGAATTTGGTAAATCTGGTGAAGGATGACTTATGAAAATCATTCTGAAAGAAATTATTAAATTATAAAAGAAAGATTTTGGGTGTTTGATAAAACAACAATGAAAAATTATGGGATAGCCTGTACATAATTTCCTGCCCTAAATTCAGTATATAGTAATTTTTATGAAACTACTTGGGCAGAAAGCACCTTTAGAATTGCCTCTAAAATCTTATGAACCAGCTAGTAACAGTTACAAATGTACATAAGTGACATTTACAAATGTTGAAGAAATAGGATAGGCAAAAGATATATCCATCATCAAATAACTGAAACAATATAATTTCCTGGCCTGTGAGAAATAATGTTTAAATGACTATAGTATACTGTGATAATACTGATATTCATAACAGCACAGAGCATTATTTCAATGATTGAATAAGGAACAGTATCAAATTTACTCATGATATAAGGGTTACATAAATTTACTCAGCAACAGGAGTAGATTGAATTTAATAAACCAAATAGATATTACATCATTAAATTAGTGCATAATTTCAGATACTTTTAGCATGGTTATTATTTGATGAAAATAAAAATATTCAAAGAAGAATGCACATATGCTTTTGGTTTTGTTTCCTATTAGACAGAAGAAATCTTTCTTTGGAAAAACTTAAAAATTGTTTGCTGAATTTCCCTTGTTTTCAACCCATAAATTAGAGGATTGAGAAATGGAGGAAATATTACAATTGAAACACCAAAAGCTCTTCTTAAGTGTGGAGATACTGCTTCTAACCTGTGAGAAACCAGTAGTAAGAATGTGTTAATCTCAAAACTCAGAAAAACAACTAAATGTGTCCCACAGGTTTGCATTGCCTTACTTATAGAATTTTTCTGTTTTGTAGAAAGACAGGTAATTAGGATTTTGAGATATGTTAATGATACAATCAGTATGGAGGAGCCTTGAACAAGAGCTAAATTAAACAAACCATAGTAGTTAATTGCTCTTGTATCCTCACAGCTTAGCTTCAATAAAGAAGGATTATTGCAGTACATGTCCACTATATGTGTCTTGCAAATTTCTCTACTTAGCGTGAGTATGAATGAAATCCCAATAATCGAACAATTAACAGACCAGACCATAAACATAATTTTTATCAATGTCCCTTGTGTCATCAGATTGTGGTACCTTAAAGGTTTGCAAATAGCAATATATCTGTCATAAGACATAACGGTGAGAAATAAAAGAGATCCACATGCATAGAGGTGAATAACTAGGCCTTGTAAGCCACAGGCAGGGTAGGAGATTTTTCTCGTCTCAGACAGTATACTACCAACCAGCTGAGGGTAAAAACCTGTAGCTCCCATAAGGTCACATATGGACAAATTAAACAGCAGTATGTACATAGGTTTATGCAGCTCTCTTTTTGCAATGATAGTCACAAGTAACACAGAGTGGAAGAACAAAATTAAAAAGTAGGTAACGGTGCTAAAAATGAATATAGAAAAAGCACTGGATGGTGGTATGTCCAGTGATTCCATGGTCAGAATTGTCATAAAGCGTATTAAATTTGAATTATTAAGAGATGTGTCTCCTTCCATTGTCACGACAAGATCTGGAAAACAGTAATACAACAAAATATCGGTGAAGCTGGACAATTTTTTGCTTTGTTTTGTGACATCTATACCATTTTACTTAGAAAACGACTGTTAAGACTGTTGAAAACAAATTCAGGGAAAGTGCCACAGCATCACAAAATGAACAAACTGAACGCAATGGAGGCAATGGTATCCATTATCATCACTCAGGCATCCACCTAGAGACCTAAAATGTTTGGATCACTGACTGTTTACTTTATACCACAGGTGAAATACGTTTCAAATCCCAGTTGTTGACTCTAGGTTAAATTGGATTGTGAATTTGAGATAAATCCTATGAGCTTTGTACCCAACAGTGGGTTATGAAAAAAAAAAGTTAAATGAAGAGGATAATCATCCTGGTATCTAGAAGTACATTTCAAAGAATGGGCATGAGACTTTGTGTGTTTTGCATTTGTATTTGTTTGAAATAATTATAATAATATAAGCTGATAAATTTAATAATATATTATAGCATACTTTGTTATGCATAATGTTTTTTCTTTTGCTAAAATTATGCAGGTTTTTCTTTAAAATTTTAATTGCGATAAATCCTTTATTTTTATTTTTCAAAGGAAATAGACATACTAGAGTTTTTATTAGAAATTTTGATTTCCATAATTATAACACCAGAGGAAAGAACAATATTCATATCATGGAAATAAACTCAAAATCAGGAGATGGGACTTTCGCTTTTTCAGCTGCCATATTATATAATTCTCTGCCTATGTTAAAAACTCTGAGACTATTAAAAAATGTAGAATTAACTACTGGAAACAATTTTCTGGTATTTAGATTTTTTTTATTCATTATTAATCATAATAATATGTTTCTCACTATATTTTATATTACTTATTTTATATTAGTTATATTACATAATTTATGAATTTAATAATGTAGATATAGATTATTAGCATAAGTGTATACACATATCCAATGGAAACCAGCATCAGCTGAGTAGATCTTGTATTTATTAAAGCTAGCTAGCTAGCTAGCTAGCATTTACCATATGGCCTTCTAAGGGTTTTACTACTTAATGACGAGTCTGTATTTGTCAGGCAAAATGCCTTTACAATGATAATCAGCAGTGAAGAATGCAAGATGATCACATATACATGAGGTCCTCTAAACATTTTAATTCAATGTACGTAGGCTCAGCTTAAGGAGCTTGATGTTAAAATACTTCCCAAATATATCAATCATAAATTAATGCATAATAATACAATTTCACCATGCTCACACCTTTGGTGCCTCCAGGGACAGAAAGTCAACAGGAATCCCAACACATTCTGAAGCTGAAAACCACAAGCTAAAGACAAAATTCTCTCACAATGCCAGCTGGTAAACCCAGCAGCCACGACAAAAGCACCATTGCACCCATTACCATTCATGGAGATCCCTTTCAAAAGAATCGGCATGGATTTTTCAGGCCATTAGATTGATCTGCATGTGGGTATCACTTTTTGTTAGTCATAGTGGATTATTTAGTGTGATACCCAGAAGCAGTGCCTCTTCACAGTATCTCAGCATGTATTGTTGCTGAGGCACTCTTCCACATTATTTCCCGAGTCAGGATTCCAAAATAAATCCTGACTGATCAAGACACTACTTTCATGTCATGCACGCAATGCAAACTGTATGAATTATTGGGAAAAATCAATTCGTACCAGTGCTTATCATCTGCAGACATGATCTAGGCTGGTTGAATGATTTAATCAAATGCTTAAAAACATGATTTGTAATTTAGTTCATGGGGATGCCAGAAATGGAAATAAGTGGCTACACCCTCTCTTGCATGGATCATTCATTGACATCTAGTCCTTGAGCTCTTCAAGTTTGAGGTGGTCCACAGACTGGGGGTGCAGATGATGGTGGCAGATTACCTCTCCCACCAGGGGGGTGAAGAGTCAGCTGCAGGCCAAACAGCTCCCTGGGCTGAGTCAGGCAGTGGGGGTATGTGGCAGCAAGGGTGTGGTCAACTGTTGACTATGAAAGGCAAGGATTCAGGTTGAAACAGCAGATAACATGTCACAAGTTACACTTGTGTCTAATTACTGGATTTTATACCCTTAATGTAACGGATATAGGTCATTTCATTCAACAACTATTTCGTCCAATGCCATTTTGTCCAATAGTTAAGACATTTTGTTCAAAGCCTTTTTCATATGCACTATCAATTATTTTATATTTCAGGTATTTGTTTGTTGGAAAAAAGGTGGAATTCTCAATGGAATTTGACCAAAGCAAAACACATTTTTCAAAATAAAAACAAAACCAGAAATGATGGGAATCAGCAAGTGTCAACTTCGGGCACGTTCGGCTGGGGCCACTTGTGGGGAGAGAGCGTTTTTATTAGACCAAATTACATAGAAAATCCGTATTCCCACTTGCCAGATATCCTTGGCAAGTGTGAGATATGAGATATGATATCCAGATATGAGATAATGTGCATTTTCTCAGTCTTTATATAGGCACACTGATGCCTAGTGATCATGTGCAGTTGAGCCTCATTAACAGCGCACGTGCGAGAGTCCGCTCAGATGCACTCCAGACTGCGTGTGTGCCGAGTGGACTCTCTCGTGCGCACTGTTAATGAAGCTCTCCTGCACATCATCAAGAGGCATCAGTGTGCCTATATATCTCATCTCATTATCTCTAGCCACTTTATCCTGTTCTACAGGGTCACAGGCAAGCTGGAGCCTATCCCAGCTGACTACGGGTGAAAGGCGGGGTACACCCTGGACAAGTCACCAGGTCATCACAGGGCTGACACATAGGAATCAACCAGTGCAAGCGCCTCCGCCCTGCAAAGCAGACCATCGCTTTTGTGAGAGCCGGGGAGAAACCACTAGCTGTGGCCAGGACCAAGTATTCTGGTTTGTTGGCAACAGCTCAAGACTGGGAGTTGAGAGCTGACTTGGGAAGGCAACTTAAGTTCCCAGAAAAGGTAGCCACAACAACACTAAAACCAGATCTCGTCCTCACCTCAGAAGCCATCAAACAGGTGGTCCTCTTGGAGCTTACTGTCCCATGGGAGGAGTGCATTGAGGAAGCGAATGAGAGGAAGAGCGCTAAGTATGCTCAACTAGTGGAGGAGTGCCGCCGCAATGGGTGGGGGACAAGATGTGAACCCACTGAGGTTGGATGTAGAGGGTTTGCAGACCAGTCCCTCTGTAGGGCTTATAACATGCTGGGCATCAGAGGGGCACGGAGGCAAAGGGCCATAAAGGAAGCCACTGAGGCAGCTGAAGTTGCCTCATGGTGGCTGTGGATCAAAAGAGGAGATCTGTGGGCAGGGTAGCGCTACCTGGACACAAGCTGGGGCTTGATCACCACTGGCTGGGTCACCTGGGTGAGAGTGTCTGATGCTTGAAAGACCCGAAACACTCGAAGACCCCAGGTAACATCACTGAAGATGTGTCCAGGTTGCATCACTTGCTGATGTATGTTATAAGCTATTACCTGGAGTAACCAGTGACTATCAGGAAGAGACTGATTGACAACCAAGTATAGAGTGGTGACAGCTGGAGAGACAGCGGACAGCTCGGAGAGACGGCATTGGGGCAGTGAGGGGTAGCAGCCCAATCTGCATCTTCTGAGAGGAAGAACTCATTTCACAGCTACAGATCAACTTATGGATAGATACCCCCAAGGATCCCCGAGATGGGGGGAGAATGAGGATCCTATTTGAACAGACCAAAGAATAACTGACCTTGGAAATGGAAGCACGACTATGAGCGCAGTTTGCACTTGTGGCAAAGTGTGCAAGAACCCATGTGGCCTGAGGATCCACCAGGCCAAGATGAGATGTGTGCAGATGGGGCAGGTGCCACAGCACTCAGGGAATAACCCTGGTGAGACACAGGAGGAGCATGGCCCGGAGTCAACCCACAGTGCCAAGAACCTCCAGGTGACACGAGCACCAAAGCCACACAGACCATCAGAACACTGTCAGGTCAAGTGGCCACAAGCCAACAAGGAGAAGGAGTGGCTCCAGTTTGATGAAGATGCTGATAACATCTTGGATGGCATGGCTAAGGGTGATGTTGACCGGTGCCTCCAGTCCATCATCATGACCACCATCATCATGAGCCTAGCAGCCGAGAGGTTTGGATTGGAAGAGAAGAAAACAGAGAAACTTCCCTACACCAAGAACAATCGGGCGAAGAAGATTCACCAGCTTAGGCAAGAACCGAAGAGCCTGAGGCGGCAGTTCAAGGAGGCAAGTGAGGAGGAGAGGGGACCTCTTTCAGAGCTACGCAGCATCCTACGCAGGAAGCTCGTGACCTTGAGGAGGGCTGAATGGCACAGGAGGAGGAGAAAAGAGAGAGCCAGGAAGTGAACTGCCTTTCTAGCAAATCCATTTGGATTTACAAAACAGCTGCTGGGGCAGAAGCACAGTGGCAAGCTGAACTGTTCTAAAGGTGACATTGACAAATACCTCTCTACCACCTTAAGTGATGCACTCAGGGAGCAAGATCTGGGCAACTGCAAGCTCCTAATTGACCCTCCTGTACCAGTACTGGACTTTGATGGAAAGGAGCCCAGTTGGAAGGAGATCCAGGAGGTGGTCAAGAAGGCAAGAACAAGCTCAGCTCCAGGACCTAGCGGGGTGCCTTATAGGGTTTATAAGAACTGCCCAAGGTTACTCCACAGGCTCTGGAGGATCCTGAAGATGATATGGAGGAGGGGAAGGGTAGCTGAACGGTGGAGGTTTGCTGAAGGAGTGTGAATTCCGAAGGAGGAAGAGTCAAAGAACATCGACCAGTTTAGAACCATCTCCCTGCTCAGTGTTGAAGGAAAGATATTCTTCAGCATTGTTGCCAGGCGCCTAACGGACTACCTCCTAAAGAACGACTATATTGACACCTCAGTTCAAAAAGGAGGGATCCCCAAGGTATCAGGGTGCCTGGAGCATACAGGTGTGGTTACCCAGCTGATCAGAGAAGCAAGAGAGAACAGAGGTGATCTAGTTGTGCTGTGGCTGGACCTCACAAACGCTTACAGATCCATACCACACAAGCTGGTGGAAGAGGCACTGCGGTGGCACTATATTTCAGATAAGTTCAAGAACCTCATTCTTGACTACTACAATGGCTTCAGTATGAGGGTTTCTTCAGGGGCCATAACATCGGACTGGCATAAGATCGAGAAGGGAATCATTACAGGGTGTACTATCTCAGTGATTCTTTTTGCACTAGCCATGAATATGCTGGTAAAGTCAGCTGAGTTTCAGTGCAGAGGGCCCCTCTCCAAGTCAGGCATCAGACAGCCACCAATCAGGGCCTTCATGGATGACCTGACTGTAACTACACCACACATGCCAGGGAGCAGGTGGATCTTGAAGGGTTTGGAGGAAGTGTTCACCTGGGCCCGTACGGTATGACCTTTAAGCCACAAAAATCCAGATGCCTTGTGCTGAAGAAGGAGAAGGTCATGGACAAGTTCCAGATCATGCTGGGCAGTGCCCAGATTCCACCCATCACAGAGAAACCCGTGAAGAGCCTGGGGAAGGTTTTCGACTGCAGCCTGAGAGACACCGCAGCCATTCAATCAACCAACCAAGAGTTGGAAGCATGGTTGACCGCAGTGGACAAATCGGGCCTACCAGGCAAGTTCAAAGCTTGGATTTACCAACATGGCATCCTTCCAAGGATTCTGTGGCCCCTCATGATCTATGTGGTTCCAATTTCTACGATCGAGAACTTTGAGAGGAGAGTCAGCAGGTTCCTGCGGAAGTGGTTGGGCCTTCCTCAGAGTCTGAGCAGTATCGCCCTGTATGGCCATAACAACATGCTGAAACTCCCAACTAGCAGCTTGTTGGGAGAGTTTAAAGTGAGACGTACAAGGGAGGTGTTGCAGTACCGAGAGTCAAAGGACCCAAAGGTCTCTCAGGCCGGCATTGAAGTTAGGACGGGGCAGAAGTGGAGAGCTGCGGATGCTGTGGAGGTGGCTGAATTACGGCTACAATACAGGACACTGGTCGGGACAGTGGCTCAAGGTAGAGAAGGCCTCGGCAGCAATGTAACACCTCGCTTCGACCAGGTAAAGGGAGAGGACAGGAGAGCACTAGTTCAGAAAGAGGTGCAGGCATTCATCAAAGAGGAACGAGCCAGCAAGGTGGTGGGGATGCAGCAGCAGGGAGCCTGGACTCGATGAGAGCATGCACTAGACCATAAAGTCTCCTGGAATGAGCTGTGGAGAGCAGAGCCTCAGCGCATTCGGTTCCTAATCCAGGCTGTCTGTGATGTGTTACCAAGCCCATCAAACACTACCGCTGGCGCCATGACCAAGTGCTAAGGGTGATTGCGAATACCATCTGCAACAGAATCAACCAGTGCAAGCGCCTCTGCCCTGCAAAGCAGACCATGGCTTTTGTGAGAGCCGGGGAGAAACCACCTAGCTGTGGCCAGGACCAAGTATTCTGGTTTGTTGGCAACAGCTCAAGACTGGGAGTTGAGAGCTGACTTGGGAAGGCAACTTAAGTTCCCAGAAAAGGTAGCCACAACAATGTTAAGACCAGATCTAGTCCTCACCTCAGAAACCATCAAACAGGTGGTCCTCTTGGAGCTTACTGTCCCATGGGAGGAGCGCATTGAGGAAGCTAATGAGAGGAAGAGCGCTAAGTATGCTCAACTAGTGGAGGAGTGCCGCCACAATGGGTGGGGGACAAGATGTGAACCCATTGAGGTTGGATGTAGAGCAGTGCTTAATTTGTAAAGTGGGAGGTCCTGGAGCGCAGAGGATGAGTGGCTCCGGTGCGAAAAAAAAAAGAAGAGGGGGGGGCGCTTCTGGGCATGTATTGTAATAACACTAGTCACATTAAATTGGCCACACTTGGCCACATTAAATTTAACAATGAAAACACCAAGGCTCAGCAAAATATCGATATTAACCAGCACAGCAGAGAATAATAAAGTTCATCTTACTTACACATATCTCAGTTGTTCAAAACAGCCCATACAGCATCCATAGACCCAGTGGCCTCTCTTTCCCTGCATCTCTCTCTACTCCTCTGGTCCCGTGCAGTTCTGTGTCCTTGGATAATCCACGACTTCACGTATGGAATGGGATTGAAGCGAGTAAGCGGCAGGCCGACAAGGCAAAGAAAGAGTAATGAGGAGATGGTAGATGGGAGAAGAGATGCTCTATTTGCGGTGCAAATTAAGTTCATCTGCGAAAAACCCCGCTCAGACTCTGCATTTGAGATAGGGACAGTGTTGATCGCGGCCAAGAGGCCCTTCAGTTCATCGGGGATGAATTCTCCATTACTTTCCCTGAATTCCCTGAATGCCCTGATGACATGTCGTGGGTCATTGTTGCAAAACTGCTGGCAGAGAGCTTCCACTTCTTTTTCCTCGAACAGCTCGTCTTCCTTCCGCGGCCAATATTGTGGATAAACTACCTTTACATCCTCGATTAGCTTGTTATATCCGGATTGGTCTTTTCCATGTGATAACAGGCGTTTCTCCAAATTTCTTGCCAGGCTTCCAAAAAATGCCCTGCTGTCCAACGTTTTGTCGGTCACTCGTCCTGCGTGCAGGGGTACTCCAAAGAAGGAGTTCTCCTCGACCCCGCTCTAGCTCTGTAGGCTGTGTCGACCGGGCCACTCAGATATGGCCTCGAAAACCCGGATCTGTCTGCAAATGGCTTTGTGTGACATTATGATGTTGCACTCTCATTTTTGGAGCTCGAGGGACAGCTATGACAGCTTTTGTAATGCATCGTACATAAGGCCTAAGTTGGTTACAAATGCATGAGATGACAGGCGCTTTGCCAGCCTGTTGTAACTTTCTCTTGTTGTGCTGTCACGGGTAGGATCCTGTGCTGCCTGCGTAAAATGCCTGTGGAGGGCAGGATAACTTTTCCACACCACTTCGACAGCTCTGAGACTAGATGCCACCCATCTTGTGTCCAACACCCGGCCAATTTTACACAGCTGAACGTCCAGTGCGTCTGCGCATTCTTTGAGTGCCGCTCTATTTTTGTTTTGATGTGCTGTACAATGAGTACAGTTTATCCATGAATATTTTGAAATGATTGACAGCCACCATTTCTTTCACCACGTCACCTACTGCAAGTTCCAGCCGATGCGCGACACAGTGCCACACCACAATATGTGGGAAGCGACTTTGGAGTCGGACTGCCACCCCGCTCTTGCGTCCATGCATCACTGACGCACCGTCACAGGTAAGGGCAATCACTGTTTTTGAGAGGAAGTCCTCGTTTAAGTTGGCACGATCTAAAGATTCCAACAGCTTGCGGACAATGCCTTCAGCGCCCAAATCATCCAGCTCGATGAGTTCAAAGAAAATGTTTTCAGGCGATTCCATCTCTGGCAACTGCACTCGTAGATACACAATCAATGCACTCTTTCTATTTAAGCCTGTGGCCTCATCCAGCATGAGTCCGATTTTTGGAGCACAAGTGACAATCTTCTCAAGCAGTTTCTTTTTCATGTCAGTTGCAATGTGCTGTTGTATATGAGAACACGCCACGTTGGAGTGGAGAATCCTTCCCATGTTCAGGCCGTTCATCTCCTGGCAGTCTATTTCGTGCTCAAATCCGTAGGCTGGCCTGTGGCGCTTAGCTTCCTTGTAAGCAGTATGGAAAATTCTGGCAGTTGTTTGGATATGGTCAGCTTCATTATTTATTATTATGTTTGTCAGCGTGTCTTCTTTTGCCTTATCAACAATATCGGATGCCATTTCATGCACTTTTGTATTCCCATGCTCACAGATTTTTTTTCTTAAGACTCTGTTGTTTTACAATGTCAGGCACAGACGATCTAACTGTGCCCGAAACCCATTCTTTGGCAAGCCGCATACCAGCAGTTTTATCCGGACCCAGCGATCCCACTTTTTTGCAAGTAGCACACCCCAGTCCCGTTTTGCTCATAGTCAGCCATGGATACGTTTTTTGTTTTTCTTTAAACTGTTCTTTGGTCCGGGCGGCACGGTGGTGTAGTGGTTAGCGCTGTCGCCTCACAGCAAGAAGGTCTGGGTTTGAGCCCCGTGGCCGGCGAGGGCCTTTCTGTGTGGAGTTTGCATGTTCTCCCCGTGTCCGCGTGGGTTTCCTCCGGGTGCTCCGGTTTCCCCCACAGTCCAAAGACATGCAGGTTAGGTTAACTGGTGACTCTAAATTGACCGTAGGTGTGAATGTGAGTGTGAATGGTTGTCTGTGTCTATGTGTCAGCCCTGTGATGGCCTGGCGACTTGTCCAGGGTGTACCCCGCCTTTCGCCCGTAGTCAGCTGGGATAGGCTCCAGCTTGCCTGTGACCCTGTAGAAGGATAAAGCGGCTCGAGATGATGAGATGAGATGAGATGAGATGAGATGAGATGAGATGAGATGTTCTTTGGTCCAGATTTCCCCACTTGCTGCTTCACCGCCATCAGTAACAAGACCTTCCTGCTCCTCATTCCCTCTGACTGGTGCACTAGCAGGTGCACCAGCTTCACTGTCATCCTTAGCTGTCTCACCATGATCTCCCTGATCCTCGACATTCCCGCTGACTGAGCTGCTACCTTCTCTGTGGCCACCGCCGTCCACCGCAAGCTTAGCTCGTTTGGGATCCGGCTGTCCGGATGGTTTGAAAAACTACAGCAAACTTTCTTGCTTTTTTTGCATTTTCCCCCGTGCTAGCGAAAAACATAGACGTAGGCTATGCATGCTACACGGTCAAATGCCCTCTAGAACGGAAGTGTGCACCCTCCTTTTCTGTAATATACAAACAGATATTTTGTGGATGTCGTTTCATGAGAGAAATCACCAACAA
The DNA here is from genome assembly GCF_027579695.1 of Neoarius graeffei. NCBI lineage: Eukaryota > Metazoa > Chordata > Actinopteri > Siluriformes > Ariidae > Neoarius > Neoarius graeffei. Next base: position 57,303,045 of record NC_083585.1, on the reverse strand, counting down.
GACAGATATCAAAATCAGACATTAACACTAAATAAACTTGCATTTATTTATTTAATTATTTGTTTGTTTGTTTTTTTAAATTTTGTTATATAGTCAAGAGAGGTGGCGGATCACCGGATCCAGTGTAAATAGCTGCCGGAGCCAACGTCCGAGGTTCCGGAGCACGCTCCAGCTTGCTCCCCCTCAAATTAAGCCCTGAGAGGGTTTGCAGGCCAGTCCCTCTGTAGGGCTTATAACATGCTGGGCATCACAGGGGCAAGGAGGCAAAGGGCCATAAAGGAAGCCACTGAAGCAGCTGAAGTTGCCTCACGGTGGCTGTGGATCAAAAGAGGAGATCCGTGGGCAGGGTAGCACTACCTGGACACAAGCTGGGGCTTGATCACCCCTGCCTGGGTCGCCTGGGTGAGAGTGTATGATGCTTGTGTAGGTGCAATTGGGTAATTGAGTGATCAATCTCATTAAATCTGAAGGTTAATAATTAAATTGAATCAGTCTCATTGAATCAGTCTCATTGAATTGTTAAATCACTCATGGAATCAGTCTCATTGGATCAGTCTCATTAATTAATACCATTAATTTTGGTGCTTAATAATAAATTACCAAACAGCTAAATTATGGTATATTCCAAATTATTATGATCACTTACCATATTACATAAATCATATGCACCTTTGAATTCTTGGAGATTGTGTGACTTCAAAGATATTGGAACACAAATAAATACACAGTTTCAATAATAAATGAATTTATTATAACAATGATAAAAATTGAATAATAGCAGTTGAAATATATACAAATATGATATATACTTGATGAGTGTGTGTGTGTGAGCGTGTGTGTGTGTGTGTGTGTGTGTAAAAAAAAAAAGAAATTAAACATGTAGTGTGTGTGTGTGTGTGTGTGTGTGTGTGTGTTGACCACGTGTTTCTAAGTGAAAACAAGGGAGTTAGCTTTGGTTGCTAAGACAAAAGAATTAGCTTTGTGTTGCTAGCTAAGGAGGGTGTGTCACCACGTGGGGTTTGAGAACAAAGGATTTAGCTCTGGTTGTTAGCTAAGATGTGTTGGCCACATGTGGAGACAGATTAGCCTTGTGTCGCTAGCTAAGACAAAGGGATGCTAGCTAGCATGTGTTTGTGTGTGAAAGGCCTGGTGACCACGTGGTAAGGCCTATGGCCTAGCAAAAGAAAGGCTAGTGTGGGATGCTAACTGAGGTGTGTTTGACCACGTGGAGACACAGATTAGCCTTGTGTCACTAGCTAAGACAAAGGAATGCTAGCTAAGGTGTGTTTGTGAGGCCTGTGGAGGAGGGCCGCCACGTGTTCTCCTTTGAGACAATACAATTAGCCCTGGATGCTAATGGGACAAAAGAATTAGCCGTAGGCTAATTTCACTAGCTTATAACAGTACTGAATCCACTGAAATCTTGATGAGGTCAAGATGTGTGTAAATAATGAAATTAAAGTATTAGAAAGAAAGAGAGAGCATGCAAAACCTATTTAACAATTGAGAGATTAAAACAAAATGGAACAATCAATTCAATTCAACACGCTGCGTGTTTACAGTGTACACATTTAAACCATTCCAGAGTTTAAATTCACACTTCTTCATAAAAGCTAATTCCTAAGACTAGGTTTTTGCCCAAAATGCCAGTCTTACTCAGTATTTTGCCTCTACACAAAATTATGAAGAGATGTTCCGAGACTTTTGGAGTTTCACTGTTGTGAAGCCTTCCGTGAAGCAGAGGATTTCTTGGTCTGATGCGTGTTCGCTCGTGATGAAAAGAAAGTCTCTGATCAAACAATGTGCACAGAATTAATTAGAAGGATCCGGTCGCTCCTAATTTTAAATTAACTGCTCGGGCTGCAGTTTGTATGTACTTGATAATAGAAATAAAAACCAGTTGTAACTCATTTGAGTTAGATCGCGCGATTTTTGGATTTTACCGTGGCCAAAGGTAAACAAAGAAATCGCACTCAATCGTGGATCTTGCAAGAAAGAGAAGACAAGACATCTATCTTGGGTTTGCTCGGCGGAGCGAATCTCTTTGTGCCTGCAGACCGCTGGTCCAGACGGAAAGAGAGAGAGAGAAGTCCTCCTTGTGTCCGTGTTCAAATCATGGCACCAAAAGAGTAGGAGCTAGGAGTTTCCAGGTTTCTTATGCTTTCATGGAGGATGTGACGTTGGTGATCCCGCCCCCGCGTGACGCAGGTCAACGCGGAAGCTGGTGATGGGAGTTGTAGTCCTTAAAGGGACTGTTGTAGTTCTTAGATGGACTGTACCTACACTTGAAAGACCCGAAACACTCGAAGACCCCAGGTAACATCACTGAAGATGTGTCCAGGTTGCATCACTTGCTGATGTATGTTATAAGTAACCGAGCCTTATTCTCCTGTGTAGATTCCCTGGGTTTCCCATCCTGTTTCTTGTTCTTAGTTTCTGTTTTTTTCTTTGCCTGATTTAGCCTGTTTGTACCTCACCCGACCTTTTGATAGTTTCACGTTTACGAGATTGCCTGCTGTTTTGGATCACTTACTTGTGTGTTTTTGATAGTGCTTAATGCACTCCCTTAAATGAATTATGGTTTGTTTTTATCTCGATTTTGTCACACATAAAATAATTGATAGTGCATATGAAAAAGGCTTTGGATGAACTGTCTCAACTCTTGGACAAAATGGCATTGGACAAAATGGTCATTAGATGAAGTATCTTGATCCCAGTGTAACTGCACACAAATGTAACCATGCACACATAGCTTGATGTCATCATATAAACAATAATTTGGTTTATGATGATTGTATTTTGATTCATATGTAACCACACACACACACACACACACACCTTGATGTAATCACATCAGCACTAATGTGGTTTATAATGATTATATATTAATTCAAAGCCAAGTATATTGATTTTCAGTAAAGAGTAAATGAAGTTGATTCAATTTAAAGTAATAATAAATTTATTTATAAATGATCATATTTACAGTAAATAAGTAAAATAGGTACCCTATGGGCACATGTGGCTACTGCTTATAAATAAAATTGTTTTCTGATACCATGTCCATACAGTGAATATAGCATATATCCTCCTGAGAACCAACTCATAGACTTGCGTCCTCTGTAGTTGACATTTGTTTTACGTGCACACCCTCTTACTCTTTCAAGCTATTCACTTGAAGTCTGGTGTCTTGTAAAGAGTACATCCTGGGCTTTCCAATGATATATCATGTGACTAGGAGGGTTGCTGGGAAATTCCTAGTAAGGAAATCACAACAAAAGAGAAATTGAGAGACACGTTTTTTTTTTTCTTGGTTCCCAGGAGGATATATACACTGAGTGCAGAATTATTAGGCAAGTGAGTATTTTGACCACAACATCCTTTTAATGCATGTTGTCCCACTCCAAGCTGTTTAGGCTTGAAAGCCTACTACCAATTAAGTATATCAGGTGCTGTGCATCTGTGTAATGAGAGGGGGTGTGGTCTAATGACATCAACACCCTATATCAGGTGTGCATAATTATTAGGCAACCTCTTTTCCTCTGGCAAAATGGGTCAGAAGAGAGATCTGATAGACTTTGAAAAGTATAAAATTGTGAGATGTCTTGCAGACGGATGCAGCACTCTTGAAATTGCGAAGATGTTGAAACGTGATCACCGAACAATCAAGTGTTTCATTGCAAATAGTCAACAGGGTCGAAAGAAGCGTGTGGGGAAAAAAAGGCGCAAAATAACTGCACATGATCTGCAGAAAATCAAGCGTGAAGCTAACAAGCAGCCATTAGCATCCAGTTCTGCCATATTCCAGAGTTGCAACATTCCTGGAGTGTCAAAGAGTACAAGGTGTGCAATACTGAGGGACATGGCCAAGGTAAGGAAGGCTGAAAAACGACCACCACTGAGTAAGGCACACAAGATAAAACGTCAAGACTGGGCCAAGAAATATCTTAAGACTGATTTTTCTAAGGTGCTGTGGTCTGATGAGATGAGAGTGACTCTTGATGGGCCAGATGGATGGGCCTGTGGCTGGATCAGTAATGGGCACAGAGCTCCACTCCGACTCAGACGCCAGCAAGGTGGAGGTGGAGTACTGCTATGGGCTGGTATCATCAAAGACGAGCTTGTTGGACCTTTTCGAGTTGAGGATGGACTCAAACTCAACTCCCAGACCTACTGCCAGTTCCTGGAAGAAACCTTCAAGCAGTGGTATAGGAAAAAGTCAGCATCTTTCAAGAAGAACATGATTTTCATGCAGGATAACGCTCCATCTCATGCGTCCAAATACTCCACTGCGTGGCTAGCCAGTAAAGGTCTGAAAGGTGAAAAAAATAATGACATGGCCCCCTTGTTCACCTGACCTAAACCCCATAGAGAACCTGTGGTCCATTATAAAATGTGAGGTCTACAAAGAGGGAAAACAGTACACCTCTCTGAACAGCATCTGGGAGGCCGTGGTTGCTGCTGCACACAATGTTGGTCGTGAACAGATAAAGAAATTGACAGAATATATGGATGGAAGGCTTTTGAGTGTCCTCATGAAGAAGGGTGGCTATATTGGTCACTGATTTGTTTTTGTTTTGTGTTTGAATGTCAGATATGTTTATTTGCAAATCTGGAGTTGTCATATCAGTGTACCTGGTGAAAATAAATAAGTGAAATGGCTACACATTTGGTTTTTATTAAGTTGCCTAATAATTCTGCACAGTGAAAGTTACCTGAACACATACATATTCTCCTAAAATGGCCAAAACTAAAAACACCCCACTCTAACTTCCATACATATTCAGCTTTGATATTTATGAGTCTTTTTGTTTGATTGAGAACATAGTTGTTGTTCAATAATAAAACTAATCCTCAAAAATACAACTTGCCTAATAATTCTGCACTCCGTGTACTCTATGAGTCAGTAGCCACAAAAATGAAGCGTAATCCAAAACAAAAGAACAATTTAAAAATCACAGAAGTAAAATATACCAAGTGTCTGTACTTTATAGTATTCTACTCCTATCTCTTACAGTTTTCGAAACTGAAACCTCCGAGCTGAGGCTGACATACACACGCTGTCGCCATGACCCAAACTCTTATTTCCTGGAAAAGGCCCGGCGCTAGAGCTCAGTGGTCTCAATACTCTTTTCGACAACTTCCCATAATAACTCAGAAGTGCATCACATCTACATCATACACGGGACCACTGGCCGAAGAAGATGAGGAAAGGGGGACAACCTGGAGCATATTTAAAAATAGGAATGCACTTTCCCTCAGTAATAAGCATAAACATGTCTGAAAGTGATTTCTTTAGTCTAGTCCATTTATTTCGATTGGTGAACTGAATTGTATACACACACCTGTCATTTTAATAGGAACACCTGTATGCGTATGTGCATGCGCAGTGTGCTATTGTTACACTCATTCTTACATTCTTACAACATGATGACATAGTGGCTCCTGCCTCTATGAGGCAGTAGCTACAAAAATACAGTAGATTGCTTATACTGAAGATTGTTTTCGGTTAAATCACAGGCCTATTCAAAAAGTGTATTATTCTAACTCCAGCACCTGCAGTGTTATCAGATGTTGTAATGGGTTAGACAAGACCATGTTGAATTAAGCAATTGCTCATTCTGGATTGTTTTGCATGCTAATATAATACATTTTATCAAGTTGTTCTGAATTGGGTATAGTTACAAGCTGCAATGTACATTTTCTTTTTTTAATCCTATGGTGTGGTAGACTGGCCAAGGCCACGAGTGTTGTGTTCGTTTGCACCTGCAGCCTGTATCAATCTTCAACCTGATTTGACTCCAGTCATTTTGAATCATGTATTGTATGCTCTGAATGCTGTGTTGTTCATGATGTACCATTCTTTATCATATGTTTTGATTCTTCCTGAATTGACCATTCATATTGGAAATATTGGCTCGGTTGATGCAAAATATGAGAAGTGTGAGATGTACTGCCCAATAGAAAATGTTGAAGTGGTATGACGTGACATGTTAACCAATGAAATTATTTGTATACACTTTGAGACAGTATAAAATGAGAACTTTGTGATTCTGAGTTGGTTCACTCTGCAGACTGAACATGGATTTTATTAATTGATTTAATAAAAGGGGCGGCACGGTGGTGTAGTGGTTAGCGCTGTTGCCTCACAGCAAGAAGGTCCAGGTTCGAGCCTCGTGGCCGGTGAGGGCCTTTCTGTGTGGAGTTTGCATGTTCTCCCCGTGTCCACGTGGGTTTCCTCCGGGTGCTCCGGTTTCCCCCACAGTCCAAAGACATGCAGGTTAGGTTAACTGGTGACTCTAAATTGACCGTAGGTGTGAATGTGAGTGTGAATGGTTGTCTGTGTCTATGTGTCAGCCCTGTGATGACCTGGCGACTTGTCCAGGGTGTACCCCGCCTTTCGCCCGTAGTCAGCTGGGATAGGCTCCAGCTTGCCTGCGACCCTGTAGAACAGGATAAAGCGGCTAGAGATAATGAGATGAGAATGAGATGAGATTTAATAAAAGTCTAAACTTTTCTGCAACCTCTTGGACTTTGAATCATTTTTGCTTGGAGAGTTTAAGAGTTTCCACGACAAGATCAACAGGGCAAATAACATGAGGGAGGGTTAACAGTAGCTAGTTAATCAATCAGCAAGCAAGCCCAGCTATCAACAGAGCAATGAACACAGTATTTCACTTACTTCTCTGAGTGAAGTCTTGCCAAATGATGATTGAAGTTTGAGGATGTCCCCATCGTCTCCTCAATTGTTATTCTACATGTGGAACACATAGCAGTGTATTTTTTCCCACTTCATGAGAAGTCTGTATAAGTAAAGTGGACAATCCTAGGAGCATTCTCTCCAGGCATTTTGGCACCATTAATGTTAGTTTGTTCCTGAACATGACATCTAAACAGGTGAATGTGCATTCTCTTGCAGGAAATTAGTATAAAAATTAATGTAGATATAAATATCTTATGCCAAATTATTGTGGCATGTTACACAAAAAATAAAGAAAAAATCGGAGTCCTCGTCTCCAATTTACAAGACCAAATGCAGGTAATGCACCAGTCCAAGTCCAAGTCATCAGTGCTCAAGTCCAAGTCAAGTCAAGTCAAGTCGCGAGTCCTTAAAATTAGAGCATGAGTTGGACTTGAGTCTGAGTCCTGGACTCGAGTACTACAAGCCTAGTTCCATCCATCTGATCCTCAGACTAATTGAGAATCTGTCACAGATTAAAGATGCAATGAGCTCCATTCTCTAAATAGAGACTGGCCCAGACCCTCCCATGACATACCAATCAATCAGGCATGTCTAATGCCCACCTTAATGGTATTATTTAGAAGGTATATTAATGCAGGATATTCTATTGCTGCTACTTGGGTGTCATTGTGCATCAACATCGCCCTTTGCCAGTGGTGTGAGAGTGACACATTACTGAACAAAGCCATGCAGAGGACATTCAAGGACAAGGTGATCAAAGTTTTAAAAGGACACATCAAAATGGCAAACCAAACGCTGCTTAATTACAGCAAATGGCATTAAGCATAATGACGGATAAAGTGTGCCTTATTATATGATTAGATTATCAGATTATATTATTATAATTTTTTTCAAACAGATACAAATGCAAAATGCATGACAATGTAAAAAACATCTTATGCCCATGCTTCCAAATGCACTTCTCAACAAGAGGATGATTGTCATCATTTTACTTTTTTTTTCATTACCCACTGTTAGCTGCAAAGCTCATAGGATTCATCTCAAACTCACAATCCCATTTAACCTCAAGTCAACAACTGGGATTTGAAAAGTATTTCACCTGTGGTATAAAGTAAACATCCAGTGATCCAAATACTTTAGATATCTGGGTGGATGCCTGAGAGATAATAATGAATACCATTGCCTCTGTTGTGTTCAATTTGTTGGTTTTATGATGCTGTGGCACTTTCCCTGAATTGAACAGTCTTAAGAGCTTGTTCGGGGTAAGATAGTACAGTTGTCACAAAACAAACAAGCAAACAAAAAATTGCCCATGTTAAACATCTTAATCAACGTTTTCTTGTTTTCTTGTTTTCCAGGCCTTGTAGTCACAATGGGAGGAAACACATCTGTTAATAATTCAAATTTAATACGCTTTATGACAATTCTGACCATGAAATCACTCGACAGTGCTTTTTTCATGTTCATTTTTAGCATCATGATCTACTCTTTAATTTTGTTCTTCCACTCTGTGTTACTTGTGACTATTGTTGCAAAAAGAGATCTACATAAACCGATGTACATACTGCTGTTTAATTTGTCCATATGTGACCTTATGGGAGCTACAGCTTTTTATCCTCAGCTGATTTGTAGTATACTGTCTGAGACGAGAAAAATCTCCTACCCTGCCTGTGCTTTGCAAGGCATCGTTATTCACCTCTATGGGGGCGGATCTCTTTTATTTCTCACTGTTATGTCTTACGACAGATATATTGCTATTTGTAAACCTTTAAAATACCACAATCTTATGACACAAGGGACGTTGATAAAAATCATTTTTATGGTCTGGTCTTTTAATTGTGCTACTACTGGGATTTTATTCATGCTCACACTAAGTAAAGAAATCTGCAGGACACATATAGTGGACACGTACTGCAATAATCCTTCTTTAATGAGGTTAATCTGTGAGGATACACGAGCAATTAACTACTATGGCTTGCTTTGTATAGTGCTTGTTCAAGGCTCCTCTATACTGATAGTGTCATTAACATATATAAAAATCCTAATTACCTGTCTTTCTACAAAACAGAAAAATTCTATAAGTAAGGCAATGCAAACCTGTGGGACACATTTAATTGTTTTTCTGACTTTTGAGATTAACGTATTCTTAACACTGCTTTCTCACAGGTTAGAACCAGGATCTCCACACTTCAGAATAACTTCAACTGTCATGTTTCCTCCATTTCTTAACCCTCTAATTTATGGGTTGAAAACAAGGGAAATTCGGCAAACAATTTTTCATTTCTTCCAAAGAAAGATTTCTTCTGTTTAACAGGAAACTTAACTAAAAGCATATGTGTATTCTTCTCTTTATATTCTTATTTTCTTAAAGTAGCAACTATGCTAAAATTATATGAAATTATACACTGATTTAACAGTGAAATATCTCTTGGTTTATTCACTTCAATCTCCTCCTGTTACTCAGTAAATTTACATCTTGCTTATATAATGAGTAAATTCGACACTGTTCATTATATAAATGAAACAGACAGAACATATATGATGACAAGCCATTGCAAAGGCTTATAATTATATTTAATGTGCTGTTATAAAAACTAGAAGCTTGGAATTGTGCAACTGAAATATCAATGACCAAATTAAATATATAAGACCAAAATTAAATATATAAATCACTGAAATAATGTTCTGTGCTGTTATGAATATCAGTATTAACACAGTATGCTGGAACTATATAAATATTAGTTCCAACTAATCAGCAAATTAAATTGTTTAAAATTGTCTATTATTTGATGATGCCTTTGTCTTTGGCATACACTTTTTTCTTCGTCATTTGTAAATGTCACTTAAGTTACTACCTGGTTCATGAGACTTTATAGGGAATTCTAAAGGTGCTTTCTGCCTGACTGGTTTCATAAAAATGACTGTATACTGGAGCGTTATGTTCAGGCTGTGCCCAAACAACAAATAAACTATCATGAGCTAAATACATTTTTGCTTTACAAAGCACCCTGAATCTTTTTTTTTTCATAATTTCTTTCATAGTTGATTTTTATAAGTCATCTGACAGGCAGTGGTCTTCTAAAATATGATAATAATCACCAAATTTAAATTGTTGTGTTCTACAACCCTGATTCCAAAAAAGTTGGGACAAAGTACAAATTGTAAATAAAAACGGAATGCAATGATGTAGAAGTTTCAAAATTCCATATTTTATTCAAAATAGAACATAGATGACATATCAAATGTTTAAACTGAGAAAATGTATCATTTAAAGAGAAAAATTAGGTGATTTTAAATTTCATGACAACAACACATCTCAAAAAAGTTGGGACAAGGCCATGTTTCCCACTGTGAGACATCCCCTTTTCTCTTTACAACAGTCTGTAAATGTCTGGGGACTGAGGAGACAAGTTGCTCAAGTTTAGGGATAGGAATGTTAACCCATTCTTGTCTAATGTAGGATTCTAGTTGCTCAACTGTCTTAGGTCTTTTTTGTCGTATCTTCCATTTTATGAGGCGCCAAATGTTTTCTATGGGTGAAAGATTGGACTGCAGGCTGACCAGTTCAGTACCCGGACCCTTCTTCTACGCAGCCATGATGCTGTAATTGATGCAGTATGTGGTTTGGCATTGTCATGTTGGAAAATGCAAGGTCTTCCCTGAAAGAGACGTCGTCTGGATGGGAGCATATGTTGCTCTACAACCTGGATATACCTTCAGCATTGATGGTGTCTTTCCAGATGTGTAAGCTGCCCATGCCACACGCACTAATGCAACCACATACCATCAGAGATGCAGGCTTCTGAACTGAGCGCTGATAACAACTTGGGTCATCCTTCTCCTCTTTAGTATGAATGACACGGCGTCCCTGATTTCCATAAAGAACTTCAAATTTTGATTCGTCTGACCACAGAACAGTTTTCCACTTTGCCACAGTCCATTTTAAATGAGCCTTGGCCCAGAGAAGACGTCTGCGCTTCTGGATCATGTTTAGATACGGCTTCTTCTTTGAACTATAGAGATTTAGCTGGCAACAGCGGATGGCACGGTGAATTGTGTTCACAGATAATGTTCTCTGGAAATATTCCTGAGCCCATTTTGTGATTTCCAATACAGAAGCATGCCTGTATGTGATGCAGTGCCGTCTAAGGGCCCGAAGATCACGGGCACCCAGTATGGTTTTCCGGCCTTGACCCTTGCGCACAGAGATTCTTCCAGATTCTCTGAATCTTTTGATGATATTATGCACTGTAGATGATGATATGCTCAAACTCTTTGCATTTTTACACTGTCGAACTCCTTTCTGATATTGCTCCACTATTTGTCGGCGCAGAATTGGGGGATTGGTGATCCTCTTCCCATCTTTACTTCTGAGAGCCGCTGCCACTCCAAGATTCTCTTTTTATACCCAGTCATGTTAATGACCTATTGCCAATTGACCTAATGAGCTGCAATTTGGTCCTCCAGCTGTTCCTTTTCTGTACCTTTAACTTTTCCAGCCTCTTATTGCCCCTGTCCCAACTTTTTTGAGATGTGTTGCTGTCATGAAATTTCAAATGAGCCAATATTTGGCATGAAATTTCAAAATGTCTCACTTTCGACATTTGATATGTTGTCTATGTTCTATTGTGAATACAATATCAGTTTTTGAGATTTGTAAATTATTGCATTCCGTTTTAATTTACAATTTGTACTTTGTCCCAACTTTTTTGGAATTAGGGTTGTATAAAAATAAAAAAAAAAACTTAATTTTTTAAGTTGGCATGGTACAATTAAACAATCAAACTAATTAAACAGGTGGCATGGTGGTGTAGTGGTTAGCGCTGTCACCTCACAGCAAGAAGGTCCGGGTTCGAGCCCCGTGGCCGATGAGGGCCTTTCTTTGCGGAGTTTGCATGTTCTCCCCGTGTCCACGTGGGTTTCTTCCGGGTGCCCCGGTTTCCCCCACAGTCCAAAGACATGCAGGTTAGGTTAACTGGTGACTCTAAATTGACTGTAGGTGTGAATGTGAGTGTGAATGGTTGTCTGTGTCTATGTGTCAGCCCTGTGATGACCTGGCGACTTGTCCAGGGTGTACCCCGCCTTTCGCCCGTAGTCAGCTGGGATAGGCTCCAGCTTGCCTGTGACCCTGTAGAACAGGATAAAGCGGCTAGAGATGATGACTAATTAAACATGGTATATACTGAGGTGGGAAATGACTTAACATTATTTTGCTTTGCTATATTTAACTGTACATTTGATTTTGTCATTTTGAAGAACTTTTGATCCAAAGAAACTTGGCTTTTCTGTCAAAGTGTTTTTTACTGAAAGTCACAGTTTATTGTGTTTTGAACCTCCAGTCACCTCTGAATATATTGGAGCAAAAGATGAATATGAGATGATCAATCAGAATTTCAGCTTTAATTTCTTAATATTTACATGTAGATGAGTTACACAACTTAGAACGTCACCCTTTGTTTCTCATCTCATTATCTCTAGCCACTTTATCCTGTTCTACAGGGTCGCAGGCAAGCTGGAGCCTATCCCAGCTGACTACAGGCGAAAGGCGGGGTACACCCTGGACAAGTCGCCAGGTCATCACAGGGCTGACACATAGACACAGACAACCATTCACACTCACATTCACACCTACGGTCAATTTAGAGTCACCAGTTAACCTCACCTGCATGTCTTTGGACTGTGGGAGAAACCGGAGCACCCGGAGGAAACCCACGCGGACACGGGGAGAACATGCAAACTCCACACAGAAAGGCCCTCACCGGCCACGGGGCTCGAACCCGGACCTTCTTGCTGTGAGGCGACAGCGCTAACTACTACACCACTGTGCCGCCCCACCCTTTGTTTGACCCCACCAATTTTTCAAGGGATTAAAAATATTGGATTATGTGACTGACAGGTGTTTCTTTTTGCCCAGTTGTGCCCTGTTATATTGATTGCATAAAAAAAATTCATATCTCTGAATGTCTACTCTTCTTTTGAGCTCTGGGTTTCACTTGTGAAAACTGCATTAGTTGTTAAAAAGGATAATCCAACAGAAAAGGCCAGAAATCTGTTAATGGGAAAAAAGCAAGCCATTTTGAAGCTGAGAAAAGAAGGAAAATCCATCAGTGAAAATAGAAAATGGCTTGAGCCTTTTCACAAGCATTGGACATAGCTAAAGTATTTGAAATGTCTTGAAAAATAAATTCAATTCAGTTTTATTTGCATGGCACTATTAACAATGGATATTATGACAAAGCATATTTACAGAACATTCTAGATATAAACATTAAATTAATACATTTATCCCAAATGAGCAAAAAGTGCAATTGTGTCACCAAGAACTTATCAGCAACTTCTGAATATGAGGATCAGAGTTATTTTAGTTTTAGCTTGAAATCTTTTTAAGTGATCAACTGTTCAATCATGGAAACTTGATTGCAATACTCCACAGCAATTGCACTCCTAAGCCATCTTAATGGTTTCTAAGTTGTTCTATCCACCATAATGTAGCAGCAGTAGTTTTCAGGTGATGAAAAATCATTAGGATGGATCAGTTAGATCTGTAGAGCAAAAGGGGTCAAGGTCCTCCTATATATCAGGAGGAGCATGAATAGCTTGAGACAGAGAGAGAGATATTTTGATTAACCTCCTCCAAAGTGTTGTAAAGGTAAAGTGTGGAGATAGAAAAGATCTGTTCATGATCCAAAACACATAAACTCATTGGTCAAGCACAGTGGAGGTAGTGTCATGGCTTGGTAAATCTGATGAAACATTGTAAATCTTTTTAAAACCAGTCCATGCCCCAGAAGCTCTCTCTTTTGGGTTTCTATGCCCTCTCCATTAATCACATAATGATAAATAGAGAGCTTCAATAAATAATAAGACAAGTATATAGTAAAGCATTTAACTTGGGCAGACAAAAAAAAATTTGAAAGAAAGCATTTTTGATAGAGACTACAAAGTATTTCTGCATCAGAGCATCTCCTAAGTGATGGAAATGTAAATTAATGGTGCATACCTAATCAACTGCATCTTGTTCCCAAAACAGTACCTGCTCTCTCTCTCTCTCATTACACATCACTCCTGATCACTCCTGAGATACCAGTAATGCTGACCTCTACTGCTCACCAGACCTGCCTGATCCATCCTGATACCCTACTACTGGCTGGAGTTTCTCATCATTTTGCTCCTGCAAGGATGGCCCCATATGTACAGACCTGATCCATCCTGATGTCCTACTTCTGGCTGAGGTTCTCATCACGTCATTCCTGTGGAGGTTGGCCACAGCCTAAAGATACACTGAGAAGATGGCTCTGGACACTGAAAACAAACAGTATCACAAAGATGGCTTAAGACTACAATTGCCATGATAACTTTAGGACTGGGGCGGCACGGTGGTATAGTGGTTAGCGCTGTTGCCTCACAGCAAGAAGGTCCGGGTTCGAGCCCCGTGGCCGGCGAGGGCCTTTCTGTGTGGAGTTTGCATGTTCTCCCCATGTCCGCGTGGGTTTCCTCCGGGTGCTCCGGTTTCCCCCACAGTCCAAAGACATGGAAGTTAGGTTAACTGGTGACTCTAAATTGACCATAGGTGTGAATGTGAGTGTGAATGGTTGTCTGTGTCTATGTGTCAGCCCTGTGATGACCTGGCGACTTGTCCAGGGTGTACCCCGCCTTTCACCCGTAGTCAGCTGGGATAGGCTCCAGCTTGCCTGCGACCCTGTAGAAGGATAAAGCCGCTAGAGATAATGAGATGAGATGAGAACTTTAAGACTGCAGTTGTCATGCACTCAATTCTCCATCAATGTATGATTGATAATTTCAACAAAATAGACTTAATTTCAAAACGATAATGAATTTCCTGTTTACACAATCACACTTGTTGACGATGTAAGACATACTTACAGAAGTGAGTTATTAATAATCACGCTATCTGTTATTGCCCAAAATGAAGATGGGTTCCCTTTCGAGTCTGGTTTCTCTCAAGATTTCATGTCATCTCAAGGAGTTTTTCCATCATCACTGGCTTGCTCATTCGGTATAAATTTGTTAATTGGTATGTCTCATCTCATCTCATTATCTCTAGCCGCTTTGTCCTTCTACAGGGTCGCAGGCAAGCTGGAGCCTATCTCAGCTGACTACGGGCGAAAGGTGGGGTACACCCTGGACAAGTCGCCAGGTCATCACAGGGCTGACACATAGACACAGACAACCATTCACACCTATGGTCAATTTAGAGTCACCAGTTAACCTAACCTGCATGTCTTTGGACTGTGGGGGAAACCGGAGCACCTGGAGGAAACCCACGCGGACACGGGGAGAACATGCAAACTCCACACAGAAAGGCCCTCGCCGGCCACGGGGCTCGAACCCGGACCTTCTTGCTGTGAGGCAACAGCGGTAACCACTACACCATCGTGCCACCCTTAATTGGTATGTTTAAAACATATATTTATCTGCAAAGCTGATTTGTGACAATGTCCATTATTAAAACCACTATACAAATAAATTCATTTGACTTAACATAGTGGCAAGTCCCCATTTGAACAAAGATTTATGTCATGGCCAATGTGGGCATGGTACACAGAAAAAATACGAGAAGTTTATGAAGAGCTGAGTCATTGGCTGTCTTCGACTGAAGACTATAGACCTACCTCTTCACCAAGCAATTCAATTAGCACTTATTCAAGCTATTTAAAACACTTGCTGTACTAACTTGTCCCCAAGGGGCTTTTAACTTGATGGATTACTATAAAGGATGGATGTAAATCGCTCAGGATTAGGGTGCCTGCTAAATGCTGTAAATGGAAATGATTGTTGTGTACCTCATCAGTTGCATCGATTGGTATAACTCCATGCTTTGATGACATGTTTGCCTTGTATATGTTGGTGTCCACATGACTGTTGAGTGACCTGGGGACTCAAAATATCATATACAACTTTTGTTAACCAAATGATTGACCTTACAGCTTTCCATGCCCAGTGCACCCCCTAAAGTGTTACTTAAACTGGACAGTGGCCATCTCATCCTCAAACCTTGTCCGCTTGTCTGAGTAGTGGACATCATGACTTGCCACAAGCAGGGTTTATGAAGGATGATAAATTGAAATGCCCCTAAAAACTGCATTTTGTTTTTGTATGTTTGTTTGTTTTATTTTTTTTTTTTTGATGTATGATCACTTCAGTTAAAAGATTGGGAATACTGCATGCTTTGGTGATGAGATTGTGATGCACATGTTGGTGGCCAGATAACCCTGGAATGAATTGTGGTCAAACCCAGGGTTTGTGTCCAAGGAAATATTACCAGATTTTGTAAACCAATCAATTTACCCTATAAAGTTCCATCCATCTGATCCTCAGACCAATTGTGAACCTGTCACACATTAAAAATGCAATGAGCTCCCTTCTTTAAAAAACAGACTGACCCAGACCCTCCCGTGACATACCAATCTCTAAATCATGTCTAATGCCACACGTCATTTGTATGTGCCATTGAAAGGCAGCATTATGTTGCTCTGACTATAATTTTAATAGTTTACGTGTATTTTTTAAGTTACATGGGTCCTCCACGTAATGAACTACTTCCTAACAGTCTTGGGAAACTTCGTTGGCCAAAATATCGCGGAAAACGTTCTGGACGACTCGTTAAATTAAGAGAAAGCACTCCATGTCATTTTATCAACATTGTGCAACCACGGACTGTTAACCGTGATAGTTTATCGAAGCTGAATTGCCACAGACCGTCAAACTGTATATTCATTCCTACTTCAACTTCAACTACTTCATTTCCAAAGATATTCTTCTCGAATGCTCATTCTATGGTCAACAAAATTGATGATATTCATGGATCAATAACCTCTAATTTATGTGACATTGCTGTGATCACTGAGTCGTGGCTCTTTTCATGCATCACAGACGAACTAATTAACATTCCTGGCTTCGCTACTTTTCGCAAAGGTAGACCTGATGATCAATGAGAAGGTGGTTTGTGTACATATACCGTATATCGTCTAATCTGGATTTTATTTATCTCAGTGATTTAAATGATTTTGATTTTGAATGCCAATGGTTTTTAATTAAACCAAATAGACTGCCTCGTGGTATTAATTCTATCCTACTTGGCACCGTTTATCACCCACCAAAGAATGACGATGCAAAACTCCATAACTATCTATTTGGCTGTTTAGATACTGCTCTTGCTGCCCATCCTAATTCAGCAGTTATAATTCTGGGTGATCTTAATCACTTCAAACCTGATGCTCTTATTTCATCATTCAAACTGAAGAAACTTGTCAGTAAACCAACCAGAGGCAACAACATACTAGCTCAAGCCTATTCAACACGTTCTTCATTCTATGAGGAAGCGCAAATTCTCCCTCCTGTTGGCAGGTCTGACCATTCTAGTGTTCTTCTTCAGCCCAAACAATATCAAACCACCAGTCTCCCAACGACTCGGGCTGACAAGCGGATTTGCAAAGAGTCCAATAAGCGTTCAATATTTTTATCTCTACAATCTGTGAATTGGAATGCTTTATATAATCTGAACACTCCTGAGGAACAACTTTCTTTGTTTCAATCCACTATTTCTGACACCATAGACGAATACCTTCCTGTTCGCTCAGTTAAACTCCATCCAACTGATAAACCATGGTTTACTTGTGAAATTAAAGATGCAATTGCTAAACGTCAATGAGCCTGGTGCAATGGGAACACCTTAATGTTTAAATTCTATAGGAACAAGGTTAACAGACTTTGCAAGACTGCCCGCAGCAACTTTTATCAGAGTATAACTGATTCTAATTTGACACCTAAAAAGTGATGGGATAATATCAAGCATCTTTCTGGCCAAACTAAAACCACAACGTTTTTGAGCCTTGCCGTCGACAGAAATGTGCTGCGTGGCAAAGAGCTGGCTAACACAATCAACAACTCCTTTTGTAAAGTCGCCAGTGACATGAGCTCTCTTGACTATACACCTACACCTGTCGATTGTATACTGGATGAATATAACACCTGATGCTGTGGAGAACTCTTTACTGAGCATCAATGTCAACAAGTCCATGGGTCCTGATAACATCCCTAACTGGTTGCTGAAGGATTTTGCTCCAATTATAAGCCGTCCTATCTGCTCTATCTTCAATGCATCTATCTCACAAGGCTTGGTTCCTTCATCGTGGAAATGCACCAATGTCATCCCACTGCCAAAGGTACCTAATCCTGAAAGCGCTGACAATGATTTAAGACCAATTTCCTTAACATCAGTACTGAGTAAGGTCCTGGAACATTTCATCTTCATGTGGTTATGTAACATCATCATGCCAAAGCTCGATCCTTTTCAGTTTGGGGGAATTAAAAACTCGTCCACAACACATTGCTTGATAGAGCTTCTTCATAATTGGCTCTCTGTTGACAAGACCTGTACTGCCATTCGTTCCTGCTTGATAGACTTTTCTAAAGCATTTGATAGGATTGATCACAACGTTTTAATTGGTAAACTATGACTGTTGGACGTCCCTCCAATTCTTCTCAATTGGTGTTCTAGTTTTTTAAAGAACCGAAAACAACGTGTTATTATAGACAACTGTCGTTCTGATTGGCTTCCGGTGACTGAAGGAGTACCTCAAGGAACAAACTTGGGTCCTTTATTTTTCCTACTGATGATTAATGACATGTCCTGCAGAGTCCCTATATATAAATATATTGATGATTGTACCGTCTTCGAAATCATCTCGCCATCAGGAACATCCACACTTCAAGAGGAACTAGACAGCATTCAACAATGGTCCATCGATAATGGAATGCGCATTAACTTCAAGAAGACTAAAGAATTGACTGTTTCCTTTTCTAAGTTGACACCTCATTTTCAACCCCTTCAACTAGATGGTAACAACCTTGAAACTGTGAATGAAACAAAGCTCTTAGGCGTGTGGCTGTCATCAGACCTCAAATGGAACACTCACATCGAATTTATATGCACGAAAGCAAGCAAGCGTCTCTACAGCTTGAGAACACTAAAACGTCGTGGCATTTGCTTAGATGATCTCCGTCTTGTGTATTGCAGTTTTGTTCGCCCCATCGTTGAATATGCTTGTCCAGTATGGCACTCGTCACTGCCATCTTATCTGCAAGATCGTATAGAACAAGTCCAACGAAGAGCTACGAAAATCATTTTGCCTGGACTAAACTGCAACGAATGATTGGATAAATTAAATCTACCCAAGTTGAACGACAGATGTGAATCCTTCTCGATGAATTTTTTAAAATCAATATTGAACACTGGTAACAATATAGGAAGACTCTTACCTAATAAAAATGCAAGTAAATACTCATTACGTAACAAGAGAACTTTCGACTTGTATAATTGTAAGACGAAAAGATTCATGACAAGCTTTTTACCTAATCAATTGAGCAAATGGGATGCCGTCTTCTAATGAATTGTTGTAGTTTTAATTCTATTATATATCTTTTATCTATTATATTATATTGTAAATTCAAGTTTTTCAATTTTAATTGCAATTTGAATAAAGTCACTATAATAATAATAAAGTATATTGCTGCAGGATATTCCATTGCTGCTACCTGGGTGTCCTTATGCATCAACATCGCCCTTTGCCAGTGGTGTGAGAGTGACACATTACTGAACAAAGCCATGCAGAGGACATTCAAGGACAAGGTGATCAAAGTTTTAAAAGGACACATCAAAATGGCAAACCAAACGCTGCTTAATTACAGCAAATGGCATTCAGAATAATGACAGATAAAGTGTGCCTTATTATATGATTAGGTTATCAGATTATATTATTATAATTTTTTCAAACAGATACAAATGCAAAATGCATGACAATGTAAAAAAACATCTTATGCCCATGCTTCCAAATGCACTTCTCAACACGAGGATGATTGTCCTCATCATATTACTTTTTTTTTTAAACAACCCCATGTTAGCTGAAAAACTCATGGGATTCATCTCAAACTCACAATCCCATTTAACCTCAAGTCAACAACCGGGATTTGAAAAGTATTTCACCTGTGGTATAAAGAAAACATCCAGTGTTCCAAAGATTTTAGGTCTCTGGGTGGATGATAATGAATAACACTGCCTCTGTTGGGTTCAGTTTGTTGGTTTTATGATGCTGTGGCACTTTCCCTGAATTCAACAGTCTTGAGAGCTTGTTCTAGGTGAGGTGGTATACTGTATTTGTCACAAAACAAGGAAACAAACAAAAAATTGCCCATGTTAAACATCTTAACCAATGTTTTCTTGTTTTCCAGGTCTTGTAGTGACAATGGGAGGAAACACATCTGTTAATAATTCAAATTTAATACGCTTTATGACAATTCTGACCATGAAATCACTGGATATGCCACCATCCAGTTCTTTTATCATGTTCATTTTTAGCATCATGATCTACTCTTTAATTTTGTTCTTCCACTCTGTGTTACTTGTGACTATTGTTGCAAAAAGAGATCTGCATAAACCGATGTACATACTGCTGTTTAATTTGTCCATATGTGACCTTATGGGAGCTACAGCTTTTTATCCTCAGCTGATTTGTAGTATACTGTCTGAGATGAGAAAAATCTCCTACCCTGCCTGTGCTTTGCAAGGCATCGTTATTCACCTCTATGGGGGTGGATCTCTTTTATTTCTCACTGTTATGTCTTACGACAGATATATTGCTATTTGCAAACCTTTAAGGTACCACAATCTTATGACACAAGGGACAGTGATAAAAGTCATTTTTATGGTCTGGTCTTTTACTTGTGCAATTATTGGGATTTTATTCATGCTCACGCTAAGTAAAGAAATCTGCAGGACACATATAGCGGACACATTCTGCAATAATCCTTCTTTAATGAGGTTAATCTGTGAGGATACACGAGCAATTAACTATTATGGTTTGTTTACTATAGCTCTTTTTCAAGGCTGTTCCATATTGATAGTGTCATTAACATATATAAAAATCCTAATTACCTGTCTTTCTACAAAACAGAAAAATTCTATAAGTAAGGCAATGCAAACCTGTGGGACACATTTAATTGTTTTTCTGACTTTTGAGATTAACGTATTCTTAACACTGCTTTCTCACAGGTTAGAAGCAGTATCTCCACACTTCAGAATAACTTCAACTGTCATGTTTCCTCCATTTCTTAACCCTCTAATTTACGGGCTGAAAACAAGGGAAATTCGGCAAACAATTTTTCATTTCTTCCAAAGAAAGATTTCTTCTGTCTAACAGGAAACTAAACTGGAAACACATTTCGATTCTTCTCTTTATATTCTTATTTTCAGAATTAGAATCAGGGCGGCACAGTGGTGTAGTGGTTAGCGCTGTCGCCTCACAGCAAGAAGGTCCGGGTTCGAGCCCCGTGGCCGGCGAGGGCCTTTCTGTGTGGAGTTTGCATGTTCTCCCCATGTCTGCGTGGGTTTCCTCCGGGTGCTCCGGTTTCCCCCACAGTCCAAAGACATGCAGGTTAGGTTAACTGGTGACTCTAAATTGACCGTAGGTGTGAATGTGAGTGTGAATGGTTGTCTGTGTCTATGTGTCAGCCCTGTGATGACCTGGCGACTTGTCCAGGGTGTACCCCGCCTTTCGCCCGTAGTCAGCTGGGATAGGCTCCAGCTTGCCTGCGACCCTGTAGAACAGGATAAAGTGGCTACAGATAATGAGATGAGATGAGGTAAACAACTGGGGGGGGGCAGAGTAAATGGGGTCACTGATCTTGTTTATTGAGGTGGGGGGCAGAGTGGGTCAGGAGTCTGAGGTGAGGAGGGGGGGCAGAGTAAGTGGGGGTCACTGGTCATGTTTACATAAAGTAGCAACTATACTAAAATTATATGAAATTATACACTGATTTAACAGTGGAATATCTCTTGGTTTATTCACTTCAATCTCCTCCTGTTACTCAGTAAATTTACATCTTGCTTATATAATGAGTAAATTCGACACTGTTCATTATATAAATGAAACAGACAGAACATATATGATGACAAGCCATTGCAAAGGCTTATAATTATATTTAATGTGCTGTTATAAAATCTAGAAGCTTGGAATTGTGCAACTGAAATATCCAGGATCAAATTCAATATATAAGACCGAAATTAAATATATAAATCACCAAAATAATGCCCTGTGCTGTTATGAATCTCAGTATTAACACAGTATGCTTAGCCATTGAAATATTATTTCTAACCAGTCAACAAATGAAAGTTTTTAAATTAAAATTGTCTATTATTTGATGATGCATTTGTCTTTGGCATACACTTTTTTCTTCATCATTTGTAAATGTCATTTCAGGTTACTGCCTGGTTAATGAGACTCTATAATTTATGACTGGTTTCATAAAAATGACTGTATACTGGAGCATTATGTTCAGGCTGTGTCCGAACAACAAATAAATGATCATGAGCTAGATATGTTCTTGTTTCACAAAGAACCCTAAAATTTTCTTTCATAATTTCTTTCATAGATAATTTTATAAGTCATCTGACAGGCATTGGTCTTCTAAAATATGACAGTAATCACGACATTGAAATTGTTGGGTTCTATGAAAATTAAAATACCTTAAATTTTTAAGTTGACATGGTACAATTAAACAATCAAACTAATTAAACATGGTATATACTGAGGAGAGATATGATTTAACATGATTTTGCTTTGCTATATTTAACTGTAAATTTGATTTTGTCATTTCGAAGAACCTTTGATCCAAAGAAACTTGGCTTTTCTGTCAAAATGTTGTTTTTTTTTTACTGAAAGTCACAGTTTATTGTGTTTTGAACCTCCAGTCACCTCTGAATATACCGTATTGGAGCAAAAGATGAATATGAGATGATCGATCAGAATTTCGGCTTTAATTTCTTGATATTTACATGTAGATGAGTTACACAACTTAGAATGTCACCATTTGTTTGACCCCACCAATTTTTCAAGGGATTAAAAATATTGGATTATGTGACTGACAGGTGTTTCTTTTTGCCCAGGTGTGCCCTGTTATATTGATTGCATAAAAAAAAATCATTTCGCTGAATGTCTACTCTTGTTTTGAGCTCTTGGTTTCACCTGTGAAAAATGCATCAGTTGTTAAAAAGGATAATCCAACAGAAGAGGCCAGAAATCTGTTTATGGGAGAAAAGCAAGCCATTTTGAAGCTGAGAAAAGAAGGAAAATCCAACAACGAAAATGAAAAATGGCTTGAGCCTTTGCACAAGCATTGGGCATAGCTAAAGTATTTGGAATATCTTGAAAAATAAATTAAATTAGATTTTATTTGTATAGCAATATTAACAATGGATATTGTCAAAAAGCATCTGGACCTAACATTCTATCTATAAATTTTCCAATTTAAAAATTTAACCTGAATGAACAAAAAGTGCAATTGTGTAACCAGGAACCTATCAGCAACTTATGAATATGAGCATCACAGTTATTTTTGTTTTAACTTGAAGTCTGTTTTGTTGAAGTGATCAGCTGTTCAATGATGGAAACTTGATTGCAATACTCTTCACAGCAACTGCAGTCTTAAGCCATCTTGATGGTTTCTAAGTTGTTCTATCCACCATAATATACTAGTGCATCTCAAAAAAATTAGAATATTGTGAAAAAGTTCAATATTATCCATTAGCTATTTAAGAAAGTGAAAATGTTATATGTTATAGACTCATTACACATAAACTAAAATGTTTCAAGCATTTTTCTATTTTAATTTTAATCAGTATGGCATACAATACAAAAACATAAAAAAAAATCTCAAAATATTAGAATATTTCATTTTGAGTTTGAGTAAAACAGTATGAACACAGTGTATCTCTCGGTCTAGTTCAGTACACACAACCACAATCATGGGTAAGACTGCTGACTTGACTGTTGTCCAGAAGATGATCACTGATGCCCTCCACAAGGAGGGTAAGCCACAAAAGGTCATTGCTGAAAAGGGTGGCTGGAAAAGGTGCACAAGCAACAGGGATGGCTGCAGTCTTGAGAGGATTGTCAAGAAAAGTTGATTCAAGAACTTGGGAGAGCTTCACAAGGAGTGGACTGAGGCTGGTGTCAGTGTATCAAGACCCATCACGAACAGACATCTTCAAGAAAGGGGATACAACTTTCGCATTCCTAATATCAAGCTACTCCTGAGCCAGAGACAATGTCAGAAGTGTCTTATCTGGGCTAAGGAGAGAAAGAAATGGACTGTTGCTCAGTGGTCCAAAGTCCTCTTTTCAGATGAAAGTACATTTTGTATTTAATTTGGAAATCACGGTTCTAGAGTCTGGAGGAAGAGTGGAGAGGCACAGAATCCAAGGTGTTTGAAGCCCACCGTGAAGTTTCCACAGTCTGTGATGATTTGGGGTGCCATGTCATCTGCTGGTGTTGGTCCACTGTATTTTATCAAGTCCAAAGTCAACACAGCCATCTACCAGGAGATTTTAGAGCACTTCATGCTTCCATCTGCTGACGAGCTTTTTGGAGATGCTGATTTCCTTTTCCAGCAGGACTTAGCACCTACCCATAGTGCCAAAACTACTACCAAATGGTTTGCTGACCATTATATTACTGTGTTTGATTGGCCAGCCAACTTGCCTGACCTGAACCCCATAGAGAATCTATGGGGTATTGTCAAGAGGAAGATGAGAAACACCCGACCCAAAAATACAGATACGCTGAAGGCCACTATCAAAGCAACCTGGGCTTCAGTAACACCTCAGCAGTGCCACAGACTGATCACCTCCATGCCACACCACATTGATACAGTAATTCATGGTAAAGGAGCCCCAACCAAGTATTGAGTGTATAAATGAATATACTTTTCAGAAGTTGGACATTTCTGTATTGTAAATCCTTTTTTTGATTGATCTTAGGGAATATTCTAATAATTTGAGATACTGGATTTCTGATTTTCATGAGCTATAAGCCATAATCATCAAAATTAAAACAAAAAAGGCTTTAAATATTTCACTTTACATGTAATGAATATAGAATATATGAAAGTTTACATTTTTGAATTAAATTATGAAAAAAGGAACTTTTTCATGGTATTCTAATTTTTTGAGATGTACTAGTATATACAGAGGTGGAGCCCTCCCCCTATCCATACAGGGCCCCATCCTTTGACATTCAGGCCCTCCCAATAAATGTGCCTTACGCGATTTCATTGGAAATTCCTTGAAACCTACAAGTTTTCACATGATTACCGACTAGTTGATCTATATATCTCTCATTTTTGCTACACATTCTTATCACAGTTAAAAAAAATAAAAAATAAAAAAACCCTGTGAAATCCCTAAACAAACTTAAAATATAATAAATTGTAATGGTTTCAAGCTAAACTAAGCTGTTTCTTTTGTATTTAATTGTTTTTCGTTTGAGGAATTTGCAAAAAACTGCAATGCATGATGGGTAGGATCTAAAGGCTGCCTAACGTCTTCATCCGTCTGAGGACATACAACCCCGATTCCAAAAAAGTTGGGACAAAGTACAAATTGTAAATAAA
This sequence comes from Neoarius graeffei, assembly GCF_027579695.1. Taxonomy (NCBI): domain Eukaryota; kingdom Metazoa; phylum Chordata; class Actinopteri; order Siluriformes; family Ariidae; genus Neoarius; species Neoarius graeffei. The sequence continues at coordinate 57,277,877 of NC_083585.1, read as the reverse complement.
AACGGAAAGCAATAATTTACAAATCTCAAAAACTGATATTGTATTCACAACAGAACATAGACAACATATCAAATGTCGAAAGTGAGACATTTTGAAATTTCATGCCAAATATTGGCTCATTTGAAATTTCATGACAGCAACACATCTCAAAAAAGTTGGGACAGGGGCAATAAGAGGCTGGAAAAGTTAAAGGTACAAGAAAGGAACAGCTGGAGGACCAAATTGCAACTCATTAGGTCAACTGGCAATAGGTCATTAACATGACTGGGTATAAAAAGAGCATCTTGGAGTGGCAGCGGCTCTCAGAAGTAAAGATGGGAAGAGGATCACCAATCCCCCTAATTCTGCGCCAACAAATAGTGGAGCAATATCAGAAAGGAGTTCGACAGTGTAAAATTGCAAAGAGTTTGAACATATCATCATCTACAGTGCATAATATCATCAAAAGATTCAGAGAATCTGGAAGAATCTCTGTGCGTAAGGGTCAAGGTCGGAAAACCATACTGGGTGACCGTGATCTTCGGGCCCTTGGACGGCACTGCTTCACATACAGGCATGCTTCTGTATTGGAAATCACAAAATGAGCTCAGGAATATTTCCAGAGAACATTATCTGTGAACACAATTCACCGTGCCATCTGCCGTTGTCAGCTAAAACTCTATAGTTCAAAGAAGAAGCCGTATCTAAACATGATCCAGAAGCGCAGACGTCTTCTCTGGGCCAAGGCTCATTTAAAATGGACTGTGGCAAAGTGGAAAACTGTTCTGTGGTCAGACGAATCAAAATTTGAAGTTCTTTATGGAAATCAGGGACGCTGTGTCATTCAGACTAAAGAGGAGAAGGACGACCCGAGTTGTTATCAGCGCTCAGTTGAGAAGCCTGCATCTCTGATGGTATGGGGTTGCATTAGTGCGTGTGGCATGGGCAGCTTACACATCTGGAAAGACACCATCAATGCTGAAAGGTATATCCAGGTTCTAGAGCAACATATGCTCCCATCCAGACAACGTCTCTTTCAGGGAAGACCTTGCATTTTCCAACATGACAATGCCAAACCACATACTGCATCAATTACAGCATCATGGCTGCGTAGAAGAAGGGTCCGGGTACTGAACTGGCCAGCCTGCAGTCCAGATCTTTCACCCATAGAAAACATTTGGCGCATCATAAAACAGAAGATATGACAAAAAAGACCTAAGACAGTTGAACAACTAGAATCCTACATTAGACAAGAATGGGTTAACATTCCTATCCCTAAACTTGAGCAACTTGTCTCCTCAGTCCCCAGACGTTTACAGACTGTTGTAAAGAGAAAAGGGGATGTCTCACAGTGGGAAACATGGCCTTGTCCCAACTTTTTTGAGATCTGTTCTTGTCATGAAATTTAAAATCACATAATTTTTCTCTTTAAATGATACATTTTCTCAGTTTAAACATTTGATATGTCATCTATGTTCAATTCTGAATAAAATATGGAATTTTGAAACTTCCACATCATTGCATTCCGTTTTTATTTACAATTTGTACTTTGTCCCAACTTTTTTGGAATCGGGGTTGTACAACAAGACTAGGAAGGTACATGCCTGGTTGCGGTTGTTGGTTGTCAACTAGAAACAAATTCAACATGTTTAAAAGTAAAAGTGGGGCACAAAAGAGGAAGGAAAAGAAAAATAAAGAGGAGGCAATCTCTAAACTTCCAAAGTTGGATTCATTTTTTACTTTGCCTTCTCCTGTCCCTGAATTTGCTAGTAGTGAACATGCATTGCCCTGTGTTAGCACTAGCAGCAGTAGCACGGTGGTGCTTAGCAGTAGCTCAGGCCAAAGTCATATAGAGGGGGGTGGGGATCGAGACGTAATGGGTGTTGCTACAGATATCAGGATAGTTGAGGCTTTTCTTGGATTCAAGATAACTGTGAACTGAATTTGGTACTGAATGATTCTGTCAAAACGATCCCAGAGATTAGACAGTTTTATGATGTGGTTGAAGAACTGTACAACTTTTTTGCCAACAGTGTTAAGAGATGGGCATTACTTGGCGACTTATTGAGCCCAGAGAGCAGGGACATAACCTTGAAACGCCTCTGCCCAACCTGCTGGTCCTCCTGCTACGATGCACTTCTTGCGTTAAAGTACAGATATGGAGACGTCATTAAAGCTCTCGACAAGCTCTCACAAGCGAGAAAACAAATGAGCGAGATGAAGCAGATGCACTTAAAAAGGCCATTACTAAATTTCAGTTCATATTTTTAATCAGCCTTCAGACAAAGATTTTGGAGTGCACTAATGCCATCTCAAAGTTACTGCAGGAGAAGATCATTGATCAACTCAAAGCATCTGCATTATTGCAGAATGCTGTACGAACTCTACAGGGAGCGGTTTGATGAGGCAAAGGCTTCCACTCTGGCACTGGCTGTGAAATGGGGCAGTCAAACGCAATTTGTAGCCACCAGGCTGAAAAAAAGTGAAGCGCCACTTTGATCACCTTAGCGAAGACAGTCGGCTTTCCCTTGATGTAATCATTCAGCAGCTGTCACAAAGGCAAAGTTTACATTAGACCGTATCTGTCTTGTTTTCTTCGTGGATGCACTGTCCGTTCACATTAAAATGCCTGGAAATGCCGGGAAACGGGAATCCGCCAGAGCCCACGTATTCAATCCAGTTCGTGTCTGGTCCAGTGCTGTGTAAACATTGAGGATACGCTGTGCTGAGCTCTAGCTGACGTCGTCATTGGACAATGTCACTGTGACATCCACCTTCCTGATTCACTGGCGTTGGGATCTCACACACAGCGGCTCAGTCCCGAATCACTGCTCGTGCGCTTCACTCGCGCGCTCTGTGAGCTACGCAGGGCCGGAGTGAGCACCCTCCAGAGGGCACTCGCTGTTCAGGGCGGAGTGATTTGGAGCGCAGGAGGAAGCGCTGAGCCACACTGAGGTTTATTTACACATTTCAACCTCCTTCAGGCGCTTAACCCTTTGGTGACTGACCCCTTGAAAATGGTTCCTCCAGGAACCATGACGTTTCAGTTGTCAAGACAACGGAAAAACTAAAATACAAATACAAGAGCATTTTGTTTTGTGCACAAGAGCATTGTGACGTATCTTTCTGTTTTTGTATTTTAGTTTTTCCGTTGTCTTGACAACTGAAACGTCATCGTTCCTGGAGGAACCATTTTCAAGGGGTCAGTCACCAAAGGGTTAAACTCAGTGAGAACATGAACATCACAGCCAGGTGTGTTTATCTGCTGGAGAAGGTGTTCGCTTGCCATCCTTCCACTTGCAAGTGGTGAGTGACTTGCGCATGCCCGATATGCACTGGGATCATGTGACATGCCGTCTAATTAGTCATGTGATTAGCGTATCCGTGTATTGGTGTTGCTGTGTACACGCGAATCGTGTATTGGCGTTGCTGTGTGTACGCGAATTGTTTTAAAAACGTTAATCTGATGATCCGCTGATTCGAAATAATGTAAACAGGGCCAAAGGTTTGTCAGTTTAAATCGGACTGCTCATTTGTTTGAGGCTATTCATCCAAATACGTTCCAGCGTGCGAAGGACGAGGAGCTGTACAAAGTGGCCCGTCGACTGTGTGATCACTATAGTCGGGATATTGACTCCAGCTTTCCTGGTCAACTAGTGTCATTTAGGGCTTGTTTCAAGGAGCAGATAGTGAGACACACATCTGTGCTTAGCCTGGCCAGGTTGTTGGTAGTAGATCAGCAGTAACTTCTACATTTAGTGAGGTGTGCACGGCCTTCTTGCTTTTTCTCACTCTCCCCGTCTCCGTTGCGACAGCAGAACGCTCTTTCTCCAATTTAAAATTGATAAAAAATTACCTCAGGAGCGCAATGGGTCAAGAGAGACTCTGTGGATTGGCCATTTTATCAGTTGAGAATGAGCGAGCAAGAGCACTTAACATCCCTCAAATAGTCGACGAATGCCTTTATAATGACGAACGCAGGTTTCCGTGTCAGCTTTGTAGTTGAAGACGTGCTTACACAATGAGGGTATATCATTCATGATTGCTGGATTTTTTTGTTGTTGTTGTTGTTTAGTGTCTATTTGGAACATAATAAAAAATGAATGGAAAATACAGGCTATGTAGGCCTATAAAAAATAATAAAAACACCTTTGAGCAAGTTCTGTTCTAATATAGCCTGATTATATGCCGCAGGCCTTCTGTTTGTTTGCAATTTCGCCATGGCTAGGTCCAAAGGCTACGTTCTTAAATACTGCTTTTTGTTAAATATAGCCTGAGTAGGCCTGTATGCCGCAAGCCTTCTAATTTGTTTGTTTGCAATTTCGCCGGGGGTGTGTGTGCTGATTGGTGTTTTGCCCTGGGGCCTTGTATGCCTGTAGATAGATAGATAGATAGATAGATAGATAGATAGATAGATAGATAGATAGATAGATAGATAGACAGACAGACAGACAGACAGACAGACAGACAGAGGCATGCAAAAGTTTGGGTGCCCTTACTGAAAATGTCTGTTACTGTGAATAGTTAAGTGAGCAGAAGATGAACTGATCACCAAAAGGCATAAAGGTAAAGACGACACATTTCTTTTCAGCATTTTCTGCAAGATTTGTGTATTATTTTTGTTTTGTACAATTGGAGAGTGAAAAAAGAAAAGGAACACCATGTGAAAGTTTGGGCACCCCAATACATTTGAGTTCTCAGGTAACTTTTACCAAGGTTCCAGACCTTAATTAGCTTATTGAGCTGTGGCTTGTTCAAATTCTTCATTAGGAAAAATCAGATGATGCAGATTTCAAAGCTGTATAAATTCTCTGACTCCTCAATCTTGTCCCTAAAATCAACAGCCATGGGCTCCTCTAAGCAACTCCCTCGCATTCTGAATAATAAAATAATTGATGCTCACAAAGCAGGAGAAGGCTACAAGAACGTAGCAAAGTGTTTTCAGGTAGCTGTTTCCTCAGATTTTAATGTTATCAAGAAATGGCAGTTAACAGAAACAGTGGAGATCAAGGTGATGTCTGGAAAATGAAGAAAACTTTCTGAAAGAACTGCTTGTTGGATTGCTAGAAAGGCAAATAAAAACCCCTGTCTGACTGCAAAAGACCTTCAGAAAGATTTAGCAGACCCTGGAGTGGTGGTGCACTGTTCTACTATGCAGCGACACCTGAACAAATATGACCTTCATGGAAGAGTTGAAGTTAAAAAGAGGACGGGTCCTACAATAAGACGATGATCCAAAACACACCTCAAAATCAACAATGGAATACCTCAAGAGGCACAAGCTGAAGGTTTTGCCCTGGCCCTCACAGTCCCCTGACCTAAACATCATTGGAAATCTGTGGATAGATCTCAAAAGAGCAGTGCATGCAAGACAGCCCAAGAAACTTGTGGAACTGGAAGCCTTTTGCAAGAACAAATGTGTGAAAATCCCCCAGGTAAGAACTGAAAGATTATTAGCCGGCTACAAAAAGTGTTTACAAGCTGTGATACTTGCCAAAGCGGGTGTTACTAGGTAGTAACCATGCAGGGTGCCCAAACTTTTGCTTCAGGCCCTTTTCCTTTTTTTGTCATTTTGAAAATGTAAAAGATGAAAATAAAAAAATTGTTTTTGCTTAAAATATAAAGGGAATGAGTCATCTTTAACTTTATGCCTTTTGGAGATCATTTCATCTTCAACTTGCTTAACTGTTCACAGTAACAGCAATTTAGACCAGGGGTGCCCAAACTTTTGCATACTACTCTCTGTGTATATATATATATATATATATATATATATATATATATATATATAAAAAATCTCCTTCTCACCCCCGGCGGGGGGGTGGTATCCATGTCATCCTCAAGCTCGGGTCCTCTACCAGAGGCCTGGGAGTTTGAGGGTTCTGCGCAGTATCTTCGATGTTCCTAGGACTGCGCTCTTCTGGACTGAGGCTTCAGATGTTGTTCCTGGGATTTGCTGGAGCCACTCTCCCAGTTTGGGGGTTACTGCCCCAAGTGCCCCCACTACCACGGGGACCACGCAACCCTTGACCTTCCACATCCGTTCCAGCTGCTCTTTCAACCCTTGATACTTCTCAAGTTTCTCATGTTCCTTCTTCCTGATGTTGGCGTCAGCTGGGATCGCCACATCTATCACCACCACCCTCTTCTGCTCTTTGTCCACCACCACTATGTCCGGTTGGTTAGCCAGGATCTGTTTGTCAGTCTGGAAGCTGAAGTCCCACAGAATCTTGGCCCTGTTGTTCTCAGCCACCTTCTGTGGTATGGCCCATTGGGACTTGGGTATTTCTATTCCATACTGGTTGCAGATGTTCCTGTATACTATCCCAGCCACTTGGTTGTGCCTCTCCATGTACGCTGATCCAGCAAGCATCTTACACCCTGCTACTATGTGCTGGACTGTTTCAGGGGCTTCTTTGCACAGTCTGCATCTTGGGTCTGATCTACTCTGGTAGATCCTGGCCTCTATGGCTCTTGTGCTTATGGCCTGTTCTTGTGCTGCCATGATTAGTGCTTCTGTGCTGTCTGTCAGTCCTGCATTATCCAGCCACTGGTAGGATTTCTTGATATCAGCCACTTCCTCTATCTGACGGTGGTACATGCCATGTAGGGGTTTGTCTCTCCAGGTTGTCTGTTCCTCCTCCTCCTCTGCACTCTCATCAGGGTTCTGCTGCCTGAGACATTCACTTAGCAGTTCATCCTTTGGGGCCATCTTTCTGATGTATTCTCGGATTTTCGATGTTTCATCCTGGACCGTGGTCTTGACGCTCACTAGCCCTCGGCCTCCCTCTTTCCGCTTAGTGTATAGTCTCAGGGTGCTGGACTTGGGGTGGAACCCTCCATGCATGGTGAGGAGCTTTCTAGTCTTGATATCTGTGGCTTCTATCTCCTCCTTTGGCCAGTTTATGATACCAGCGGGGTATCTGATGACTGGTAGTGCGTACATGTTGATGGCTCGGACCTTGTTTTTACCATTCAGCTGACTTTTCAGGACCTGCCTTACTCTCTGGAGGTATTTGGCTGTGGTTGACTTCCTTGTGGCCTCTTCATGGTTTCCATTAGCCTGTGGGATGCCAAGGTACTTGTAGCTGTCTTGGATATCACCTATGTTGCCCTCTGGTAGGTCAATCCCTTCAGTCCGGATCATCTTGCCTCTCTTTGAGACCATCCGGCCACACTTGTCCAATCCGAATGACATCCCTATGTCATCGCTGTAGATCCGGGTGGTGTGGATCAGCGAGTCTATTTCTCGCTCATTCCTGGCATACAGCTTGATGTCATCCATGTAGAGCAGGTGGCTGATTGTTGCCCCACTACGGAATCGGTACCCGTAGCCGCTCTTCGTGATGATCTGACTGAGGGGGTTCAGGCCTATGCAGAACAGCAGTGGTGATAGCGCATCTCCTTGGTATATGCCGCACTTGATGTTGACTTGGGCAATGGGTTTTGAGTTGGCCTCTAGGGTTGTCTTCCACATTTCCATTGAGTTCTGTATGAAGGTCCTTAGGTTCCTGTTGATCTTATACAGTTCCAGACATTCCAGTATCCATGTGTGTGGCATTGAGTCGTAGGCTTTCTTGTAGTCAATCCAGGCAGTGCACAGGTTGGTCTGCCTCTTCTTACAGTCTCGGGCGACTGTTCTATCGGCCAGTAGCTGGTGCTTGGCTCCTCTGGTGTTACTGCCAATTCCTTTCTGTGCCTCGCTCATGTATTGAGCCACATGCTTACTCATTTTTGCCGCAATGATGCCTGACAGGGCCTTCCATGTTGTGCTGAGACATGTAATTGGCCGGTAGTTGGATGGGATGGGTCCCTTCTGGGGGTCCTTCATGATTAGGACTGTCCTGCCTTGGGTTAGCCATTCTGGGTGGGTTCCATCCCTCAGCAGCTGGTTCATCTGTGCTGCTAGGCGTTCATGGAGTGCAGTTAGCTTCTTCAGCCAGTACGTATGGATCATATCGGGGCCTGGTGCTGTCCAGCTCTTCATCTTTGACACTCTTTCTTGGACGTCTGCCATTGAGATGGTTACTGGTTCTTGTTCTGGGAGGTTGCTGTGGTCAGCTCTTAGGTCCACTAACCATTGGGCATCGGTGTTGTGTGATGCCTTTTTTTCCCATATGTCTTTCCAGTATTTTTCCACCTCAGCTCTTGGTGGGTCTGACCGGTTGTTGTTCCCCTGCCATTGAGAGTACACCTTGGCTGGTTCAGTGGAGAACAGCTTGTTTATTCTCCTGGCCTCTCCTTCCTTGGTGTATCTCCTCAACCGGGTGGCCAGAGCTGTTAGTCGCTGTTTGGCAGTTTCGAGTGCCTCTGGTATGGAGAGTGAGTTGTACTTCCTGGGCGCCCCTTTATTCACCATGTTCCCTTTGTGTAGTTCAGCTAGCTGGCTAACTTCCCTCCTTGCTGCCTTTATCTTGGCCTCTAATCGTCTCTTCCATGGTGGATACTGTTTGTTATGTCCCGAGCCCACCTTGTGTCCAAGCATCTCCATGATTACTGTTGCTGTACTGTGTATCAGCTTGTTGGTCTCAGTGATGGTTCTTGTGGAGATTGTCTTCAGAGCAGCATTCACATCTACTAGTAGATCTTCTGAAGGTACTTGGCAACTCAGCTTCGGTATTTGTCGGGGGCTCCAGGTTTCCAGTTGGGTCACGATCTTCCTTCTCAGGTCAGCAGCTCTTGTGTTGAGGCTGTTAGCTGTTGGGGCTTGGTACCCAATCTCTGGTTGTGGGGATGATGACATCTCCCCGCTGACCTGTCTTCCTGGCTCCCCCTTGCCGTAGTATTGTTGTTGTATTTCATTAATCTCTAGTTGTGATAGCAGATTTCGATTATGGATGTTGGAACACTGGGCTAATAGCTGTTTCTTTGTTAGCCTTGATTGTGGGTTTCGAAGTATCCAATGGTCCCACATTCTCTGCATGTATCCCCTCTCTCTGGGATTGCTTGTATAGTAGCATTCCAGCAAATATATATATATATATATATATATATATATATATATATAATCTCATCTCATTATCTCTAGCCGCTTTATCCTGTTCTACAGGGTCGCAGGCAAGCTGGAGCCTATCCCAGCTGACTACGGGCGAAAGATGGGGTACACCCAGGACAAGTCGCCAGGTCATCACAGGGCTGACACATAGACACAGACAACCATTCACACTCACACCTACGGTCAATTTAGAGTCACCACGGGGCTCGAACCCGGACCTTCTTGCTGTGAGGCGACAGCGCTAACCACCGTGCCGCCCCTTATATATATATATATATATATATATATATATATATATATATATATATATATATATCCATCCTAGAAATTCATATATTTTTTTCACCAACCAGCCGGACTAGTTACCTTCCAAAGTAACTCGCCAAACAGAAAATCAACTAGCCAAAATTTGTTCATGTATGAATTTTACTTCTGTCAAAAATAACGCAAAAGAGAGTAGTTACCATTGTTCATGACTAATGTGCATTTATTTCAAGACCCGAGTATTTTGATACTGTTGTTAAATACATAAATGAGAACAACACAGAGCACCATAATATAATATCAACAAATAATAATATATTGGAAAACTTGGCAACTTGGTGTATGAGTAATGAAAACAAATATACTTACTATCATGACTATAGCACCCAAAATATGTCCAACATTCTTTCTGTATTTAACCATTTATGAGAGAGAAAGCATTAGGAGCTTTATATTGACTAGGAATCAACTTGAAAAAAATTAATTATTCCATAAAAATCGTATCGCAGCCAAGGCCTACCCTGCTCCCACGTTTGCTTATAAGTCCTTTGTCATTTCTCCTTCTCGTACGCTTTATTAGCGGTCTTTTTCTCCTCTTCAGACCGAGGTTGCTTTGTCCCCGTCTCTGGCGGTTTCTGTACACCTTTCAGAAAATTCCACATCGCAACGTAGCTTTGGCAGATGTAGATGTAAACAACAACAAGAACACGTGTTTAAATGGGTGATAATGTGGCCACATCTATTGAATTTGATAATGTGATTACCGCGATATTCAACGAGATGCGTTATATGCATGCACAGTAGTGAAAAAACCGACAGCCTGACTCGTACACGATATGATTCAGAATTCTTCGGTATTTTCCGTCCTGCTGATAAACACATTGATTACCACATGCTTAATATGTGGCAGCTTTAGTTGATGGTGTGTCTGAATCTTCACTTCATATATATTTTTTATTTTCAACTAGCCAGCCGGGCTGGCTAGTAACAGGAAATACCCGCCAAATGACAAATTAAGTCGTCTCGGGCGACCGGCGAATTTCGAGCCGTGTATATATATATATATATATATATATATATATATATATATATATATATATATATGAATCAGTCCTTGGACTGGTTCTTTCTTATCTGTGTATGTAGAGTACCACTCAAAAGGTTGCACACACTATATAATTCAGTGTTTTTTCTTTATTTGTATGAATGAAAAGACAATTCATGTCTTAACATGGCCAACAACATGGGGCCTGTCATGTTGGGAAAAATCAGCTAGCCAAATTTCTCCTGATTGCACCTCACATCACAAGAGGGATCTCAATGGCTTTTGCAAATGAAAGAAACAATGGAATTGTATTATTTCATGAAATATCAGTACCAGTGGTTCCCACTTTCTCTGTCATAAAATTGAAGGAGATGTCCCCTGTTGCTCACGTTAAAAACCTGATGAAAGCTGTTGCATTTTGCTTCAGGTCTCTTTGTATCCTATCCATCTATCACATTAAAAGAGTTTCAAGGAATAAGCAAACAGTTATACAGTAATGCATTTAACTTGGGCAGTGATGGCTCAGTAATTAAAGCTCTGAGGTACTGATCACTATCAGCCTCCCACTGGCCCCTGAGCTAGCCGTTAATACTTGGCTGTTCCAAGGGCACAATTTCATGATGGACCCTGTGCGAGGATATTGGAAGGCTCTCCTCCAGCTTGTTTTATGCATAACACAATGTGTGGTTAGCAACGCCTGCCTTACCAGAAGCATATAAATCAATCCTATGAAATATGCCCTGTGTGACATCGACCTCCTCTTTGGACACTGCTTCGAAAAGGCCCTAGAAAGGAGAATACAGGGATCAGCAAAATGATCAATGCCAAACATACCAGCCACATTGTGCTTTAAGGTCACCATAGTCCAACACCCTTAAGGTTCTCTCAGCCAGCATTTGGCAGATAGTACATTTGCAATAATTAACCAGGCTGCTACATACAGTATGTGTGGTAATGGTACCTGCTGAGGCTGACTACTGACAGCAACCTCAGTAATAATTCCACTTGGTTTATTGGAATCTTCAAAAATTGGGTTACCTATCTTAAGATGGAGCTAAAATATCACAGACAGAGACATGCTCATCTCAGTAAGAGGGGCACAAACTGAAACTTGACTGTGATGCAAGGCCTTTCCAACAAAAAAGGTCATCTGGGTGCACAACTTCAGAGGAAGATACTAAAACATTGGCTGAACTGTCCCATGATACAGGGGTACAGAAGGCATGTGTCCCTGTGAAGTCAGAACACATCGTCAAAATGAAATTGAGGGTGGTCTATCTGACCCTCAGTTGTTTTATGCTCTCAGAAGGTACAGTGTCTTGCAAAAGTATTCATCCCCCTTGGTGTTTGTCATGTTTTGTCGCATTACAAGTTGGAATTAAAATGGATTTTTTTTGGGGGGGGGGGTAGCACCATTTGATTTACACAACATGCCTACCACTTTAAAGGTGCATTTTTTTGTGTGACACAAACAATAATTAAGATGAAAAAACATAAATCTGGAGTGTGCATAGGTATTCACCCCCTTTCGTATGAAAACCCTAAATAAGAGCTGGTCCAACCAATTCACTTCATAAGTCACATAATTAGTTAAGTAAGAGCCACCTGTGTGCAATCAAAATGTAACATGATCTGTCACATGATGTCTGTATAAATCAACCTGTTCTGGAAGGACCCTGCCTCTGCAACACTACGAAGTAAGCAACATGAAAACCAAGGAGCACTCCAAACAGGTCAGAGATAAAGTTGGTCTCATGGGTGAGGTATAGATGGGTGAAGTATAGATCATGGGTTGGGTCATAAAAAAAATATCCCCAACTTTGAATATCCCAGGGAGCTAAATCCATTATAGCAAAATGGAGAGAATATGGCACCACTACAAATCTGACAAGAGAAGACTGCCCACCAAAACTCACAGACCAGGTAAGAAGGGTATTCATCAGAGATACAACAAAGACATGAAAGATAACACTGAAGGAGCTGCAAAGATTCACAGCGGAGACAGGAGTATATGCCCATAGGAATACTTGAAGCTGTACACACCACAGAGCGGTTCTTTATGGAAGAGTGGCCAGAAAAAAGTCATTGCTTAAGAAAACACATTTGGAGTTTGCCCAACAGCATGTGGCAGACTCCCCAAACACATGGAAGAAGATTCTCTGGTCAGATGAGACTAAAATTGAACTTTTTGGGCATCATGGGAAATATCATGCGTAGCGCAAACCCAACACTTCCCATCACCCTGAGAACACTATTTCTACAGTGAAGCATGGTGGTGGCAGCATTATGCTGTGGGGATACATTTCATCTCCAGGGACATAAAAGCTGGTCAGGATTGAAGCAACGCTGGATGGCACTAAATACAGGGCAATTCTGGTGGAAAATCTGTTTGAGTCAGCCAGAGGTTTGAGACTGGGACGAAGGTTCACTTTCCAGCAGGACAATGACCCTAAACATACTTCTGAAGCTACACTGGAGTGGTTTAAAGAGAAAGATTTAAATATCTTGGAATGGCCTAATCAAAGGCCAGACCTCAATCCAATTGAGAATCTGTGGCATAACTTGAAGATTCCTGTACACCAACGCAACCCATCTAACTTGAAGGAGTTGGATCAATTTTGCCTTGAGGAATGGGCAAAAATCCCAGTGGCTAGATGTGCTAGGCTAATAGAGACATACTCCAAGAGACTTGCAGCTGTAATTGCAGCAAAAGGTGGCTTCTGAAGCAGATCTGCTATCTGTAATAGATAATAAGAAAAAAAGGATGCTAACACCTAACTATCACATCCATGTGTACTTGTTGAATAGCCCATTCTAGAGACAATCCCCCCTGATGTTGGGAAAGAAGGCCTGGTGCAGAGTCAACATTCCAATTCAACCCAAATTTATACAATGGGGTTGATATCTGGGCTCTTTGCAGGCCAGTTAAGTTCTTCCACTCCAACTTTGGCATACCATGTCTTTATAGACATCACAGACACATTGTGATGCTGGAACATGTTTGGATTCAACACCTTCAGTCCAATTAAGGAAAATCTGAAAGCTATGGTATACATTCAAGACATGCATGGTTCCACATTTGTGGCAACAGGGGAAGGCCTGCATATGGGTGTAGTAGTCAGATGTCCACATAGTTTTGGTCATATAATGGAGATGTAATGGGAACGCTTGAATGCCTGGACTGAGTATTGTGCTCTAGTAACCTAGAAACAAGAGAAACAAGTGCCTATAAGCCTTGTATTATCAGTAGGGGTTACAGACATCCTGAAAAAGCCAATTTTGGACACCTCAGACATCAGGAGCTACCAACAACAAGTGTCACATTTCTCCTTTTCTTTTTTAAAATTCTTGAAATTCTTAAAATTCATGCTGTATACAAGCAGTTAATTCTATATCTCACCCAGAAAAACCTTCAGGATCCTGACCAGGCACACTCCAGATAATCTGCCTTTGAAACTAGATCAGAGAAACATTTCTCCTTATTCTACTTGAGAAGCCCATCAATCACAAGACTTTCCTTTACATCCTAATGAGTTGTGGAATTATTGGGATAACATGGTGGTGGTGGTGTGCTTCTTAAAGTGGTGCTTGAAAGTTTGTGAACCCTTTAGAATTTTCTATATTTCTGCATAAATATGACCTAAAACGTCATCAGATTTTCACACAAGTCCTAAAAGTAGATAAAGAGAACCCAGTTAAACAAATGAGACAAAAATATTATACTTGGTCATTTATTTTTTGAGGAAAATGATCCAATATTACACATCTGTGAGTGGCAAAGGTATGTGAACCTCAAGGATTAGCAGTTACTTTGAAGGTGAAATTAGAAACAGGTGTTTCCAATCAATGGGATGACAATCAGGTGTGAGTGGGCACCATGTTTTATTTAAAGAACAGGGATCTATCAAAGTCTGATCTTCACAACACATGTTTGTTGAAGTGTATAATGGCACGAACAAAGGAGACTTCTGAGGACCTCAGAAAAAGTGTTGTTGATGCTCATCAGGCTGGAAAAGGTTACAAAACCATCTCTAAAGAGTTTGGACTCCACCGATCCACAGTCAGACAGATTGTGTACAAATGGAGGAAATTCAAGACCATTGTTACCCTCCTCAGGAGTGGTCGACCAACAAAGATCACTCCAAGAGCAAGGTGTGTAATTGTCAGCAAGGTCACAAAGGACCCCAGGGTAACTTCTAAGCAACTGAAGGCCTCTCTCACATTGGCTAATGTTAATCTTCATGAGTCAACCATCAGGAGAACACTGAACATCAATAGTGTGCATGGCAGGGTTGCAAGGAGAAAGCCACTGCTCTCCAAAAAGAACATTGCTGCTCATCTGCAGTTTGCTAAAGATCATGTGGACAAGCCAGAAGGCTATTGGAAAAATGTTTTGTGGACGGATGAGACCAAAATAGAACTTTTTGGTTGAAATGAGAAGCGTTATGTTTGGAGAAAGGAAAACACTGCATTCCAGCATAAGAACCTTATCCCATCTGTGAAACATGGTGGTGGTCGTATCATGGTTTGGGCCTGTTTTGCTGCATCTGGGCCAGGACGGCTTGCCATCATTGATGGAACAATGAATTCTGAATTATACCAGCCAATTCTAAAGGAAAATGTCAGGACATCTGTCCATGAACTTAATCTCAAGAGAAGATGGGTCATGCAGCAAGACAACGACCCTAAGCACACAAGTCGTTCTACCAAAGAATGGTTAAATAAGAACAAAGTTAATGTTTTGGAATGGCCAAGTCAAAGTCTTGACCTTAATCCAATCAAAATGTTGTGGAAGTACCTGAACCGAGCAGTTCATGTGAGGAAACCCACCAACATCCCAGAGTTGAAGCTGTTCTGTATGGAGGAATGGGCTAAAATTCCTCCAAGCCGGTGTGCAGGACTGATCAACAGTTACCGCAAACATTTAGTTGCAGTTATTGCTGCACAAGGGGGTCACACCAGATACTGAAAGCAAAGGTTCACATACTTTTGCCACTCACAGATATGTAATACTGGATCATTTTCCTCAATAAATAAATGACCAAGTATGATATTTTTGTCTTATTTATTTAACTGGGTTCTCTTTATCTACTTTTAGGACTTGTGTGAAAATCTGATGATTTTTAGGTCATATATATGCAGAAATATAGAGAATTCTAAAGGGTTCACAAACTTTCAAACACCACTGTACATGGACGGGAAGGTCATATCAAGTGGCTTGAAGAGGCTCATCATCTGCATCTCCCTGCTGTTTCTCTGCTTACTCAATAGTTATCATCATCATTTTACTTTTTTTTTCCTCCATAACCCCCTGTTAGCTGCAAAGCTCAGAGGATTCGTCTGAAACTCACAATCGCGTTTAAGCTCAGGTCAACAACTGGGATTTGAAAAATATTTTACCTTTGGTATAAAGTATAAATCCAGTGATCTAAACATTTTAGGTCTCTGAGTGGAAGCCAGAGTGAAGATAATGAGTACCATTACCTCTGTTGTGTTCAGTTTGTTTGTTTTGTGATGCTGTGGCACTTTCCCTACATTTGTGTTCAACAGTCTGAAGAGCTTTTTCTAGGTGAGGTGGTATAATTGTCACAAAACAAAACAAAAAAAATGTCCATGTTAAACATCTTAACCAATGTTTTCTTGTTTTATTGTTTTCCAGGCCTTGTTGTGACAATGGGAGGAAACACATCTGTTAATAATTCAAATTTAATACGCTTTATGACAATTCTGACCATGGAATCACTGGACATACCACCATCCAGTGCTTTTTTTATATTCATTTTTAGCATCATTATCTACTGTTTAATTTTGTTCTTCCACTCTGTGTCACTTGTGACTATTGTTGCAAAAAGAGAGCTGCATAAACCGATGTACATACTGCTGTTTAATTTGTCCATTTGTGACCTTATGGGAGCTACAGGTTTTTATCCTCAGCTGGTTGGTAGTATACTGTCTGAGACTAGAAAAATCTCCTACCCTGCCTGTGCCTTGCAAGCCATCGTTATTCACCTCTATTTGTGTGGATCTCTTTTATTTCTCACTGTGATGTCTTACGACAGATATATTGCTATTTGCAAACCTTTAAGGTACCACAATCTGATGACACAAGGGACATTGATAAAAATCATTTTGATGGTCTGGTCTGTTAATTGTGCGATTATTGGAATTTTATTCATGCTCACGCTAGGTAAAGAAATCTGCAGGACACATATAGTGGACACGTACTGCAATAATCCTTCTTTATTGAAGCTAAGCTGTGAGGATACAAGACCAATTAACTACTATGGTTTGTTTACTATAGCTCTTGTTCAAGGTTCTTCCATACCTATTGTATCATTAACATATATCAAAATCCTAATTATCTGTCTTTCTACAAAGCAGAAAAATTCTATAAGTAAGGCAATGCAAACCTGTGGGACACATTTAGTTGTTTTTCTGACTTTTGAGATTAACACATTCTTCCTACTGATTTCTCACAGGTTAGAAGCAGTATCTCCACACTTAAGAAGAGCTTTTGGTGTTTCAATTATCATATTTCCTCCATTTCTTAACCCTCTAATTTATAGGTTGAAAACAAGGGAAATTCGGCAAACGATTTTTAAGGTCTTACAAAGAAAGGTTTCTTCTGTCTAACAGGAAACTAAATAAAAAAAGTTTTCATCAAATTACTACTATGCTGAAATTATCTCCAATTTTGCACTGATCCATACATTATCCATAACCGCTTATCCTGTGCAGGGTCACGGGCAAGCTGGAGCCTATCCCTTCTGACTATGGACAAGAGGCCAGGTACACCCTGGACAAGTCACCAGATCATAGTTTTGGTCATATAATGTAGATGTAATAGGAACATTCGAGTGCCTGGACTGAGTATTGTGCTCTAGTAGTCTAGAAACAAGTGCTTGTAAGCCTTATATTATCAGTAGGGGTTACAGTCATCCTGAAAAAGCCAATTTTGGATGCCTCAGACATCAGGAACAACCAACAACAGGTGTTGCAGGGCCAACATACAGAGACAAACAACCATTCACACTCAATTTTGGAGCCACCAATTAACCAAACCTGCATGTCTTTGGACAGTGGGGGAAACCAGAGCACCCGGAGGAAACCCACGCAGAGAACATGCAAACTCCGCACAGAAAGGCCGCCATCGGTCACTGGGCCTGAACCCAGAATGTTTTTGTTGTGAGGTGACAGTTCTCACCACTACACCATCATGCCACCCCTGTGCACTGATTTAACAGTACATTTATGTAATGTTTATATAATGAGCAAATTCAACACTGTTCATTATATAAATGAAACAGATAGAGCATACATGGTGAAGAACCATTACAAGGGCTTATAATTATATTTAATGTGCTGCTATAAAATATAGAAGCTATCCATGCTCAAATTAAACATATAAGACATTTAATCTCTAAACTAATGCTCTGTGCTGTTATGAATATCAGTATTAACACAGCATGCTGTAGCTGTTTAAATATTAGTTCTAACCAATCAGCACATGAAATTGTCTCATCTCACAAACCATCAATCCTGAAAACCCGGGACTGAATCAGGGACCTTCAGTCTAATGGTCTCCCTACTGAGATATTTCAGCATGCCACATGAAATTGTTTCAATTAAAATTGTCTATTATTTGATGATACCTTTGTCTTTGGCATACACTTTTTTCTTCATCATTTGTAAATGTCACTTAAATTTACTACCTGCTTCATGAGACTTTATAGGGAATTCTAAAGGTGCTTTCTGCCTGACCGGTTTCATAAAAAATTACTGCATACACTACCGTTCAAAAGTTTGGGGTCACTTTGAAATGTCCTTATTTTTGAAAGAAAAGCACTGTTCTTTTCAATGAAGATCACTTTAAACTAATCAGAAATCCACTCTATACATTGCTAATGTGGTAAATGACTATTCTAGCTGCAAATGTCTGGGTTTTGGTGCAATATCTCCATAGGTGTATAGAGGCCCATTTCCAGCAACTCTCACTCCAGTGTTCTAATGGTACAATGTGATTGCTCATTGCCTCAGAAGGCTAATGGATGATTAGAAAACCCTTGTACAATCATGTTAGCACAGCTGAAAACAGTTGAGCTCTTTAGAGAAGCTATAAAACTGACCTTCCTTTGAGCAGATTGAGTTTCTGGAGCATCACATTTGTGGGGTCGATTAAATGCTCAAAATGGCCAGAAAAATGTCTTGACTATATTTTCTATTCATTTTACAACTTATGGTGGTAAATAAAAGTGTGACTTTTCATGGAAAACACAAAATTGTCTGGGTGACCCCAAACTTTTGAATGGTAGTGTGTGTGTGTGTGTGTGTGTGTGTGTGTGTGTGTGTGTGTGTGTGTGTGTGTGTGTGTGTTGGGGGGTTCAGGCTGTACCCGAACAACACAAACTATTCTGGGCTAAATACATTTTTGTGTCGTAAAGCACCTGAAATCTTTCTTTCATAATTTCTTTCATCGATGATTTTTACAAGTCATCTAACAGGCAGTGGTCCTCTAATATACGACAAGTGAGCAAATTATCATCAAATTTAAATTGTTGTGTTTGATGAAACTTAAGAGCTGAAACTTTTAAGTTGGCATGGTACAATTAAACAATCAAACTAATTAGAAATGGTATATACTTATGAGGGATATGATTCAACATTATTTTGCTTTGCTAAATTTAACTGTACATTTGATTTAGTCATGTGGAAGAAGCTTTGATCCAGAGAAACTTGGCTTTTATGTAAAAATGTTTTTGTACTGAAAGTCACAATTTATTATGTGTTTTGAACCTACAGTCTCCTCCGAACATATTAACAAAATATGAATCAGTCATCATCGAAAAGATGATAGATCAGAATATCAGTTTTAATTTCCTGATATTTACATCTAGATTAGTTAAACAGCTTACAGTAGAACATGTCACCATTCTTGGACCCCAATGATTTTTCAAGTGATTAAAAATATTGGAACACATGCCTGACGAGTGTGAATGGTTGTCTGTGTCTATGTGTCAGCCCTGTGATGACCTGGCGACTTGTCCAGGGTGTACCCCGCCTTTCGCCCGTAGTCAGCTGGGATAGGCTCCAGCTTGCCTGCGACCCTGTAGAAGGATAAAGCGGCTAGAGATGATGACTAATTAAACATGGTATATACTGAGGAGGGAAATGACTTAACATTATTTTGCTTTGCTATATTTAACTGTACATTTAATTTTGTCATAATTTTGAGATGAGATGAGACATGCCTGACGGGTGGGTGGCACAGTGGTGTAGTGGTTAGCACTGTTGCCTCACAGCAATAAGGTTCTGGGTTCAAGCCCCGTGGCCGGCGAGGGTCTTTCTGTGTGGAGTTTGCATGTTCTCCCCGTGTCTGTGTGGGTTTCCTCCGGGTGCTCCGGTTTCCCCCACAGTCCAAAGACCTGCAGGTTAGGATAATTGGTGGCTCTAAATTGACCGTAGGTGTGAATGTGAGTGTGAATGGTTGTTTGTCTCTGTCAGCCCTGTGATGACCTGGCAATTTGTCCAGGGTGTACCCTGCCTCTCGCCCATAGTCAGCTGGGATAGGCTCCAGCTTGCCTGCGACCCTGTAGGACAGGATAAGCGGCTACAGATAATGGATGGATGGATGACTGATGGGTGTTTCTTTTTGCCCAGGTGTGCCCTGTTATACTGATTGCATAAAGAATTTATCTCATCTCATCTCATGATCTCTAGCTGCTTTATCCTGTTCTACAGGGTCGCAGGCAAGCTGGAGCCTATCCCAGCTGACTACGGGCGAAAGGCGGGGTACACCCTGGACAAGTCGCCAGGTCATCACAGGGCTGACACATAGACACAGACAACCATTCACACTCACACCTACGGTCAATTTAGAGTCACCAGTTAACCTAACCTGCATGTCTTTGGACTGTGGGGGAAACCGGAGCACCCGGAGGAAACCCACGTGGACACAGGGAGAACATGCAAACTCCACACAGAAAGGCCCTCGCCGGCCACGGGGCTCGAACCCGGACCTTCTTGCTGTGAGGCAACAGCACTAACCATTACACCACCGTGCCGCCACCTTTACTGAACATTCTCAATATAAACATTAATTTAATAAATTTATCCCAAATGAGCAAAAAGTGCATAGAAGGTTCACAGCAAGAAGGTTCTGGGTTTGAACCCAGCGGCCGGTGAGGGCCTTTCTGTGTGGAGTTTGCATGTTCTCCCCGTGTCTGTGTGGGTTTCCTCCGGGTGCTCTGTTTTCCCCCACGGTTCAAAGACATGCGCTTAGGTTAATATGGGACGGCCTTGGGCTGAGCTGCCCTTGAGCGAGGCACCTAACTCCCAACTGCTCCCCGGGCACTGTTAGCATGGCTGCCCACTGCTCTGGGTATATGTGTGTGTTCACTGCTTCAGATGGGTTAAATGCAGAGAGGAAATTTCACAAGTGTGTGATGAATAAAGTTGTACAGTGGTGCTTGAAAGTTTGTGAACCCTTGAGAATTTTCTATGTTTCTGCATAAATATGACCTAAAACATCATCAGATTTTCACACAAGTCCTAAAAGTAGATAAAGAGAACCCAGTTAAACAAATGAGACAAAAATATTTTACTTGGTAATTTATTTATTGAGGAAAATAATCCAATATTACACATTTGTGAGTGGCAAAAATATGTGAACCTTTGCTTTCAGTATCTGGTGTGACCCCCTTGTGCAGCAATAACTGCAGCTAAATGTTTCCGGTAACAGTTGATCAGTCCTGCACACCAGCTTGGAGGAATTTTAGCCCATTCCTCTGTACAGAACAGCTTCAACTCCGGGATGTTGGTGGGTTTCCTCACATGAACTGCTCACTTCAGGTCCTTCCACAACATTTTGATTGGATTAAGGTCAGGACTTCGACTTGGCCATTCCAAAACATAAACTTTGTTCTTATTTAACCATTCTTTGGTAGAATGACTTGTGTGCTTAGGGTCGTTGACTTGCTGCATGACCCACCTTCTCTTGAGATTCAGTTCATGGACAGATGTCCTGATATTTTCCTTTAGAATTGGCTGGTATAATTCAGAATTTATTGTTCCATCAATGATGGCAAGCCGTCCTGGCCCAGATGCAGCAAAACAGGCACAAACCATGATATTATCACCACCATGTTTCACAGATGGGATAAGGTTCTTATGCTGGAATGCAGTGTTTTCCTTTCTCCAAACATAACACTTCTCATTTAAACCAAAAAGTTCTATTTTGGTCTCACCCGTCCATAAAACATTTTTCCAATAGCCTTCTGGCTTGTCCACGTGATCTTTAGCAAACTGCAGATGAGCAGCAACATTCTTTTTGGAGAGCAGTGGCTTTCTCCTTGCAACCCTGCCATGCACACCACTGTTGTTCAGTGTTTTCCTGATGGTGGACTCATGAACATTAACATTAGCCAATGTGAGAGAGGCCGTCAGTTGCTTAGAAGTTCTCCTGGGGTCCTTTGTGATCTCACCGACTATTACACGCCTTGCTCTTGGAGTGATCTTTGTTGGTTGATCACTCCTGGGGAGGGTAACAATGGTCTTGAATTTCCTCCATTTGTACATGTAGTGGTTCAGTGTTGGTGGGTGGAGCACAGAGGACGGCAGGACAGAGATCAGGTTCGACAGAGCATTTTATTGCCACACTTTTCAGTATAACAACTATGCACTTTGCTGACAGACACACACACACACACACACACACACACACTGCGTCTGGTTCCGGAAGAGACCCTCTGCTCTCGCTGTCCCTCCTTAAGTAGGGCGCAGTCACTGGGAAGACACACAAACACAGGTTAATTGCTCTCAGGTGTAGTGATTCTGCCACTTACCTTCCCTGACTCCGCCCTCCTGTCACAGACCAGCGCTTGACCACGCCCCCGCTGCCACATACCCCCACCGCCCGATTCAGGCCGGGCGGCCGTCTGGCCTGCAGCCGACTCCCGCCCCCCCTTGATGGGAGAGAAAGTCCACCACGACCATCTGCGCCCCCAGCCTGTGGACCACCTTGAAAGTAAAGGGTTGGAGTGCCAGATACAAACGGGTGATCCGCGTGTTGGCATCCTTCATGCGGTGGAGCCACTGGAGGGGCGCGTGGTCCGAACAGAGGGTAAATGGGTGCCCCAGCAGGTAGTACCGGAGGGCGAGGACCGCCCACTTGATGGCCAGACACTCTTTCTCTATGGTGCTGTAGCGCCCCTCATGCACGGACAGCTTCCTGCTGATGTACAGGACAGGGCGGTCCTCCCCCTCCACCTCCTGGGACAAAACCGCCCCCAGCCCTCTGTCCGATGCATCGGTCTGCAACATAAAGGGGAGAGAAAAGTCAGGGGAGTGTAAAAGTGGCCCCCCACACAGTGCAGCCTTTACCTCAGAAAAAGCCGCTGGCATTGCTCCGTCCACTGGACCGGATCTGGTGCCCCCTTTTTAGTGAGATCAGTCAGCGGGCTGGTGATGTCCGAATAATTAGGTATAAACCTACGGTAATAGCCAGCCAGCCCCAGGAACTGTCTCACCCCCTTTTTGGTCTTGGGCCTCGGGCAGGCCACAATTGCTGCGGTTTTGTTAATTTGGGGACGCACCTGCCCGTTGCCCAAGTGGAAGCCCAGATACCGTACTTCCACCCGCCCAATCACACACTTCTTCGGGTTGACTGTGAGACCCGCTCGCCTCAGCGACCTAAGGATGGCCCTTAGGTGTTCAAGGTGCCTCGGCCAGTCATTACTATATATGATGATGTCGTTGAGACAGGCGGCCGCATAGGTGGCGTGGGGGCGGAGGACCCTGTCCATCAGCCACTGAAATGTAGCGGGCGCCCCAAACAGCCCAAACGGAAGTGTGACAAATTGGTGTAAACCAAATGGTGTGGAAAAGGCCGTTTTTTCTCGGGATAGTGGAGTCAAGGGGATCTGCCAATATCCCTTCGTCAAATCCAGTGTCGAATAAAAGCGAGCCGTGCCGAGTCAATCGAGCAACTCATCAATATGAGGCATTGG
Source organism: Neoarius graeffei (assembly GCF_027579695.1). Classification (NCBI taxonomy): domain Eukaryota; kingdom Metazoa; phylum Chordata; class Actinopteri; order Siluriformes; family Ariidae; genus Neoarius; species Neoarius graeffei. Next base: position 57,254,590 of record NC_083585.1, on the reverse strand, counting down.
GTACACGTCAAATTTAGACACCACGTTGACTTTTCTATAGTCCACACAGAACCGGACTGACCCATCGGCCTTGGGTGCCAAGACCACCGGGCTGCTCCAGTCACTGTGGGACTCCTCGACGATGCCCATTTCGAGCATGGCCTGAAGTTCTTCCCGAACCACCTTTTTTTGTGTTCGGGTAGCCTGTAAGGGCGGCTACGCACTACCACCCCCTGGGGCGTCTCTATGTGGTGCTCTATGAGATTAGTGTGACTGGGCAGGGGCGAGAACACATCCAAAAACTCGGTCTGCAACTGGGCGACCTCCGTGAGTTAGGTCGGGGAGAGGTGGTCTCCACAGGGGACCGGAGAGGTATGTGATGCCAATACCCCTTTTTGAACCTCCGGCCCCAGCTCCGCCTTCTCCGGAACCACCGACACCAACGCCACGGGGACCTCCTCGTTCCAGACTTTAAGCAGATTGAGGTGGTAAATCTGTAGCGCCCCACCCCTGTCTGTTCGCCTCACCTCATAGTCGACGTCCCCGACTCGCCGTGTGACCTCAAAGGGCCCTTGCCACTTGGCGATCAATTTGGAGCTCGATGTGGGCAACAGTACGAGTACTTTATCTCCCGGTGTGAACTCCCTAAGGTGCGTACCCTTGTTGTACAGGCGGGCTTGCCATTCCTGGGCCTGCTGCAAATTCTCCTGGGTTAGGTGGGTGAGCGTGTGGAGTTTTGCGTGCAGGTCCATAACGTATTGAATTTTGTTCTTGCTTTGTGAAGGTCCCTCCTCCCAATTTTCCTGCAGCACATCTAGGATGCCGCGCGGCTTACGCCCATATAATAATTTGAACAGGGAGAACCCCGTGGAGGCTTGGGGGACCTCTCGCACTGAGAACAACAAGGGCTCGAGCCACTTATCCCAATTACGTGCATCCTCACTTACGAATTTTTTAATTATATTTTTGAGGGTGCGATTGAACCGTTCCACTAAACCGTCCGTTTGTGGGTGATACACACTGGTGCGGATCGGCTTAATCCACAATAACCCATACAGTTCGCCCAGTGTCCGTGACATAAATGTAGTGCCTTGATCAGTCAGAATCTCTTTCGGGATTCTGACTCGGGAGATGATGCAGAAGAGTGCCTCTGCAATACTGCGTGCTGAGATATTGCGCAGAGGCACTGCTTCCAGGTATCGCGTTGCATAGTCCACCAGAACTAATATAAAGCGGTACCCTCGTGCTGACCGATCTAATGGCCCCACGAGATCCATCCCAATTCTTTCGAACGGGGTCTCGATTAAAGGCAGAGGGCGCAAAGGCGCTTTTGGAATGGCCGCTGGATTTACTAACTGGCATTCGCGGCACGCCGTACACCACCTACGAACGTCGCCGCGAATCCCCGGCCAATAGAATCGGGCCATTATTCGGGCTAGTGTTTTGTCCTGCCCTAGGTGTCCAGCCATGGGATTAAAGTGAGCCACCTGGAATACCAATTCCCGGCGGCTCTTTGGAATTAAAAGCTGCGTGATTTGCTCTTTCGTCTGAGTGTCCTGCGTCACTCGGTATAATCTATCCTTCATAATAGAGAAATAGGGGAAGGATGGGGTGGCATTCGGTGGGAGCGTTTGACCATCGATTACTCTCACTTGGTCAAACGCATGTTGCAGAGTCTCGTCTCGCGATTGCTCTAACGGGAAATCCGCAAGGGATTCCCCGAGAGCGAGAGGAGGAGCCGGGGGCTCCTCACTCTGACGCGGGGATGACGTAGACGGCTCTGTGACAGCTGCTCCCGCCAAAGCGACCCCGGGACCTCCCCCTGCTAAATGGCAGGACCCACTCTCTACAAAGTGCGTCATTAAATCCCGAAATCCCGGCCAATCAGTCCCCAAAATTAAAGATTGGGTAAGGCGAGGATTAACTGCCGCCTTCACTATAACTTTTTCCCCTCTGAAAAAAATGTGGACTGACACCAAAGGGTAGCTATGAACGTCCCCGTGCACACACAACACCTTCACCCCCTGTGCTCCCCCCAATGCCTCGTTTTGAACCAGGCTTTGGTGAATTGAGGTCTGATTACAACCAGAATCCACCAATGCCTGATATGTATCCCCTTGAATACTCACCGGTATGCGATACGCTCCGGCCCGATCGAGGGCGGCCTCTGGCGCGTCGGGGATCCAAACCACCGCGCCCACCTCCCTTGCCGTGCACTGCTGTTGGAGGTGGCCCGGTTCCCTGCTGCGCCAGCAAACCGGCCCAGGGTTCCTCTCTGCACCAGTGTTTTGGGGCTCACTCACCTGGGGGGGGGAGAGACAGACACAGAAGGGAGAAATGGGAGGGCACCGCGGGTGCGGTGGGCCGGCTGGGGTGGTGCCGGCCCCCGCCTCCGCGGTGGGGTAATGGGGCGAGGACGGGACACAGGAGGAGGGAGGGAGAGAGAGAGAAGAGGAGAGAAGAGGCTGTCTGCTGTCCTGCCGCCGGAACAGCCGCCAAATGGTCCTCCGCCAGCTCGATGGCCTGATCCAGCGACGCTGGGCGGTGGCACTGGACCCACTCCGCGGTTCCTGCTGGCAAGCGCGCAACAAACTGCTCCAACACCACCTGATTGACGATCTCCTTGGCATCGCGGTTGTTGGCCCTCAGCCACCGCCAGCAGGCGTCCCAGAGTTGCTGGCCAAATGCGAACAGCCGGCCAACTTCCTCCAAGTGCAAGGCGCGGAAGCGCTGGCGCTGCTGTTCCGGGGTGTGCCCCACCCGCTGGAGGACGGCTTGGCGGAGGTCCGCATAGGCCAGCCGGCGGTCGGCGGGGAGCTGTAGCCCGGCCAGCTGCACCTCTCCCGTTAGCAGAGGGAGGAGGCGCGCCACGCGCTGCTCCATCGGCCACCCCGAGGACTCTGCGACTTGCTCGAAGAGCGTGATGAAAGCCTCGGGGTCGTCCTGCGGACCCATCTTGGTTACGGTGAGGGGGGATGGGCCCACGGAGGGAGCGCTGGTGGACCCCGCCGACGCGAGGTGCCGGAACGCCTCCCGATCTTCTTGCTGGGCCAGCACCAGGGCCTCGAAGCGCCATTCTTGTTCCTTGCGGAGGGTGACAAGCGCCTGGTGCTGGCTTTGCTGGGCCGTGGCGAGGGCGTGGACCAGGTCGGCGAACGGGGAGGACTCCATGGGGCTGATCGGCTGCTGTACTCCACAATTCTCCCGGGTTTCGGCACCACTGTAGCGGTTCAGTGTTGGTGGGTGGAACACAGAGGACGGCAGGACAGAGATCAGGTTCAACAGAGCGTTTTATTGCCACACTTTTCAGTATAACAACTATGCACTTTGCTGACACACACACACACACACACTCTGCATCTGGTTCTGGAAGAGACCCTCTGCTCTCGCTTTCCCTCCTTAAGTAGGGCGCGGTCACTGGGAAGACACACAAACACAGGTTAATTGCTCTCAGGTGTAGTGATTCTGCCACTTACCTTCCCTGACTCCGCCCTCCTGTCACAGACCGGCGTTTGACCACGCCCCCGCTGCCACAGTACACAATCTGTCTGACTGTGGATTGGTGGAGTCCAAACTCTTTAGAGATGGTTTTGTAACCTTTTCCAGCCTGATGAGCATCAACAACACTTTTTCTGAGATCCTCAGAAATCTCCATTGTTCATGCCATGATACACTTTCACAAACGTGTTGTGAAGATCAGACTTTGGTAGATCCCTGTTCTTTAAATAAAACAGGGTGCCCACTCACACCTGATTGTCATCCCATGGTTTGAAAACACCTGACTCTCATTTCACCTTCAAATTAACTGCTAATCCTAGAGGTTCACATACTTTTGCCACTCACAGATATGTAATATTGGATCATTTTCCTCAATAAATAAATTACCAAGTATAATATTTTAGTCTCATTTGTTAAACTGGGTTCCCTTTATCTACTTTTAGGACTTGTGTGAAAACCTGATGTTGTATTAGGTCATATTTATGCAGAAATATAGAAAATTCTAAAGGGTTCACAAACTTTCAATCACCACTGTGCTTTCTTTGCTTTCTGTTCTATCCACCATAATGTAGCAGCAGTGGTTTTCATCAGGATGGATCTGTTAGATCTGGAGAGCAAAAGGGGTCAAGGTCACTGGTATATCAGGAGGAGCATGCCTAGCTTGAGAGAGATATTTTGATTAACCTCCACCATAGTGTTGTAAAGTGTGGAGATAGAAAAGATCTGTTCATGATCCAAAACACATAAACTCATTGGTCAAGCACAGTGGAGGTAGTGTCATGGCTTGGGCTTGCATGGTAAATCTGATGAAACATTGTAAATCTTTTTAAAACCAGTCCATGCCCCAGAAGCTCTCTCTTTTGGGTTTCTATGTCCTCTCCATTAATCACATAATGATAAATAGAGAGCTTCAATAAATAATAAGACAAATATATAGTAAAGCATTTAACTTGGGCAGTGATGGCTCAATGGTGAAGGATCTGAACTACTGATCAGTGTCAATCTGCTACCGAACCTTGAACTAGACTTTTAACCCTTGGCTGCTGTAGTTGTACTGTGTTATGATGGACTGTGCACCAGGAATTGAGCAGGTTCTGCCCCAGTCTGTTTCATGCACAATAACAAGTCTGGTTAGCACAGTCTGTGTTGCTGAAAGTGTGTAAATAAACCTTATGCAAGATGACCTGTGTGCCAGAGATGCTGCCTAAATGGCACTAGAAAGGAGATTGAAGATTTCATTCTCAGAGATGGTGGAAGGGCTTTAAATTGATCATAGGTATGAATGTGAGTGTGAATGGTTGTTTGTCTCTATGCGTTAGCCATGTGATGATCTGGTGACTTGTCCAGGGTGTATCCCATCTCTCGCCCATGGTCAGCTGGGATAGACTCCAGCTTGGCTGCGACCCTACACAGGATAAGCGGTTACAGATAATGGATGGATGGATGGATGGATGGTGGAAGGGAGTTAGGTAGGTACATAAGTAATTTATTGATATTGAAGGAATCATAAATGTGTCATCAACCTAATATTAGCTCTCGGCCAAACATTTCATGCCCTCAGGCTCCTAGGAGGTGCCAGTGCACCACCATTCACCTAATAGGTTTCAGGCCAAAGCAGCATCCCTCACCATGAAAGGATCCAATGGAGTGTGGCCATGCATAATTCCATATGTGTTATTTCATAGTTCTACCATGTAGAAAATCACAAAAAAAACCATCGTTGAATTAAAAGCTGTGTCCAAACTTTTGACTGGTACTGTGATAGATTGGAGACCTGTCCAGGGTGAACTCTACCTCTCACCCCAAGTCAGCTGGGATTGGCTCCAGCTTCTCCCCATGACCCTGATGATAAGATGTGTGTGTACATACAGGTCTGGAAAGAATGAAGAGACCACTTTTTTCCTTAAATCAGCATCTCTATGTATGGAAGCCATTTCATTCCAGTGTCTGTGCTGGAATTCCAACACAAGCACACCTCATTTTACTTAATGAGGTATGAATTAAGTGATCACCTGAATCTTGAACAAGGAAAACTATAAAAAGTACTGCTGTGGCCATACTATCCTCTTGCAATAGGACCAGTTTGGATGGCAAAAACAGTGTGAGTATTACCTTAAATTTAATTGGAATGCAAAAATATCTATTCATTATACAAGTGTGTGTGTGTGGGGGGGGGTGATAGCATCTGTACATCCCAGTTTACCAAAATACTCTATGCCTGAATACCCTCAAGATCTTCTCTTTTTACTGAATAAAACTATTAACAAAAGGCTTGACTAAAAAGATATGTTTTCAGCCTAGACTTCAACACTGAGACTCTGTCTGAGTCCCAAACACTCCTTGGAAGGCTGTTCCATAACTGTGGGGCTTTGTAACAAAAGGCTCTGCCCCCTGATGTAGCCTTCACTATATGAGGTACCAGCAGATAGCCTGCACTTCTTGATCTAAGTAGGTGTGGTGGGTTATAAAGGACCAGAAGTTCACTCAGATACTGTGGTGCAAGACCATTCACTGCCTTAAAGGTAAATAGTAGTATTTTATAGTCAATATGAAATTTGATTAGGAGCCATTGCAACATGGATAAGATAGGTGTGATGTGGTCGTATCTTCTAGCTCTAGCAAGGACTCCTGCCACTGCGTTTTGAACTAACTGGAGCTTGTTTATGCACTTATTGGAACATCCAGACAGTAAGGCATTACAGTAATCCAACCTAGAGGTAACAAAAGCATGAACTAGTTTTTCTGCATCATGTAGTGTCATCCATCCATCCATTATCTGTAGCCGCTTTATCCTGTCCTACAGGGTCGCAGGCAAGCTGGAGCCTATCCCAGCTGACTATGGGCGAGAGGCAGGGTACACCCTGGACAAGTCGCCAGGTCATCGCAGGGCTAACACATACCTGTAGACACAGACAACCATTCACACTCACATTCACACCTATGGTCAATTTAGAGCCACCAATTAGACTAACCTGCATGTCTTTGGACTGTGGGGGAAACCGGAGCACCTGGAGGAAACCCACACAAACACGGGGAGAGCATGCAAACTCCACACAGAAAGGCCCTCGCCGGCCACTGGGCTCAAACCCAGGACCTTCTTGCTGTGAGGCGACAGTGCTAACCGCTACACCACCGTGCCGTCCATGTAGTGTCATGATATTTCTTATTTACCAATATTTCTGAGATGAAAGAAAGCTATCCGGGTAATGTTATCAGTATGAGTTTCAAATGAAAGACTGGAGTCAATGATCACACTGAGATCTTTTACTGCTGCATGTGAAGGTCTTGCTCACGTCAGGTCTGTATTGTCTTGCCTGCTCTAGAACCACCTTTTTGTCAAGGCAGAGAAATATGAATTCCATGACAATCAGATCTCATTTTTAGGATACATAATCAGTTCTGAGGGAGTAAGCATGGCCAGACCAAGGTTGCAGCAGTCACATCATGGCCCACTCCCACATCGGTTAAAGAGCTACAATGCTTTCTAGGCTTCTCAAACTTTTACCAGTGATTCATTCAGGGCTTCAGTACTATCACCAGCCCCCTAATCTCCCTGTTAAAGAATGGACCATGTCACCTCCAATGGAGCCAAGCAGCTGAGGAGGCTTTCAACCAACTCAAGGCAGCATTCACAGCATCCAGACCCTACTAAGCCATTTATCGTAGAAGTAGATGCATCTGAAACTGGAGTTGGACAGGTGCTATCACAACGTGTCAGGAAGAAAAATAAGCTGCAACCAGTGGCTTTCTTTTTGAGGAAACTCACACCTGCAGAAAGGAACTACGACATTGGTAACTGAGAGCTCCTAGCTATCAAATTCGCCTTACTGACCACAAAAACCTAGAGTATTTGAAGACCGCTAAATGCCTGAACCCACAACAAGCCAGGTGGGCCCTGTTCTTCACTTGTTTCCAATTCACAATATCCTACTGCCCTGGTTCCAGAAATACCAAAGCAGATGCTCTCTCCCAAATTTACAACCCCTCATCCCACACCTCTGAACCAACTCTCATACTTCCACCAGAGTCTTGTGTACAGGCAATCACTTGGGACATTGACAAGTAAATCCAGTAATCACAAACACAGACACCCCCCCCCCCCCCCAAGAACTCCTCCCCCCGGACTCCTTCATGTCCCACCTGAACTCAGAGGGAGACTCATCACCTGGGCCCACTCTTCCTCTGCCAATGGAGCAGTCACCATATATACCAACTCATCAAAAGCAAGTATTGGTGGGAGAACATAATCTCTGACATAAATCATTTAGCTCCTCATGTTCAGTGTGTGCTCAGGCTAAAGTACCATGTGTCCCACCTGCTGGGAAACTATGCCCTCTCCCAGTACCTCAGAGACCCTGGTCACATATAGCCACGGATTTCATCACAGATTTACCACCATCTCAAGGTAATATGGTCATCATGGTAATCACTGATCGATTCTCCAAAGCGCTACAACTCATCCCACTATCAGGTCTGCCAATGACTTTCCAAACAGCCAAATTAATGTTTAATCATGTGTTTCACTACTTTTGTATCCCCAAGGACATCGTAAGTGACCAGGGTCTTCAAGTCATCTCCCAGATTTGGACTAGTTTCATGGACAGACTAGGCGTATCAGTCAGTCTCACTTCCGGATATCACCAACAGTCTAATGGGCAGGCAGAACATACCAATCAGGAGGTGAGTTGCTTCTGATGCATATTTTGTATGAGAAGCCAAAAAAACTGGGCACAGTTTCTCCCATGGGCCGAGTATGCACAAAAACTCTCTCAAGCACTCTGTGACTCAGTTAACACCTTTCCAGTGCATGCTCGGCTACCAACTCTCCCTGTTTCCATGGGACGACACACCCACTCAGTTACCAGCAGTTAATATTTGGTTCCAAAGAAGCCAGCAGGTGTGGGAGGAGGTTCACCAGAGGCCGGAAATGGTAAATACCAAGTATAAGCAATATGCAGACAAGCACAGAGGCAAGAAACCAGATTACTCTCCAGGAGATCGGGTATGGGTCTCCACAAGGGACCTAAGGGAACCTAATGTGTAAAAAAACTGCAAGCATGTTACACTGGCCCATACAAGGTATTGCACAGAATAAATTAAGTGTCCTACAAGTTAGAACTTCCACTGCACAGCAGAATGGCACCAACATTCCATGTGTCCTGCTTAAAAGCTGCCATACAAGGTTCCCTATCCATGGAAACATGTCCCAAGAGCCCCCCTCTCCTGACACTGATGGCAAACCCATCTACCAAGTAAACAAGATCTTAAACTCCCATCACAGACAAGGTCAGCTGGAGTGCCTGGTACAACCCCGATTCCAAAAAAGTTGGGACAAAGTACAAATTGTAAATAAAAATGGAATGCAATGATGTGGAAGCTTCAAAATTCCATATTTTATTCAGAATAGAACATAGATGACATATCAAATGTTTAAACTGAGAAAATGTATCATTTAAAGAGAAAAATTATGTGATTTTAAATTTCATGACAAGAACAGATCTCAAAAAAGTTGGGACAAGGCCATGTTTACCACTGTGAGACATCCCCTTTTCTCTTTACAACAGTCTGTAAACGTCTGGGGACTGAGGAGACACATTGCTCAAGTTTAGGAATAGGAATGTTAACCCATTCTTGTCTAATGTAGGATTCTAGTTGCTCAACTGTCTTAGGTCTTTTTTGTCATATCTTCCGTTTTATGATGCTCCAAATGTTTTCTATGGGTGAAAGATCTGGACTGGAGGCTGGCCAGTTCAGTACCCGGACCCTTCTTCTATGCAGCCATGATGCTGTACAGTGGTGCTTGAAAGTCTGTGAACCCTTTAGAATTTTCTATATTTCTGCATAAATATGACCTAAAACATCATCAGATTTTCACACAAGTCCTAAAAGTAGATAAAGAGAACCCAGTTAAACAAATGAGACAAAATATTATACTTGGTCATTTATTTATTGAGGAAAATGATCCAATATTACATATCTGTGAGTGCCAAAAGTATGTGAATGATTGCTTTCAGTATCTGGTGTGACCCCCTTGTGCAGCAATAACTGCAACTAAATGTTTGTGGTAACTGTTGATCAGTCCTGCACGCCAGCTTAGACGGATTTTAGCCCATTCCTCTGTACAGAACAGCTTCAACTCTGGGATGTTGGTGGGTTTCCTCACATGAACTGCTCGGTTCAGGTCCTTCCACAACATTTCGACTGGATTAAGGTCAGGCCTTTGACTTGGCCATTCCAAAACATTAACTTTATTCTTCTTTAACCATTCTTTGGTAAAACAACTTGTGTACTTAGGGTTGTTGTCTTGTTGCATGACCCACCTTCTCTTGAGATTCAGTTCATGGACAGATGTCCTGACATTTTCCTTTAGAATTCATTGGTATAATTCAGAATTCATTGTTCCATCAATGATGGCAAGCCGTTCTGGACCATATGCAGCAAAATGGGCCCAAACTATGATACTACCACCACCATGTTTCACAGATGGGATAAGGTTCTTATGCTGGAATGCAGTGTTTTCCTTTCTCCAAACATAACGCTTCATTTAAACCAAAAAGTTCTATTTTGGTCTCATCCGTCCACAAAACATTTTTGCAATAGCCTTCTGGCTTGTCCACGTGATCTTTAGCAAACTGCAGACGAGCAGCAATGTTCTTTTTGGAGAGCAGTGGCTTTCTCCTTGCAACCCTGCCATGCGCACCATTGTTGTTCAGTGTGCTCTGATGGTGGACTCATGAACATTAACATTAGCCAATGTGAGAGAGGCCTTCAGTTGCTTAGAAGTTACACTGGGGTCCTTTGTGACCTCACCGACTATTACACACCTTGCTCTTGGAGTGATCTTTGTTGGTCGACCACTCCTGGGGAGGGTAACAATGGTCTTGAATTTCCTCCATTTGTACACACTCTGTCTGACTGTGGATTGGTGGAGTCCAAACTCTTTAGAGATGGTTTTGTAACCTTTTCCAGCCTGATGAGCATCAACAATGCTTTTTCTGAGGTCCTCAGAAATCTCTTTTGTTTGTGCCATGATACACTTCCACAAACGTGTTGTGAAGATCAGACTTTGATAGATCCCTGTTCTTTAAATAAAACAGGGTGCCCACTCACACCTGATTGTCATCCCAATGATTGAAAACACCTGACTCTAATTTCACCTTCAAATTAACTGCTAATCCTAGAGGTTCACATACTTTTGCCACTCACAGATATGTAATATTGGATCATTTTCCTTAATAAATAAATGACCAAGTATAATATTTTTGTCTCGTTTGTTTAACTGGGTTCTCTTTATCTACTTTTAGGACTTGTGTGAAAATCTGATGATGTTTTAGGTCATATTTATGCAGAAATAGAGAAAATCCTAAAGGGTTCACAAACTTTCAAGCACCACTGTAATTGATGCAGTATGTGGTTTGGCATTGTCATGTTGGAAAATGCAAGGTCTTCCCTGAAAGAGACGTCGTCTGGATGGGAGCATATGTTGCTCTAGAACCTGGATATACCTTTCAGCATTGATGGTGTCTTTCGAGATGTGTAAGCTGCCCATGCCACACGCACTAATGCAACCCCATACCATCAGAGATGCAGGCTTCTGAACTGAGCACTGATAACAACTTGGGTTGTCCTTCTCCTCTTTAGTCCGAATGACACGGCGTCCCTGATTTCCATAAAGAACTTCAAATTTTGATTCGTCTGACCACAGAACAGTTTTCCACTTTGCCACAGTCCATTTTAAATGAGCCTTGGCCCAGAGAAGACGTCTGCGCTTCTGGATCATGTTTAGATACGGCTTCTTCTTTGAACTATAGAGTTTTAGCTGGCAACGGCGGATGGCACGGTGAATTGTGTTCACAGATAATGTTCTCTGGAAATATCCCTGAGCCCATTTTGTGATTTCCAATACAGAAGCATGCCTGTATGTGATGCAGTGCCGTCTAAGGGCCCGAAGATCACGGGCACCCAGTATGGTTTTCCGGCCTTGATCCCTTACGCACAGAGATTCTTCCAGATTCTCTGAATCTTTTGATGATATTATGCACTGTAGATGATGATATGTTCAAACTCTTTGCAATTTTACACTGTCGAACTCCTTTCTGATATTGCTCCACTATTTGTTGGTGCAGAATTGGGGGATTGGTGATCCTCTTCCCATCTTTACTTCTGAGAGCTGCTGCCACTCCAAGATGCTCTTTTTATACCCAGTCATGTTAGTGACCTATTGCCAATTGACCTAATGAGTTGCAATTTGGTCCTCCAGCTGTTCCTTTTTTGTACCTTTAACTTTTCCAGCCTCTTATTGCCCCTGTCCCAACTTTTTTGAGATGTGTTGCTGTCATGACATTTCAAATGAGCCAATATTTGGCATGAAATTTCAAAATGTCTCACTTTCGACATTTGATATGTTGTCTATGTTCTATTGTGAATACAATATCAGTTTTTGAGATTTGTAAATTATTGCATTCCATTTTTATTTACAATTTGTACTTTGTGCCAACTTTTTTGGAATCGGGGTTGTAGATTGGGAGGGCTACAGCCTAGAAGAGTCAAGTTGAGTGAGCTCAAAGGACATACTAATGCAAGTGTTCCACAGCCAACACCCTGACAAGCCCACATGTAGAGGAAGAGGGTGACCAAGAAAGTTAATCGCTCCCAGATGGAGCTTCTCGGGGGGGCTGTCAGTAACAGCACGGAAAACATGAGTTCAGAGCAGCCTCCAAACATGGATACCACAAACCCCAACAGTCACAGTGCCCTCTGTCACCTGATTACTAACTACACCACCTGCAACTCATTCAGCAATTACCCCCTTGCCTATATAAGCTCAGCTCTCACTCTATATAGTAACAAAGTATTGTTCAGTGTTCCCTACTAACAAACCAAGCTGTTTGATTTTTGCCTGTCTCTGTGTTTGACCAGTATTTCCATTTCATCTTGACCTTGCTTTATTGCTTTATCTACATTGTCCCGAGCACTCGACCCTCGTTTGTTTCCTGACTTTGTTTCCTGCATGTCGATTCGGCTTAGTCTGCAGTCTGCTTAGCCCCAGTCTCCCCTGCACCTGCATCTGTAAGTGCCTCCACTCTGACATCAACAAACTGATAGCGATCAGTTAAATAAGACCTAAGCCAGGAGAGGGCCGTTCCCTTAACTCCCACAACATCTTCTTGTCTATGCAGCAGAATGGAATGATCAATGGTGTCAAAGGTTGCACTAAAGTCAAGCAATACAAGCAGGGAGACACAGCCCTGATCAAATGCCAACAGTAGGCTGTTTACTACTTTAACCAATGCTGTCTCTGTGCTATGATGAGGTCTAAATCCTGACTGATACATTTCATGGATGTTATTCCTATGTAGATATGAGAATAACTGCTGTGCCACAGCTATTTCTAGGATCTTGGAGATAAAAGGGGGGGTTTGATATTGGCCAATAATTGGACAGCTGATAGTGGTCGAGATCAGGTTTTTTAATCAGGGGTTTGATAATTGCTAGTTTAAAGGATCTGGGTACATAGCCAATTCTAAGGGAAGAATTTATTATTTTTAGAAGCGGTTCAATTGCTTCTAGTACTATCTGTTTGAAGAGTTGTGTAGGTAAGGGATCTAATACACAAGTTGAAGATTTTGATGTGGAGATTAATGAAATTAGTCAGATTTATCTAAGGGGAGTAAAACATTCTAATTGCTGATCTGATACAGTTATCTTGTTAATTGTATGAGAGTGATGGACATTACTGAACAAAGCCATGAAGAGGATATTCAAGGAGAAGGTGATCAAAGTTTTAAAAGGACGCATCAAAATCTTAAACCAAACCTTGCTTAATTACAGCAAATGACGTTAAGCATAATGATCGAAAAAAGTGTGCCTGATTATATAATTAGATTATCCTATGATAATTATTTCAAACAGATACAAATGCAAAATACATGACTATGTAAACAATATCTTACACCCCTGTTTTCAAAAGCACTTCTTGACACCAGGATGATTGTCCTCATCACTTTACTTTTTTTTCCCCCCATAACCCACTGTTAGCTGCAAATCTCATAGGATTGATCTCAAACTCATAATCCCATTTAACCTTGAGTCAGCAACTGGGATTTGAAAAGTATTTCACCAGTGGTATAAACATCCAGTGATCCAAACATTTTATGTCTCTGGGTGGATGATGATAATGAATACCATTGCCTCCATTGTGTTCAGTTTATTCATTTTGTGTGATGCTGTGGTACTTTCCCTAAATTTGTTTTCAACAGTCTAAAGAGCTTGTTCTAGGTAAGATGGTGTAGTTGTCACCAAAAAAAGAAAAAAAAATTGCCCTAGTTAAATACCCTAACTGCTATTTTGTTGTCTTCTTGTTTTCCAGGCCCTGTCGTGACAATGGAAGGAGACACATCTGTTCTCATCTCATCTCATCTCATCTCATTATCTCTAGCCGCTTTATCCTTCTACAGGGTCGCAGGCAAGCTGGAGCCTATCCCAGCTGACTACGGGCGAAAGGCGGGGTACACCCTGGACAAGTCGCCAGGTCATCACAGGGCTGACACATAGACACAGACAACCATTCACACTCACACCTACGGTCAATTTAGAGTCACCAGTTAACCTAACCTGCATGTCTTTGGACTGTGGGGCTAACCGGAGCACCCGGAGGAAACCCACGCGGACACGGGGAGAACATGCAAACTCCACACAGAAAGGCCCTCGCCGGCCCCGGGGCTCAAACCCAGGACCTTCTTGCTGTGAGGCGACAGCGCTAACCACTACACCACCGTGCCGCCACACATCTGTTAATAATTCAAATTTAATACGCTTTATGACAATTCTGACCATGGAATCACTGGACATACCACCATCCAGTGCTTTTTCTATATTCATTTTTAGCATCATTATCTACTCCTTAATTTTGTTCTTCCATTCTGTGTTACTTGTGACTATTGCTGCAAAAAGAGATCTGCATAAACCTATGTACATACTGCTATTTAATTTGTCCATATGTGACCTTATAGGAGCTACAAGTTTTTATCCACAGCTGGTTTGTAGTATACTGTCCCAGAATAGAGCAATATCATACCCTGCCTGTGCCTTACAAGGCATCGTTATCCACATCTACAGGGGTGGGTCACTTTTATTTCTCACTGTTATGTCTTATGACAGATATATTGCTATTTGCAAACCTTTAAGATACCATAATCTGATGACACTAGGGACCTTGATAAAAATCATTTTTATGGTTTGGGTTTTTAATTGTGCACTGATTGGGATTTTATTCACACTCACACTAAGTAAAGAAATCTGCAGGACACATATAGTGGACACATTCTGCAATAATCCTTCTTTAATAAGGTTAATCTGTGAGGATACACGAGCAATTAATCACTCTGGCTTGTTTACTATAGCTCTTTTTCAAGGTTGTTCCATACTAATTGTATCATTAACATATATCAAAATCCTAATTACCTGTCTTTCTACAAAACAGAAAAATTCTATAAGTAAGGCAATGCAGACCTGTGGGACACATTTAGTTGTTTTTCTAACTTTTGAGGTTAACACATTCTTACTACTGATTTCTCACAGGTTAGAAGCAGTATCTCCACACTTAAGAAGAGCTTTTGGTGTTTCAATTGTAATATTTCCTCCATCAACCCTCTAATTTATGGGTTGAAAACAAGGGAAATTCGGCAAACAATTTTTAAGTTCTTACAAAGAAAAATTTCATCTGTCTAACAGGAAACTAAACTAAAAGCATATTTCTATTCTTCTCTGTATATTCTTATTTTCATAAAATAAAAACTAGGCTCAATTATATGAAATTATGCAATGATTTAACAGCGGGGTATCTATTTGGTTAATGAACTTCAATTTCCTCCTGTTACTCAGTAAATTTATGTAATGCTTATATAACAAGTAAATTCTATAATGTTCATTCAACAAATGAAACCCACAGGACATACATGAAGAGCCATTACAAGGGCTTATAATCATATTTAATGTGCTGTTACAAAACTAGCAGATTGAACTTGTGCAACTTGAGATATATTTATGATCAAACTAATTATATAAGACATTCAATCACCCAAATAATGCTGTGTGCTGTTATGAAAATCAGTATTATCACAGTATACTATAGTCATTTAAATATTATTTCTCACAGTCCAGTAAATAACATTGTTTGCATCATTTAATAATGCATATATATTTTGCTTCCACTTTTTTTCTTCAATGTTTGTAAATGTTACTACCTGGTTCACAAGATTTTATAAGCAATTCTACAGGTGCCTTCAGCCCAAGTGGTTTCATAAAAATGACTATGTATTTAGGACAGGAAATTATGTACAGGCTGTACCATAATAACAAATAAACTATCATGAGCTGAATACATTTGTTTTTTTGTTAAACACCAAAAGTCTTACATAATTTCTTTTAGAATGATTTTCATAAGTCACTCAACACCAAATTCACCAAATTTAATTTGTTGTGTTACATGAAGATTGAGTAATCTTAAAATATTGAAACCTGTGAAGAAAAGCCCAAAATAACGGTCACTGAAATCAATAGCCTCCACAAGGCAGGGGTGAAGGTATTGCAATCTACTGTTTGAAGAAGACCTTCTGTATAGAGACCATACCATAAGATGTAAACCATTCATCACAAGTTAGAACTGGAATGCCAGATTGGAATTTGCAAGAAATACACAAAATGAGCTACAAATGTTATGGACCCATGATTAACCTCTACCAAAGTGATGTAAAGACAAAGTGTAGATATAGAAAGGATCTTTTCATGATCCAAAACCTACAAGCTCATCAGTTAAGCACATGGAAGTAGTGTCATGGCTTGAGCTTGCATGGATGCTTCTAGATCAGGCTCACTAATCTTTATTGATGGTGTAACTCGTGATGGTAGTAGCAGAATAAATTCAGAAGTCTACAGAAATATTTTGTTTGCCAACTTACAGAGAAATGCATCCAGTCTGATTGGGGGTAACTTCATCATTCAGCAAAGCAATGACCCAAAACACACAATGGACTGTGTCTAGAAAAAACTGGAAGGTTTTAGACTGGCCAAGTCAATAAACAAACCTTAATCCAGTTGAGTATGCCTTTCATTTCCTGAAGAGGAGAATGAAGGAAGAAACCCCCAAAACAAACAATGGAAAGAAGCTGTGCTACAGGCCTACAACAGCATCACAAAAGATGAATGCAACATTTTGGTGATGTCAGTGGGTCACCACCTTGATGCAGTTATTGCAAACAAGTGATCTGCAACCAAATATTAAAGTGCTATTTAGTATAATTTCAGGGATTGAATTAACAAATCACAATTATTACCATAACTCAACACAATTTTTTTTTTGTGTGTGTGTGTGTGTACTTATACTTTTTGAATATTTTTTTTTTTTACTTTAATTTTATTTCATGATGAATTTCCTGGTTACAACTGCACTTTTTGAGTATATCGGACATAATTTGACATTTGTGTGTGTTTATTGTGGGGTGTTTTACTTGGCTAAACTTAACTTGCCTCTGTTTCTGAATTTAAAAAAGTCTCTGAACTATGCACCAGGAAATGATGCTATTGGAGCAATCCCCCAGGAAATTTCAAGCCATGGTGTGGTTACTGCCCTTTTTTGGTGGAAAATTAACATTTGAATTTAAATTGTGGCTAATGAAGTCTGCAATTGTTTGGCAAGGAAATAAACTGGGGGAAAAACCAAAGGCTTATATTCTTACTTAGCCAGCTGATGATAGGTGTCAACTATTCATATGAACGTCATGGTATTGGTGGTCAGTGTCTCTTTAGCTGGACATTGGAATGGATTAATGATCCCCCTCAATCCCACTGGAGATCTCATCTCCTGACATTTACAAGCACTTCATTGAGTCTCCAGATAGTTCATATTTCTGTCATCTATAACTTGTTTTTGTCTAGAGATTCAGCATTATATGTAGCTGCCTTCTTAGACTGTCCACTTTACTCTTAATATGTGGATCCAGTTTAGCACCTGCTGGACTGCACTGGAGCCAGCACTATTTCACCATCTCATTCCTTGTTTATGAAGGTGGACAGTCCTTATTGCGATCATTAGGGTGCATCAGTTGCCCCCTAAAAATGAAAAGTTCCTCCAATCATGATGCATTTTTGTTTTTATGTTCCTTTTGGTAAGAAAACACTGGGTGAAATATTTTGAGAAAATTCAAAAGTTTAATGGTGGCACCAGGAGCTCAAAGTTATGGAAAAAGCTGCTATTTTATGACTTTTATGAAAAAATTTTGATCACTTTTCATGAAACATTATGGCACCTTATAGAGTATACCAAATATCTTAGATACACGTTTTTAGTACATATTCTAAATATATTATCAAGCACAGTTTGAGTTTTAGCTGTTCATTGAATCATTGTTCAACTACTTTTAAACAATATAAATGTATTATGAAATCACATTAATGCTTCTCAATCCCTTGCAAAGGTTCTTAACATGATCTCTGGGTCACAAGAAATCAATAAATGGAGTCCAACATTGTGATTCAAACCTTACGCGAAAACATACAATAAGCGTTTTTTGGCAAAAAATGAACCTCATGGTGCCACCATTAGACTTTTGAATATGGTCAAAAAATTTTACAGGATGTCTTTATTGGTGAAAAGGAACACCCAAACAAAAATGCATCAGATTTTATGAAAGTGAGGGCAACTGATGCACCCTAGCGACCATATACAGTGATACTTGAAAGTTTGTGAACTCTTTAGAATTTTCTATATTTCTGTATAAATATGATCTAAAACATCATCAGATTTTCACACAAGTCCTAAAAGTAGATAAAGAGAACCCAGTTAAACAAATGAGACAAAAATATTATACTTGGTCATTTATTTATTGAAGAAAATGATCCAATATTACATATCTGTGAGTGGCAAAAGTATGTGAACCTTTGCTTTCAGTATCTGGTGTGACCCCCTTATGCAGCAATAACTGCAATTTCCGGTAACTGTTGATCAGTCCTGCACACCAGCTTGGAGGAATTTTAGCCCATTTCTCCATACAGAACAGCATCAATTCTGGGATATTGGTGGGTTTCCTCACATGAACTGCTCGCTTCAGGTCCTTCCACAACATTTCAATTGGATTAAGGTCAGGACTTTGACTTGGCCATTCCAAAACATTAACTTTATTCTTCTTTAACCATTCTTTGGTAGAATGATTTGTGTGCTTAGGGTCATTGTCTGGCTGCATGACCCACCTTCTCTTGAGATTCAGTTCATGGACAGATGTCCTGACATTTTCCTTTAGAATTCGCTGGTATAATTCAGAATTCACTGTTCCATCAATGATGGCAAGCCGTCCTGGCACAGATGCAGCAAAACAGGCCCAAACCATGATACTACCACCACCATGTTTCACAGATGGGATAAGGTTCTGATGCTGGAATGCAGTGTTTTCCTTTCTCTAAGCATAATGCTTCTCATTGATACCAAAAAATTCTATTTTGGTCTCATCCGTCCACAAAACATTTTTCCAATAGCCTTCTGGCTTGTCCACGTGATCTTTAGCAAACTGCACATGAGCAGCAATGTTCTTTTTGGAGAGCAGTGGCTTTCTCCTTGCAACCCTGCCATGTACACCATTGTTCTTCAGTGTTCTCCTGATGGTGGACTCATGAACATTAACATTAGCCAATGTGAGAGAGGCCTTCAGTTGCTTAGAAGTTACTCTGGGTTCCTTTGTGACCTCACTGACTATTACACACCTTGCTCTTGGATTGATCTTTGTTGGTCGACCGCTCCTGGGGAGGGTAACAATGGTCTTGAATTTCCTCCATTTGTATACAATCTGTCTGACTGTGGATTGGTGGAATCCAAACTCTTTAGAGATGGTTTTGTAACCTTTTCCAGCCTGATGAGCATCAACAATGCTTTTTCTGAGGTCCTCAGAAATCTCCTTTGTTCGTGCCATGATACACTTCCACAAACATGTGTTGTGAAGATCAGACTTTGATAGATCCCTGTTCTTTAAATAAAACAGGGTGCCCACTCACACCTGATTGTCATCCCATTGATTGGAAACACCTGACTCTAATTTCACCTTCAAATTAACTGCTAATCCTTGAGGTTCACATACGTTTGCCACTCACAGATATGTAATATTGGATCATTTTCTTCAATAAATAAATGACCAAGTATAATATTTTTGTCTCATTTGTTTATCTGGGTTCTCTTTATCTACTTTTAGGACTTGTGTGAAAATCGGATGATGTTTTAGATCATATTTATACAGAAATATAGAAAATTCTAAAGGGTTCACAAACTTTCAAGCACCACTGTATGTCTTTTGCCCTCCCTTTCCCCAACTGTTAACAAGGAGAAATGATTATGTGGGTGTAGCAGTTCGTATGGGTGGAGCACAGAAAGACGGCAGGGCAGGGTTAAGTTCCACAAAGAAACTCTTTTATTCTAGCTTTTCAGCTTTACTCACTCACACTGTCACACACTCTACACGCACACACATGTGTTGTGGTTGGGAGGGAGCCTCCTTCCTCTGCTCTCTCTCTCCTTTTATAGGGCACGGTCACTGGGGAAGACACACAAACACAGATTAACCAACATCAGGTGCAGTGATTCTGCCACTTACCTTCCCTGACTCCGCCCTCCGGTCACAGACTGACGCTTGACCATGCCCCCGCTGCCACAGTGGATATTTTATTAGTGCTAGACACAACACAACACAACACAGCAGCTTTTTTGCATGGTGACAACCATGTTTATAGATTACAATATGAAAATGGGATATGATCATTTGTTTGTAATGTAAACACTTGTAATATACTAAATGCTTTTTCTTGAATATTTGGAAAGACTTGATGTATGAGTGGGCAGTGGCATGAGTTTACTCACTGTCCGTTTTGAGTCAGTTGACACGTCAGACATGTGTATGACTAGCAGTCTTCAGCAGAGCTCTCCATTCAGCACAGTCTTGAGTTGCCTCCTCTGCAATATTCCATTGCTTCAAATCAGCACAGACAGATTCTTTCCAGCTTTTTCAAGGTCGGCCACGGTTGTTCGATCCTTCAACTTCCAGGGTAGTACATCTGTTGATCCAAGAATTACGTGTCCAAACCAACGTAGACAACTGCATCTGAGGACAGTGTCAAGGCAATGGAGGTTCAGCATCTGCAGAAGAGAAGATGTGCTAATTCATATTCCTCTTTTGACATTGCACATCCATAAAAGCATGGCTCTTTCATTATGCTCAAGCCGTTTTTGGTCATCTCTTCAGAGTGCCCAACATTCAGAACCATAAAACATGGTGCTACGCACGCAATTGCTGTATAGTTGACCATGGGTATGAAGTGAGACAGCTTTGCAGTTTAACAATGGCAGCAGCTCTCTAAACTTTCCCCAAGCAGAACAAGTTCTGATAATCATTGCCAATTCACAACCACCTCCTGGGCAGATACCATCACCAAGGTATATGAAGCTATCGACGACCTCTAGTTTGCTACCTGCCAACATTACCTCACTGCATGGTCTTGCATCAATTGGCTGAGCTCCTCTGAGACAACACTGACACTTGTAATCTGGGTTTTCAACTAACCTCCCCCTGCACACCAGAACATCTTTTGTGTACCCACATTTTGCAACCACTACAGAAAATTGAATTCTGGCCAACCCCTTTTCTGCACACACCACAAGGATATTTTCCAGAGATTCTCAGTGTGTTTAGGTCATTACCAGAGATCATGACTTTGGTCTTCCCCATGTTGACTTTCAGGCCCTTTTCCTCAAGACCAACCTTCCAGCAGTTCAGCTTCTCAAGTAGTTCATCCAGGGATTCTGTGATTATGACCAGGTCATCAGCATAAAGCATCTCCCAAGGACAACCAACCCGAAACTCTCTTGATAAGGCCTCTTACACAATTATAAACAACAAGGGGCTCAAAACAGATCCTTGATGGACCCCAACCTTCACCTCGAACTCTTCACTGAGTGAGTTGTTGACCTGCACCCGACTCTTTGCACCACTGTACATGGCTTGTACCAGTTTGACAATCCATTCGGGCACCCCAGTGACCCGCATCGCCCACCACAGCACTCTTTGGGAGACCCTATCAAACGCCTTTTCAAGGTCTACAAATGCTAAGTACAAATGTTTTTGCTTGGCCAAATACTTTTCTTGTAGCTGTCTGAGGATGAAAATAGCATCAGTGGTACCTCATCCTAGGCAAAACCTAAACTGCATTTCATCAATGTTGACATAACCTCTGATGTTTTTCTCCACCACTCTCTCAATGATCTTAAGTACCTATTCTGTAAGCTTCAGGCCTCTGTACTTACCTCGAATCAATGCATCACCTTTACCTTTAAACAGATTAAGGATTATGCTTTCGTCCCAGTCTGTAGGGATCTTTTCCTCTCTCACAATAGCATTGGCCAAATCCACAACAACTTGGCAACACACCTCGGGGGATGCACACAACATTTCGACAACAATGCCAGAAGGACCAGCTGCTTTGTTCATTTTCATTTTCTTCAGTGTATCGAAGACCATTTTGTGAGTGACATAACATGGTGGTCCAGCGACAGGATCTACTGGGGGAAGGTTTAGAGACCAAGGAAAATCAATGTTAAGTAGCCATTCATAGTGTTGTTTCCAGGCCTTCTTTTTAGCATCCTCATCAAATGCCATGTTGCCATCATCATCAAGAATACATTTCTCACCTACTACATCTTGATTCTCTCTCCACATTTGTTTTGCCACATGGTAGATGCTGTCTGTGCCTGAATCTATGCCAGCAAAGGTGATCTCTTCGGCATTCCTCTTGGCAAAATAAACTGCAGTTCTAGCCTGGCGTTTAGCTGCCAGGTAATCCTCTTTGCTACCCCCTACTTCCAGGCTTTCCACAGCTTGTGTTTCTCTTTCACTGGGCCGCTGACATCCTCATTCCACCACCAGGTTTGTCTTCTCCATAACCCCTTCTTTGTCCAGCCACAGGTCTTATCAACAGCATACAGGAGGCTGTCTTTGAGTTCCGTCCATATACGTTCAACATCGCCTACCATTTTGTTAACACGCTCCTGCAAACAGGTCTTAAACTCATTGCATATGTTGTCCTCTTTCAGCTTCCAGACACGCCTTTTAGGCACAAACTCTTTCTGCTGACTCACCAAGTGCGATAACTTGACGTCGCATACCATTAACTTGTGCTGAGTAACACATCCCTCATTTGGAATCACTTTTGCATTGCACACCAGTTTGAGGTCACGTTGCTTGACCAGGATGTAATCCACTTGACTACGATTGCCCCCAGACTCATACATCACCAGATGATTATCTCTCTTCATGAAGTGGGAGTTGGCTACAACTAGGTTGTTGGCAACAGAAACTCAAATAACCTTTCACCCTCTGTGTTTCAAGTGCCATAACCCTTTCCTCCATGAACACTATCATATCCAGCAGCCATCATTCGAATGTGTCCATTAAAGTCACCACATTGGAAGAGGATCTCCGAAGCACCTATCTTGGCTACAGTTGCTTGTAGATCTTGGTAGAAAGAGTCTCTCTCATCATCGCTGAGGCCAGCTTGTGGAACATAGGCTGATAGCACGGTCACAATACATTTTCCAACAATGAGTTTGATGAGCATGATTTGATCGGATACACGCTTCACATCATAGACATTTTCCACCCACTTTTCAGTAAGCAGAATCCCAACACCTCCAATGCCCTTCTCATTACCAACCCAAAATAACTTGTACCTAGAATCTTTCCCTGTAATTATTCTGGCGGATGCGCCTCTCCACCGGACTTCCTGAATGCCACAGATGTCAATGTTCCACCGGGACAACGCTTCCACTACTTCACATGATCTCCCTCTCATTGTTCCAACGTTCCATGTGCTAACTCTAAAATTCTGATGTGGTCACTGACTATCGATCTGACTGGGCCCACATCTAACACCAGTCCTACCGGGAGTGACACCTTCAACCATATGGTTTCCAGTCCCTCTCTTACACGAGCTTACTGATAACTGCCATAAGAGAAAAATTGAAGCAATATTTTATGGTTGGATGCCCTTCCTACCACCAACCCCCAACCTGGAGGACCAGGAGATCACACTTAGTCTGGCCTCTACCCTTCAACCTGTTCAGCACTTAGAGGCCCTACCAGGAGTTTAATACTCCTGCCGACGTAGCTCTAGGGGTCACTGAAGCACACAAACTACCCCACCATGATAAGGTAGTGATCTCTTCGGGGTAGCAAAGATACTTTTTACTAGCTGGGAAAATGCAGGGCACCTTAGCTTGGGCATACACTGATGTAATATCTGTGAACATTTTTGGCCACCAGTTCTTGGTCTTGAGCAAGTTGTGCATGCATTGTCTCCCAGGGTGATATGTGGCTGGAGCAGTGGGGGCCCATGTGATGAGTTTCATCAGAGGTGACTTGTAAAAAAGGTTAGGTTGGATGGATAGACAGAGGGTACATGAAGTGTGGTAGATTTAGTTTGGTGAAAATGATAACTGCTCTCTCCAGCCAATAGTGCCATTCCTCCAGAGCTCATGATTCCTAAAGTCATAGTTCTGCTCACCAGGGGACAGTTTTTTTTTTTAATAGAATGCGATGGGATGAAGTTTGGGCTTTTCACCAAATGTCAAGGAAACACTGCTCTGAGGCACCTTCCTCTATAATGAAAGGCTTGAAGATGGGGGCTGTGGTAAAGGTGGTCTTGAGTCTGGAAAAGGCCTCTTCAGCTGCTTGATTCTATTTCAGGTGTTTTGGGCCCTTCTTGAGGAGAGCAGTGAGTGGGGTAGCAATGGAGCTGAAACCTTGTATGAACCACTTGTAGAAGTTCACAAAGTCCAGAGCCCTTCATAGGTCATGGGAGTTGGCTATGTGGTTACTGCAGCCACCTTCGTGTCATCCATAGACACCCTCATGACAAAACATATAACCCAAGAACAAGATCTTGATGACATGGAATTCACACTTTTATGCTTTGATATAGAGCAGGTTTTCGAGGAGATGTGACACAGGTGATATGGCTGTCAAGGGAAGGTGAGTAGATCAGAATGTCATCTATACAGTATAAGCGATGACACATTTTCCTTGCATGTGTCTCAGCACATCATTACTCAGATGTTGGAAGACTGAGGGGGCACAAGAGAACCCATAAGGCATGATGCAGTACTTCAAGTGGCCAGAGATGGTGCTAAAGGCTGTTTTCCATTCATCATCCTGACGGATACATACCATGTTGTATGCACACTGTAACTTATTGAACACTTTAGCTGTGTGAAGTTGTACCAAGTATGGGGGAGCTAAAGGCATGGGATAGAGATACTTGATGGTGATTTGTTTCAGATTTCTGAAGCTGATGCAAGACCAGAGACAGCCTCCCTTTTCTCCCAAAAGAAAAACCCAGAAGAAGCAGGTGATGTGGATGGATGGATATAACCCGATTAAAAGGGCCCCCTGTACATGGTCCTCTGTGGCTTGCTGTTTAGTGAGGGATAGATGTGACTGTGTGGGGGAGATGTGCCTGGGAGGAGATCAATGACACATCCATATGGTCTGTGGGCAGCAAACTACAAGCCTAAGTCTTACAGAGGACCTCAGCAAAGTCATGTTAGACCCCTAGGATGACTAGAGAAAGGGGGGTTAGTACTCTCCACTATGGTGGCATTCCAGGCAGCACTGTCAACATAGCTTGGACCATTTTGTGATCTCTCTGTCCTGCCAGGAGCTTTGGGATTCATGTTGCTGCATCCAGGGCAATCCCAAGATTATTGGGTGCTTGGTAGTGACTGTAACCAGGAAAGAAATGGACTCATAGTGCAGAACATTGACTTGCAGTATGAGGAGCATGGTGTACAGAGTGAAGATACTGGTTCCAGTTAGTTCACTATCAATGGCCTTGATTTTCAGGAGATACTGGACATTCAGCACAGTATCATGATCACTGAAGTTGGGCTGAGGGAGGTGGAGTGGGGTTCTTTTGTCAAGCCGTGCAGGGGAGATCTGCATGAGTTCAGATCAGTAGTTCATGACACCTGTGAGATTGGCTGCTGTATGGAGCAAGGTCAGGTTTTGAATGAGGTTGTCTAAGTGAATAGCCAGGCCAATGAATAAGTTGAGGGAGACTTGATCCTTGTGGTATGCCAGCTATGTGAACACATCTGAATTCAGACCTTGGTCAGAAAGCAGCTTGAAGGGCCGGCTCATTCCACCTGCTTCCAGCAGCAAAAGTATGGAACTGGAAAGCGCTCTGAAAAGTATTCAGGAGACCCTGAAATAGGTTTTAAAAAAAAAAGTCCATCAAAATGTCATTCTAATAAATATGATAATTCTCAGTTCCTGAAGTATGGACACAAAAAAAAAAAAAATGGGGAACTCTCTCCAACACCTTTCTGACACATTTCTGTTTTAGCCAGCATTAACCTTTTCAGCAGTTTGTGCTACAGTAGCTCTTTCTGTGTGGAGTTTGCATGTTTTCCCCAGGTCTGTGTGGGTTTCCTCTGGGTGTTCTGGTTTCCTCCCACAGTTCAAAAATATGCAGATTAGGTAAAAATACCCAGCCACTGGGACTCCACAAGCCAATGCATACTTAGTGCAGGTCCCAAGTCCAGATAGATTTGCATCAGGAACCCAAATATGCAGATCAGGATCCGCTGTGGTGGCCCCTAACAGAAGCAGCCAGAAGAAGAAGAAAGTGTGTGTGTGTGTGTGTGTGTGTGTGTGTGTGTATATATATATATATATATATATATATATATATATATATATATAAAACCCTTTTCAACAATCACAATATTTTGGTCTCAATAAATACTGTAAACAGGCACATACAGTATTCCAGATAGTGATGGTTCAGTAGTTATTGATATGTGCTACCAATTAGTTTCAGTCTGACACTGGCCCTTGAGCAAGACCTTAACACCCAACTGCTGCAGGTGCAATGTATTAATCTGACATAGGCCAGGATAAATGATCTTTAGCCTGTTTTATGCATGGTACAAAGTATGGCTAGTGCAGTCTGCCTTGTCTGATATGTCCAAATCAATTCTATGAAATCTGCCCTGGGTGCCAGGGATGCTCTTTAGACCCTCTTCCACATGACCTTAGAAAGGAGAGCCCAGATTGCAGAATCAGCATAGCCAAACATACAGGTCACATGGCACCTTTAGGTCACTGTAACCCAGTCCTGTGTTCAAATGCTCACAACACTGCATTCAACCTCATGCAAATCTAGCAGGGACCCGAGAGCCTCCCATTTACCTCATGGTGAGTTGTGTCTCACCACTAAATGACCTCTTTGAGGATGCTCATAAAAGACATAATTCAGTGTATTTTGTTAGAAAGAACAGTGGTTTCTGTCTGTCCATTTTAGATTTGAAAGGGCTTAACTGATCTTTTAACCCTCATTTTCCATATGTTAAAGTTGCAAACCAGTTCATGTTGGTGTATCTGTGCAACAATTATGCCTTTTGAGATTTGCCTTCCAAGATCAGGCATCCAATTGCATTGTTCTAACTTGTGGCCACCCTCAAGCACCACGGGTGTTTTTGAAATATATGCAGGCTGACCTTGTCTCCTCTATTGGCCAGAGGCATCAGGATACTGCTATATTTGGATGATTGATTCCTCTTTGACCCCACCAAGCAGCAGACTGTTCAGGTGTCCAACCCCCCCAAATGCATCAAATGTGTCTGTGGGTTAGGCTACTAAGATTAAAACATGGATTAACTCACCAATAATGTAAATAGTCCCTCAATTGAACTGATACGTCTTTAAAGCTCATTTTTAACATCAGTTCATTAAATACATGACTTTCACCTCCAGCTTCACTTTTACACTTAAGAGTTTTTGGCAAAACAAATCGGGGTGGATTTCCCAAAAGCCTTTTAATGCTAAGAGCATCTAAACTAGGAGAGCAAGCATTCATTGAGCTACTCACTCTACCAGTTAACGATTATCTTTGTGTTGTGATGCATTTGGGAAACTCAGGCCAGACCAGAAAGAATTCAATTAGGCCATGGCCATATGAGCCTTTTGTCTCTGCTCCCATAAAGCTGTATGGACTTAATTAAGTGTCCATTTTGCCCTCAATCCCCCTATTCCTAAGGGTGTTTTTGTTTCTTTTTATGGTGATAATTAATATTAATTCCTGATTTAGTTGTTCTTAAGAATTAACTATTGAGCTACTGAAATACCGTTCATCTTTAACATTGAAAAAAAGTGAATATAATTGCTGAAATAAAGAGTATGTTTAAAATGAGTCAAAGTATATGATTAGGCTTTGTTTAAGATTACTTTTTGAATAAGTCATAAGTGTATGTCATTTGTGTCACACAAACATCAAAGACACATACGACTTATTAATTTTAATTTTGATACTTTTATAAATATGGCAATAATATCTTAGTTATTATTATTATTATTATTATTATTATTGAAATATCCAGTCTGTTAACAAAAATCTCATTTACTTTTCCCAAGAACTGCATCACAAATCTATTAAATAACTGCATTTTTAATACAGATACAGTATACCACTATTACGATGTTAACTCTAACATATTTGTTTATTTTGTTTGAAATTATTGCTATCTCAGACATAAACAGTAACATATCCCAAAGGCATTATTAGCAACAGTGTTCATTAGTGAAACAAGCTACTTATTTTCAGGGAAGTCTCACAGGATTAATTACTCCGTAGAAGTGCTAGTAGGATATCATTAGCTGAATCCCCTTACATGTGATTAATGAAAGGATTTGTGTTCCAAAACATAATTGCCTAATGCTTTGTCCCAGAGGTGTGGTAATGTTTTTTGGATTTGAAAATGCTCCTTTGCAACAGTGAGAGAACAATAAACTCAATAATGTTCTATCTTCATTAATATTTTATACAAACTTCAGTAAAATAAAGTGCAAATACAGTTTTTAGCGGAGCACCATACCTAAGAAAAAATGGTAAACCCATCGAGTCGATTTTTTGGGGTTTGTACGTGTACCACCACAGGAAGCCCAGTTTTGCTTTCGAAAAGTTTGCAAACGAAAAGGATCGAGAATAGTCGTTCTGTGTTGGTCCAAGTTAAGACCAGGGAATTCAAAGCTAGCAAATCAATGCAAAGTGTTTGCAAAAAATAACCAACTTTGTCAGCATTTGTAAATTTCGAACGGCCGGGAGCAAGTGGCCAGTTAGTTGACTCGATGGGTTTACCATTTTTTCTTAGGTATGGTGCTCCGCTCACGCGGGCCGAAATAAATAATAACAACTTCCAGTTTAAAAGTATATGGAATTATACATCTGGAAATGATGGCAGAGGAGAACAAAGGAAAAAGAAAATGAATTTTAACAGAAGAAGAAAAACTAAGAAGACGGGAAAGTGAAAAAGAAAGACGGCAAAACTTAAGCGAAGAAAGAAAATGAATTTTAACAGAAGAAGAAAAGCTTAGAAGACTCAAGAGACCAGTTATAATTCATTCATTGATCCATCGGCCAGTTTTCTTGTCAAGGCTTGAAATGGCCACAGACTGAGAAGGTGAGTCCAGACTTCTCTAGCCCCAGTAAAAGATTTGAGCTCCTCCTAGGTGATCCCCAGATATATATATATATATATATATATATATATATATATATATATATATATATATAGGACACTTTTTCAATGGAATAAAGAATGTTTTCTATTCCCTTCTAGCGGGTTTCATTCATTTGACTTGATAGCATGCTATATTGTTAGCATATCGCTTATCCTATATGTATTATGTCACTCTACCCAATGGATAATGAGCGTTGAATATGGTTTGATATTGCATGGTTGTCAAGAGAACATGTCACACGTTGGAGCTGATGCAAATATTCAGTGAGAAAGTTTTCCGTAGCACATGCGCACAAGCATTTTCTTGTTTGCTGGTGGCGCCTGCAGTAAACTGTCGCAGTGAATTGAAAATGCCATTTTACATGTAAAACTTCCGCGCTAGCGAATGACTGTGACAATTTGAAAGCAAACATGGCTGCCAGGTTTGCCTTGTTAAATACGCAAGATTTTAGGAGAATTTTGAAAGAGAAAGACGTGTTGAACACCCGAAAGGAATGTCTCATCTCATTATCTCTAGCCACTTTATCCTGTTCTACAGGGTCGCAGGCAAGCTGGAGCCTATCCCAACTGACTACAGGTGAAAGGCGGGGTACACCCTGGACAAGTCGCCAGGTCATCACAGGGCCGACACATAGACACAGACAACCATTCACACTCACATTCACACCTACAGTCAATTTAGAGTCACCAGTTAACCTAACCTGCATGTCTTTGGACTGTGGGGGAAACCGGAGCACCCGGAGGAAACCCACGCGGACATGAGGAGAACATGCAAACTCCACACAGAAAGGCCCTCGCCAGCCACGGGGCTCGAACCCGGACCTTCTTGCTGTGAGGCGACAGCGCTAACCACTACACCACCGTGCCGCCCCCCGAAAGGAATGTGTATAATAATAATAATAATAATAATGAATGTTTTTTTGTGGTATATCAGATATATTCCATTCAGCTAGCATGATATTGAACTCAACTTCGCCTCATTCAGTACCATGCTAGCTGAATGGAATATATCCGATATACCACTCAATGCTATGACCAAGTCACTGAGTTTGTCTACCTTGGTCATAAGTTATCATGCACTAATGCTGGTTCTACTGCTATTAACCACAGAATACGTTTAGGCTGGGCTGCCTTTTTACGAAAACAAAGATCTCTTAACTTCTCAAAGGATTCCTCTTCATATCAAAAGCAAAACCTACAACACATATGTTTTACCAGTCGTCCTTCATGGACTAGAATGTGTAAACTGGACGGCAAACCTATATAGAAAAATAAAGACCTTTCAAAACCATATTTTAAGGTTCATGACAAACCACAGGTTAACAGACCACATCAAAATTAAGGAGCTTCTTGAAGCTACTAAAATTATTCTCATAATGAATGTAATCAGGAGCAAAACTCTCAAACTCTTTGGCCATGTAAAATGAGCAGAAAAAGGACTTATTAAGATCTGTGGTGAAGGTATGATGGAAGGCAACCAGAACAGAGGAACACTGAGAAAGTATTGGCGTGACAATATATACCAGTGGTCTGGTCTCAATACCAATGACCTTGACAAAGCTACACATAACAGGAAACTTTGGAAGGAGATTTCTGATATTAGTACACAATCTGCCGCAGGCAGAGACAGTGTTAGATGATGACCACTCAACGCCATCCATCCATTATTTGTAGCTGCTTATCCTGTCCTAAAGGGTCACAGGCAAGCTGGAGCTTATCCCAGCTGACTATGGACGAGAGGCAGGGTACACCCTGGACAAGTCGCCAGGTCATCACAGGGCTGACACATAGACACAGACAACCATTCACACTCACATTCACACCTACGGTCAATTTAGAGTCACCAGTTAACCTAACTTGCATGTCTTTGGACTGTGGGGGAAACCGGAGCACCCGAAGGAAACCCACGCGGACACGGAGAGAACATGCAAACTCCGCACAGAAAGGCCCTCGCCAGCCTCTGGGCTCGAACCCAGAACCTTCTTGCTGTGAGGTGACACCACTCAACGCCAGTTAATATTATTTAAATATGTTGCAGTTGCTGTTCTAGGTCCCAGATATAGTTCGTATGAAAAATACAAGTGGCGTATTTCACAGTAAAACGCTCGTGTCCGTATATCACATTATATTTATTTCTCAGACACTCTAAACAAATATTCCATGTTAAATATTGTTTAGACATATGGAGGAATAGCACTTTAAGATGTGCTGTTAAGAAAATAATCAGCCCAACAATTTACTGTTACAGTTTATTTATTTAGTGCTTAATTATAGCATAGCTAATTCGTAGCACTGGCAGTCTAGCGGTATAATAAATCAATCATAAATTTACAAGCAGAATGTTAACAATAGTATGAAACACTAATGAAATATGGCAGCACAGTGGTGTAGTGGTTAGTGCTGTCGCCTCACAGCAAGAAGGTCCATGTTCGACCCCCGTGGCCGGCGAGGGCCTTTCTGTGCGGAGTTTGCATGTTCTCCCCGTGTCCGCGTGGGTTTCCTCCGGGTGCTCCGGTTTCCCCCACAGTTTCCCCCAAAGACATGCAGGTTAGGTTAACTGGTGACTCTAAATTGACCGTAGGTGTGAGTGGTTGTCTGTGTCTATGTGTCAGCCCTGTGATGACCTGGCGACTTGTCCAGGGTGTACCCCGCCTTTCGCCCGTAGTCAGCTGGGATAGGCTCCAGCTTGCCTGCGACCCTGTAGAACAGGATAAAGCGGCTAGAGATAACGAGATGAGACTAATGAAATATAATTAAAGTCAGAGTACATCTTCTGATTATACACATCTAATAAAAGCTCTTGTCTGCTCTGGGCAGCAACGGTGGTGGTGTAGTGGTTAGCACGGTCGCCTCACAGCAAGAAGGTTCTGGGTTCGAACCCAGCGGCCGGCGAGGGCCTTTCTGTGTGGAGTTTGCATGTTCTCCCCGTGTCTGCGTGGGTTTCCCCCACAGTCCAAAGACATGCAGTTCGGTTGATGTGGGGTGGCCCTTGAGGTGCCCTTGAGCAAGGTACCTGACCCCTGACTGCTCCCCGGGCGCTGTGTGTGGCTGCCCACTGCTCTGGGTGTGTTCACGGCTTCAGATGGGTTAAATGCAGAGGATGAATTTCACTGTGCTTGAAGTGTGCATGTGACAAATAAAGGTTTCTTCTTCTTTTTCAATTTCAAATTATAGTGTAGCCACCCTTAACAAAAATGTATTTAAAATTAAACTGACTTCATAAAGTTTAAATACAAAGACCTTTCAAGTGATGTTGAAAAATTTATTATTTTCATTAACAATACAACATACACTATTTTTTGTATGCCAAAATTTTCTTCACACCTGAACATAACACTCATACGTGCTTCTTGAAAATCTCGTTCCAGATTTAGTCCCCATTTGCTGTTATAATAACCTCCATTCTTCTGGGAAGGCCTTCCACTAGATTTCATTCAGTCTGGTGGAGTTGAGGTCAGGGATCTGTGCAGGACACTCAAGTTCTTCCACTCCAACCTTGGCACAGGGGCATTGCCATGCTGGAACAGGTTTGGGCCTCTCAGTCCCAGTGAAGGGTAAATTGTTTGTATGCATGCTGTAGCATTACAATCTATACAACTGTGTGCTTGGAACAGTTTGGGGAAGAAACACATGGGTGTGATGCTCAGATGTCCAAACTTTTTTTCCACAATACAAATCTGTGATTGAATACAGAAATGTTTGTTAAGTTGAAAAGATCACTTCCGTTTTTCAGTTCTGTCTGTTGAGACTAAAATGAAGGAAGGCTCATCAGGAAAATAGTCATCAAACTTATCCTTGGTGCTCTGCAAACTGCATTTTATATTCATTACACCGATTTATATTTATAAAGAACAGATGAACAAAAGTATATTACGCTATAAGGTGTGTGAAGTGTCGGTGGGAGTGGTGTGTGCGTGCTCCTCCAGAGTGTGTGCGTCATGAACGTCATCTTTTTGCTGTTCAGCCAACATGTCTGTTAACTTCATGGCCAGAACAGGGTTGTGTTTCTCTGCTGCCCCCTGGTGAAAAAAAAAAATTGTCAGTTTCTCATGGGGTTCATGGTTTTTTTTTTTTTTCTTCTATCTCCCTTGATCATGCATTTTTCTCCCAGAAAAAAATAATAAAATAAAAAATTTTAAAAAGTGTAGCTTTAAATAAAGATGGATACTACAATGACTTTTAGGACCAAGTACTCAGCACTTTAACATGCCATTTGCACTTCAACTTTTCCCATATGAAGTTCCTCACGGAAAAATAACGTTCTTTGACTTGAATTGAAGGTGTATTACAAAGGGCAGGTTAATATTAACTTTTCGTTCATGTTACAACCAGAACTATTTTCCAAGCTGTGCTGTTTTATGAAAATAATGCACAACCCTCTGTCCAAACAGGTTCGAGCATTTAACTGTGCAGTGGTACGCTTTTTAATAATGGCAGCACGTTATTTAACAAAGGAAAACATTTAAATGCTGATTTGGTTAAGTTTTAATGCTTACATTAGGAGTCTCCAGTGTCAATGCTTTGTATCAGACAATAGGTTTTCTGACAGGAGTTTTTTGGATTTTTAATGTAAACAGAGAGTCAAAGTCCTTCCCACACCCAGTACCTGGTATTCCTAGGCAGTCTCCCACTCAAGTACTAACCAGGCCCAACTCTGATGGTGGCGCATCGGGCGGCGCCAATCTCCGTTTCCGTAGCCCTCGGCCTCTCGCCTATTACATAGCTAGGGTTACAGTGGGGGGCTAGTCCTCTGGTAACCACGAGAGTTTAACTCCCCATGCACATCTGTATTGCAGCGTGCCTTGCCAGATGGTAGTGGGTACCATTTTTTATGATGGTCTTTGGTATGACCCGACCGTGAATAGAACTCATGATCTCCCGATCGAGAGGCGGACACGCTACCACTAGGCCACTAGTAAACAGAGAGAAAGAGGAATAAAAGAGACTGCAGAGGGAGAGACTGTTTAAACAGTGTCTTGCAAAAGTATTCATTCCCCTTGGTGTTTGTCCTGTTTTGTCGCATAACAAGCTGGAATTAAAAAGGATTTTTGGAGGGTTAGCACCATTTGATTTACACAACATGCCTACCACTTTAAAGGTGCAAATTGTTGTTTTATTGTGACACAAAATACTTCAGATGAAAAAACAGAAATCTGAAGTGTGCATAGGTATTCACCCCCCAAAGTCAATACTTTGTAGAGCCACCTTTTACTGCAATTACAGCTGCAAGTCTCTTGAGGTATGTCTCTGTTAGCTTAATACATCTAGCCATTGGGATTTTTGCCCATTCCTCAAGGCAAAACTGCTCCAACTCCTTCAAGTTAGATGGGTTGCATTGGTGTACAGCAATTTTCGAGTTATGCCACAGATTCTCAATTGGATTGAGGTCTGGGCTTTGACGAGGCCATTCCAAGACATTTAAATGTTTCCCTTTAAACCACTCCAGTGTAGCTTTAGCAGTATGTTTAGGGTCATTGTACTGCTGGAACATGAACCTTCATCCCAGTCTCAAACCTCTGGCTGACTCAAACTGGTTTTCCTCCAGAACTGCCCTGTATTTAGTATCATCCACCTTTCCTTCAATCCTGAACAGCTTTCCTTTCCCTGCAGATGAAAAATATCCCCACAGCATGATGCTGCCACCACCATGCTTCACTGTAGGAATGGTGTTGTCAGGGTGATGGGAAGTGTTGGGTTTGCGTCATACATGGCGTTTCTCATGATGGCCAAAACGTTAAATTTTAGTCTCATCTGACCAGAGAATCTTCTTCCATAAAAAAACAATTTAAAAAACAAAACAAAAACCACAATATGCACCTTTAAAAAAAAGTGGTAGGCATGTTGTGTAAATCCCCAAAAATCCATTTTAGTTCCAGCTTGTAATGAGACAAAACAGGACGAATACTTTTGCAAGACACTGTAGTTGATATAACAGATGAGAACAGGAGCGACAGTGCCTTGAAAAAGTATTCATACCCCTTGAACTTTTTCACATTTTTCCACCTTACAACCACAAACAAAAGTTTTTTATTGAGATTTTATGTGACAGACCAACACAGAGTAGCACATAATTGTGAAGTGAAATGAAAATGATAAATGGTCTTCAAAATTTTAAACAAATAAAAATCTGAAAAATGTGATGTGCATTAGTATTCAGCCCCCCTGTGTCAATACTTTGTAGAGCCACCTTTTGCTGCAATTACAGCTGCAAGTCTTTTGTGGTATGTCTCTACCAGTTTTGCACATCTAGACACTGAAATTTTTGCCCATTCTTCTTTGCAAAATAGCTCAAGCTCAGCCAGATTAGATAGAGAGTGTCTGTGAACAGCAATTTTCAAGTCTTGCCACAGATGCTCAATGGGATTTAGGTCTGGACTTTGACTGGGCCATTCTAACACATGAATATTCTTTGATCTAAACCATTCCATTGTAGCTCTGGCTGTATGTTTAGGGTCATTGTCTTGCTGGAAGGTGAATCTCCTTCCCAGTCTCAAATCTTTTGCAGCCTCCAACAGGTTTTCTTCCAGGATTGCCCTGTATTTAGCTCCATCCATCTTCCCATCAACTCTGACCAGCTTCCCTGTCCCTGCTGAAGAAAAGCATCCCCATAGCATGATGCTGCCACCACCATGTTTCACAGTGGGGATGGTGTGTGCAGGGTGATGAGCAGTGTTAGCTTTCCGCCACACATAGCGCTTTGCATTTAGGCCAAAAAGTTCAACTTTGGTCTCATCTGACCAAAGCACCTTCTTCCACATGTTTGCTGTGTCCCCTACATGGCTTCTTATGCCTGTCTTTCAACAATGGCTTTCTTCTTGCCACTCTTCCAAAAAGGCCAGATTTGTGGAGTGTACGACTTGTAGTTGTCCTGTGCACAGATTCTCCCACCTGAGCTGTGGATTTCTGCAGCTCCTCCAGAGTGATCATGGGCCTCTTGGCTGCTTCTCTGACCAGTGCTCTCCTTGCTCGCGCTGTCAGTTTAGGTGGACGGCCATGTCTTGGTAGGTTTGCAGTTGTGCCATACTTTTTCCATTTTTGAATGATGGATTGAACAGTACTTCTTGAGATGTTCAGAGCTTGGGATATTTTTTTATAACCTAACCCTGCTTTAAACTTCTCCAGAACTTTATCCCTGACCTGTCTGGTGAGTTCTTTATGATGCTGTTTGTTCTTCAGTGTTCTCGAACAAACCACTGAGGCCTTCACAGAACAAGTGTATTTATGCTGAGAGTAAATTGCACACAGTAGGACTCTATTAACTAATTAGATGACTTCTGAAGGCAATTGATTGCACTGGATTGTATTTAGAGGTATCAGAGTACAGGGGGCTGAATACTAATGCACACCACATTTCAGATTTTTATTTGTTTAAAATTTTGAAGACCATTTATCATTTTCGTTTCACTTCACAATTCTGTGCTACTCTGTGTTGGTCTATCGCATAAAATCTCAATAAAAAAAACTTTTAAGTTTGTGGTTGTAAGGTGGAAAAATGTGA
Organism: Neoarius graeffei; assembly: GCF_027579695.1. Classification (NCBI taxonomy): domain Eukaryota; kingdom Metazoa; phylum Chordata; class Actinopteri; order Siluriformes; family Ariidae; genus Neoarius; species Neoarius graeffei. The sequence goes on along the minus strand of NC_083585.1, from coordinate 57,218,009 downwards.
AAAAGTTCAAGGGGTATGAATACTTTTTCAAGGCACTGTAATTTGTTTTGTGGATGTTCCACAATGCAAAATGTAACTATAAATGGGGAGGAAAAAAAAAAACTCAAATCTAACTCTTTAATAAATTAGGTGCTTTAAATCATTGGCAAATTGCTCAGTAATTGGTATGCAACACTGTTTGGCTCTGTACTACAGTGTAACACTATCAAACACTAAATGTCACACTGTTATACGAAAGCTAATTAAAAGGTGCTGACTGCAAAGTAATCAGAAATTTTCCTTTTTTTTGTGCACGGCATTTTCCTAAGGTGGGGTTTACATTAGACCGTATCAGCAGATCATCAGATTAACGTTTTTAAAACGATTAACATGCACACAGCAACACCAATACACGATTCGCCTGCACACAGCAACGCCAATACACGGATACGCTCGGCTCCGCAGGCATCCTGCGCTCCAAATCACTCCGCCCTGAACAGCGAGTGTCCTCTGGAGGGTGCGCACTCCGGCCCTGCGCAGCTCACAGAGCGCGCGAGTGAAGTGCATGAGCAGTAATTCGGGACTGAGCCGCTGTGTGTGTGATCTCAGTGCATATCGGGTATGCGCGTCACTTACCACTTGCAAGTGGAAGGATGGCAAGCCTAAAGACAATCATAACTACACAATGGGCAGTATTTGCATCAGTATTTGCAGTATTTTCATACTTTTATACTCTTTAATGAAAGGTGATACAAGGCGGAAGTCCGCGCCGTTTTTCAGCAGTCGCGTCACATGACCAACGCCAGCGAATCAGGAAGGTGGATGTCACAGTGACGTTGTCCAATGACGACGCCAGCTAGAGCTCAGCACAGCATATCTGCGTATTCTCAATATTTACACAGCACCGGACCAGACACGATCTGGATTGAATACGTGGACGCTGGCGGATTCCCGTTTCCCGGCGTTTTAATGTAAACGGACAGTGCATCCGCGAAGAAAATGAGACAGATCCGGTCTAATGTAAACTTGGCCTATGTCTTGCAAGAACAGTATCATGCAAACGAGACGTGATCATTTTGATGTCCTGAGGGTCGCATTTCTCCATTTAGGAAATGACCTGACAGAAACAGCCAAACATGAGGATCTACAACTAATTAGCATAACTATGGAACTGTGTGTGTGTGTGTGTGTGGGGGGGGGGGGGGGGTAACAGGAGGACAGAGGATGGGAAGGAGCAGTAGCCTAGCCTAGCCTAACAATAAGCAATACCGGACAATGTGCAATACAACGTGCAAGATCTTTCCTGCTTCCCCCCCACACACACACACACACCCTAACCCCACTTCTCCCCCCTTTCCCCACCTCCTCTCTTCCCCATATCTTATTCTTTTATATTTGTATATGTAAATACTTAATTTATCTATAAGTTTTTCTCTATTTCTTTTCTCTGTTTATCTGTAATGATGCTGCTGGAATCTTAATTTCCCTGAGGGAACCCTCCCAAAGGGATCAATGAAGTTTAATCCAATTTAATCTCATCTAATCTGTGTCACACCAAGATGGCGACGTGAGGAAAACATCGTGACTCTGCCTCAACCTCGGAGAGTTTTGAGTTGCAGGAATGTAATTTGTGGTTGACATTCACGAATAGATCCGTGAAACAAAAAACGAATATATCTTTTCTCTATTACTGCTTTTGTGTTCTCGTTTCTTTCACTGTAAGATCAAAACATCAGGTTTATAACTCCATACTCGCTGCCGTGGAGTCGAGCACATGCATTCTAAGGCTAAGATAGCTAAGGCCACACCAATTCAATTAGTTGGTTCTCGGAATCGCCGCTTGAAGAAAATGCAAAATGAAAAAAATAAAAATCGAAATCAAACTCCCGCCAACAGAAAAGGTCACGTGACATGAGGTCACGTGACATCGAAAACCAATCAAATCGCCCCTTTCACTTTCAATAAAGACTTGTGGAAGGAAGAAACATGCCTGTGGAGGGGAATCCTGCAAAGCCTGTGTTTGTGATTGTTAGGATATTCAGCGAACAGAAGCGTAAAATCTTTGACAGGTGTGTCGAAATTCTGTTTACTGGTTTGCCTGTATTGTTTGGTCTATTTCCACCGCTAATTTTACCATCAGAGCATTTTTTTAAATTTTATTTCGCCCGCTTGCTTCATATTTTTCCTGAAAAAATCCGAGAACCAACTAATTAAATTGGTGTGGCCTAAGCAAATGATTTAGTTATCTGTCCAGAAAAATGACACGCCATCTAACCTTGCTTTCTCTTGCAGTTGCGCTCACTAGGAAGGCTTTCCTTTTCTTTGCCGCTGGCTTTTAGGTGGAGGGAGAGCAGAGTCTGCCATGTTTGTCCACACTGACTTGTTTTGGTTAAAAGGCGGGCAAACACGCCCCCTAGTGGTCACATGATATTGTTGCTCACTTGCTTCAGTGATCTCCGGAATTGTAAAACGCGAGATGCTTTTTATCTCGGCAAAACGTTTACACATAGGATACACGGGGTGTGTGTGTGCGCAGCAGCGCAACATCTCGAAACTCCAACAGCAATAGAAATAGAACATTTTGCCTAGAATTCAACTTTGCAGCCAGAACCTTTAACTCCGGGGTGCTAACAGTAATTCAGCTTCATAACACTAGCCGCATCCTTGATTATTTTCCTACACCAGCATGACCCACAGTGTTTTATTCTTTATTTCATATCATTACACTGTAGTACAGGGGCAGCACGGTGGTGTAGTGGTTAGCGCTGTCGCCTCACAGCAAGAAGGTCCGGGTTCGAGCCCCGTGGCCGGCGAGGGCCTTTCTGTGCGGAGTTTGCATGTTCTCCCCGTGTCCGTGTGGGTTTCCTCCAGGTGCTCCGGTTTCCCCCACAGTCCAAAGACATGCAGGTTAGGTTAACTGGTGACTCTAAATTGACCGTAGGTGTGAATGTGAGTGTGAATGGTTGTCTGTGTCTATGTGTCAGCCCTGTGATGACCTGGCGACTTGTCCAGGGTGTACCCCGCCTTTCGCCCGTAGTCAGCTGGGATAGGCTCCAGCTTGCCTGCGACCCTGTAGAACAGGATAAAGCGGCGAGAGATAATGAGAATGAGAGACACTGTAGTACAGAGCCAAACACAGGGTTACATACTTATAAAATGATGCTGCAGAACACAACTAATACGTCTGCAGGGTACAGGGTGTGTAATTCTTATTCATAACAGCGACTCACAGCAGGTCTGCCTCCTCTCCTCCTGAGCACAATACCATCAGCAAGAAGAGCCTTTGCCGTTTCCTCGAGCAGCATCTCTGGCTTCACATCTCCCCTGCTCTCCAATTCACTGTACTTCTCCACAAATCTGAGCAAACGCGCAAAGAGTGAACATTAATTATACTCTGGTCAGATAAAATAGCACATGTAAAATATTTACAAACTTCTGGTCCAAACGAACATCCTCATACAATAAATATTCTAGTTTCTTGCTATTTCCATTGTCTTTATCTGGATAATTCATGAGAAAAATAAAAACGTTTGAGAACTTTCCCAGCGTCTGCTCATTTCCATTAAATAGCTGTAGTGATTTTACTTAAAGCAGCACTCTGTCATTCCATAAGTTTGGCTTTGTTGATGAGAAAAAAAGACAAAAGCTGTGTTTAACACATTTTCATGTATATTACAAACTGTCCTGCCTTCCCCTCTCCCCAATCACCTGAAGAAAATAAAATTAAATATATATTAAAAAAAAAAAGAATATACTTTACACCAATCAGCCATCAAAGTAAAAACACTAACAGGTAAAGAAGTGAACATTGATTATCTCATTACAATGGCATCTGTCAAGGGGTGGGATATATTCGGCAGCAAGACAACACTCAGTCTCAAAGTTGATGTGTTGGAAGCAGGAAAAATGGGCAAGTGAAAGAACCCGATACCCCTTTTCTACCAAATCAGTTCCAGGGCTGGTTCGGGGCCAGTGCTGGTGCTGGTTCACAACTCGTTCAACTTGCGAGCCAGCTGAGAACCAGTTTGCTTTTCCATAGCTCGTGGTGCTAAGGGGAGCCACGTCATTACGTCGCTGTATACGTCAGTTACGTCGCTGCGTTTGCATAAACCTTGGCGCGAATATCGAAGCAACAACACGGAGAAGAAGCAGCAACAACAACAACAATAATAATAAATGACTTCGCGTTTGTACAGTTGCTGCTTCTCGGCGCTTAAAAACGGCAACCTTTCACGGTCTTGAGATTGTTGTTGGTCTTAACAACTCCGCCCCCCCTGCTGACGTAAGCGGTTCTTTCCTCTGGCCCAGCAGAGAGTTGGTGCTAGCCTGGAACCGGTTTTTCTGGCCCCAGAGCCAGTTCTTTGTCAGTGGAAACAGAAAACCCGGTTCCAAACTAAGCACTGGCCCCGAACCAGCCCTGGAACTGCTTTGGTGGAAAAGGGGCATGAGTGACTTCGACAAGAACCAAATTGTGATGGTTAGATGACTGGGTCTGAGCATCTCCAAAATGGCACAAACCTATGGGGTGTTCCCGGTATGCAGTGGTTAGCTGAGTTCTAACTAGGCCTTTTCAGCGCATCAGGCTGATACACAGTGTTTCCTTACCGCTACGCCCACAATATTGCTGATACGCCTGCAAAAGTTGCCACTACACTAATAAGACTTGAAATCTTGAAAACATGGCCTTTTGTTCAATTTTCTCTTGTTATCCCCATGTGGTGGCGATTGCGCGCCGCCAAGCGAACGTTCTACGTACATTCGGAAATACTCCACTCGCCGTCCACGTAAGCACCCAGTGCATAGCTGCCTGAGTCGTTCCATGTGGAGATTATCACTGATCATGATGGTCCCGTTTACCTCCTTCCTTAAGCTGTGTTCGTGGTAAAGTGCCATCTGTGTTAAGAGGCGCTTACATGCCATGCACGCGATACGTGCCGCTCCTCGAGTTAGAGCTGGATAGTCATGTATTGTAATTGAATGGCTGAAGCTGAAAATAAAGCTGACACTTGGTGAACATCAACTGGTTGTTTTATTCTTATTCCATCAATGTGTCACTAATATAGTTGAATACTAATCACTAGAGGGGCGGCACGGTGGTGTAGTGGTTAGCGCTGTCGCCTCACAGCAAGAAGGTCCTGGGTTCGAGCCCCGTGGCCGGCGAGGGCCTTTCTGTGCGGAGTTTGCATGTTCTCCCCGTGTCCGCGTGGGTTTCCTCCGGGTGCTCCAGTTTCCCCCCCAGTCCAAAGACATGCAGGTTAGGTTAACTGGTGACTCTAAATTGACCGTAGGTGTGAATGTGAGTGTGAATGGTTGTCTGTGTCTGTGTGTCAGCCCTGTGATGATCTGGCGACTTGTCCAGGGTGTACCCCACCTTTCGCCCGTAGTCAGCTGGGATAGGCTCCAGCTTGCCTGCGACCCTGTAGAACAGGATAAAGCGGCTAGAGATAATGAGATGAGATGACTAATTACTAGCAGGTTACCCGGTGTTTGCAAAATTCTGGGTTGCCCCCAGATTTCCATGTCAAATTTGGTGAAGATCCATGGAGAAATGGTGATGTTAACCCAAGACAAACAAAAATCCAATTATCCACCACCCAGGGGCCCACCGGGGATCCCCTGGGGCCCGTACATGAATTTTGTTTATATCTGCAAAATTCCGAGTCATCCCCAGACCTACTTGCCAAATTTGGTGAAAATCCGTTGAGAAATGGCGACGTTAGCTCAAGACAGACAAACAAACAAACTTTGAAGACTACTTATTTCATAATAAGTGGCAATCAAAAACAATCACAGCAACTTTTGCCAAATAAAATCTTATTCATATTACTAAAAAAAAAAAAAAGAGTGACTTTCAGGGAGGCCTGCAAGTGCCAGGAAATGCACTAGAATGCATCTCCAAGCACGTAGAACCCGTGAGATTTCAGCAGCCTAAGGTGGCCCCCGAACCCCCAGCCATTATGACTGGTGCCACTATGCTGATATTTTGGTCTCGTTAGAACCCTGGTCAGTACCTACCAAAAGTGGTCTAAGGAGTTAATGTTGGCTAAAACAGAAAGGTATCAGAATTAACTTTTTCATCAGTTTGTGCTAAAGGAGCTCTTCTGTGGGATTGGACCATATGGGCTAGCCTTTGGCCCAATCCCAATTCTAATTTCTACCCCTCCCCCTTCCCCTCCCCCTTCCCCTTGGCCCTTCCCCTTGAAACTGAGCTACAAGGGATAGGGCTTGAAATTCAACCCCTACATATTGGGATAGCCCTTCAACGATCGCATACGTCATCGCGTACCTCCGTCAGCGTTTACGTTAGCAAAACGCGACCAAATGCGTCATTGGCTGCGACCAGCCACTACAGTCAGAGCCAGAACCAGAAATCTCTGCTGGCAGAGTGTGATTTGTTAACTAACACCACTGAATGGGATATCTTTGGCGCTTCGTGCACCACATCCGACAGAATGAGGTGTCAGAACACTCATGTAAACAATAAAAGCGAGAATAACAGAACAAAACGTACGCAGTCAAGCAACCGAAACCAATACTCACTCCCAAAGCTTTTTAGCAGCAGCTTGGATTTCAGAAATCGCTGCTCATTCTCAGCTCGAAAGCGAATCAAGCGGCGTGTTTCCTCTGGATAACAACTTAAAACACGTAAATAATGGAGAAAATACATTTATGACAATCTTTCGCCGCGGGAACCGCCATCTTTCTGAAATCCGCATGAAATCTCGCTGAAATCCGCATGGCATTGTGGGAAATCACTCAAACCCCTTCGTTCGGAGTCAGCTCCAGGAAAATCTCCGTTTGGAGGGGTACAGAAGCCCTACCCCTTCGCGTTAACTGGGATTGGGATACCCCTACCCCTTCACGTGAACGCGCAAAATGGAGGGGAAGGGCCAAGGGGTGAAATGGGATTCGGCCCAAGTCATCTAGCATCACAGTTTGGCCCTGGCCAGAGTCACTCAGATCCTTACACTCGCCCATTTTTCCTGCTTCCAACACATCAACTTCAAGAACTGAGTGTGTTCTCTTGCTGTCAGAGATTTTTTTATATATATGTGGCTAATCAAGAGACCACGGACATACAACGCACTGATTAATCTTAGTCCGATCCAATTCTGATCTTTTTTTGTATGTCTCAGAACATCTTTATGGTAAACATCATCCATGAGCTTACATCTTATATATTTCAAGGTTTATGTATTTTATTTAGAACTTGTTTCAAGCCAAATCTGTGCATTTCACCTCTTGTTCTCCAAATTTACCTGGAACCATTTAGTCTATAGTTATAATATTAAATTAGTTATTAATTAAATTAAATCCGATTAGTAATTATTAGAAAAAAAGAGCTGTCGGGGAGTTGAGCAGGTGGATTTTGGCACAAAACTAAACTAGAGTCCTGTTTTTTTCTGCTGGTGTTTGATTGTAGCAGAGGCATGTGATAAATGACGCATTATGAAAAAAGTTATGTATAACTTCGGTGCTTTCCTTACCTCAGTAACCATTTCAAATCCATAAAACCCTTGGAAAACTGTCAAAAAGTAATATAAATTACTTTGAGAAAGAAGATCATCATACCTTTGGCAGGTTGATACAAAGTTGGTTTTTGTGAGATCAAATGCTTTCGGTCCATTTCCATACAACTCGTAGAATTTCCTATCAGGAAGAAAAGAGCACAACTTTATTTATTATTACAGTTTATGATAAAAATTCAATACACAAACACCAAACAGACAAATCTTTAAGACGTTACGCTCGTATCTGATCCTCCTTGTAAAAGATCTCAGGCACGTTCTCCTCAGTTTTCCGCCGCACCATCCTCACTGGTTTCACATATACGGGTTCTCTCTTCGGAGGAAACGCAGCATAGACGTCAAACCAAACAGGTTTCTTCGACTCTTTGATGACTCCAGAGCGTATAAGATCTCGAACCCTTGAATAGTATCAGAAAAGAAGAAACTTCAGGATGAAGCACACATTTCCATTTTATACTCTGAGATTTTACAGTGGCTTGTACTGTTGGAGGTATTCACCTAGGGCTGCACAATTAATCGAATTTAATCGAAAATCGCGATTTTGGCTGCCACGATTAAATTAAATGAAAATCGCGATTTATTTCCATTTCAAATCCGAGCTCTGCTGCATATGATCAAGCACTTTTTGACCAGTACTCCACCAAACCATTAGGGGGCGAACCGACGCATGTAAGGTTTCATTACTCCGCCTAAATAAGCAAGCAAGCCTTAAGCGGAGTAACGAAACCTTACATGCGTCGGTTCGCCCCCTAATGGCGTGAGAGTAGGTAACAGATTGAGGTGAGAGAGAAAAGCTAACTATGTCGGAACAACAGACTATTTAGCACTGGAGGCAATGTTGTGACCTGCCTTCGCTCATGTTTAAAGCCAGAGCATGTTGATAGGCTGCTCTTTCTAGCTAAAAACTTGTAGGTCTCAGTATAATGCTATGTAATTGTTGCAATTGAGTTTTCAGTTCCTTCATCCTTTGGTAATTTCTTGGATAAATTTCATTTGTCATTTGGAAATCAGAATTTCTCTTTTAAATTTCATTCTGCACTGAAAGCTGTTCATATCGTTTGTTTGAATTAGGGGTGGGCGATATGGCAAAAATGTCATATCACGATTTTTTAACATAAAATCTTGATTTCGATTTATCATCACGATCTTCCATCAAAAAAAAAAAAAAAAAACGGGCATTTTGGGGCTACAAACCTTTCTGAACAGATTTTAATTAATAGTAGCAATTTTGCATGTGCAAACATTGTAAACACACTGATAACACTGATAAAGTGCACTACTGGTTGTGAAGACAACAACACTAAGTAAACATCACTCTGATAAAGTAAACATCACTCTGATAAACTGCATTCTTAGAATATAAAAAAGAAAGTAAAATATGAAATGTTGAATAACACACAGTCTTCGGTTATTCTCATCTCATCTCATTATCTCTAGCCGCTTTATCCTTCTACAGGGTCGCAGGCAAGCTGGAGCCTATCCCAGCTGACTACGGGTGAAAGGCGGGGTACACCCTGGACAAGTCGCCAGGTCATCACAGGGCTGACACATAGACACAGACAACCATTCACACTCACATTCACACCTACGGTCAATTTAGAGTCACCAGTTAACCTAACCTGCATGTCTTTGGACTGTGGGGGAAACCAGAGCACCTGGAGGAAACCCACGCGGACACAGGGAGAACATGCAAACTCCGCACAGAAAGGCCCTCGCCGGCCACGGGGCTCAAACCCGGACCTTCTTGCTGTGAGGCGACAGCGCCAACCACAACACCAATGTGCCGCCCACCGGAGATTATTTATTTATTTATTTATTTATTTATTGCATGATCAACAATTTGAGCAAAACTCACGTTATCATCGCAGGTGAGCATGGTGGAAAGATTATGGATGTGTTTTTACTGATCAAATTCACCAATATTTCATGATCTCCTTGTCGAAACCTACTTTGTTTCTTACCCTTTCATTTGACAGTTGCCATTTTGTATCTAAAAGCGCGTTTGAAAAGTCACGTGAGGTGTCAATAATAGTGATCACTTTCACCGGTGTCCACCATTATCGACACCCTGTGGAATTAAGTGTCGTTTACAACTGTTATGGATCGATCTTTGTGTAACATTGTTAAGGGTTAATCAGGGTACACAAGCTAGAAATCACATTTAACACTTATTATCTTCAATATCAAAAGGCTTGACTTGTTTGTTTATTGTAGCCCTGTGATAGCTCTATTTACCATGCAAAAAAAAAATTGGTGATGACGTTATTTTTGGTGAATGTATGGCAATATATGTCATATTTAGCAAAATTACTCATATCATTTAGAAAAAGTGCTTTTTTTGACCACAGGTAGCTCCAAAAGGGATGCACTTAAATCATTCTTTATACCATAAAACACATATTTGGTTCCATATCATTGGAAACATAGTTAAGTTTTAATGTTGAATGCCAGTAAGTTTTCAGACTATTTTTGATCAAATTAGTATGGAATTGTGTCAAAAAAAAGTCCTCTCCGAGACAGCTAATTTTTCAATATAAAATAACATATCTAAAATGATTATTTTCATCCTAAAATGTGGTCGAGATATTGGGACATAAATATTAGAGACAACTAACACAAAGCTTTCAGCCTTATATTTAAAAGCACTATGGAAGTAGCGGATTCTGAATTGTCAAAAAAAAACTCCTCTCCGAGAATCACTTCATTTGTTTCTCCCAGCCCTGCTTAAAGCGACACTTAATCTTCTTTATCTTATAGCAGATTACACAAAACTACCATACACACACGTCAAAAAATTACCTGGAATCTGTTCTTTAACTCGTCCTTCACTTAAAAACTGGTACAAGAACCAGTTTGAATCAATTTGAATTTTGGACCCCTGTGACACAAACTTTGTACCCTGATTGTAAAACAACCCTTAAGTAGATGAAGTACTTTAAAAAATAAAAGTGCTGTGATTTATATATTTTTTTCTGATTCATAACAGAATGGAATGTTTATAGAGTATTTGGAATCCTATTACTGTAAATAGAATTAGAGCAAAATTAAATTCCGAGAATATAAAAAAATTACATGCTTGAAATATTCAGATTCCATTCAGAATTTTTTTTTTTTGCAGTTTGCTGTAAATATCTACCACATATTACAATATCAGTAGACATTTTATATTTTTAGATGTAAAAACGTAAAGTTTTGGTTTGAGGAATGACATGACCTTTGACCTGGATTTTCATGTGGTTACAATATCAATTGCTTATTGACATTGATTGGTAAACTACAAAACTAGAAATTAATGCAAACAATGACGAATGATTAACAAAATGTGATCTACGAAAATACTTAAAGTGGGTAGAAAGTGCAACAAAAAGATTTTCTGACGCAGGTTAAACATGAGCAGTTCATTTGTTGACAAACATTAGAATTACTTCCTCATTTACGTAAACACCGACTGGAAAGACTGGAGACCAAAGAAGGAGAGAAAGACCTGTACAGACTAGCTAGGCGGAGAAACAGGGAAGCCAGGGATGTACAGCAGGTAAGAGCGATGAAAGATGTAAATGGAAATGTGCTGACAGAGTGTATTAAGAAGGTGGAAAGAGTTCTTTGAGGATTTATTAAATGAGGAGAATCCAAGAGAGAAAAGGTCAGAGTCGTTGGAGACAGCAAATCAGGAAGCAGAGTTGGTTACTAAGGATGAGGTGAGGGTAGCCGTTAAAAGAATGAAGACTGGGAAAGCAGTCGGACCAGATGGCATCCCGATTGAGGCTTGGAGATGTTTGGGTGAGACGGCTGTGGAGTTCCTAATGAGATTGTTAAATAAGATCCTAGAGAATCGGAAAATGCCAAATGAATGGAGAAAGAGTGTGCTAGTCCCAATATACAAGAATAAGGGAGACGTACAGAGCTGCAGTAATTACAGAGGGATAAAATTGATGAGCCACACCATGAAGTTGTGGGAAAGGGTATTGGAGGCAAGACTGAGCCCATGTTTACATTAGACCGTATCAGCGGATCATCAGATTAACGTTTTTAAAACGATTAGTGTGCATACAGCAACACCAATACACGATTTGCGTGCACACAACAACACCAATACACGGATACGCTCAGCTCCGCAGACATCCTGCGCTCCAAATCACTCCGCCCTGAACAGCGAGTGCCCTCTGGAGGGTGCGCACTCCGGCCCTGCGCAGCTCACACAGCGCGCGAGTGAAGTGCACAAGCCACAATTCGGGACTGAGCCGCTGTGTGTGTGATCCCAGCGCAGATCACTTACTACTTGCAAGTGGAAGGATGGCAAGCCTAAAGACAATCATAACTACACAATGGGCAGTATTTGCATCAGTATTTGCAGTATGTTCATACTTTTATACTCTTTAATGAAAGGTGATACAAGGCGGAAGTCCGCGCCGTTTTTCAGCAGTCGCGTCACATGACCAACGCCAGCGAATCAGGAAGGTGGATGTCACAGTGACGTTGTCCAATGACGACGCCAGCTAGAGCTCAGCACAGCGTATCCGCGTATTCTCAATGTTTACACAGCACCGGAGCTGACACGATCTGGATTGAATACGTGGACGCTGGCGGATTCCCGTTTCCAGGCGGTTTAATGTAAACGGACAGTGCATCCGCGAAGAAAACGAGACAGATACGGTCTAATGTAAACGTAGCCTGAGAAGAGAGGTAGCAATCTGTGAACAGCAGTACGGGTTTATGCCAAGGAAGAGCACGTCAGATGCAATTTTTCCTTTAAGAATGTGAATAGAGAAGTACAGGGAAGGCCAGAGAAAGCTACATCGTGTGTTTGTACAACCCCGATTCCAAAAAAGTTGGGGCAAAGTACAAATTGTAAATAAAAACGGAATGCAATAATTTACAAATCTCAAAAACTGATATTGTATTCACAATAGAACATAGACAACATATCAAATGTCGAAAGTGAGACATTTTGAAATTTCATGCCAAATATTGGCTCGTTTGAAATTTCATGACAGCAACACATCTCAAAAAAGTTGGGACAGGGGCAATAAGAGGCTGGAAAAGTTAAAGGTACAAAAAAGGAACAACTGGAGGACCAAACTGCAACTCATTAGGTCAATTGGCAATAGGTCATTAACATGACTGGGTATAAAAAGAGCATCTTGGAGTGGCAATGGCTCTCAGAAGTAAAGATGGGAAGAGGATCACCAATCCCCCTAATTCTGTGCCGACAAATAGTGGAGCAATATCAGAAAGGAGTACGACAGTAAAATTGCAAAGAGTTTGAACATATCATCATCTACAGTGCATAATATCATCAAAAGATTCAGAGAATCTGGAAGAATCTCTGTGCGTAAGGGTCAAGGCCGGAAAACCATACTGGGTGCCCGTGATCTTCGGGCCCTTAGACGGCACTGCATCACATACAGGCATGCTTCTGTATTGGAAATCACAAAATGGGCTCAGGAATATTTCCAGAGAACATTATCTGTGAACACAATTCACCGTGCCATCCGCCGTTGCCAGCTAAAACTCTATAGTTCAAAGAAGAAGCCATATCTAAACATGATCCAGAAGCGCAGACGTCTTCTCTGGGCCAAGGCTCATTTAAAATGGACTGTGGCAAAGTGGAAAACTGTTCTGTGGTCAGACGAATCAAAATTTGAAGTTCTTTATGGAAATCAGGGACGCCGTGTCATTTGGACTAAAGAGGAGAAGGACGACCCGAGTTGTTATCAGCGCTCAGTTCAGAAGCCTGCATCTCTGATGGTATGGGGTTGCATTAGTGCGTGTGGCATGGGCAGCTTACACATCTGGAAAGACACCATCAATGCTGAAAGGTATATCCAGGTTCTAGAGCAACATATGCTCCCATCCAGACGACGTCTCTTTCAGGGAAGACCTTGCATTTTCCAACATGACAATGCCAAACCACATACTGCATCAATTACAGCATCATGGCTGCGTAGAAGAAGGGTCCGGGTACTGAACTGGCCAGCCTGCAGTCCAGATCTTTCACCCATAGAAAACATTTGGCGCATCATAAAATGGAAGATACGACAAAATAGACCTAAGACAGTTGAGCAACTACATTAGACAAGAATGGGTTAACATTCCTATCCCTAAACTTGAGCAACTTGTCTCCTCAGTCCCCAGACGTTTACAGACTGTTGTAAAGAGAAAAGGGGATGTCTCACAGTGGTAAACATGGCCTTGTCCCAACTTTTTTGAGATGTGTTGTCATGAAATTTAAAATCACCTAATTTTTCTCTTTAGAAGATACATTTTCTCAGTTTAGGGCGGCACGGTGGTGTAGTGGTTAGCGCTGTCGCCTCACAGCAAGAAGGTCCTGGGTTCGAGCCCCGGGGCCGGCGAGGGCCTTTCTGTGCGGAGTTTGCATGTTCTCCCCGTGTCCGCGTGGGTTTCCTCCGGGTGCTCCGGTTTCCCCCACAGTCCAAAGACATGCAGGTTAGGTTAACTGGTGACTCTAAATTGACCGTAGGTGTGAATGTGAGTGTGAATGGTTGTCTGTGTCTATGTGTCAGCCCTGTGATGACCTGGCGACTTGTCCAGGGTGTACCCCGCCTTTCGCCCGTAGTCAGCTGGGATAGGCTCCAGCTTGCCTGCGACCCTGTAGAAGGATAAAGCGGCTAGAGATAATGAGATGAGATGAGATTTTCTCAGTTTAAACATTTGATATGTCATCTATGTTTTATTCTGAATAAAATATGGAATTTTGAAACCTCCACATCATTGCAGTCCGTTTTTATTTACAATTTGTACTTTGTCCCAACTTTTTTGGAATCGGGGTTGTAGACCTGGAGAAGGCGTACGATAGAGTACCAAGAGATGAGTTATGGTATTGTATGAGAAAGTGTGGAGTGAATGAGAAGTATATCAGAGTGGTGCAAGACATGTATGAGAACAGTGTAACAGCAGTGAGGTGTGCAGCTGGAACGACTGAATGGTTCAAGGTGAAGGTGGGACTCCATCAAGGATCTGCTTTGAGTCCTTTCTTGTTTGCCATAGTGATGGATAGCTTGACGGACGAAGTGAGGCAAGAGTCACCATGGAACATGATGTTTGCGGATGATATTGTGATTTGTGGTGAAAGTAGAAAGGAGGTTGAGTTGGGTTTGGAGAGATGGAGGTATCCACTGGAACGAAGAGGAATGAAGGTGAGCAGGAGCAAAACAGAATACATGTGCATCAATGAGAATGGGGATGAGAGTGCAGTGAAGATGCAAGGAGTAGACGTAAAGAAAGTTGGTGAATTCAAGTACCTGGGGTCAACTGTGCAGGAAAATGGGGGCTGCGATAGTGAGGTGAGAAAGAGAGTGCAGGCAGGGTGGAGCAGCTGGAGAAGGATTTCGGGAGTCATTTGTGATCGGAAAGTCCCAGCAAAAGTGAAAGGTAAGATGTATAAGACAGTAGTGAGACCAGCTGTGATGTATGGATTGGAGACCGTACCCTTAACGAAGAGACAGGAGGCAAAGTTGGAGGTGGCGGAGTTGAGGATGTTAAGGTTTGCGATGGGAGGTTGGACAGGATAAGGAACGAGCACATCAGAGGCACAGCGCATGTGGAGAGCTTGGGAATTAAGCTAAGAGAGATGAGACTGAGATGGTACGGGCACATCCTGAGAAGAGATGTTGGAAGGAGAATGCTGAGGATGGAGCTGCCAGGCACACAGAAACGAGGAAGGCCAAAGAGGAGATACATGGATGTGGTGAGAGAGGACATGAAAGTGGCAGGTGTGGTAGAGAAGGATGCGGAAGACAGGGAGCAACGGAGACGAAAGATCCGCTGTGGCGACCCCTAATTGGGAGCAGCCAAAAGAAGATGATGATTTACGTAAACACAGACATCCATATATTTATATAAAAGATATTTTGTACTAAATATAAAAAAGTCTATTTAAAATAGACTAACAATCCCACATACCGATTTTTTTTTTAAATAAACAATCATCTGGGCGGCACGGTGGTGTAGTAGTTAGCGCTGTCGCCTCACAGCAAGAAGGTCCGGGTTTGAGCCCCGTGGCCGGCGAGGGCCTTTCTGTGTGGAGTTTGCATGTTCTCCCCGTGGGTTTCCTCCGGGTGCTCCGGTTTCCCCCACAGTCCAAAGACATGCAGGTTAGGTTAACTGGTGACTCTAAATTGAGCGTAGGTGTGAATGTGAGTGTGAATGGTTGTCTGTGTCTATGTGTCAGCCCTGTGATGACCTGGCGACTTGTCCAGGGTGTACCCCGCCTTTCGCCCGTAGTCAGCTGGGATAGGCTTGCCTGCGACCCTGTAGAACAGGATAAAGCGGCTAGAGATAATGAGATGAGATGAGACAATCATCTGTATGTCGATAATTGTGGACAAAGGTGTCAGTACCTGTGGAAGGGTGTCACGTGATCTGATACACTCAGTAACTGGGAATCAACTCTTTTTTTTTTCTTCCAATGGAAGTTTGAGTAATTATTCATGCACAATTTACGCACTGAAAGTCTTTTTGACTTCTGCAATGGACAAAAGATCATTAAGGTGTCGATAATTGTAGCCGCCGCTCTAATACCGTGATACTGATACCGAGACTCGGTTATCACACCGACCATATCAAACCGTAACACCCCCATATGTACATGCATGAGTCTGGTTTGTTTTCTGAACTTATAGGTTTGCTCTGCGACATTTATAAACATTTTAATTCAACACAGCAACAGGATCACTTGTCCTTTTAATCAGTTTTATGGTCAACCAGCCAAAATTCAGACAAATAAGCTATATCAGAAAAAAATAAAAGCTTTTTCCTCCAAATACGTACCGTGTAAAAACAGTTCCAACCTTCTCAAGTCGGCTTCCAGCCATCATGCACTTAAGAATAAAAATATTTAGAAAAATGAAAATAAAATGACAGGGGTCATGAAAAACCTGCAGTTCACCCGAGATTTATACTTCCTACCTGTATTCTGAAAATCCCACCTCCTGAGCAGGGATTGGTTTGTAGTATCCGGCATTCTGAGTTTTCATTGGCCAGAAATTGATACTTATGAGTAATTCGAAGGAATTATCTTCGTGCTGCGAGCAACTAGCCAATCACAAAAGAGGAGGCGGGATTTGTTGGAATACGACTAGCAAAAACAGAACGCGCACGCCATACCAACTGCATGGGACACTACTTCCTGTGACATCACTACGGCAACTCTTTATGGACAAACAGTATAGGTATTTTTTATCACGATTTTTTTAACCTGGGCCCTATTTTTCTATCTCTTTGAGTCCTAATATTTCCTGCGACTAAACAATTGAAATCAGTTCAGTATTGAGTTCGAGCTGCATGGAACAATCTTCCACGTCAAACTAGACCACTTCTTTTCACCACTGATGGGCTCATAATCTTATTATAAGTGCCTGAAAAGATACACATCTCTCTGTTTACTTCATTAACTGTAAAGTAACTGTAGAAAATGACTGTTTCTGCATTACACGACAGGCATTTAGCAGACGCTCTTATTCTTCGTGTGCAACCACGTGACAAAACAGTGTGACGTGTGCATCCGCCGCCATGTTGGATGATAGTTAAAAGTCAAAGTCCTTCCCGCGCCAATCTCCGTTTCCACAGCCCTCGGCCTCTTGCATAGTGGGGGGCTAGTCCTCTGGTAACCACGAGAGTTTAACTCCCCACTCGCATCTGTATTGCAGTGTGCCTTGCCAGATGGTCGTAGGTACCATTTTTATGATGGTCTTTGGTATGACCCGACCGTGAATAGAACTCACGATCGAGAGGCGGACACGCTACCACTAGGCCACTAGCCGGTCATGTTGGATGATATACAAATTCAAAATGCCGTCTCGTGCGAACAATAACGGTGATACATCTCCGACTTTCTCGAAATATTATGATTCTCTGGAGTCCTCTGCCAAGTCAAGATTCAGAGAAAAAGTTGAAATTTGTGGCTTTGATCCGTATATATTAAAGCCGTCTGATTATACAGATGATTTAGCCTCATTACCACTGATTGAATACCCTGATATTGTGAACTATCTCGTTCTACAAAAAAAAAAAAAAAAGTGCATAAGTAAAACGAAGTTACTGGGTTACTGGAACAACATCGCTAATCTCTCACCTGGCAAAGTTGACCCACATTGTTCTCCTTGTGTATCCAAACTCGCTAAGGTTTGCGCTGCTTCTAATCTGGCTTTCTTGGCAGATCTTTCATTTATTCTCTTGCTTCTTGATACTACGAGATGAGTTTTCATCTTGATCTTATCATGTCCTAATTTGAGTCTTGGTGCCCAATCTGGATTTGTTTTATGGCATAGGTTTGCTGGTGCTCCTTCAAGGTGAGAAGCAGAATGTTCAGACTAAAGCTCAAAAGCTCAGTTTAATCAGCAGAAAACGTTGCTTTAATTTGTGATGAACTCTTACCGAATATAAAGTGGTCACCACACACACGCGTGGGTCATACATGTCAACCTTTGGTCAATCAAACCTGTATAACCAACCTCCAAAATCCGTATTTCCCTTATAAAATCCGTACAAGATGCAAATTAAAATAATTTACCTAAAATTTGAATGATAATTAACAATGATATATCCAAGTTACTTTTTATTCAATATTAATGACAATAAACCTTCAGAATGAATACAAAGCTCCAATGTTTGACAAAAACACAAAGTGTTATCAGCGTAGTTACGAAGGAAATACTTCGCTGTTTGGAGACAGGTTTCACCGAGTGGCTATTATGCACGAGACTTCATATTAGCCACAAAGTCAGGAAAATCTGTTTGTAAAATTACGCTATAATGACCAAATACAATGAAAAGTATTTTTCCAGTCTCACCTGTGAAAGGTAATCCCATGTGATCTCGTTTGGACGGTAAACCTGTTGGTACAGTTAAACGCAGCACATGAATGAGGCATCTTTATTCTCGGCTACTGTCTAGACGCTATACCAGAGACGGTTGAAGAATCTCCACTTTGCCACATCCAATATGGCGGCGAGGATGATGTATGATTCTACGCAGAAGGCGGCGTCTATGTTTATATGTCTATGACTTCACGGTTGGCGGGATTCTCGCAATGCGGTGTGCGCATGATCAAAAGTGGAACGAAGTCTCGCTACCACAAGATAACGCGCGATTTCATAAGACTCTTTACTGGCTGTCTGTGGTGTACAGTACGTTTGTAAATGTTATGTGCTCTTTTATCATCATGGGAATTGATTATAGCTCTAAATAAATATTGAAGTTTTTTAAAGAATCCATATAACTTTATTTATACGCCCGTATACTACGTTTATTGAATCAAATCCATATAAAATACGGACATTCCGTATAGGTTGATATATATGGTGGGTGTAATTAGCTTTTTCCTCAGTTGACAATGTATGTTTTTGAACCATAGCACATGGCATTCTCTGGACAGCTCTTCATCCATTTTGTCGCCATTTTTAATTATTTTAGAATTTCCCTTTGTCACAAGTAGCTGCAATTATATACTGCACACAAAGTAAGCATTGTCTTTCTTCAAAGGCAATGAAATCAAAAGAAAATCACAAAACGTTGCACTAGCTGAGACATGAAGCGCCACTATCTTGGTTGTTGTTAACATCCAACATGGCGGACTTCCGGTTTGGAAAATAAGCATGACGTCACATGCACACAAAGAATCCAGAGCAACATACAACATACCCAGAGCAGCCGGAGTTAGATGTCTTCCGCAGGGGCACTTCAGCCATTCTTACTGGTCCAGGGACTCAAACTGGCAACCTTTTGGTCCCAAAGCTGCTTCTCTAACCATTAGGCCATGGCTTTTAGACCCTTTGTTTTACCTGTCTTTTTTTTGCTGGTCTCTGACTGGACTTCTTAGCCTTCTTCAGAAAATCTGCATGACTTCTCCTTTTGTAAACATCCCTTTTTTAACAGCCCCTGTGCGATAATCGACTACAGGCATTGATCGTGGCTCTGTGTCAGAGACCAGAAGAAAAGAAAGGTAAAATAAAGGCTCTAGAAACAGTCATTTTCTACAGTTTCTTTCCAGTTATTGAGGTAAGCAGACAGAGATGTAGCTCTGTAGGGATTATTTCCATGTTTCAGGTACTTACAATAACATGATGAGCATGTCAGTGGCCAAAAGAACTGGTTTAGTTTGATGTGGATGCCCCATAGGATTAGATTGTATTGCTGTTTTGTGGTTGCCAGTTATAGCAGTCTAACTCAATACTCAATAAATAAGAAGTAATAAGCAAATATTAGACACTAATTATGGCATCATTAGTGTTGGTAGGACAGTAATGTTATTGCTTATAACTTATTTAAGTCCATTTTGCATTTAAGAAGAAGAAGCCTTTATTTGTCACATGTACTCAAGCACAGTGAAATTCCTTCTCTGCATTTAACCCATATGAAGCACTGAATGCACAAGTGAGCAATGAGCACACACACATACCCAGAGCAGTGGGCAGCTATGCTCCAGCACCCAAGGAGCAGTTGGGGGTCCGGTGCCTTGCTCAGGGGCACTTCAGCCATGGTACAGAGGGAGGGGTAAGTGCTGTTCATTCACTCTACTCCCCTCACATTTTTTTTTTTTTTTTACTGCTGGTCCTGGGAATCAAACCGGCAACCCTTTGGGCCCAAGGCTGCTTCTCAAACCTTCAGGCCATGGCTGCCACCATTGTTTTGTATTCATTAAGCCTTATTCATATGTTTAAAATGCACACAGAGGACCTCATTTGTCAATGTTTGAGTAAAATTGTGCATTTAGTAAATTTTTTCATAGAACAAAATGAATTAACATTTGTCAGATTTACCAAAGTTTCTCAGATTTATTTAATACGCCTGCATGTAGGTTGATCCATGCCAATCTGCAAATCACGACATATGTTCAAGATAAAACTCATTTACATTTAGCCACACCCACAAAACTCCATAAAAAGCAAAGCTCACAGAGAGCTAAAGACAAAAATAATTGTTAAACAGACTAAACTCCTAAGTTATAGACACACATGAACATTTCCTCCTTTTCCAGGGTGCCGTTACATTTGTCATAATTGAATGCTTGTTTATAACTCATTAATATGAAATGATTGAGTTTTTGCAAGATTTGTATTAAATTGGTGTAAGAAACTGAAATGTTTCTTTTTTTTTTTTTTTAAACATGACACAGTAATTGATGCATAAAATCAATTTCACAATGATACTATTTGAGGCCAATCAATTAAGGGTCACATTAGTAATTGTCATAATACTTAATTTACACAAAATTGGTAGCAAATGTCGAATACACTTCTCCAAACAGAATTTCATGAATAATTTTTTTTTTTTTTTGCAAATGCTCCTGTGAAGGATTTCGGAATAAGATTTCATATCCAGCTTGAAGAATGAGGCTCGTCGAGCACAAACTTCCCATGAATTCATTTTATTGTACAGTTTAATTCATACACACTGGCTGAACAATCAGTCAACAATCAAGATAAATATTTCAGTTTTCAAACTTGTTAAAAGACACATTTACAAAATGTATACATGGAGAAAGTCATGAGTTCAGCAACACAAATCAATCCTTTAGATTATATTTTATCTTAAATGTGTAAAAGATACAAAAAAAGCAAAGAAAGACGTATATATGATGTAATTATACCGAATAGTCCAATAATAATAATAATAATAATAAATATGATACTAGAGACTGGTAGACAAAACATCTTACACACATACAATATGTATGACTGCTTGTTGGATCTCTGATGCTGAAGCAACTCATGGTGAGACATGTACATATTCCTTCATTTTTAAACAAAGCTCTTCCTGTGTTGCTTGTTCCAGAACTAGACTCCAAAGATGTCCTCATGGTACCTCTTTTCAGCCTAAAATAAAAACCATCACCATTACATTTATAAGCAAATGATCTTACTTTGATGTAGGCTTAACAGACTATTGAGGTTTTTCACCTGATGTCACAGGGTCACGTGACGCCCCGGTGTCCGCCATTTTGAAGGTCAAGCTAGCTAATGTCAACATCATAGTAGCTAGTATGTTACTGTAGCAATGCTTACGTTCAGTCACTGGGAGCTAGCGCGCTCAGGCAGGCTGGGAGCTAGCGCGCTCCGGCAAGCTGGGAGCTAGCGCGCTCCGGCGCTGGAGCGCGCTAGCTCCCAGCTTGCCCGAGCGCGCTAGCTCAGTAAACTAGCAAATACAGTAAAGGAAAAACTTGAGACTGAAAGGTTTTAACAGTCATCCAAATGACTGAACGTAAACATTGCTACAGTAACATACTAGCTACGATGTTGTTGACATGAGCTAGTGCTAACAGCTAGCTGCTAGTACACTGCTACAACACAGACACCGACCCTAATAATACAGTTCTTGGTCATTGCCTGGTAACAGCAAATTTATAACGGGCCATGTCTCAGACTAAGAAGTTATTTCAATGACATTTAATAACATTTTGTTTATCCTGAGGACCGAAAGTAAATGAAAATGTGAATAAACCTTAGCTGTAATAAGATGGCGACCACCGGCTCCAGGGACGACCCGCTGATGTAGGCATGTTACCCAGCCTGACAAAATATTTGTAGGCATCCAAACTCTTACACGCTTTCAGATCAATACCTGTGTATGGCGATGGGTTTTTAACGACATAGGTATACAGATCATGTGGGCCGAAGTCAGGTAAAGACGAGGGCTTCGTGTACTTCCGTACGTCAGTGAACAATCCTGGTGGAAGCAGGTAAACGTTGTTCTCTAAGCCTGCTAACCTCAATTTTTGCAAATACCTCTCCCGCTGCTCGCCCTGTAAATGCCCTACGTTGCTGGATAGTGAAGGTGTTTTCTGCATCTCGCTCCTTTTTCTTTTATATTTTTCGTTTGTCGCCTTCCTCGCATTCAAACTGATTCGAGCCGTGACATCCAAAATGGCAGCCTCACATGACTTGGTCACGTGGGTGAAAAACCTCAATTAAGGACATCATGGATCTGTGATCTGTCATGACATAATGAGGGCTCACCTTTAGTTGTTCCAGATATTCTCCAGCCTGTGAGAGTGTTATACCCAGATGGCTAACCAGGATCTCCTGAATAGCATGAGCAACACCCCGGGCCATGTTCATGCTCCCACACACATACACATGTCCAGACTTCTGGTTCAAGGCCTCCCAAACCTCTTCACTTAACTGCTTCCTCAGGACATCTTGAACATACACCTAGGAAAAAAAAGAGGAAAGGTGAAGGCAACTGTGCTTTTCTGGGTATAAAGTGTCAACAGTATCAACAACTATCTTTAAAACACGATAACATCCTTAACGGTTACATTTTAGGTGCCAACATCTATGGTTTATCCATTGTATTGACAGTTGTTGCACCCTTGCTACAGCAATATTGGAGACACGTGGAAAGTAAGCTTTTATAATTTTTCAGATCGGACAAGGAAGCCATAATCTTATGGTTAGACAAGCAGCTTTGGGACCAAAAGAGGACACTCTGGTGCTTGTCCAGTCCCTTGTCATCTCAAGACTGGACTACTGAAACTTGTTCCTAGCAAGTCTACTCCTGCTTGCTATCGAACTCTTTCAGCTGATCCAGAATGCAGGTGCAATACTTTTTTTTTTCCTACATCCCAAGCCTTCTACACTTGGCTGTTTCCCATTGCTGCATTACCTCCATTGCCTTCCTGTTGCTGCAGGTTTAAAAAAGAAAAGCCATGGCCTAAAGGTTAGAGAAGCAGCTTTGGGACCAAAAGGCCACCAGTTTGATTCCCTAGACAAGCAGGAATGGCTGGAGTGCCCTTGAGCAAGGCACCTAACCAGTGTTGCCAGATATTGCTAACGTTTTCCACCCCAAAATATGTTCAAAACCAGCCAAAAAGCACCTAAACCCGCCCAATCTGGCAACACTGCAGCTAACCCCCAACTGCTCCCCAGGCTTCTCTGGGTATGTTGTATGTCACCATGGATAAGAGTATCTGCTACATGTCATTAATACATACCAAGGGGGAAGCCATGGCCTAATGGTTAAAGAAGCAGCTTTGGGACTGAAAGGTCACCGGTTTGATTCCCTGGACCAGCAGGAATGGCTGAAGTTCCCTTGAGCAAGGCACCTAACCCCCAACTGCTCCCCAGGCTGCCCTGGGTATGTTGTAATTTTTTTTCTCTAGAGAAGAGCATCTGCTGCTACATGCTATAAATGTAATGACAGACCTTTCACTTCATCAGAATAAAACATGGAGGAGCTGCTCATCATTAAGTAGCTTCACACCAAACTTTTGCCTCATTGTTTTCTTACTGTTGCTTCGCTCACGTTTGAAGAAAAAATATTTCCTCATCCACTGACAGAAGCAAAAGTTTCTATGGTAAAATTATTATTTTTTTCTCTCTCTCTCTACCTGCTAAGATTTTTCTCATTAGAAATGTTGGCACCTCTTGACAGATTCAACTATTTTATTCCAAAGAAAATAAGCAGTTCGTGACATACCTTGTGGTAACCAGCCTGGCGAGAGTATGCTGGAATGATGCTCTTAAGAGTGCCATTTTTTTTCATGTCAAACATCTCCTCTTTATAAAGATGATCTCTGTCTGCACTACGACATCCAAACACCAGCATCATAGGACTCTTTTGCAAACCTGCAATAAAAGTTTAACATTTACTGTATTTTTCAAAACCACTAAAAACAATCCTGATTTATTGGATTTCATATTGCTGATTGTCTATCCAGGAGTGGATTTGGGAGTACCTGTCTTTTTCATGTCATGGAAGCGCTGCTGCCAGAAGCTGCGGAAAGGAGCAATGCCACTCCCTGCTCCAATTAAGATAGTTGGAGTAGTAGGATCTGATGGAAGGTGGAATCCACTAGATCTGAAATCATAACCATGAGAATAACACATTACTTTCATGCCAGAATTGGTGGCTGAAGATCCTAACTGCATATAATTTATTAATCCTGGTCTCTGCAATTTCTGTGCTTTCCAGTCTCCCAACCAAAGTCCACTCACTACCAAGCCAGAACCAGATTGAAGGGTAAATTATTGGCAGAATAACACCAAAATGTGCGTCCATCCATTATCCATAACCGCTTATCCTGTGCACGGTCACAGGCAAGCTGAAGCCTATCCCAGCTGACTATGGGCAAGAGGCAGGGTACACCCTGGACAAGTCGCCGGATCATCGGAGGGTTGATGGAAACAAACAGCCATTCACACCTACGGTCAATTTCGAGCCACCAATTAGCCTAACCTGTAGGTCTTTGGACTGCGGGGGAAACCAGAGCACCCGGAGGAAACCCACACAGACACAGGGAGACCATGCAAACTCCACACAGAAAGGCCCCCGTCAGCCAGTGGGCTCGAACCCAGAACCTTCTTGCTGTGAGGCGACAGTGCTAACCACTGTGCCACCCTCAAATGTGCATAGTGATAGTAATTCAGGACCAGGTATATAGTATAAATCAAGTTAGGGAAATAACTGAAGTCTGGAAGAAAGGCTTCGTTTAGAGGTCCACCTTCTTACTAGTTCACTGCCTATACATTCTCACCTCTTTTTCTCCACTATTGAGGGACTTTTCAAAACCATCTCCCCATTTTCACCTGACTAATTCAACACCACCCAGCCAAGATTCTTTAACTGGAAGCTGCCCATAACTCAAATCCAAAGTCTCTCCTCTTTTTACAGCTCTGTTCAGGTCATTTATTTGAAGGTGTAGTCAGTAATTTGTTTACATACCCATGAACAAAGCAGGGAACGGTCTGTCCTTCTTTGAGGGTGTTGAGCCATGTGCTGCAGACACCATGATGCAGAGGACCATTTCCATCTGGTGAGAAAGAACAACCAATATAGGATATTAAAATACAAAAAGGTTTTTATTTTTGTTCCCCCCGAATGAGTGTCATGTACAGTAGCGCTGTTCTACTCAAGTTGTGTATAAAGATTTAACTTGCATATTGTCCTTTACCTTGGGTGCGGTAATTGACCACAGACACAGTTAGGTGAAGCTCATGAGGGTAGAGATCAGGGGAGGAGCTGACAGAATAGAGGCGGGGCTTCAGCAGGGGTAGCTGACTCAGAAGGAAGGCTGCAGAGAGCTCCAGGGAAGGAAACTCCTCCAGAATCTCCAGGAAGTTGGGTGTGCGGAATTCTTTCCATTTTGAATAGCACTTGAAGTCCTGCAGAAAAGTGTTGTAAAATAAGTTTCAAAAGTTATGCAACTTTCATAAGTTACACTTGACAGTAAAGAAGCAGTTCATCAAGTATGGACTAAGCATACCGATGCCAGTTCTAGCAGGCGTTGTCGGTCATTTTCCTTCTTGGTCAACTGTGAGAGCTTGCGTAGAAAGCTTTGAGAAGGTGGTGTGGTGATATCCAGGAGGAATGTAAGAGCCTTGGTGAGAGAGCAGGCTGGGATACGAGAATCTGTCTGCCATCCTTCACCTCCTACAGGACACCACATTGAAAATAAAGATTTCAATTACTATATGGCTCTATAGAACACTTGATTCTCAATTAATTGGTTATTTTAGCCATTTGGACTGAATCGTCAAACTAGCACAGATACATAACAGTCTACTATTGTTGAAGTTGCTGTGTACTTTCACTAGTCATTGGGTAATGGCCAGGATTCCTTGCTTATATGTTGGTTTTTCCATGAGGATATTTGATTGAAGTCTTGTAAATTTAGTAGAACTTTTACCAGGGCTAGACTCAGGCAGGTATTCAAGTCGGACGCTCTGATTGGTGGAAGGAGCATTAGGAATGTGCTTCAGAATGCCCATCACCAGCTCCTGTGAATTCCCTGGGAAAACACCCACGTGATCACCTGCAGCATAATTTAAGACCTCTTTCCCACCATCCACCTCCAGCTCCACCAGTAAAGTAGAGCATCTGAAAACAAACAGTGAAAAATCGTGGTTAACAAGTGGGCTGGCAACATTCCAAAGCAAGGTAAGAAGATTATAGAGTCAGTTGATTAAGAGCAGACCTTGATTCAGCACTCTGGAGATTCTTTCTCTTCTTCAGCTTCATGGGAAACACAGTTTTAGAGTGGAGTGCTGACAGGGCTGTAAGGACAAAACATGTAGACTGCTCAGAACCATAATATTTTTGCATTAATATCTCTTCACCAATTATATGTATGGTTTTGTTGTTAGAAAGGGTACCGGAGATGCGGTCTAGGGTGCTGCTATCAGGTTGCACTCTGTGTCTCAGAGCATCCCAGGTCTCCGTTAGGTGTTCAGACCCTGACATTTGTCCCTTAACACCAAATTCCTCACATGCAGCCTACAGGATGAAATACAATTTTGAGAAAACGCCAAATGTTAAGCTTAGTTGCCATTAAACATAGCCAGTGTCCCACTAACCTTAAACATGTTGCAAGCCCAGGCAGAGAAAGCGTCTTCCTGTCCATTGAGCTCATCACCTTCTCCGATGGAAATCACACGTTTGGCTCCCAGCTCTGCAAGCTTATCATCCACAGCATGAGCAAAAGCACAAAACTGCGGGTACATGCGAGAGCCAAGGCCAAAAACGCAGTACCTGTGTGATCGAAAAAACAAAATACTCAAACCTGTTTTTAAACTTCTAAATTTGCTAGTTGTTATCTTAACCAGATATACTTCTGACTAACCTCATGTTGTTTTCCAGCTTACGCAAGTTCATGAGCTGCTTCTTGAAACTCTGAGAAAAGAACATAACATGTCAAAATCTTGCATACATCCATTTTGTTCTAGATTTTTTTTTCTTTCTCTCTGTTACATTAGAGTATTTAGCAATGTAACACATCATTCCTTCAAGTGATATGAAGCCAGAAACCTTTTCAAACTGCTTTTAATGTAACTTCATACAGTAATTATAACTGCCATGATGTGATCAGGTAGATCATTCAAGGGATTAAGTCTATTAAATGTGAGTATATTGGTAGATACCTCTCCATTTCCAGGGGGGTCTCCGTTGCCAAATGTGCTGGTGACGATCACCATAAGACGTTCGTTCTTAAGATCCTGG
Organism: Neoarius graeffei; assembly: GCF_027579695.1. NCBI lineage: Eukaryota > Metazoa > Chordata > Actinopteri > Siluriformes > Ariidae > Neoarius > Neoarius graeffei. The sequence goes on along the minus strand of NC_083585.1, from coordinate 57,190,545 downwards.
ACATTGTAGTCCTCCATGCAAAGTAGCTGTACCAGAATAAATAAGTAAATTTGAATGTTTCTCTCACAGATAATTTTTTTTTTTTTTAAATCTGCTCAATGGCATGAAAGAGACTGATACGTAGGGTAAGGTTTTCTTACCCTGGGATTGAAAGCAGAGCTGAGCATTGACTTGAGCTTTTTGGCAAAGGATTGTGATTTTCCAGTTTCAGTAGCATACAGGATGGTGCAACGCACTCTCTTTTTCAAGGCAGACTGCATGAGTATTTGAGAGAACACCACTGCCCTGAAGAATCAGAATTTAAGCACATGATCATTATTCTTTTAAAACCAATTTTAAAAGCAAACAAATATGTCCAATGAGCATGGAAATTGAAAACCGGGAGGTTGTCATACTTTGCAAGTGCTTTATAGCTGATTTTTCTTCGCTGCTTTAGTCCTTTTGTCTCGTCTTTCCAGACATATGTTAACCAGGGATCAGGCTTCAAACAACAGCAAAAGCAACAGGATGAAGTTCAACACAATATAAAAACTGACATTGAAATGAAATTTTTAGTAACATAATTGATAACATAATCTAATAACTACAGGCTATATTCAGAGTTCAGTAAAGTGTGCATTGAGGGCTTAATGTTGAAATTGAGCACACCAGTATTCAAAGATGTAACTATTGAACATTTGGACGCAAGTCACCAACTCTGAATCATCTTTCGGCTGCGCCCATACATTTGGGGTCACCACAAGCAGATCTCTTCCACATATTTGATTTGGCATAGGTTTTACACCAGATGCCCTTCCTGACAACCCTCGTCAATCTATCCAGGCTTGGGACTAGCATTAAGTATGCACTGTCTTGTGCAACCCCAGTGACTGGGTATTTTACCTCATCCGCATGTCTTTGAACCATGGGGGAAACCAGGTTTAAACCCCATCGTCCGTGGGGTTTGAACCTGGAACCTTCTTGCAGTGAGGCAACAGTGCCAACCACTGCACCACCATGCCACGTAAGTCACCAACTCTGAATGTGGACTATTTTTATTGTGCTTTGATAACAGTATTCACAGTTCTGGTAGACCACAAGCTGGCCTAGTGGGTAGCGTGTCCATCTCTTGATTGAGAGATCGCAAGTTCTACTCATGGTCAGGTCATACCAAAGACCATCATAAAAATGGTACCGACTGCCGTCTGGCAAGGCACGCTACAATACAGATGCGAGTGGGGAGTCAAACACTCATGGTTACCAGAGGACTAGCCCCCCACTGTAACCCTAGCTGTGTAGGCAAGAGGCCAAGGACTACGGAAATGGAGATCGGCGCCACCCAGTGTACCTTAACGGCCTGGTTAGTATTGGGATGGGAGACTGCTTGGGAAGACCAGAGCATGGTGCAGGAAGGACTTTAGACTGTTCTGGTAGAAAGTGCAGAGCAAGTGGTACCTGGTAGTAGAAGAAGGGGGAAAGAATGTAGTTGATCATCTCCTGGTGGAACACAGAGGTCAGAGAACCAGACATGGGAGGCACCAGCCAGACCCAGTCAGCAGGACAGCCACCACGCAGACGCACTTCAGTCTCCATGTGCTTCATGAAGGACTCTGCGACAGAGTGGTGATCTGTGATGGTCACCTTATTTTTCTGTAGCACAAGACACACTCCAATGAAACACACTTCCAACACACTATAGAAAGTTCTTCTTCTGTATAGAAACTGCACATAAATGATCAATACAAGAGCTTTGTACCTGATAACTGTGAATCACTGAAACATTGATGGCAACCAGAGCCTCATCCTTCCACAGTGATGACAGATTGTGTGTATCCAACCCCATAAGCTGTCCAACTTTCTATAGAAGGTAAGGGATTACAAATAGAAATTAACTTTAAACTATCCAAACCTAAACATCTGGACCACCCCACACTGAGTGAACTAGGTTTACCTCAAGAATGTTGTAGCGGTGAGCATCGCAGAAGTTTCTCACCCCAATCTCAGTGCCCATGTACCAGCCATTGAAGGGGCATGCTGTGAACTCAAGACCTCCAACCTCCAGCAACATGTTGGCCACTGCAGGCAGCGCATACCATTTAAGGTTCAGATCTTTGAACCACTTATACCTGTGGAGACACCAAACGGTTTTATCACATGGCTGTAAGATCCATCATATCAACTTATATGCATACATACAGTATCCTTTACCAAAGATGCAGTGTGCACATCACTTACTGTGGGTGCTCTATTTCGACCTCCAGTATCAACTCTGGGGGAATTTCAAAAAGTTCAGGATCTTCTCCATTAGCCTGCAGGATCAGTGGCAGCACGTCAAAGGACCCATACTTTGGCGTCCATCCAAGTTGGACACAAATCTGTTAGAAGGCAAAGGTCAGATACTTCAGAAACCAAGATGATACATCATGCTTGGGTTAAATATACATGTTAATATATATTTCAGAAAAATTAGAACTCAAGTAAACTGGAGTGTGACTTATGGATACCTCGGTGAACTCCACACTAGCAGGGTCCCCTATAACATGGCCATCCTCCATCTGATATCCAGCATATTTAACGAGCTGACTGTTCCAAACCCGGAAATCATGTTGGCCATCAGTTCTTTGAGGAAACACAGTGATGGCTGACCTGTTTAAAAAAATAATCAAATTAGCTGCAAATCACAGATTTACATCAATGTGCTGAGATCCACATAATCAAAGGCTAATAATATATAGATTACAATAGCATATTGTTTAACAAATACATTTTATATTTGTAAGGAGACATTTATTTTGCTTTCAAGCAAAGAGTCTCCAGTGTCAGCATTTTATCAGCAGTAAAGCTGTAGCTTTACGTTTTTCCACCACAGGAAAGTCTTCAGGACAAAACGGTTCATATTTTCCAGTTTCTTGATAACTGGACAAGCTGCATTTTTTGTCTTAACCTCAAAATGAAGGAAAAAAAAGACAGGCTGGTGGGGGAAATGACTATAACATGAGTGATAATAGGAACTAACTTGTTTTGCAGACATTCCACAACATTGATTATAACTGTAAAAGTACAATGTCATTCTTTAATGTATGAATAATTGTTGGCCAATTGCTGTGGTATAACAGGAATAAAACATTTCATGATTTGCTGTTATCGGAAAAACGAGACTGTCGATGACGGCATAGCTCACTCCAGCCCTGTTTAATCCAGAAGGAATGATCTAAACTGGGCCACCTTGTGCAATAAATGTTGCAAGCTACACTACCGTTCAAAAGTTTGGGGTCACTTTGAAATGTCCTTATTTTTGAAAGAAAAGCACTGTTCTTTTCAATGAAGATCACTTTAAACTAATCAGAAATCCACTCTATACATTGCTAATGTGGTAAATGACTATTCTAGCTGCAAATGTTTGGTTTTTGGTGCAATATCTCCATAGGTGTATAGAGGCCCATTTCCAGCAACTATCACTCCAGTGTTCTAATGGTACAATGTGTTTGCTCATTGCCTCAGAAGGCTAATGGATGATTAGAAAACCCTTGTACAATCATGTTAGCACAGCTGAAAACAGTTTAGCTCTTTAGAGAAGCTAAAACTGACCTTCCTTTGAGCAGATTGAGTTTCTGGAGCATCACATTTGTGGAGTCAATTAAATGCTCAAAATGGCCAGAAAAATGTCTTGACTATATTTTCTATTCATTGTACAACTTATGGTGGTAAATAAAAGTGTGTGACTTTTCATGGAAAACACAAAATTGTCTGGGTGACCCCAAACTTTTGAACGGTAGTGTATACATGCTATATGCACCCAAGGAATATGTACCTATCTGCCAGAAAGAATCCAGAACGGTAAGGAATTGACCGAGAAGAAGCGATTTTTGTTGAACTGCTCATTAAAGCTTAATTAGTTCATAACTTCATTAATAATTGTAATTAAGAAAATCTGAGTAGAAGTTATATGCACCCTAGGTACCCCTACCTTCATGTCAGAAAGAATCAAAATCGGTGAAGAAGCAATTTGTGTGGAAACTGCTCATTAGGGATTGATTAATTACTCCATATATTCATTATTAATTGCAATTATGCAAATTTGTGTAGAAGCTATCTATATGCACCCCAGGCAGACCTACCTTCCTGCTGAAAATATATATATATTTTTTAAAAAGTGAAGAACTGAGAAAGAAGTTATTTTTGTGAAATGTGGTCGACAATGGACGGACGGACAACACGTGATGGCATAAGCTCATCACCTGTTGGACGGATAGGCTAATAATCAACTTTGGGGTGGTAACAATGACTCTGCTTTATTCCACACACCACTTCACCCCATTTTTGAATATCTTCATCCAACAGCATGCCTCAGAGTCCTTATTCCTTTCAAAACAGTTCTCTCCACCAAGACACACCTCTTATTCCTCACATAATCCTGAAATGACTGGATATCAAACAAAGACCACAAATGAAGTGTACCTTATATTGCCTCCATTTGTGGCAAACTTGATGTGACTACACAAATGCTGGAACATTTCCTTAGCAGTCCTGCATTTGCGTGCATCAAACATCTGAGGAGAGAAAAATCTTATATGAAATTTTGTATTTGCTCATGTCAGGTCTTAATTTTGCAGCTCATTCACAAAACATGAGCTAAGATCTTAAGAATATTTGACCTGTAAGTTGGACCACTGAATCCTTCCGATGCACCTGGGCGCATTCCTCCAAGCCTGTTTGGCTCCAAATGCGAGTTCGTCCGGAGTGAGCTGATAAGTTCCAGTGGCATCGATCTCGTTGGCTACTTCATTAACACGAGCTAGATGCTCGTCGATTTTAGAGCTGCGTTAAACAAATACCATTGGATCAAGAACATGGCTCAGCTTAATTTAACTACAGCAAGTACAAATGGCATTGGAGTACACTTACATTTTGAAGGATTTGTAGTACTGGTTGATGAAGTCAATGGCCTGTGTGAGGAGCTCATTGGTGGAAGGTGGAGAAACAGGAGAAGAGCGTATTAAAGACTTTGGGGTCATTATTGAGCCCTCACACATTTTCGGCTTGCAGACCTGACTCTGAAAAAATAAAAAGACATAGTAGACATTTCATGGGAATTCTTGCTAAATTTGATCAAGTAAATAGATTGTGATAAGTTTCTTCTGATATTTTACACCATTTTTGTCTTCCATTTAGGTTATGTAAAATTGCCTGCCTTTGGTTTGTCGATTATACTAAACATTTACACAATGAAATTATTATTATTATTATTATTATTATTATAATACTAAGGGTGTTTTCACACTTGCACTTTTTAGCCTGGTTCAATTGAATTCTGGTTTATTTTCCCCCTTCGCTTGGGCAGGCGTAAACAGTTCACTCATGAATTCACATGCCCAAGACCAAAACAACCACACCAACACCCTTTTGAGGAGGTGGTCTTGGTCCGGGCCCAAACAAATCCTGGAGCGGTTTGTTTGTGGTGGAAACATGATCCGAACTCAAGCCGACGCATCTATTAGGTGTATGCAGCAATTTTGAGTTAAACAGCTCAATCTGCAGATAGAAGCTGGCAAATTTTATTGCTTTAATAATCAAATTAACAACGTCAGTTTGTTTCAACACCCTGTGGCACAAAAAAATAAATCAGAAAACACCATGCAGTATGTTTCTAATAGCAATTTTAATGTTTAGTTTAACAAATTAATAATGTTACTTTGCTATGGACCGAGATTGAACCGTAGAATCTATCGGTAACTGACTATTTTTTTAAGCAGAAGGAGTAAAACATTTTAAATCAATAGTCTGTATCAAAATACTGATTTATTTAGTGAGTAGCTGTGTAATAATTGGGATAATGTACAGCAAGCTGGTTATTATTGCAAAATAAACCTCTTCAGAGTGATTCAAGACCTGCATCGCCATGCCAGGGTTTATTTTGCAATAATGATCAGATCGCTGTACATTAGTAAGTAAGTAAAGTTTATTTATATAGCACCTTTCACAGAAAAATCAAAGTGATTCACAATAAAAGTACAAGACATAGAGAAACAATGGAGAAACAAATACAAAAATTCAGGCGGTCATAACAACCCTTGTTTAACTAAAGCAACGACATTATCCCTTAACATTATCCCTACAGTCTTTAAGACATTTCCTTGAATATCCCATGCAATAAAGTTTGAACATCTTTTAAATATCTTCTGACCAATAAAACGAGAGAGGGCTCTTAAATTGATCCACAGCATATATCCGAGTAAGCACTTGATTCAAAGAATTCAAAACAGCATTGATACCAAATGTTCATTCTGTAAAGGATCTTTCAAAACATCTCTTCATCTATTTTGGTTTTGTCATCATGTCCAGAGATTCTGGCGAGACCGCCTTACTGCTGTGGAAATTTGATTTTCTTTCAACTTTTACTTTTTAACATGTGCTCTTTGGATTTCATAACCGTGAGAAAATGACAATGAATATTATCAAATCAATTATCTTATCAGTTTAATTTTATTTCCTGTTGGCTAAATATTACACACATAAATGTAAATTTGGTATTATGATAAACTTTCCCACTTTTTGAGAAAGAATTCAGATATTACAAAAACTGTATTCTTTCCTGAAATAACCCCAAAGCTAAGAAATTTTATTGCTGCTGTTAACATCTCATCAACTTTGTAGTGAACAAATCCTTTGTTTTCGGGATGAACGTATTTATTCTGATGTTTAAAATCGATTTTTCTGTAAAGCTGCTTTGCGACAATGTCTATTGTTAACTAAAAGCGCTGTACAAATAAATTGACAACTTCTTTCCAGTTTCTCTAGCCTTCTGTCAAGACTGAAAATATTTTAATGGTCGAGTTTTGCATATTGTCTGTTCCATTTTAACTCACAGAGAAATAAAGTAAAATAAAAGCGACAAAGTGGAGGGAAACACATTCAGCTGAGATAGTTTCGCATGGTGTATTGCCCAGGGGTAGGTTTCCCGATAACGTTGCCCTTTAGAGCTAAAGAGCGAGTTGAGAGACTCCCTTAAGCAACGAACATTGTCTCTGTACGTGGTTTTCCCAAACTCACTCGTAAGAAGGAGCCTAAAGAGCAACAAGACGAAGAGCATCTTTACAATGCACGCCCAATATAAGCATTAGGAGTTGCTAAATCCAGTTGATAAGGTCACATGGTGTTCGTTTTTAACCAAAATCTAATGAAATATATATTTTTTTTAAAAAGTGTTTAAAATAAGATATTATATAGTATCATCTGGAAGCATTACATATTTTTTGAGACACCCTATATATCATTTCTCAATCTACTGGAATAACTGCCAATTCTTGTTCAATTGACCAAATTTTAACAGCATGTGTGGAAACAGGTCAAAATTTTATGTTTAATGCTTATTTTGAACTTTTTAGATACAGAAATGCCATTCACTGGAAAATCAAAGGTGTTGTGTTAGAGTATGCTTGAATAAGACTGTGCAGCATGCATTCATGAGATAATTCTCTAAAAATGCACCAACTGCAATGCAGATTTGGACACGGCACAGAAAGTTCAAAGAGGAAGGCTGTCTGTGTGTCTCAGGCGGTGTGCATATTGAAAATTTGTGAAATCGTTCATGGAATCCACAGATCTTTGAATTTCTCATTCAAATTTTGAGGAATAAATCTTGTATTCCTCAACATTAAGTCTGTTCAGTTTCATTTGCCTAGAACAGGGGTGTCAAACCTGATCCATAAAGGGCCTTGTGGCTGCAGGTTTTCATTCCAGCCATGCAGCAGCACACCTGACTTGGCTCATTCAATCAACTGAATTGTCTTCACACAGTCAAATACTTGCAGCCACACCCACCCTTGATTAAAGGGTGGGTGTGTCAGTTGATTGAATAAGCCAAATCAGGGTGCTGCTGCATGGCTGGAATGAAAACCTGCAGCCACATGGCCCGTTATGGATCAGGTTTGACACCCCTGGCCTAGAACATCTCATCTCATTATCTCTAGCCGCTTTATCCTGTTCTACAGGGTCGCAGGCAAGCTGGAGCCTATCCCAGCTGACTATGGGCGAAAGGCAGGGTACACCCTGGACAAGTCGCCAGGTCATCACAGGGCTGACAGACACAGACAACCATTCACACTCACATTCACACCTACGGTCAATTTAGAGTCACCAGTTAACCTAACCTGCATGTCTTTGGACTGTGGGGGAAACCGGAGCACCCAGAGGAAACCCACGTGGACACGGGGAGAACATGCAAACTCCGCACAGAAAGGCCCTCGCCGGCCACGGGGCTCGAACCCGGACCTTCTTGCTGTGAGGCGACAGCGCTAACCACTACACCACCGTGCCGCCCCTGCCTAGAATATATACATCTCAAATATAATTTTTTTTTGAAAAACCCTGTATAATATGGTAATTAATTTAACCATTTTACGTTTTTGACAATTTTTTATTCCAAGCATGTTTTTAATTAAATGAACAAATGTTCGCACTAAAGAGTGAGCCAATAATAAGCTAAATGTGTTCCCTGTGCTCACTCATTTCACTGTTACACCCCCATCATGCAGTCAGGATTATGCTGCGTTCATGTGCTATGGGAATTATGGTAAATACCAAACGCCGACATGGGAAGCACACATGAACGCCCCCTCTTGTGGTATTTTCCACTGGGCAACTCGTAGAAAATTTTGCTACACGAGTTGCCGAGATGAGATGAACTTTAACCTTTTCAACATGGCGGCGAGCGGTATAAGACACTTGAATGTTAAGCACTGTACGCTACTAAAGTTTTTTTTACTAGTACTAGTGGGTAGTTTTTGGTGTCTATGCAATGTTGCGTCATTAACAAGTGTAATATAATACGTTAGAAATCCGTTTCCTTTAAAAATGTGTTATGGTTTGTTTTTACCTATCCAGAGCAGACGCTATTGCTAACCATAGCTAACTAACTATTGCTAACTTGAATCTGGTCCACCATCTTTAATTTGTCAACAACAACAAAAGCATGTGAACACAACACACTGGTAAATACCACTTCCCAACTGGAAAATATCATCTTCCCATAGCACATGAACGCAGCATTATTTCAACTGTTACCAACAGTGCCAAGTGGGCAATGTTCTCCGTCTATAAGTGCGTGCAGAGAGACAGAGAAAGGTTTTGATCTGTGTGTCCCTCAGGAGGTTGAATTGACCTTTTATATATAGATCAAACCTCTTTCTCTCTCTCTCTCTCTCCACACACACACGCTGTTACCGGTGCAGGAATGTGTCTCATTTATGACACTAATTTAGTTAATCCCTCGCCTAATGGAGTTAAATTTGATTAAAATGTGGCGACATCAGTGGGACATTACGATATCCATACGTAATTCCATAACAGAAATATATTCATAATGTTTTACATATATTTATTTACTAATTAACTCGATGTACAAGAAAAATAATTGAACACCAGCAGCAGATTCATCACCAGTTTCCCCCATTGATTGTGAGAGTCCCTCAGCGGCGCATGCGCATGCTTTGTATTCGGCTGCAAGGAGACGTTCTTTGTTTTGAATGAGTGGTTCGGCTTTCTTATAAATTCTGAGCAAACTAAAGGACTACGATGTTGTTCGGGAAAACCACGTTAGCTTTACGATGGAGCTTAAGAGGTAATGCAAGATTCTCTTGGCCTTAAGAGGCTTTTGGGAAACCCAGCCCTGATCAATAAGTGGAGTGAACATTATCACGTGGGTTGGAGTGATTTTGAATGCAAATTGCATTTTTGACTGGCTTGGAGTTGTCGGTGCGAAAATGCTTCAATTTTACAAACTTATCAACTGAATATGATGGCTAATAACAGCACTGACCTTGACAGCTTGGTGGTAGAGTGTGTCTTGGTGACTAAAGCCATTTTGAAAGTTTTTCATATGTACTGACATTGGGCAACGGCTGATTCTGTTTTCCCTAACCTGTAAAGGGAAAACAAAACAAAACATGAAGTTATTAAAACAAACAAACAAACAAAACATAATAATAATAATAATAATAATTTCATTTGTATTTTAAAACTACAAATATAAATATGTATAAATAAAATTTTTATACATATTCGTTACTTTTTTCTTAACATTTATGCTACTACAACTACTATTATCATTGTGCTTGATTATAATACATGCATCATATTTAATTTTGGCTCATTTTACTTGCCTTTGTCTGGGTCACAGGGAGCTCCTTCATGTTATCATGTATGATCTTTCCCATGTTTATTAAAATATAAAATGCCCAACACAGTCACTGTGATGTTAAATCAGTCTGTTGGTGATAAAAATTTGATCATGTTAATGAAAAATAAATAAATAAATAAAATAAAGGTTACTACTATGCTTTATATCATATTATGCACATGAAGTATTGTTAAACTTTGATTAAAAAAAAAGATTCTCACCTTTCTATCTATGTGTCAGCAGGTTTTCTTCAGTTTCTTGTAGTTGTAGTACAAGTTGTGGCAAGTGCACACCTGGTCACCAACAAGTGAACGTCCCTTTCTTTTATAGGCTTCATCTTGGTCAGGTTTTGTGTCAGTGGGCAGGGCTGTGTGAATATCAACATTATCAATGTGCCTTTTCAAAACAAGGATGATTTCCTTGTCGGGAAATATATCCATGTACTATACATAGATCTGATCTGATCTGATCTCATCTAATAGTAGAACAATGATGTAACCAGTTAAACAAGTAAGGTTTCTGAATTACTTTTTAAAATAACTACATAGTCTTCAGAAGATATGAAACACAGTGGAGATTTTATGATTTATTTATCTTTCTTTACAGGTAAAAACACACAAAATGACCTGAATCTAGTGTACAGTCATACTTCAACTATTTTCAGTTCACAGATTCCAGCTACACCTGAGGGGAATCACTTGGCATTCCTACGCCAACTGCGAGTCTCTGCCTACTGGAATCTGCCTGACACAGTGAGAGCTGATATACAAAAAGGACCTTTAGATTTGTTTCAACAAAAGTCTTTTTTTTTTCCATAAAAGCAGTAACAAAGCATATCTAACCAGCACTCCAGATCCAGTTGGACTGAACTGTGCCTGAGTAGCTACTGTATGATCTTTACAACACTATATCTTGAGTGGGAGTTATCAGCCCTTTGTAAACATTTATTACCCTTTTAATAGTCCATTTTTCATCTACTCCTTTCACATTTACCTGGTGACGTGGGAGGGAGAAACCTGAAGTGTCTGGGATTTTATCTGGTGAGACTTCTGTAACTCGTATAACACGTCCAAGTTATCATAATCACAAAGGAAAGGTTCTCTCATATCTATACGAGGATTAATGAGGAGATTAAATAAAAGCAGGAAGTTAAAGATAGTGAACAATTGACTTTACCTTCCTAGAAATACACAATATTTCCAGTAATTAGGTTTAAAAAAAAAGCAATAAAAACAATAGATTAAAAGATATATACAAGTGTTGACATTGATCAGCAACATTGTTCCTGTACATTCCATCTTGTCATTCTATAGAAGCAACATCAGCACATACAATCTCAGTCATAAGATGTGTATGTCTACTGTGGATGTTTTGGTTTTTTTTTCTTTTTTTCCCTTTCTGACAGATAGTTATCTTTAAAGGTAAGACTGTATTCCTTACAATTACTGCATTCTTGTTATATATGCTACAGTGGTGTTGGAGTCTTAGTTATAATAAATACATTTGATTGCATTTTAATTTTCCAAAACACCAAATCTGACAGCAGGACCAGATCTAAGAAACATCAGGTTAATCTAGTAACACACACACACACACACACACACACACACACACACACATATATATATATATATATATATATATATATAATGTGTGTGTGTGTGTATATATATATATATATATATATATATATATATATATATATATATATAATGTGTGTGTGTGTGTATATATATATATATATATATATATATATATATATATATATACACACTACCATTCAAAAGTTTGGGGTCACTTTGAAATGTCCTTATTTTTGAAAGAAAAGCACTGTTCTTTTCAATGAAGATCACTTTAAACTAATCAGAAATCCACTCTATACATTGCTAATGTGGTAAATGACTATTCTAGCTGCAAATGTCTGGTTTTTGGTGCAATATCTCCATAGGTGTATAGAGGCCCATTTCCAGCAACTCTCACTCCAGTGTTCTAATGGTACAATGTGTTTGCTCATTGCCTCAGAAGGCTAATGGATGATTAGAAAACCCTTGTGCAATCATGTTAGCACAGCTGAAAACAGTTTAGCTCTTTAGAGAAGCTATAAAACTGACCTTCCTTTGAGCAGATTGAGTTTCTGGAGCATCACATTTGTGGGGTCGATTAAATGCTCAAAATGGCCAGAAAAATGTCTTGACTATATTTTCTATTCATTTTACAACTTATGGTGGTAAATAAAAGTGTGACTTTTCATGGAAAACACAAAATTCTCTGGGTGACCCCAAACTTTTGAATGGTAGTGTATGTATGTATGTATGTCTGTATGTGTAGATATGAAATATTTTGTCTTACGAATGTGAACAGGAAAAAGGAAGCTGGTGAGCAATAACAGGAACTAAATTGGTTCATGGACATTCCCCAACATTAAATGTAATGATGAATAAAAAGTATGTGGTGGTGGTTTTTTTTTTTTGTGCCTTTAAAGAATTTTTTTTTATTCTACTCAGTGCTATTTGTACAAACTTAGTATTGATAATACACTTAATTCCATGAGTAAACAGTCAACATAGCGCCATCCTGTAACTTTTCTGAGGACCACAATGGAAAAGTATTTTCCTCTTTGTTGTGCTATCCTTGGTTTAGTTTCATGTATTTAGTTCAATTGTACATGAGTTTATTGTCCTACTTGCATGTAATTTTACCTTAATAAATCTATCTATCTAACATTTGTGAACATTATTGAGGGCAAACTGCTGTTGTATAAGTGGAATAAAACACTTTAGGACATGCTCAAGTTCAGGGTGGTAGCATTAACTCCATTTCACACAACACCTTTTCATTAATTATTTTCCGATAAAAGCACAGTGTTTTATTCCTTACTCGTGCGCTACTATTATTATGGAAGAAGACTGTCTCACCTTCTGACTTGTGTTTGAAGCATTTCAAAATCACTCCAGATTTGTGTCTGTTAGCCAGTCAGATTGTAAAAAATGTATTTCAGGATTTACTGGCTGGATAAGTGATATGCATAAATGGAAATAAAAATCCTCTCCAAACTGGGTACACAGGTAAAACTAACAATATTTGAACTGGCTTGTAATCAGAGCAGCATGGTGCACTGCAAAAAATTGAAAACTATATTTGAGCAGAAAATTACTTAACACTAGTGAAACGATCTTGCTGTATGGACAGATATTTTTACTTGATAAGACATCTTAGAATAAGTTGGTTGCAATCTCTAACTAGGTTTAATAATCTTAGAACTGGTGTCTTGTATTCTAATAGAAAATGCTAGATCGTTTCAACTATTTTCAAGATATTTTCACTTGCTAAAATAGAATTTTTTTGCAGTGTGGTGCAGTGGTTCTTAATGTTGCCTCACAGCAAGAAGGTTCTGGGTTCAAGCCCTGCAGCCAACCGGGGCCTTTCTGTGTGGAGTTTACATGTTTTCCTCATGCCTGCGTGGGTTTCCTCCCACAGTCCAAAGTGTCTCTGTGTTGGCCCTGCAATGGATGACTTGTCCAGGATGTAACTCCACTCTCACTCTGGCTCCAGTTGACTTGCAATGGGTAAGAACTATAATGAATGAAACATGATTATTTTATCACTGTTTACTAGGGGTGGCACGGTTCACAAAAGTCGCGGTTCGGTACGTATTGCGGTTTGAGGTCTGCGGTTCGGTGCGGATTGCGGTTTTTTGTTTTTTTAAATCTTAAGTACTCTGTATTTGGGCATATAGCCTACTATTTACCTTAAGTAAACATAGTTTAGGATACAGCATTTAAGAGAGGTTAAAATTATAGTTACAATGAAATAATCATGCACAAACTGAGTTTGAGTTGACATAAGCACATTTTATGAACAATCTCTGATGAAAAGCCAGGTAGTATTTTGAAACAGCAAGAGGGAAGACATGGATGATTTCAACAGCTTTTTTATTTACTACAGTATTTATACAAAGTGTCAGGAGTGTTTGCTGCCATGTTGTGGCATCTAGAGGAACCAGGTGTCTTTTGTCACATACAGAGTTTTCATAATTGGAAGAAATAAAAATGAGTTCTTAAAGCTTACTTTTGAACAGATGTGTGTGTTAAAACTTAAACTTTTATGTGGCGACCAACCAACCACCTATATACAAAAACCGAATCAAAAACTCTTCTAATCCCTGAGAGTGAGGATGTATTTTTTCACTTGAAATTAAAGTGCAGTGTTTTGAAACGTATGGCTGGATTTCTTATCTAATCTTAAAGTGCCACTGTATTCTTAGAACGATTTATAACAAAATACACACACAGCCAATATAAAATATTGCAATAAAACCAATCACTGCACTGTTTAAAACAAACCTCCCCTCCCCTCGCCGGAAAAAAAAAAAAATCTAGTTCGCCCATTATCCTGTGTCATTCTGAGATGCGCAGATAGACAGTAAAGGGAATTCCGAATTCCCTTTACTGTCTATCTGCACATCTCAGAATGACACAGGATAATGGGCGAACTAGATTTTTTTTTTTCCGGCGCCGCGGTACGCCGGAAATCCGGCGCGGCGCCGGAACGCTATCACCCCTGTTCGCGCGAAAGAGAACCACGTGGTTTCATACGGGCATTCGGCTTTTTTTTTTTTGCGAACGTCTTAAATAGGGGTACCGCGGTTTATACGCGTATTGCACCACAACAGGCGTATCGTACGGTTCGGTTTTTTTCCCATAACCGTGCCAAGCCTACTGTTTACATATCATTGATTCAGACAGGAATACATTTGAGACAAAGATAACAAAAACCCGTAGACAAACAGAAGCAGAATAGAATGTTCCGTCCTTTTCAAAAATGAACTTCCTTGTTTCAACACATATTCTCGTAAGTTTTTATTTTTCCTTATGTTCATGTTTTGTTTTGGTCAGGCTTTCTTTATTCTTGACAGCTGCTGAATCAAAAGTAAAGGAGTGTATGGTGGTAAATATGCATGACTATGATTAATGCTTGACTGAAAATTAACAGTGGATTTTTGTGCATGCAATGGACTTTTGGACTATTGTGTATGCATAGCAGGCTGATTAAGGTATGGTGTTAAATATGCATCACTATTACAACCCCAATTCCAAAAAAGTTGGGACAAAGTACAAATTGTAAATAAAAACGGAATGCAATAATTTACAAATCTCAAAAACTGACATTGTATTCACAATAGAACATAGACAACATATCAAATGTCGAAAGTTTGGGGTCACTTTGAAATGTCCTTATTTTTGAAAGAAAAGCACTGTTCTTTTCAATGAAGATCACTTTAAACTAATCAGAAATCCACTCTATACATTGCTAATGTGGTAAATGACTATTCTAGCTGCAAATGTCTGGTTTTTGGTGCAATATCTCCATAGGTGTATAGAGGCCCATTTCCAGCAACTCTCACTCCAGTGTTCTAATGGTACAATGTGTTTGCTCATTGCCTCAGAAGGCTAATGGATGATTAGAAAACCCTTGTGCAATCATGTTAGCACAGCTGAAAACAGTTTAGCTCTTTAGAGAAGCTATAAAACTGACCTTCCTTTGAGCAGATTGAGTTTCTGGAGCATCACATTTGTGGGGTCGATTAAATGCTCAAAATGGCCAGAAAAATGTCTTGACTATATTTTCTATTCATTTTACAACTTATGGTGGTAAATAAAAGTGTGACTTTTCATGGAAAACACAAAATTCTCTGGGTGACCCCAAACTTTTGAATGGTAGTGTATGTATGTATGTATGTCTGTATGTGTAGATATGAAATATTTTGTCTTACGAATGTGAACAGGAAAAAGGAAGCTGGTGAGCAATAACAGGAACTAAATTGGTTCATGGACATTCCCCAACATTAAATGTAATGATGAATAAAAAGTATGTGGTGGTGGTTTTTTTTTTTTGTGCCTTTAAAGAATTTTTTTTTATTCTACTCAGTGCTATTTGTACAAACTTAGTATTGATAATACACTTAATTCCATGAGTAAACAGTCAACATAGCGCCATCCTGTAACTTTTCTGAGGACCACAATGGAAAAGTATTTTCCTCTTTGTTGTGCTATCCTTGGTTTAGTTTCATGTATTTAGTTCAATTGTACATGAGTTTATTGTCCTACTTGCATGTAATTTTACCTTAATAAATCTATCTATCTAACATTTGTGAACATTATTGAGGGCAAACTGCTGTTGTATAAGTGGAATAAAACACTTTAGGACATGCTCAAGTTCAGGGTGGTAGCATTAACTCCATTTCACACAACACCTTTTCATTAATTATTTTCCGATAAAAGCACAGTGTTTTATTCCTTACTCGTGCGCTACTATTATTATGGAAGAAGACTGTCTCACCTTCTGACTTGTGTTTGAAGCATTTCAAAATCACTCCAGATTTGTGTCTGTTAGCCAGTCAGATTGTAAAAAATGTATTTCAGGATTTACTGGCTGGATAAGTGATATGCATAAATGGAAATAAAAATCCTCTCCAAACTGGGTACACAGGTAAAACTAACAATATTTGAACTGGCTTGTAATCAGAGCAGCATGGTGCACTGCAAAAAATTGAAAACTATATTTGAGCAGAAAATTACTTAACACTAGTGAAACGATCTTGCTGTATGGACAGATATTTTTACTTGATAAGACATCTTAGAATAAGTTGGTTGCAATCTCTAACTAGGTTTAATAATCTTAGAACTGGTGTCTTGTATTCTAATAGAAAATGCTAGATCGTTTCAACTATTTTCAAGATATTTTCACTTGCTAAAATAGAATTTTTTTGCAGTGTGGTGCAGTGGTTCTTAATGTTGCCTCACAGCAAGAAGGTTCTGGGTTCAAGCCCTGCAGCCAACCGGGGCCTTTCTGTGTGGAGTTTACATGTTTTCCTCATGCCTGCGTGGGTTTCCTCCCACAGTCCAAAGTGTCTCTGTGTTGGCCCTGCAATGGATGACTTGTCCAGGATGTAACTCCACTCTCACTCTGGCTCCAGTTGACTTGCAATGGGTAAGAACTATAATGAATGAAACATGATTATTTTATCACTGTTTACTAGGGGTGGCACGGTTCACAAAAGTCGCGGTTCGGTACGTATTGCGGTTTGAGGTCTGCGGTTCGGTGCGGATTGCGGTTTTTTTAAATCTTAAGTACTCTGTATTTGGGCATATAGCCTACTATTTACCTTAAGTAAACATAGTTTAGGATACAGCATTTAAGAGAGGTTAAAATTATAGTTACAATGAAATAATCATGCACAAACTGAGTTTGAGTTGACATAAGCACATTTTATGAACAATCTCTGATGAAAAGCCAGGTAGTATTTTGAAACAGCAAGAGGGAAGACATGGATGATTTCAACAGCTTTTTTATTTACTACAGTATTTATACAAAGTGTCAGGAGTGTTTGCTGCCATGTTGTGGCATCTAGAGGAACCAGGTGTCTTTTGTCACATACAGAGTTTTCATAATTGGAAGAAATAAAAATGAGTTCTTAAAGCTTACTTTTGAAAAGATGTGTGTGTTAAAACTTTTATGTGGCGACCAACCAACCACCTATATACAAAAACCGAATCAAAAACTCTTCTAATCCCTGAGAGTGAGGATGTATTTTTTCACTTGAAATTAAAGTGCAGTGTTTTGAAACGTATGGCTGGATTTCTTATCTAATCTTAAAGTGCCACTGTATTCTTAGAACGATTTATAACAAAATACACACACAGCCAATATAAAATATTGCAATAAAACCAATCACTGCACTGTTTAAAACAAACCTCCCCTCCCCTCGCCGGAAAAAAAAAAAAATCTAGTTCGCCCATTATCCTGTGTCATTCTGAGATGCGCAGATAGACAGTAAAGGGAATTCCGAATTCCCTTTACTGTCTATCTGCACATCTCAGAATGACACAGGATAATGGGCGAACTAGATTTTTTTTTTTCCGGCGCCGCGGTACGCCGGAAATCCGGCGCGGCGCCGGAACGCTATCACCCCTGTTCGCGCGAAAGAGAACCACGTGGTTTCATACGGGCATTCGGCTTTTTTTTTTTGGCGAACGTCTTAAATAGGGGTACCGCGGTTTATACGCGTATTGCACCACAACAGGCGTATCGTACGGTTCGGTTTTTTTCCCATAACCGTGCCAAGCCTACTGTTTACATATCATTGATTCAGACAGGAATACATTTGAGACAAAGATAACAAAAACCCGTAGACAAACAGAAGCAGAATAGAATGTTCCGTCCTTTTCAAAAATGAACTTCCTTGTTTCAACACATATTCTCGTAAGTTTTTATTTTTCCTTATGTTCATGTTTTGTTTTGGTCAGGCTTTCTTTATTCTTGACAGCTGCTGAATCAAAAGTAAAGGAGTGTATGGTGGTAAATATGCATGACTATGATTAATGCTTGACTGAAAATTAACAGTGGATTTTTGTGCATGCAATGGACTTTTGGACTATTGTGTATGCATAGCAGGCTGATTAAGGTATGGTGTTAAATATGCATCACTATTACAACCCCAATTCCAAAAAAGTTGGGACAAAGTACAAATTGTAAATAAAAACGGAATGCAATAATTTACAAATCTCAAAAACTGACATTGTATTCACAATAGAACATAGACAACATATCAAATGTCGAAAGTGAGACATTTTGAAATTTCATGCCAAATATTGGCTCGTTTGAAATTTCATGACAGCAACACATCTCAAAAAAGTTGGGACAGGGGCAATAAGAGGCTGGAAAAGTTAAAGGTACAAAAAAGGAACAGCTGGAGGACCAAATTGCAACTCATTAGGTCAATTGGCAATAGGTCATTAACATGACTGGGTATAAAAAGAGCATCTTGGAGTGGCAGCGGCTCTCAGAAGTAAAGATGGGAAGAGGATCACCAATCCCCCTAATTCTGTGCCGACAAATAGTGGAGCAATATCAGAAAGGAGTTCAACAGTGTAAAATTGCAAAAAGTTTGAACATATCATCATCTACAGTGCATAATATCATCAAAAGATTCAGAGAATCTGGAAGAATCTCTGTGCGTAAGGGTCAAGGCCGGAAAACCATACTGGGTGCCCGTGATCTTCGGGCCCTTAGATGGCACTGCATCACATACAGGCATGCTTCTGTATTGGAAATCACAAAATGGGCTCAGGAATATTTCCAGAGAACATTATCTGTGAACACAATTCACCGTGCAATCCGCCGTTGCCAGCTAAAACTCTATAGTTCAAAGAAGAAGCCGTATCTAAACATGATCCAGAAGCGCAGACGTCTTCTCTGGGCCAAGGCTCATTTAAAATGGACTGTGGCAAAATGGAAAACTGTTCTGTGGTCAGACGAATCAAAATTTGAAGTTCTTTATGGAAATCAGGGACGCCGTGTCATTTGGACTAAAGAGGAGAAGGACGACCCAAGTTGTTATCAGCGCTCAGTTCAGAAGCCTGCATCTCTGATGGTATGGGGTTGCATTAGTGCGTGTGGCATGGGCAGCTTACACATCTGGAAAGACACCATCAATGCTGAAAGGTATATCCAGGTTCTAGAGCAACATATGCTCCCATCCAGACGACGTCTCTTTCAGGGAAGACCTTGCATTTTCCAACATGACAATGCCAAACCACATACTGCATCAATTACAGCATCATGGCTGTGTAGAAGAAGGGTCCGGGTACTGAACTGGCCAGCCTGCAGTCCAGATCTTTCACCCATAGAAAACATTTGGCGCATCATAAAACGGAAGATACAACAAAAAAGACCGAAGACAGTTGAGCAACTAGAATCCTACATTAGACAAGAATGGGTTAACATTCCTATCCCTAAACTTGAGCAACTTGTCTCCTCAGTCCCCAGACGTTTACAGACTGTTGTAAAGAGAAAAGGGGATGTCTCACAGTGGGAAACATGGTCTTGTCCCAACTTTTTTGAGATGTGTTGTTGTCATGAAATTTAAAATCACCTAATTTTTCTCTTTAAATGATACATTTTCTCAGTTTAAACATTTGATATGTCATCTATGTTCTATTCTGAATAAAATATGGAATTTTGATATTGAAGTGCTTAGGCCTATTAGCCCTCGAAGGAAAGGCAGCTCAATCACTTTAGTCTGACTTCCGACCAGAAAAAAAACTCTGTTGTACTGTATGTTGCTCTGGATAACAGTAGGTGCTAAATGCCATGTTGTAATAGAACGGAATGTTGTAATAGAACGGAATGCTGATTTAAAAGGTGGGTTTTTTTGTGGGTTTTTTCAGGCCAGTTTTATTGTAGGCTACGATTTGCCATAATGTGTTCATTTTTGTCAAATTTCTGAAATGGAGTCATATCCCTTAGGGCTAATCTTTTTTTTTTTTTTATGAAGCATAAACTATGCTTAACTATGCTTAACTATGCTTAATGCTGTAAGTTTGCAAGGTCTTCCCTGAAAGAGACGTCGTCTGGATGGGAGCATATGTTGCTCTAGAACCTGGATATACCTTTCTATTCTGAATAAAATATGGAATTTTGAATCTTCCACGTCATTGCATTCCGTTTTTATTTACAATTTGTCCTTTGTCCCCAATTTTTTGTAATTGGGGTTGTACATTCCGTTCTATTACAACATGGCATTTAGTGCATACTGTGATCCAGAGCAACATACAGTACAACAGAGTTTTTTTTCTGGTCGGAAGTCAGACTAAAGTGATTGATCTGCCTTTCCTTCGAGGGCTAATAGGCCTAAGCACTTCAATATCATTAAAAGCACTTTGATTTTGTTATTTCTAATTCTGTTTTTCGAAATGTGACTGGGTAGCCTCATATAGCTAATAGTCATTGTCTAGCTGTGATTTAAAAGGCTTGTGGGTTTTTTCAGGCCAGTTTTATTGTAGGCTACGATTTGCCATAATATGTTCATTTTTGTCAAATTTCTGAAATGGAGTCATATCCCTTAGGGCTAATCTTTTTTTTTTTTTATGAAGCATAAACTATGCTTAATGCTGTAAACTTGAAAACAATAAAGGCATAGAAATGCTAATTTTATATCCTGTCATATCTTTAGACATTACAATACAATACAGTTCAATTAATGTTAATATGAATAGGCCTGGGTGGCACGGTGGTGTAGTGGTTAGCGCTGTCGCCTCACAGCAAGAAGGTCCGGGTTCGAGCCCTGGGGCCGGCGAGGGCCTTTCTGTGCGGAGTTTGCATGTTCTCCCCATGTCCGTGTGGGTTTCCTCCGGGTGCTCCGGTTTCCCCCACAGTCCAAAGACATGCAGGTTAGGTTAACTGGTGACTCTAAATTGAGCGTAGGTGTGAATGTGAGTGTGAATGGTTGTCTGTGTCTATGTGTCAGCCCTGTGATGACCTGGCGACTTGTCCAGGGTGTACCCCGCCTTTCGCCCGTAGTCAGCTGGGATAGGCTCCAGCTTGCCTGTGACCCTGTAGAAGGATGAAGTGGCTAGAGATAATGAGAATGAGATGAGATGAATAGGCCTAAAGTTACAGTATTTCTATCACAATTTGCCAGACTTTCACCTTTTGTCTGTTCTTGCGATGATTGTTCCTTATATTGTGCCATGAGCCATCACTGTGGCTATAATATTCTACTGTTTTTAACCATAAGCCTAGCTCAGTCAGATACCACATCACCTTCCACTGGATGTGTGATGAGCTAATTGAGCGTCTTGAGCTACATTTCGATTGCCAAATCCATACTTCCAGTTATTTTGGTGAGAGTAACTTAAAAGTAATGCAATAGTAGTGTAATGCCTTATATTTTAAATACAGTAATATTGTAATGTAACTAATTACTTTAAAATGACAGTAACAAGTAATAAATAATGCAAAACAGTTTTGAAGTAACTTGCCCAACACTGACAATATATGCAGAAACATTCAGAAAGAAAGAAGTTCTAGTAGCAGATGAATTAATAATTTAGGGTATATTAAGCTGTTGAGAGTTTTGAATGAGTACAATAATAATGCTAAAGCTTTGTTTCTGTTATTAAAGGAACAGTCCTGTGCAAAATGTACGGTACCTACAGTTCAAGAAAGTTCTACACAAACACACTGAACTTTACAACAGCTGCACGCATGTGAAATGGGAATAAATCAACTAAGGCAGGAAAAACTATTTTGGATAAAATTGTTTCTGTCCGTTACATACTGATCAACCTGTGTGACTCAGCTGTGACTTTGAATCGAGAATTAATGAAAAGGGAACTGAACATTAACCGTTTATTGAAATCATGACAAAAATGATTATAGTTACTATATGACTATAGCTACAACTGAAATGTACTGATTCTGTTAGTGTTTATAATTATTGTACCAATAAAATCTTATAATATTGTTTGACAGTCTAGAGCAAAATATTTTACTATTTTACAAATAATAACGGGTGGCACGGTGGTGTAGTGGTTAGCACTGTCGCCTCACAGCAAGAAGATCCGGGTTCGAGCCCCGTGGCTGGTGAGGGCCTTTCTGTGCGGAGTTTGCATGTTCTCCCCGTGTCCGCGTGGGTTTCCTCCAGGTGCTCCGGTTTCCCCCACAGTCCAAAGACATGCAGGTTAGGTTAACTGGTGACTCTAAATTGACCGTAGGTGTGAATGTGAGTGTGAATGGTTGTCTGTGTCTATGTGTCAGCCCTGTGATGACCTGGCGACTTGTCCAGGGTGTACCCCACCTTTCGCCCGTGGTCAGCTGGGATAGGCTCCAGCTTGCCTGCGACCCTGTAGAACAGGATAAAGCGGCTACAGATAATGAGATGAGATGAGACAAATAACACTTCAGATATTGTTTGAACAATAATAAGCATCACTGTGCAGATAGCTGTGTAACTACATGTTCTTGGGGTTGATGAAACATGGAGAGGCAGTAATACCATCTAGCCTACAGTTCAGGTCAGAGCCCTTTGAGAGTAAATGCTTTGGCTTTCCCAACATTCTGTTCCCAAAAGCTGATGTCGGGAAAAAGTCTTTACACAAAGAAGGTTTTCTTGCTTCTGTAGGTTTTTTTGTTTGTTTGTTTTGATTTGTTTTTTAAACTGTTCTTCTGTGTCGGGACTTTTCGGGAAAAAGAATGTATATTCCAACATGTAGCTAACGCTAGGCCACAAATCTGCGCTGTCACTCCAGTCATTTTGAGGAATTTTGTACGGATCAGAACCGCTAAAAAACTCTAATTTCTGTGGATATCTATCCTGCGCTTCTTTCTGACTAAGACTGTCCAAGTAATCTGGTAGTAGAGCTTTTTTTAGCTGTAGTTTTCTTCGGACAACAGCAACAGATGCCGGCCATCTCTGCTTGGCTTCTGTATGTGAACAGGCAATCAGCGAGTCCCTTATGTGTTTACAATTTTTATGTCACGATTTACAACCAGTGGGAGACACCCTTTGTCAGCTGTCCACCAATCACAGGCTCCCATGCCACAATGGCGGTATGTCGATAAATATTTAGAAAATAAAAATATCATTACGAAATATATGAAACCATCAAAAACAATAAAAAATCATATATACTGGATCGAGGTAAAGAACATTCAGTGATATCATTTATTATTAACTCAAATCGTTATATAAAAGTTCCAAGTTTGAAACCTGCCCGCTTCAACCGCGTTGCTGGCACACGATGTCCTTGACCCTTGTCGTCCTTAGCCAGCTGGTATAATTACGTCATTATGTGGACCCCTCTGAACCGAGCTTTTCCAGTACACTTGAACACAACCATACTTCAACAAATTATAACCAAAAACAAGGAAATTTGATTGATTTCCTCAAAATATTTTTTGTACTTTTATATATTGTCATGTTGATGAATACAACCCCAATTCCAAAAAATTTGGGACAAAGAACAAATTGTAAATAAAAACGGAATGCAATGATGTGGAAGTTTCAAAATTCCATATTTTATTCAGAATAGAACATAGATGACATATCAAATGTTTAAACTGAGAAAATGTATCATTTAAAGAGAAAAATTAGGTGATTTTAAATTTCATGACAACAACACATCTCAAAAAAGTTGGGACAAGGCCATGTTTCCCACTGTGAGACATCCCCTTTTCTCTTTACAACAGCCTGTAAACGTCTGGGGACTGAGGAGACAAGTTGCTCAAGTTTAGGGATAGGAATGTGTGGCAGCGGGGGCGTGGTCAAGCGCCGGTCTGTGACAGGAGGGCGGAGTCAGGGAAGGTAAGTGGCAGAATCACTACACCTGAGAGCAATTAACCTGTGTTTGTGTGTCTTCCCAGTGACCGCGCCCTATATCAGGAGGGAGCGCGAGAGCGGAAGGAGCTCATCCCTAAACCAGACGCCGGTTGTGTGTGTGTGTGTCTGTGTTAGTCACTGGATATTGTTAGACTGAAAAGTGTGGCAATAAAGCCTAGTTGTAAACCTGATCTCTGTCCTGCCGTCCCCTGTGCTCCACCCACACATAGGGAACATACCACAGAATGTTAACCCATTCTTGTCTAATGTAGGATTCTAGTTGCTCAACTGTCTTCGGTCTTTTTTGTCGTATATCCCGTTTTATGATGCGCCAAATGTTTTCTATGGGTGAAAGATCTGGACTGCAGGCTGGCCAGTTCAGTACCCGGACCCTTCTTCTACGCAGCCATGATGCTGTAATTGATGCAGTATGTGGTTTGGCCTTGTCATGTTGGAAAATGCAAGGTCTTCCCTGAAAGAGACATCGTCTGGATGGGAGCATATGTTGCTCTAGAACCTGGATATACCTTTCAGCATTGATGGTGTCTTTCCAGATATGTAAGTTGCCCATGCCACACGCACTAATGCAACTCCATACCATCAGAGATGCAGGCTTCTGAACTGAGTGCTGATAACAACTTGGGTTGTCCTTGTCCTCTTTAGTCCGAATGACACGGCGTCCCTGATTTCCATAAAGAACTTCAAATTTTGATTCGTCTGACCACAGAACAGTTTTCCACTTTGCCACAGTCCATTTTAAATGAGCCTTGGCCCAGAGAAGACGTCTGCGCTTCTGGATCATGTTTAGATACGGCTTCTTCTCTGAACTATAGAGTTTTAGCTGGCAACGGCGGATGGCACGGTGAATTGTGTTCACAGATAATGTTCTCTGGAAATATTCCTGAGCCCATTTTGTGATTTCCAATACAGAAGCATGCCTGTATGTGATGCAGTGCCGTCTAAGGGCCCGAAGATCACGGGCACCCAGTATGGTTTTCCGGCCTTGACCCTTACGCACAGAGATTCTTCCAGATTCTCTGAATCTTTTGATGAGCTTATGCACTGTAGATGATGATATGTTCAAACTCTTTGCAATTTTACACTGTCAAACTCCTTTCTGATATTGCTCCACTATTTGTCGGCGCAGAATTGGGGGATTGTTGAGCCTCTTCCCATCTTTACTTCTGAGAGCCGCTGCCACTCCAAGATGCTCTTTTTATACCCAGTCATGTTAATGACCTATTGCCAATTGACCTAATGAGTTACAATTTGGTCCTCCAGCTGTTCCTTTTTTGTACCTTTAACTTTTCCAGCCTCTTATTGCCCCTGTCCCAACTTTTTTGAGATGTGTTGCTGTCATGAAATTTCAAATGAGCCAATATTGGGCATGAAATTTCAAAATGTCTCACTTTCAACATTTGATATGTTGTCTATGTTCTATTGTAAATACAAGATCAGTTTTTGAGATTTGTAAATTATTGCATTCCGTTTTTATTTACAATTTGTACTTTGTCCCAACTTTTTTGGAATTGGGGTTGTAAAACTTAATGCATTTCCCATGAAATGAGATGAGCTACTTTAGACTGGTTCCCTGCTCTCTTAGCACCTGTGTGCCTGTGTTGCTTAGGTTGCCAGCACTAACTTTTGTCGTCCACTCGGACAATTACCATTAAAGTTTTATTCATCCTTGCATAGACTTTAGTTGTCTCGGATGATCAGACATGAGGTTTGTCGAGCAGTGCCTAGAGCTGATAAGGATGACAGAAGGATGGGGTGATCAGTAGTATCAAATGCAGCAGAAAGATCAAGGAGGATCAGACTGAGGAGAGGGAGGCAGCACGTGCTGCATGAAGTGCCTCACTGATGGAGAGATGCAGTCTCGGTTGAGTGTCGGGCTCAGAAGCTGGACTGGTGAGGATTCAGGAGGTTGTTTCATGAGAAAAAAGAGGAAAGTTGGTTAGTAACAGGGGGTGGCACGGTGGTGTAGTGGTTAGCACTGTTGCCTCACAGCAAGAAGGTCCTGGGTTCGAGCCCAGCGGCTGGCAAGGGCCTTTCTGTGTGGAGTATGTATGTTCTCCCTGTGTCTGCGTGGGTTTCCTCTGGGTGCTCTAGTTTCCCCAAAGACATGCAGGTTAGGTTAACTGGTGGCTCTAAATTGACCGCAGGTGTGAGTGTGAATGGTTGTCTATGTGTCAGCCCTGTGATGACCTGGCGACTTGTCCAGGGTGTACCCTGCCTTTCGCCCATAGTCAGCTGGGATAGGCTCCAGCTTGTCTGCGACCCTTGTGAACAGGATAAGTGGCTACAGATGAGGGATGGATGGTTAGCAACAGTGCATTCAAGTGTCTTTGATAGGAAGGGGAGAAGAGAAATGGGGTGATGGTTCTGGATGACAGTAGTCTAAGGTAGGTTTTTTTGTTTGTTTGTTTTTTTAAGCAGAGGCATGATGTGAGCCCATTTAAAGCTGGAGGAAAAGCATCCAGAGGAGAAGAAGTTGACAAGGGAGGTGATAAATGGGAGGATGTCAGGAGTGATGGTCTGGAGGAGAGATAAGGGGATAGGGTCAAGGGCACAGGTAGTTGGACAATGAGAGAGCAGGAGCTGGGAGACATCTGAATTGGAAAGCGGGGGAAGCAGAGATCAATGGGGAAGAGACAGGGAGGGTGGGGAGGCAGGTGTGGTGAAGGAATTGTGGATGGCGATGATCTTTTCCTCAAAAAGGACCATGAAGTCCTCTGCAGTGATGGATGACTGAGGTGCAGCTGGTGGAGAGTTGAGGAGAGAACAGAAAACAGTTGACGAAGGTTAAATTTTGGAGTGATAAAACTTGATCTTGGCCGATTTGAGCGAGGCTGTGAACTCCGCAAGGAAGGACTGGTAGTGGGACGGGTCAGCAGGGGCCCTGGATTTTCTCCACTTCCTCTCTGCTGCACGTAGATTGATTTTGTAGGTGCGAACTGTTTCAGACACCCAGGGACTAGGAGGGGAAGATATTGCTGGCCTGGAGACAAGAGGAGATAATGTGTCCAGTGATATGAGAGAGAGAGAAAGAGAGAGAGAGAGAGAGAGGAGCAGGGAGGATGCAGCAGATTCAGTGGGGAGACTGGCAAAGAATCTAAGTGGGGGGAGAGAGGCAGTGACAGAGGAGGAAAGAGAGGAGGGAGAGAGGGTGCAGAGGTTACGACGGACTGTAACAGTCAGAGTAGGAGGGGGATGATGGGTGGAGAGGAAGAGGGAGGGAGAATGAAATGAAGTGGTGGTCAGACAGATGGAGAGGAGTACCTGTGGGATCTGAGGCAGAGCAGTTCTGAGGAAGACCAGGTCAAGAAGGTTGCCAGCTTTATGGGTTGGAGGAGAGTACAGCAGGGAGAGATCAATTGAGTCAAGTAGGAGATGGAAGGCAGCAGAGTAGGAGGCTTCTAGATGGAGGCTGAAGTCCCCCAGGAGCATCAGTAAAGAAGAAGAAGCCTTTATTTGTCACATGCACACTCAAGCACAGTGAAATTCATCCTCTGCATTTAACCCATCTGAAGCAGTGAACACATGCATGCACACAAAGTGAGCAATGAGCACTCACACATATACCCAGAGCAGTGGGCAGCTATGCTACAGTGCCAGGGGAGCAGTTGGGGGTTAGGTGCCTTGCTCAAGGGCACTTCAGCCCAGGGCCATCCCATGTTAACCATACAGTGGTGCTTGAAAGTTTGTGAACCCTTTAGAATTTTCTATATTTCTGCATAAATATGACCTAAAACATCATCAGATTTCCACACAAGCCCTAAAAGTATGTAAAGAGAACCCAGTTAAACAAATGAGACAAAAATATTATATTTGGTCATTTATTTATTGAGGAAAATGATCCAATATTATACATCTGTGAGTGGCAAAAGTATGTGAGCCTTTGCTTTCAGTATCTGGTGTGACCCCCTTGTGCAGCAATAACTGCAACTAAACATTTCCAGTAACTGTTGATCAGTCCTGCACACCGGCTTGGAGGAATTTTAGCCCATTCCTCTGTACAGAACAGCTTCAACTCTGGGATGTTGGTGGGTTTCCTCACATGAACTGCTCGCTTCAGGTCCTTCCACAACATTTTGATTGGATTAAGGTCAGGACTTTGACTTGGCCATTCCAAAACATTAACTTTATTCTTCTTTGACCATTCTTTGGTAGAATGACTTGTGTGCTTAGGGTCGTTGTCTTGCTGCATGACCCACCTTCTCTTGAGATTCAGTTCATGGACAGATGTCCTGACATTTTCCTTTAGAATTTGCTGGTATAATTGAGAATTCATTGTGATGGCAAGCCGTCCTGGCCCAGATGCAGCAAAACAGGCCCAAACCATGATACTACCACCACCATGTTTCACAGATGGGATAAGGTTCTTATGCTGGAATGCAGTGTTTTCCTTTCTCCAAACATAACGCTTCTCATTTAAACCAAAAAGTTCTATTTTGGTCTCATCTGTCCACAAAACATTTTTCCAATAGCCTTCTGGCTTGTCCACGTGATCTTTAGCAAACTGCAGACGAGCAGCAATGTTCTTTTTGGAGAGCAGTGGCTTTCTCCTTGCAACCCTGCCATGCACACCATTGTTGTTCAGTGTTCTCCTGATGGTGGACTCATGAACATTAACATTAGCTAATGTGAGAGAGGCCTTCAGTTGCTTAGAAGTTATCCTGGGGTCCTTTGACCTCACCGACTATTACACGCCTTGCTCTTGGAGTGATCTTTGTTGGTCGACCACTCCTGGGGAGGGTAACAATGGTCTTGAATTTCCTCCATTTGTACACAATCTGTCTGACTGTGGATTGGTGGAGTCCAAACTCTTTAGAGATGGTTTTGTAACCTTTTCCAGCCTGATGAGCATTAACAATGCTTTTTCTGAGGTCCTCAGAAATCTCCTTGGTTTGTGCCATGATACACTTCCACAAATGTGTTGTGAAGATCAGACTTTGATAGTTCCCTGTTCTTTAAATAAACCAGGGTGCCCACTCACACCTGATTGTCATCCCATTGATTGAAAACACCTGACTCTAATTTCACCTTCAAATTAACTGTTAATCCTAGAGGTTCACATACTTTTGCCACTCACAGATATGTAATATTGGATCATTTTCCTCAATAAATAAATGACCAAGTATAATATTTTTGTTTCATTTGTTTAACTGGGTTCTCTTTATCTCCTTTTAGGACTTGTGTGAAAATCTGATGATGTTTTAGGCCATATTTATACAGAAATATAGAAAATTCTAAAGGGTTCACAAACTTTCAAGCACCACTGCGTGTCTTTGAACTGTTGGGGAAACTAGAGCACCTGGAGGAAACCCACATAGACATAGGGGAAAACATGCAAGCTCCACACAGAAAGGCCCCCATCAGCCATGGGCTCGAACCCAGAACCTTCTTGTTGTCCGGCGACAGTGCTAACCACTACACCATACTGGGGTGCCATCTTCTGGGAAGGAGCTGAGTAGGATGTCCAGTTCATCAAAGAAATATCCCATAGGGCCAGGAGGCCAATAAACAACAATGACAAAAAGGTTAACAGGAGAAGAGACTGAAACAGAATGAAATTCAAAGGAGGAGATGGAAAGGTGGGACAGTGGAAGAGGTGAGAACTTCCATGACTGAGAGATCAACAAACCAGTGCTACCACCACCATGACCAGACGGCCGAGGAGTGTGAGAGGAGGAGGTGGAGAGTACTGCAGGTGTTGTGGTGTTGTCAGGTGAAATCCAGGTCTCTGTCAGTGCAAGGATGTGGAGGGACAGAAGGGAAGCATGGGCAGAGATGAAATCAGCCTTGTGTGTGGTAGACTGGCAGTTCCATAGTCCAGCAGTGATCAAGAAGGTGTCAGTGGAGGTAGCTGAAGGGTAGATGAGTTTGGAGAGGCATCGTCCTCATGGAGGGCCATAACGACGGAAGCACCGCTTGTGGGTGAGACAACAAACAGGAATGGTGTCGAGACACATGATGAACAGATTATAGGAGATGTAAGAGAGAGGCAGAAATTTTGGGAAGGAGCATCATTCAAAACCATACTAAAAGTCCAGCTAATTGGCAAATGAAAAACAGTTGATTGCTCACACAATTGAAACTGATGGGTGAATCCCGTCTAATAGCAAAGCAGATGTAAACACAAGGAGTAGCACACACCTGACAAGCAGCAGATAAGCAGAGTATTCAACAGGTACAAGCAGCAGAAAAACACACAGTATTCCAATCACAAAAACAACTGCCAAAACACAGAAAACTTAGCCTGCTCTAGAAGTAATCTGAAGCTCCAGCAGCCAACAACTAATGCACTCAACTTTTTTAATTGAATACTATGATCCATGCTTGACTGAAGATTAACAATGGACTTACACTATTGTACATGCATCGCAGGCTTATTTTGCCCATATTCATGAAGGTCAAAAAACTTCCTGGCTGTTTTCACATGAGGGTAAACCATTTGCTGGAACTAGTTTCAGTGGCAAGGACTCACTTGCTAAGTTAATAAGAGGAGCATTTGCCAAGTTAATAATCATTGCCTTATGTTGGTAATTTCCTAAGGCTATAATTAAACCTGTAATTTATGCGAGCAGAGCCCCAAAGGCATAGAGTGTGGATACATAAGGAAGCCCATCGAGTTGTTTTCTGATGGTTTCGGTCCTGTGCATGCGTGCCTGCCACATATATGTCAACCTTTGGTCCATCAAACCTGTATAACCAACCTCCAAAATCCGTATTTCCCTTATAAAATCCGTATAAGATGCAAATTAAAATAATTTACCTAAAATTCAAATGATAATTAACAATGATATATCCCAGTTACTTTTATTCAATATTAATAACAATAAACCTTCAGAATGAATACAAAGCTCCAATGTTTGACAAAAACACAAAGTGTCACTCTAATGTTCTGAATTGTACTCCATGACAGCTTTTTTTAGCACTCTGCACCAATACCTCACTAGGCTGCATGTCACAGCAAGTGTCTGTGTTGATCTTGACGGAGTGCCCATTCAGAATCTTTTCAGTCGCTAGTGAAAGTCGCTCAGGTGGAAATGTTACTTCCTGGTTGGCGAGATTCTCACAATGCAGTGTGAGCATGATCAGAAGTGAAACGAAGTCTCGCTACCACAAGATAACACGTGATTTCATAAGACTCTTTACTGGCTGTCAGTGCTTTCTGTAGTGTACAGTACGTTTGTAAATGTTATGCGCTCTTTTATCATCGTGGGAATTGATTATAGCTCTAAATAAATATTGAAGGTTTTTTTAAAGAATCCATATAACTTTATTTGTACGCCCGTATACTACGTTTATTGAATCAAATCCGTATAAAATACGGACATTCCGTATAGGTTGACATATATGCCGCCACCACAGGAAACCCGACAACTAGTGAAAAGAGTCGTGAAGTGTGAAGTAGAGTAGTAGTCGGGACGGTATAGTAGTGAGTAACTTGTCACTGTTGTCGCCCAACGTCGCTGTGTGTCGCGTACTCACGTGCCTGCCGTCACAGGCAACCCAATCATGGCAGGAAACTCTCCATGCACCATACACGCGTGTCATGCCTGAATTTCTTTTTTTTTTGGCGATTCTCGATTAAAAAGTCTGACTCATTCTTCTTCATTCTACTTTTTGGATAAAAGTCGATATAACGGTAACGAAATAAAACAAAAGAGGCTGGCTATGATATAAGAAAATTCTACAACCCAGAAACAGATAGGAGCTCTGCTTTTAGGCACTGCCTAAATCTATATACAGTGGGGCAAAAAAGTATTTAGTCAGCCACCAATTGTGCAAGTTCTCCCACTTAAAAAGATGAGAGAGGCCTGTAATTTTCATCATAGGTACACTTCAACTATGAGAGACAGAATGGGGGAAAGAATCCAGGAAATCACATTGTAGGATTTTTAATGAATTAATTGGTAAATTCCTCGGTAAAATAAGCATTTGGTCACCTACAAACAAGCAAGATTTCTGGCTCTCACAGACCTGTAACAACTTCTTTAAGAGGCTCCTCTGTCCTCCACTCGTTACCTGTATTAATGGCACCTGTTTGAACTCGTTATCAGTATAAAAGACACCTGTCCACAACCTCAAACAGTCACACTCCAAACTCCACTATGGCCAAGACCAAAGAGCTGTCAAAGGACACCAGAAACAAAATTGTAGACCTGCACCAGGCTGGGAAGACTGAATCTGCAATAGGTAAGCAGCTTGGTGTGAAGAAATCAACTGTGGGAGCAATTATTAGAAAATGGAAGACATACAAGATAATCTCCCTCGATCTGGGGCTCCACGCAAGATCTCACCCCGTGGGGTCAAAATGATCACAAGAACGGTGAGCAAAAATCCCAGAACCACACAGGGGGACCTAGTGAATGACCTGCAGAGACCTGGGACCAAAGTAACAAAGGCTACCATCAGTAACACACTACGCCACCAGGGACTCAAATCCTGCAGTGCCAGATGTGTCCCCCTGCTTAAGCCAGTACATGTCCAGGCCCGTCTGAAGTTTGCTAGAGAGCATTTGGATGATCCAGAAGAGGATTGGGAGAATGTCATATGGTCAGATGAAACCAAAATAGAACTTTTTGGTAAAAACTCAACTTGTCGTGTTTGGAGGAGAAAGAATGCTGAGTTGCATCCAAAGAACACCATACCTACTGTGAAGCATGGGGGTGGAAACATCATGCTTTGGGGCTGTTTTTCTGCAAAGGGACCAGGACGACTGATCCGTGTAAAGGAAAGAATGAATGGGGCCATGTATCGTGAGATTTTGAGTGAAAACCTCCTTCTATCAGCAAGGGCATTGAAGATGAAACGTGGCTGGGTCTTTCAGCATGACAATGATCCCAAACACACCGCCCGGGCAACGAAGGAGTGGCTTCGTAAGAAGCATTTCAAGGTCCTGGAGTGGCCTAGCCAGTTTCCAGATCTCAACCCCATAGAAAATCTTTGGAGGGAGTTGAAAGTCCGTGTTGCCCAGCGACAGCCCCAAAACATCACTGCTCTAGAGGAGATCTGCATGGAGGAATGGGCCAAAATACCAGCAGCAGTGTGTGAAAACCTTGTGAAGACTTACAGAAAACGTTTGACCTCTGTTATTGCCGACAAAGGGTATATAACAAAGTATTTAGATGAACTTTTGTTATTGACCAAATACTTATTTTCCACCATAATTTGCAAATAAGTTCTTTAAAAATCAGACAATGTGATTTTCTGGATTTTTTTTTTCTCATTTTGTCTCTCATAGTTGAAGTGTACCTATGATGAAAATTACAGGCCTCTCTCATCTTTTCAAGTGGGAGAACTTGCACAATTGGTGACTGACTGACTAAATACTTTTTTGCCCCACTGTATTATGAACAAGGAATCATGTACACAAATGCTGCATAACGTCACCTGTTAATAAGCCCATGATAATTTACATGTGGTTTTCAGGTATGTGGGTTTTACATACTCTGCAAGGGATTATTAGCAGTTAATGGGAAACCTGCTACAGGGATTACAAATTAGTTATACATTTAACACAATTCCTGTTTACGCTACACTGTCACATTACAAAACTTTATTTGAGAAACACCTTCTGTATTATAAAATACACTGAATAAAAATCGTTAGGCTTTTTAGTCATGGATTAAATAGTCAATGCATTGGATAATTTTTTTTTTTTTTAAATCTCACCAGGCCATAGGCCAGACCAGATGAGCTTATGCGATCACGTGTCAGCCATCATCTGTCTGTTGTCCGTCCAATGTCCATTGTCGTCCATCCACAATTTACAAAAATCGCAACTCCTCCTATAGGATTGATCGGATTTTGATCAAACTCACATACAATGTTCCCTGGGTAGATGTGCATAAAACTTGTCAAGATGGTGACACCACCTGTCATATTTACGATTTTATGGGTGTCTTGGCCGTTATGAGCTACAGCCTCATTGAGAGTATTTTTTTTTTTAATTGGGATAGGCTCCAGCTTGCCTGCGACCCTGTAGAAGGATAAAGCGGCTAGAGATAATGAGAATGAGATAATGAGATAAAATACTTGTTAACCATTTACCATTGCATTTAAAAATTGTGGAACATCTATGAAACAAATCACTTCCTGTTCTCACTTCCATTATAGCTCCTCTGTTCTGAAGGCTGTGTCGTGTCAGAAAAGTTTTAGACTAGTTTTAATTTATTAATTTATGACGTCACATTGTTTAATCATTTATAGTTGCATTTAATGTTATGGAACTTCCATGTGAAAATGACCCAACAAATTTGTCTTGTCACTGACGGTATAACAACAACTACTATATAAACAGTTGTTACTGTAGCAGCCTCTCTTTTTTTTTCTCTCTGTTTGACATTACTAAGACAAAAATGAAAAGAGAAAATGTAATGTGAGATAAATATTATATTAAACACATTCTAACATAAAACTTCACCATCCATTCACATCTATGGGAAATTTAGGGTAGCCCGTTGATCTAGGTAACATGTTTTTGAATGGAAACTGACAGAGGCACGGGGGAAACATACAATCTCCAGACAGGATGGCTCCAGTTGGCTGCAAGGTTCGAACCCAGAACCTTCTTGCTGTGAGGCAACAGTGTGAACTACTGCACCACCATGCTGCCAAACCTCATTATATAGTTACAGAAGTATGATAGCATATGACAATCAGTGCATTGATATAAACCAATCATTTATGTCACAGGTATAACAACTATCAAGGCATGGTATAATCGAATATAGCTGGCTACAATAGATACAGTATTTCACATCCAAGGTACAACTCCACCGGAATTTATCCATCCATCCATCCATCCATCCATCCATCCATCCATCCATTACCTATACTGTCAGAAATAGGGGTACAGTAGGAGTCCATTTCTGTCCCCTAAGGTACAATCTACCGTACACTAATGTACCCCCTAGGGCTCATTTTTGGACGTCAAGGTAACTCTGTGTACCTTTTTAAGGCCAAAACAGTACATATTTGTTCCCAAGCAGTATATAAAGGGTACAAATAAGTACTTTAGAGGGTACTGCCCCAGATACATGCTGTTGTACCCCTAAAGGTGTGTATTGGGGGAAGCATAAAGGTTAGAGTAGCAGCTTTGGGACCAAAAGTTCACTGTTTCAATTCCCTGGACCAGCCAGACTAGCTGAAGTACCTTTGACCAAGGCACCTAATCCCCAACTGATCCCCAGGCTGCTCTGGGTATGTTGTACATCACTCTGGATAAGAGTGTCTATTCAATGCCATTCATGTAATATAATGTAACTATACCACTTATCTGTCAGTCACAGGGCAAACTGGAGTCAATCCCAGTTGACTTTGGGTGAGAGGCAGGGTACACTCTGGGCAG
Organism: Neoarius graeffei; assembly: GCF_027579695.1. Classification (NCBI taxonomy): domain Eukaryota; kingdom Metazoa; phylum Chordata; class Actinopteri; order Siluriformes; family Ariidae; genus Neoarius; species Neoarius graeffei. The sequence goes on along the minus strand of NC_083585.1, from coordinate 57,154,866 downwards.
GTCACCAATCTATCATGGGGCAAACAGAAAGACAAACAACTATTCACACCTATGAACAATTTAGAGTACCCAGGTGACCTAATAAGCATGTCTTTGGACTGTGGGAGGAAACCAGAGCACCAGGAGGGGATGAACATGTGGCCACAAGGTTCAAACCCAGAAGCTTCTTGCCTTGAGGTGACAGCGATAACCACTGCACCGTTGTGTCACCCATATTGAATGGTATGGTATGGAAAATGCAAATAAAAAAAAGAAAGCAGTGATTTCTAAATGTACTTTGACTTGTATTTCATTGCAGACAGAATGAACCGAAGATATTTCATGTTTTGTTGGTCAACTTCATTTCATTTGTGAATATACATCCACTCTTGTGTTTCAGGCCTGTAATACATTTCAAAAAAAGTTGGGAATTTAGGGCGAGTAATGAGGTAAAACAATTAAAGGTGATGTCAACAGGTGATTGTAATCATGATATGGGACAAAATCAGTATCCAGGAAAGGCCTAGTCTTTGAGGAGTAAAGATGTGCCGAGGATCTCCAGTTTGTCAACAGTGTGTGAGAAAATTATTGAAATTTTTTAAAAATATATTATTTATTAAGTTTAATTTTGGTAATACATTCTAATTCAAGCTAAAATTATTTTACTAAGTCATCTGCTTTTTTTTATTCAATTAATGACGAAATTCTTAGGTTTTGTAATAAACATGCATACACCAAGCAAAATGAAAATGATATGATGTTTCTTATACCATTTAACAGCTCTCATTTCATTTGTGGGAATTAAATGAGAATTTTTTTTAATCTGCATGCTTACAAAAAAAAGAAAAGAAAAAAAATCACCAGCTGGCATCTCAGCTCATTTCAGCCTCTGTTGATAGAGATTATGAATGGTCTTATTGTTCAACAACAAGGAAACATCTAGTATAAAATGTCAATTAAATATGTTTTCTCCCTTAAGGGGTTCCCCATACTGTGGTAAGAACAACTCACTCTTTAAAAATTATGAAAAACTGACAGAAAAATATGCACAAAACCTAATCATCACAGTCAGTGTTTCATGACAACAGAGGATTGTCTCATATTTGTTCTCTTCAAGATGTCTACATGATAATCATGAAGAATGTTCTCATCTGAATGTCCCTATTTCATATTTTTCACTGTCATCTTGTTTTTGAGCCAGGAAGTTAAAAATGACACTGCAAAACAACATAGGACTATTATTCCTAATGTTTTTGTCGGCAGACGTGAACAAAGGACAGAGTATTAAAAAAATGTGTATAAGGTATAATAATTCATCTTTTTATAATTACCCACCATCATTATTTGGTTTGCTTTTGACAATATGCTGCTTTTGTTATTATACACATAGTTGCTTTGTAGCTATTTTTCCCCTCTTGCGGATTAAAAAAAATTAAATCAGCAAACAAAGCCTTCTTATGCACATAATGTGTTATAAGCATGCGTATCAGAGCTCATGCACGGAATAAAAAAGTCAGTCTGAGCTAATATGTTTTCAAAAATTTCCTAACCCTAATTTCCTAATAAAGAATAAATAAATACATATGCAAACAAAGTTTTAGATTTTTGAAAAAAAAAAAGTTAACATTTGAGGGGTGGCACGGTGGTGTAGTGGTTAGCACTGTCACCTTACAGCAAGAAGGTTCTGGGTTCGAGCCCAGCGGCTGACGGGGGCCTTTCTGTGTGGAGTTTGCATGTTCTTCCCGTGTCCGCATGGGTTTCCTCCAGGTGCTCTGGTTTCCCCCCAGTCCAAAGATTTGCAGTTAGACTAATTAACTACTCTAATTTGCTCCTAGGTGTGAACAGTTGTTTCCCAAGCTCAGAAATTGAGGGTTGGTGTGGGAATTGTGCTGGACAAGGAAGGAGAAGAAAATAGTCAACGTTTAGGTGAATTTGTAATGTTGCCCGTGTTAAAGTCCCAGTCAAATTCTTGTGACTATTTCTAAGAATCACCTGTTTGCTCAAGTTATGGCTGATAATATAATTTGTAATGGGGGAAAAAAGCATTAAATTAGAAAATAATGAAAAATAGATGCATGGTGCTCTCAGACATTTGGATCCCAATGAATGCAAGGCTTATGTCAAAACTTGTACAGCAAAATCCCCAGTGTTGAATTAACACCCAGAGTGTTGATTTAACACCCTACTGTGTTTATATAGGTCCAGTTGGACACAAATTAACTCTGAAAGTGTTAATTCAACACTGAGGAATTTGCTGAAAGATAACATAGGGGAAGCCATGGTCTAATAGTTAGAGAAGCGGCTTTAGGACCAAAAGGTCGTCAGTTTGATTCCTTGGACCAGCAGGAATGGCTGAAGTGCCTTTGAGCAAGGCACCGAGCCCCCAACTGCTCCGGGTGTATTGTACATCGCTCTGGATAAGAGCATTTGCTAAATGCCATTAATGTAATCGAATGTAACATGCAAGTTTCTACTTTTAGATTACAGGCATTTAGCAGACGCTCTTATCCAGAGCGATGTACAACAGGACCCTAACATGGGTCCTGTTGTACGTCGCTCATTAGTGGGCAGCTTGGGGAGCAGTTGGGGGTTCAGTGCCTCACCTAGAGCCTCACTCAAGGGCACTTCAACCATTAATGCTTATCCAGGGACTCGAACTAGTAACCCTTTGGTCCCAAAGCTGCTTCTCTAACCTTTAGGCCATAGTTTCCCCACTTAAAAATACACATTTTTAAGTGCATTAATTTGCATTTATAAGAGGAAAATATCCCAATATACCTTGATTACTGGAATTCACATTATCTATATCTATCATGTTGGAAGGCATTTTCTCATGTTTTTCACACGATCACATATTAAACATGTAACATTGTCGCCATCACTGCCAGGCCCGATCCAGGCTTGAGGCAAGCCATGCTTTTTTTGGGTGACTTAGCCAGAATTGCAGCAGCACTTATCTCATCTTATCTCATTATCTCTAGCCGCTTTATCCTGTTCTACAGGGTCGCAGGCAAGCTGCAGCCTATCCCAGCTGACTACGGGCGAAAGGCGGGGTACACCCTGGACAAGTCGCCAGGTCATCACAGGGCTGACACATAGACACAGACAACCATTCACACTCACATTCACACCTACGGTCAATTTAGAGTCACCAGTTAACCTAACCTGCATGTCTTTGGACTGTGGGGGAAACCAGAGCACCCGGAGGAAACCCACGCGGACACGGGGAGAACATGCAAACTCCGCACAGAAAGGCCCTCGCCGGCCACGGGGCTCGAACCCGGACCTTCTTGCTGTGAGGCGACAGCGCTAACCACTACAACACCGTGCCGCCCAGCAGCACTTATGCTGTGCAATAATCTCATCTCATCTCATCTCATTATCTCTAGCCGCTCTATCCTGTTCTACAGGGTCGCAGACAAGCTGGAGCCTATCCCAGCTGACTACGGGCGAAAGGCAGGGTACACCCTGGACAAGTTGCCAGGTCATCACAGGGCTGACACATAGACACAGAGGTGACAGCGCTAACCACTACACCACCATGCCGCCCAATGTTAATACTGTACTTAGTATATGTAATCGTATGGGGCCGAGTAAAATTAAGGATTAATTTCACGAGTGATTTCGACGTTTTGAAAATTTTCAAAACGTCGAAATCACGAGTGAAATTGATCCTTAATTTTACAAGGAACCATACGATTACTTGTTTATAATATATTGGGCCAAATTCATACTTCGGAAGCCATTCAAGTTCACAACATTTGTCATTCAAGTTTTCTGAACCAATCAGGGCGCGAGACTATCTTGCATGTTTGAATCAGTTTCTAAAGCATTCCTTGTTTTCGCAAATCTCTCGCTTTCCCTCGAGGACTTTTCGTGATTCTTGAAAAGTAACATCTTTCAGGATTGATCACGGTGGTGTAGTGGTTAGCGCTGTCACCTCACAGCAAGCAAGAAGGTCCTGGGTTCGAGCCCCGTGGCCGGCGAGGGCCTTTCTGTGCGGAGTTTGCATGTTCTCCCCGTGTCTGTGTGGGTTTCCTCCGGGTGCTCCGGTTTCCCCTACAGTCCAAAGACATGCAGGTTAGGTTAACTGGTGACTCTAAATTGAGCGTAGGTGTGAATGTGAGTGTGAATGGTTGTCTGTGTCTATGTGTCAGCCCTGTGATGACCTGGCGACTTGTCCAGGGTGTACCCCGCCTTTCGCCCGTAGTCAGCTGGGATAGGCTCCAGCTTGCCTGCGACTCTGTAGGACAGGATAAAGTGGCTAGAGATAATGAGATGAGATGTTTCCATCTTAGATAAAATGCTTAATGAGTCATGATAGGAATCAGGAAGTCCTACAAATTATCTTAAAAGGAGTGATAGCTTTCTTTTTAAATCAGCATGCCTCTTCTTATAAAATGGCTTTGGCATGTGAAAAATGATGAAAAGGAAAATTCTCAGATAAAAAATATGAATATGCTTCCTCTTGATGACTGCATGGGAAAGCTCTGGCATGGGTCTTGTTTCAAGTACAAATATGTTATATATATATATATATATATATATATATATATATATATATATATACTGTATATATATATATATATATATATATATACACACACACACACACACACACGCTATATTTATATACTGTATATGCTTTCAGTCATTACTATACATATCTGCATATAAAAATATTTAACTTTAAGTGTTCTTGTTCAAAGTGCAACCAAAAATTCATTTAGTACCGTAAGTCACATGTTTTAATCATGAAGACATATGGAAACTTCAGACACATTGAGGCAGACTTTGCTACATAATATCTCTTAGCAAATATACTTTGTACTGCAATTCACTCTTTAAACAATGGACAGTTTCACAAAGCAGCTTTAAGGAAATCCCAAAATAGATTTATTGACAGCGTGTGACGCAAAACTCCCTGAGATCACATCAGGAAGAAATCTTGAGACGTAACAGGGAACCCATCATCTTCCGGGTGATATCGGATAGTGGGCTTAGAAATCATTCGAGTGTATCGGTGTAGAAGAGTAAAAACAAACAGGAAGCCTACTAAGTGTGTTGAAAGGTTGTTCAGGACCTTGATGGCATGGTGATGTAGTGGTTAGCAGTGTTGCCTCACAGCAAGAAGGTTCTGGGTTCGAGCCCAGTGACCTACAGGGGGCCTTTCTGTGTGGAGTTTGCATGTTCTCCCTGTGTCTATGTGGGTTTCCTCTGCAGTTCAAAGACATGCAGTTTGGTTAACATGGGGCAGCCATGGCTGAAGGTTGGGCTGAAGTGCCCTTGAGCAAGGCACTTAATCCCCAACTGCTCTCCAGGTGCTGTAGCGTAGCTGCCCACTGCTCTGGGTATGTATGTGTGCTCATTGCTCACTTATGTGTGTGTGTGTTCACTGCTTCAGATGGGTTGAATGCGGAGGACGAATTTGAGTGTGCATGTGACAAATAAAGGCTTCTTCTTTTGGTGTTCAAAAATCATATCAATATTTAAGCAGGGATAGAAAATATAGGCTGAAGAAGAAGGAAATATAAACGTAATACAATGCAACCTCAAAGAAAGAGACTATATACTGGTATGGTGATATATGAAAGAGAAGATGGCAAGCATTAAAATAAATCGAATCCATGACGAATATATTATGACAATCACTGTGAATTTGCTTTACTTTAATAAAATGACTTCCATACTCATTATTCTGCTGCTTTTAACTCACACTTGATCCAGCAAATCTTATCATCATCATCATCATTTCCGGTTGAGAGTACGCTGTGCGCATTTTGGCTGACGCTTCTCACTGGAGCTTTTTATTTTTCTTTTTTCCCCCTTTGTTTTTTTTTGTGATTGTATGATTTGAGGTTTGTTCTTTGTTTGAATGTTCTTTCTTTGGGTGTTTTGTCTGCCGGTTGCGGTGTAGCTCCGGACCCACTTTTGGGCGTCGGTTCCCTTCAGGCCTTGAGTCGCTCTGGGTGATGCCTGTGCTCCTCGCTATAGACTACAGTGAGCTTGTTGCTCTTTTTAAAAGCAGTGTTTTTGTGTTCGTTTTATGGATCAATGGCGCGGTGTTCCAGGCGATGTTGCCCAGTGGCGTCGTGGTGGCTGTGTAAGCGGTGTGAGACATACTTTGTGCGCCTTTTGGTGGGATTGTGGGCAGCTATACCACTGGAATTACATCCTAACCCTCTTTTGGCTGACTTTTTTTTTTCCCCTCTCTAATTCTAAATAGGTGTGAGAAAGGTGCTATATAAATTGAAATCTCATCTCATCTCATTATCTCTAGCCGCTTTATCCTGTTCTACAGGGTCGCAGGCAAGCTGGAGCCTATCCCAGCTGACTACGGGCGAAAGGTGGGGTACACCCTGGACAAGTCGCCAGGTCATCACAGGGCTGACACATAGACACAGACAATCATTCACACTCACATTCACACCTACGGTCAATTTAGAGTCGGCAGTTAACCTAACCTGCATGTCTTTGGACTGTGGGGGAAACCGGAGCACCCGGAGGAAACCCACGCGGACACGGGGAGAACATACAAACTCCACACAGAAAGGCCCTCGCCGGCCTCGGGGCTCGAACCCGGACCTTCTTGTTGTGAGGTGACAGCGCTAACCACTACACCACCGTGCCGCCATAAATTGAAATTATTATTATTATTATTATTATAATTATTATTATACTTTATTGTTTTTCATATTGTGTGCAATCAGTTGTGCACACATCTTAATAAAGCCATGAGATACTGAATCCAAGTTCATGAAATCATAATACACTACCGTTCAAAAGTTTGGGGTCACTCAGACAATTTTGTGTTTTCCATGAAAAGTCACACTTTTATTTACCACCATAAGTTGTAAAATTAATAGAAAATATAGTCAAGGTATTTTTCTGGCCATTTTGAGCATTTAATCGACCCCACAAATGTGATGCTCCAGAAACTCAATCTGCTCAAAGGAAGGTCAGTTTTATAGCTTCTCTAAAGAGCTAAACTGTTTTCAGCTGTGCTAACATGATTGTACAAGGGTTTTCTAATCATCCATTAGCCTTCTGAGGCAATGAGCAAACACATTGTACCATTAGAACACTGGAGTGAGAGTTGCTGGAAATGGGCCTCTATACACCTATGGAGATATTGCACCAAAAACCAGACATTTGCAGCTAGAATAGTCATTTACCACATTAGCAATGTATAGAGTGGATTTCTGATTAGTTTAAAGTGATCTTCATTGAAAAGAACAGTGCTTTTCTTTCAAAAATAAGGACATTTCAAAGTGACCCCAAACTTTTGAACGGTAGTGTATATGTGCAGGATTGATAAGGTTTGATTCGTCTATACTAAAGAAAGTTGAATGGATAAAATATGAGTGATCGAGAAATATAATGATCTCTGCTGCCTTGGAGATTCTGCCTCAGCTGTCTAAAGATGTTTCTCACTTTATTGAAAGAGAAACATGAGTATATATCCACATTCAAGAGTGTGGTGAAGCTACATGATTGGAAGATGTCATTTCAGAAAGCCAACTTAGCTGAGTGTGATCGCGTAGTGTCAACGGGTGCTGAAAAATTACTGATCGGGATCGCCTGATGAAAAACAGAGAGCAGATGTGCAAGCAAACATAAGGTTCAAGTATTTAACACGTTGCAAGCAAGCCAGACAAATATCTCTATCAAGGATGAATGCTATTTTATCATGATTTTAGTACTGATTTTTGTTAATAAACACTATGCAAGATTTAAAGGATAATCTGGTTAAGCATTTGTCTACTAAACTTACTTTAACTTTATTATTTATTCATTTTATTCATAAAACAAATTAGCAATATCTCCGATTAAAATACATCTCAGTATACATGTCTTCCATGTGGGAAAAAATCCTTTTTGTACACTTTAAAGAGATGATAATATCCATCCACCCATCTATTATCTGTAGCCGCTTTATCCTGTTCTACAGGGTCGCAGGCAAGCTGGAGCCTATCCCAGCTGACTACGGGCGAAAGGCGGGGTACACCCTGGACAAGTCACCAGGTCATCACAGGGCTGACACATAGACACAGACAACCATTCACACTCACATTCACACCTACGGTCAATTTAGAGTCACCAGTTAACCTAACCTGCATGTCTTTGGACTGTGGGGGAAACCGGAGCACCCGGAGGAAACCCACGCGGACACGGGGAGAACATGCAAACTCCGCACAGAAAGGCCCTCGCCGGCCACGGGGCTCGAACCCGGACCTTCTTGCTGTGAGGCGACAGTACTAACCACTACACCACCGTGCCGCCCGAGATGATACTATTCATTACTTAATAGTGTCATATTCATATATTTAATATTGGTCTTGAAAGTGCTTCTCACTCTGAGCAAGAAAAAATTAATTTCAAGGTAAGAATTGTGCATAATTGAGGCCCGCCTCTGTTTTTCAGTAAATTCTACTCTACATGTGGAACTGTCTGAATAGCACTCAAGTCTGATTACTATCTGAACAAATTCAAGATTAAATCCTCACTAGTCTGAGGATTTAATGAGGCCCAACGTGAATACAAATATCACTTTGCTGATAATTCAGTTGACCAGTACGCCTACAGCTATGAAAAATGACAAATAACTTTCTGTAGTTTATTGCAATCATAGAGTTGTAATTAAATGCGTACTCCAATCTCTAGGACATGAGATTTGTGTTTAAAAGTGTTTATAACACAATATTATTGTGAGCCCATACAAATATCTTACTTTTTTCTTCCTGCCCTTATCTTTGCCACTAGGGAATTTCAAAACAAAGTTGCACCCATGTGCTGTGGTTGGACTGGCACACGACTTAACTGAAGCTTGCAAGCAATTCCAGATCAGCAGGCAGAAACTCGGATATGAATGTCATGGCAATATTTGGGCTTTCAGTCATTTCTTTGAACTGTTCTTTTTCTGTGGCAGAATGATTGTACAGCACACAGCTTTCATTAAAAAAACACACACTAGAATTTGGTGCACAAGTTTTAATTTTCTTTGGGCTTTCTGAAATCAACACAGGGTCAAAATTATACATACAAGGTCAAAAATACACATGCACTCACTTCGATTATTAATTCAGAGGTGCTGAAACTTCCAAAATGTCTCTTATCTTGCCAAGGCCGAGGTCTCTTAACTTCCTGTTAGTGATAATGATTGACTACAGCTGGTAGCTTCTCTGTGCCTTCATAAAAAGGGTTTGTTTACAGCACTCATTGGATTGACCAACACACAGTAAAATGGGAAAGTCCAAGGAGCTCACTGCAGATCTGAGAAAGAGGACCGCAGATATACACAACTCCGTAATGTCTCTTGGAGCCATTTCTAAACAACTGCAAATTCCAAGATCAGTTCAAACAATTGTATCCAAGTTATTGTGAGGTGTAGTCACTTTGCCAAGCCACTTTGCTTCAAGAAAACCCAAACTGTCACCCTCAGCTGAAAGGAAATTGGTTTGGATGGTCAGGAACAACCTGGGAACCACCATGGCACAGCCCTGCCATGAACTGGAAGCTGATGGATCACTGTCTATAGTTCAGATCACCATGGACTAAGAGGCTGCTATCCAAGAAATAACCCCCTGCTCCAAAACTGACACCTTCAAGTTGAACTAAAGTTTGAAGCTAACCACACAGACAAAGAAAAAGCCTTCTGGAGGAAAGCTGTAAGGTCATATAGACATAGATTGAGTTGTTTGGCCACAAGGACCACCATGTACAGAGGGACACTGTACCAGCTGGTGGTGGTGGTAGGATCATCATGCTCTGGGGCTGTTTTACTGCCATTGGAACTGGTTCATTGCACGAAGTAGATGGAATAATGAAGAACAAGGACTACCTCAGAATTCTTCAGCATAAACCATCAGAAACTTGAACATGACTTGGGACTTAGAACAGGACAATGAACCCAAACACGCATCAGAGCTGGTTGTGGAGGATAAAGCAGGCTAACATTAAGCTAAAAACAAGTCCTGACTTCATCCCTGTTGAAAATATGTGGACCATGCTTATAAGTCAAGTCCATGACAAGAAAAAAAAAATTAATTGAACTCTACCAATTCTACCATGAAGAGTCGTGAAATATCCAACCAGAATTCTGCCAGAAGCTTGTTCACGGTAAACTAAAATGTTTGGTCAAGGTGAATCTTACGAAGAGACATTTTACCCAAATATTAGGTGTGCTGTATGTATATTTTTGACCCTGCATGCATAATTTTGACCCTGTGTTGATTTCAGAAAACCCAAAGAAAACTAAAACTTGTGCACCAAATTCTAGTGTGTGTTTTTTTTTAATGAAAGCTGTATGCTGTACAATCATTCTGCCACAGAAAAAGAACAGTTCAAAGAAACGACTGAAAGCCCAAATATTGCCATGACATTCATATCCAAGATGACATTCATGCCACTGTATGTAAACGTCTGACCACAACTGTATATACAGGACACTTTTTCGATGGAACAAAAACGTGTTCTATTCCCTTCTAGTGTGTTTCATTCATCTGGTTTGATAGCATGCAATATCGTTAGCATATCACTTATTCTACGTGAATTACATCACTCTACCCAATGGAGAAGGAGCATTGAATATGGTTTACAATATTGCATGATTGTCAAGACATGACATCACACATCAGAGACATAAAACTTCTGTGCTAGTGAGCCACTGTGACAATTTGTAAACAAACATGCATGGCCACCAGGTTTGCTTCATTAAGTATGGAAGATTTTGAGAGAATTTTGAAAGAGAAAGATGTGTTGAACACCCGAAAGGAATGTATAATAACAATAATAATAATAATGGGGGCGGCACGGTGTTGTAGTGGTTAGCGCTGTCGCCTCACAGCAAGAAGGTCTGGGTTCGAGCCCCGTGGCCGGCGAGGGCCTTTCTGTGCGGAGTTTGCATGTTCTCCCCATGTCCGCGTGGGTTTCCTCCGGGTGCTCCGGTTTCCCCCACAGTCCAAAGACATGCAGGTTAGGTTAACTGGTGACTCTAAATTGAGCGTAGGTGTGAATGTGAGTGTGAATGGTTGTCTGTGTCTATGTGTCAGCCCTGTGATGACCTGGCGACTTGTCAAGGGTGTACCCCGCCTTTCGCCCGTAGTCAGCTGGGATAGGCTTCAGCTTGCTTGCGAACTTGTAGAACGGGATAAAGCAGCTAGAGATGATGAGATGAGATGAGATGAGATGAGATGAGATGTTTGTTTCCAGTAAAACACTTTACTTGGAGGTGAGATACATACAAATGAGAAAAATATTTCAGTTCAGGAACTTTTTAAAACGTATAGTAAAGTATGTGGGCGTGGGTGTTTCTGGGAAGCAGGTGGCATCACTGATGAGGATAACATATCTTTCATTTCAGTCAACAGAAGGACCATAGAAAATATGTAGACTCATTGTTTCATCACTCTCAAGTTTGTTTGACAGATTTGCACTGAGCTAAAAATCTACCGTACAAGTGTTAAAATAAATGCATTTCCTCAGGCCATGCAAAAATGCATGAGGAACATGGTTGTTGTTTCATTCCTTGAAACGTTTCTTTCGATTGTTATCAAAAGCTTATTCTACCCAGTATTTCCTGTCAAGGTTTCAGATGGGGTGGGACAAAAACCTTGGATTTTATGCTTTATTTAACTTTTTACATCACAACCCTGTGTCATTAAATCCTCATCTAAAGATCATCATGTATTCTAATTTTATCGGAGATTTCCTGATTACATTATTTTAGATTCACTTGCATGTTTGTTTATTTTCACCATTAAATGGCCACAGGCTTAACAAGTAACCAGAAGCAAGTAACTATTACTGTATGTGTTACTTATATTATGGCCTTCATTACACTTTTGTAGTGTAAAAAATCCTTTGTTTTGAAATCCATAAAATAAATCACAATTCCACCTTCCCTTTAAATAGTTTTAAACCAAACTTTGTAAACTGTGGATGGTAGAAATGGGCAACTGGACTTCCTTGAAAATTCTTGAAAACGTTTCACCTCTCGTCCAAAAGGCTTCCTCAGTTCTGTCTGACTAATAGGGAGTATCATCTCCCTATTAGTCAGACAGAACTGAGGAAGCCTTTTGGACGAGAGGTGAAATGTTTTCAAGAATTTTCAAGCAAGTCCAGTTGCCCATTTCTAACACCCACAGTTTACTACGACCTGGATGATTGAGAATCTTCACAGACATGAGACCAAACTTTGTAGCATCTTTAGTGCTTTTAGGAACAGCATTTTCTTTCATCATTTGTTCTTTCATAATTCATCTTCATGTGTCTTTGCTCCAGACACCAAGACAAACAATGAAGCACTGCAGAAACTCAGGTGAAGGTCAAACAGGTTTAACAAATCAAGTTTTAGTTAAACTGTAAGAGCCAGACAGACATATTATTGAACAGGAACATTTATACTCCTGCCTCACACTGGAAATTTTAGAGTTGACTCATGCGAAAGGAATTTCTGACTCATATTTTACAAGTTATGCTACTATAGAAGAAGAAGACGTACAGGTCTTTAATCAGATGACCTACGTCATACCGTACAATATGACATTCGGTAGGGCTGTGGAAAAGACTACACTAAAAGCTGTACTGCCCTTCAAATTTTTCAAGTGTAGGTCATAAAAAGAATTTTTCCCAACACCCAATTATTTTTGTTTAGTGTTTATTTATTAACTGATTACTGCTGGGGGCGGCACGGTGGTGCAGTGGTTAGTGCTGTCACCTCACAGCAAGAAGGTCCGGGTTCGAGCCCTGTGGCCGGCGAGGGCCTTTCTGTGTGGAGTTTGCATGTTCTCCCCGTGTCCGCGTGGGTTTCCTCCGGGTGCTCCGGTTTCCCCCACAGTCCAAAGACATGCAGGTTAGGTTAACTGGTGACTCTAAATTGAGCGTAGGTGTGAATGTGAGTGTGAATGGTTGTCTGTGTCTATGTGTCAGCCCTGTGATGACCTGGCGACTTGTCCAGGGTGTACCCCGCCTTTCGCCCGTAGTCAGCTGGGATAGGCTCCAGCTTGCTTGCAACCCTGTAGAACAGGATAAAGCAGCTACAGATAATGAGATGAGATGATTACTGCTGTTTTTTTTTTTTTTTTGACATACAGAGATCTCCCATACAGCTCTCTGGTCTTCATGTTGCGTTATCCTTTTTAACAACAAATGCAGTCTTGATGGGTGCAACCCAGAGTTCAAACCAGCAGTAAACATTGCTAAAAAATAAATAAATAAATCTAACACAGGACACACTTGGGCAACAAGCAAAACCTGTGAGTCACATACCCGTACCAGTGAAAAGTTTGGACACACCTTCTAATTAAACGTTTTTCTTCATTTTTTATTTATTAAAAGTTACTTTGTGTCTTAAAGGAATGATGAACTCTGGTTTCTTTTTACTGAATTGAGCAGTTGTTGACAGAAAGATGGTGTCAAATGCAATAAGAAAGCAATTCAACTCTACCTTTTAATGAGACACACCTCATCTCATCTAATTATCTCTAGCCACTTAATCCTGTTCTACAGGGTCGCAGGCAAGCTGGAGCCTATCCCAGCTGACTACGGGTGAAAGGCGGGGTACACCCTGGACAAGTCGCCAGGTCATCACAGGGCTGACACATAGACACAGACAACCATTCACACTCACATTCACACCTACGGTCAATTTAGAGTCACCAGTTAACCTAACCTGCATGTCTTTGGACTGTGGGGGAAACCGGAGCACCCGGAGGAAACCCACGCGGACACGGGGAGAACATGCAAACTCCGCACAGAAAGGCCCTCGCCGGCCACGGGGCTCGAACCCGGACCTTCTTGCTGTGAGGCGACAGCGCTAACCACTACACCACCACTATGAGACACACCTATTAACTGAAAAGCATTCCTGGTGAGTTCCTCATGAAACTGGATCAGATAACAGATCAAGGTAAACACTGTATACGCTGAAGAATATAAAATGTGAAATATATTTTGTTTTTAACGACTTTGTTGTTTACCACATAATTTCATCCATGTTCCAAGCGTTAGTTCATAACTGTGATGTCTTCAGTATTATTCTACAGTACAATGTAGATGTGGCAGTGGGGGCATGGTCAAGCACCGGTCTGTGACAGGAGGGCGGAGTCAGGGAAGGTAAGTGGCAGAATCACTACACCTGAGAGCAATTAACCTGTTTGTGTGTCTTCCCAGTGACCGCGCCCTATATAAGGAGGGAGAGCAGAGAGCAGGGGAGCTCTCCCTGGAACCAGACGCCGAGTGTGTGTGTGTGTCTGTAAAAGTTGATCATATAGTTGTTAGACTGAAAAGTGTGACAATAAAGTGGATTATCAACCTGAGCTCTGTCCTGCCATCTTCTGTGCTCCGCCCATACATAAGAACCGCTACAGTGGTGCCGAAACCCGGGACCTGGAGCACAGAACACCGAACCGCCCCATGGAGTCTTCCCCATTGGCCGACCTGGTCCACGCCCTCGCCACGGCCCAGCAAAGCCAGCACCAGGCGCTCGTCACGCTCCGTAAGGAGCAGGAGCAGCGCTTCAAGGCCCTGGTGTTGGCCCAGCAAGAGGACCGACAGGCGTTCCGGCACCTCCTCGCGTCGGCGGGGACAATCGACGCTTCCATCGCTGGCCCGTCCCCCCTCACCCTGACAAAGATGGGCCCGCAGGATGACCCCGAGGCTTTCATCATGCTCTTTGAGCAAGTCGCGGAGACCTCGGGGTAGCCGATGGATCAGCGCGCGGCGCACCTCCTCCCCCTGCTAACGGGAGAGGCACAGTTGGCCGCACTACAGCTCCCCACCGACTGCCGGCTGGCCTACGCAGACCTTCGCCGGGCCATCCTCCAGCGCGTGGGGCACACCCCCGAACAACAGCGCCAGCGCTTCCGCGCTCTGCGCTTGGAGGAAGTCAGCCACCCGTTCGCGTTTGGCCAGCAACTCCGGGACGCCTGCTGGCAGTGGCCGAGGGCCAACAACCGCGACGTCGAGGAGATCGTCAATCAGGTGGTGCTGGAGCAGTTCATCGCGCGCTTGCCAACAGGAACCGCGGAGTGGGTCCAGTGCCACCACCCGGCGTCGCTGGATCAGGCCATCGAGCTGGCAGAGGACCATTTGGCGGCTGTTCCGGCGGCAGGACAGCAGACAGCCTCTTCGCTTCTCTCCTCTTCTCTCTCTCTCTCTCTCTCTCCCTCCTTCTGCGTCCCGTCCTCGCCCCATTCCCCCACTGCGGAGGCGGGGACCGGCACCACCCCAGCCGGCCCGCCGCACCCGTGGTGCCCTCCCGTTTCTCCCTCCTGTGTCTGTCTCTCCCCCCCTCAGGTGAGTGAGCCCCAGAACACTGGTGCAGAGAGGAAGCCCGGGCCGGTGTGCTGGCGCTGTGGGGAACCGGGCCACCTCCAACAGCAGTGCACGGCAATGGAGGTGGGCGCGGTGGTTCGGATCCCCGATGCGCCAGAAGCCGCCCTCGATCAGGCCAGAGCGTATCGCATACCGGTGAGTATCCAAGGGGATACATATCAGGCGTTGGTGGATTCTGGTTGTAATCAGACCTCAATTCACCAAAGCCTGGTGCAAAATGAGGCATTGGGGGGAGCACAGGGGGTGAAGGTGTTGTGTGTGCACGGGGATGTTCACAGCTACCCTTTGGAGTCAGTCCACATTTTTTTCCGAGGGGAAAAATTTATAGTGAAGGCGGCGGTTAATCCTCGCCTTACTCACTCTTTGATTTTGGGGACTGATTAGCCGGGATTTCGGGGTTTGTTGTCACGCTTAGTAGAGTGGGTCCTGCCATTTAGCAGGGGGAGGTCCCGGTGTCGCTTTGGCGGGAGCAGCTGTCACAGAGCCGTCTACGTCATCTCCGCGTCAGAGTGAGGAGCCCCAGGCTCCTCCTCTCTCTCTCGGGGAATCCCTCGTGGATTTCCCGTTAGAACAATCGCGAGACGAGACTCTGCGACATGCATTTGACCAAGTGAGAGTAATCGATGGTCAAACGCTCCCACCAAACGCCACCCCGTCCTTCCCCTATTTCTCTATTATGAAGGATAGATTATACCGATTGATGCAGGACACTCAGACGAATGAGTAAATCACACAGCTTTTATTTCCAAAGAGCCGCCGGGAATTGGTATTCCAAGCGGCTCACTTTAATCCCATGGCTGGACACCTAGGGCAGGACAAGACACTAGCCCGAATAATGGCCCGATTCTATTGGCCGGGGATTCGCGGCGATGTTCGTAGGTGGTGTACAGCATGCCGCGAATGCCAGTTAGTAAATCCAGCGGCCATTCCAAAAGCGCCTTTGCACCCTCTTCCATTGATCGAGACCCCGTTTGAGAGAATTGGGATGGATCTCGTCGGGCCATTAGATCGGTCAGCACAAGGGTACCGCTTTATATTAGTTCTGGTGGACTATGCAACGCGATACCCGGAAGCAGTGCCTCTGCGCAATATCTCAGCACACAGTATTGCGGAGGCACTCTTCCGCGTCATCTCCCGAGTCAGAATCCCGAAAGAGATTCTGACTGATCAAGGCACTACATTTATGTCATGGACACTGCGCGAACTGTATGGATTATTGGGGATTAAGCCGATCCGCACCAGTGTGCATCACCCACAAACGGACGGTTTAGTGGAACGGTTCAACCGCACCCTCAAAAATATCATTAAAAAATTCGTGAGGATGCACGTAATTGGGATAAGTGGCTCGAGCCCTTGTTGTTCTCAGTGCGAGAGGTTCCCCAAGCCTCCACGGGGTTCTCCCCGTTCGAATTATTATACGGGCGTAAGCCACGCGGCATTCTAGATGTGCTGCGGGGAAATTGGGAGGAGGGACCTTCACAAAGCAAGAACGAAATTCAATACGTTATGGACCTGCACGCAAAACTCCACACGCTCACCCACCTAATCCAGGAGAATTTGTGGCAGGCCCAGGAACGGCAAGCCCGCCTGTACAACAAGGGTACACGCCTTAGGGAGTTCACCCAGGGAGATAAAGTACTCGTACTGTTGCCCACTTCGAGCTCCAAATTGATCGCCAAGTGGCAAGGTCCCTTTGAGTTCACACGGTGAGTCAGGGACATCGACTACGAGGTGAGGCGAACGGACAGGGGCGGGGTGCTACAAATTTACCACCTCAATCTCCTTAAACTCTGGAAGGAGGAGGTCCCCATGGCGTTGGTGTCGGTGGATCCGGAGAAGGCGGAGCTGGGGCCGGAGGTTCAAAAAGGGGCATTGACATCATGTACCCCTCCGGTCCCCTGTGGAGACCACCTCTCCCCGACCCAGCTCACGGAGGTCACCCAGTTGCAGACCGAGTTTTCGGATGTGTTCTCGCCCCTGCCCGATCGCACTAACCTCATAGAGCACCACATAGAGATGCCCCTGGGGGTAGTAGTGCGTAGCCGCCCTTACAGACTACCCGAACACAAAAAAATGGTGGTTCGGGAAGAACTTGAGACCATGCTCAAAATGGGCATCGTCGAGGAGTCCCACAGTGACTGGAGCAGCCCGGTGGTCTTGGTACCCAAGGCCGACGGGTCGGTCCGGTTCTGTGTGGACTACAGAAAAGTCAATGCGGTGTCTAAATTCAACGCGTACCCAATGCCTCGTATTGATGAGTTGCTCGATCGACTCGGCACTCCTCGCTTTTATTCGACCCTGGATTTGACGAAGGGATATTGGCAGATCCCCTTGACTCCACTATCCCGAGAAAAAAACGGCCTTTTCCACACCATTTGGTTTACACCAATTCGTCACCCTTCCGTTTGGGCTGTTTGGGGCGCCCGCTACGTTTCAGCGGCTGATGGACAGAGTCCTCCGCCCTCACGCCACTTATGCGGCCGCTTATCTAGATGACATCATCATCTATAGTAATGACTGGCAGCGGCACCTCGCTGAGGCGAGCGGGGCTCACAGCCAACCCAAAGAAGTGTGTGATTGGGCGGGTGGAAGTACGGTATCTGGGCTTCCACTTGGGCAACGGGCAGATGCGTCCCCAAATTAATAAGACAGCAGCAATTGCAGCCTGCCCGAGGCCCAAGACCAAAAAGGGGGTGAGACAGTTCCTGGGGCTGGCTGGCTATTACCGTAGGTTTATACCTAATTATTCGGACGTCACCAGCCCGCTGACTGATCTCACTAAAAAGGGGGCACCAGATCTGGTCCAGTGGACGGAGCAATGCCAGCGGGCTTTTTCTGAGGTAAAGGCTGCACTGTGTGGGGGGCCACTTTTACACTCCCCTGACTTTTCTCTCCCCTTTATGTTGCAGACCGATGCGTCGGACAGAGGGCTGGGGGTGGTTTTGTCCCAGGAGGTGGAGGGGGAGGACCGCCCCATCCTGTACATCAGCAGGAAGCTGTCGGTGCATGAGGGGCGCTACAGCACCATAGAGAAAGAGTGTCTGGCTATCAAGTGGGCGGTCCTCACCCTCCGGTACTACCTGCTGGGGCGCCCTTTCACCCTCTGTTCGGACCACGCGCCCCTCCAGTGGCTCCACCGCATGAAGGATGCCAACGCGCGGATCACCCGTTGGTATCTGGCACTCCAACCCTTTAATTTCAAGGTTGTCCACAGGCCGGGGGCACAGATGGTCATGGCAGACTTCCTCTCCCGTCAAGGGGGGGGGAGTCGGTTGCAGGCCGGACGGCCGCCCGGCCTGAGTCGGGCGGTGGGGGCATGTGGCAGTGGGGGCATGGTCAAGTGCCGGTCTGTGACAGGAGGGCGGAGTCAGGGAAGGTAAGTGGCAGAATCACTACACCTGAGAGCAATTAACCTGTTTGTGTGTCTTCCCAGTGACCGCGCCCTATATAAGGAGGGAGAGCAGGGGAGCTCTCCCTGGAACCAGACGCCGAGTGTGTGTGTGTGTGCCTGTAAAAGTTGATCATATAGTTGTTAGACTGAAAAGTGTGACAATAAAGCAGATTATCAACCTGAGCTCTGTCCTGCCGTCTTCTGTGCTCCGCCCATACATAAGAACTGCTACAGTAGAAAAAACAAAATACAGAAAAACCCATGAATGAATAGAGTAAGGGTGTACAAACTTTTGACTCGTACTGTAAATACAAATGGGCAGCACGGTGGTGTAGTGGTTAGCACTGTTGTTTCACAGCAAGAAGGTTCTGGGTTCGAGCCCCGTGGCCGGCGAGGGCCTTTCTGTGCGGAGTTTGCATGTTCTCCCTGTGTCTGCGTGGGTTTCCTCGGGTACTCCGGTTTCCCCCACAGTCCAAAGACATGCAATTAGATTAAAATGGGACGGCCTTGGGCTGAAGTGCCCAAGAGTGGTGGCGCGCACATATGCAGCGGCTTTGCTCTCCTATGATGAATTAAATTCCGTTGTACATTCAAGCAGTGACAATAAAGTCATTCTATTCCAAATATAACAAAATTGAAATTTTGATTGATTGCGTCATTCATGTTTTGAGCTCACCCAGATGTCATTTTCATACATTTGTTCCCTCACCACACCGAGCTCTCATGAAGTTAATGAAAAAACACAGATTGTCATGTAATCACGAAACCACAAAATGTAAAATACTCCATCCTGAGGACTTTCCTGTGTCAGACAACTGTTACAGTGTGTCACACTGGTGATTCCTTCCATAAAGGTTCAATAAACATGTCATCAAAAGCTTCAACATATCAATAATTACACACTTCCATCCATCCATCCATCCATCCATTATCTGTAGCCGCTTATCCTGTCCTACAGGGTTGCAGGCAAGCTGGAGCCTATCCCAGCTGACTATGGACGAGAGGCGGGGTACACCCTGGACAAGTCACCAGGTTATCGCAGGGCTGATACGGTAATTATACACTTCTTATTGTTAAATAAGACAGTTTATTATTACCCATTGAATGTTGTGGATTATTACACATACAGGACACTTTTTTGATGGAACAAAAACATGTTCTATTCCCTTCTAGAGGGTTTCATTCAGTTTGATAGCATGCAATATTGTTAGCATATCGCTTATCTTACGTGTATTGCGTCACTCTACCCAATGGAAAATGAGCGTTGAATATGGTTTACGATATTGCACGGTTGTCAAGACAATATGACGTCACACGTCAGAGACGTAAAACTTCCACGCTAGCGAGCAATTGGGACAATTTGTAAACAAACATGGCCGCCAGGTTTGCTTCATTAAATACGGAAGATTTTGAGAGAAGTTTGAAAGAGAAAGATGTGTTGAACACCCGAAAGGAATGTGTATGTATAATAATGATAATATTGGCTAGCTTTTTTTGTGTGGTCTATCTATCGCTTTCGCTGTGAACACTGTCATTATCGCTGTCCATGCTGTAAAATGAATGCTATTTTGAATCCTCATTCACGGTTCTAATGCAAATGTCTTCCTCCTCGGTATACAAGTGCACTTCCATGGCAGGAAAAAAACTACATTTTGCCGCCTATGTAGTCCCCTATTTATACAAATAGGAGTCATTCAGCATTCAGCTATGTTTTTGCTCAGTGTTAGCAAGTTACAGGTTTTTAGCTTTCTCCTGAAATGTTTTATTTTATTTCTTCTTCCTCAGGGTAGTAAAACTCGCTTTCGCTGTGAACACTGTCGTTATCGCTATCCATGCTGTAAAATTAATGTTATTCTCCTGAGAAATGCTGGCAAAAATGTATAAGATTTTTGATAATCTTATACACTACCATTCAAAAGTTTGGGGTCACCCAGACAATTTTGTGTTTTCCATGAAAAGTCACACTTTTATTTACCACCATAAGTTGTAAAATGAATAGAAAATATAGTCAAGACATTTTTCTGGCCATTTTGAGCATTTAATCGACCCCACAAATGTGATGCTCCAGAAACTCAATCTGCTCAAAGGAAGGTCAGTTTTATAGCTTCTCTAAAGAGCTCAACTGTTTTCAGCTGTGCTAACATGATTGTACAAGGGTTTTCTAATCATCCATTAGCCTTCTGAGGCAATGAGCAAACACATTGTACCATTAGAACACTGGAGTGAGAGTTGCTGGAAATGGGCCTCTATACACCTATGGAGATATTGCACCAAAAACCAGACATTTGCAGCTAGAATAGTCATTTAGCACATTAGCAATGTATAGAGTGGATTTCTGATTAGTTTAAAGTGATCTTCATTGAAAAGAACAGTGCTTTTCTTTCAAAAATAAGGACATTTCAAAGTGACCCAAAACTTTTGAACGGTAGTGTAAATAAATCTTATAAAAAAAAGATAAATGTTGACAAAAAATGCTACTGTTTGTTGTTGTTGTTGCTGTGAATGAGCGAGTCGCCAGAGGTCTGTAACCGGGGTCTGTAACCAGGGTCCGTACCGTAGGATACGGACCCGCTCGCCAGCCAATCAGAGTGCAAGATTTGGACCGCGAAAAAAATGTAAAAACATACGTTCTTACCATCAAATACTTTCATTCAATATTTTGCTGCTTTTTTGTATTTTTTTGGAGTTTTGTTTTTGAGGAGAGTTTTTATTTTGTCCTCGGTTGATTCAGCAACACGCTCCGCCATTTTGTTTTTCTCTACTCACAGTATATGTGCTGATATCCTTGTAGTAGAGTAGCCGATCAGAGCGTGCGATTGCTCATATCCAGTGAATGTGGATAGAATAATCACTGATATTCACCACCTTCTGCGAATAGTTATTAAATGTAAATGATCTATTTTTATTTTCATGATTACTGTAAGCATAAAGAATGTCTCAACAGGAAAGGATATTGATCTTGGATACTGAACACCAGGACAACGTTGATCAACAGCTTCTGACCAATCAGAATCAAGAATTTACAAAACTATGCTATAAATATATATAAAATGTTGAAATGTGTCATTATAATTTGGCATGCTTAATTTTGGGTCGTTTGTCCCACACAAAATGACTTAATAATAATAATAATAATAATAATAATAATAATCTGATTGTTTAGTCTGTTGTTGGTTGCATTTCAAGACCCAGAGACTCGGGTTGTTCGATTTAATATTTCATAAAAGGCTGGGAACTTTCCAGGTAGGTGTGTTGATTTCTTCTGACACCCTGTCAACACCATGCTGACTAGCAGCTTTGATGTCGTTGGGGTTTTCCTCCTCCTGAACAATGTGAGCATTCACCGATGACATTAATACCGCGTTCTTCACTCTGCCAGCTGGACACTTATGAACCACCGATCCAGTCGGACGCTTGGCATCGGAATCCTGGGAATGACCACTGACCTTTTACAACACTGAGGTTGACTTTATGGACCACATCAAAAGCATGCCCACGTGTCTTTGCATGGCTGAACCCCAAAGGGCTCCTTATATACAGGAGTGTGCAATGCTATAGGCCAAAAAAATGGCTTCAAAAATAATGAAACAAAACTGTAAGAACTTTATCAGAGTGGACAATGAGGAACTGGAGACAGACGCTGCAATTCAAAGTGTGTTTTTGTTTTATTTTCACTTTTCAGTGCTCTCTAGGCTCACGCACACAAACACACATGTGAGGAGACACACAGAGACACATGAATAGACAGCCAGTAATTAGACACCTGTGTACCTCATCAGATGGTTCAACCTGACTCCTCACCATTCACAGCCAACGCCCGACCACGCCTGCGTTGCCACAGAAATGTTTCAACATTAAAAATAATACTATAAACAGTAGGGCGGCATGGTAGTGTAGTGGTTAGCGCTGTCGCCTCACAGCAAGAAGGTCCGGGTTCGAGCCCCGGGGCCGGCGAGGGCCTTTCTGTGTGGAGTTTGCATGTTGTCCGCGTGGGTGTGCTCCGGTTTCCCCCAAAGACATGCAGGTTAGGTTAACTGGTGACTCTAAATTGACCGTAGGTGTGAATGGTTGTCTGTGTATCAGCCTTGTGATGACTTGTCCAGGGTGCACCCCGCCTTTCGCCCGTAGTCAGCTGGGATAGGCTCCAGCTTGCCTGCGACCCTGTAGAACAGGATAAAGCGGCTACAGATAATGAGATGAGACTATAAACAGTAAGCAATAAGCCATAATAAATGAAAGAAAGTCAAAATTTGGTGTGAGATGACCCTTTGCTTTAAAAAAAAAATCCTAGTGCAGTTAAAAAAATCCTAGTCTGAGGTGCAGTTTTATGCGGAAATGAGCTGTAGGTTTTACTGAGCGTCTTCCAGAACCAGCCACAGTTCTTCTGGACACTTTGACTGTAACACTCACTTTGTAAATTTGCACCAAAACCCAGTAGCTTTCATTATGTTTTCTTTTTTAATCTGAAAAGTGCTTTCTTATGTAATATGCTGCTCAGATTAAAAAAAAAAAAAATTCTCCCGAACATTACATTTTGTGCTGGAAAACAAATGTTTAGAACTCTAAAATGTTTTTGTCATGTTTTGACTCGATAATATAGAAGTCATAACATTTGAAATATGGAACAAAAAGTTTGTATGAAAAAAAATAGGGGACCTACGACTTTTGCACAGTGCTGTACATGACGGATGTAATAATCGATTCTGTCCTCCTTTGTCGTGTACTATAGGCCCACTCAGGAGCTTTAGGTCATCCGTTGGGAATTAACCCAGGTTATAGCACATACCGTAACTTTTCTCTTATGTGACACATGTTTATCAAACCTGCCACTTTTAAAAGTAATAATTGCACTTTTTTATTCAAATTATGTCTTAAAATGAATACAGAAAAAAAAGCTTATTCACACAGCCAAAGGAATGTAGTTACAGTTGTGGTCAGAAGTTTACATACAGTGACATGAATGTCATCTTGGATATGAATGTCATGGCAATATTTGGGCTTTCAGTCGTTTCTCTGAACTGTTCTTTTTCTGTGGCAGAATGATTGTACAGCATACAGCTTTCATTAAAAAAGACAATAGAATTTGGTGCGCAAGTTTTAATTTTCTTTGGGTTTTCTGAAATTAACACAGGCTCAAAATTATACATACAGGGTCGAAAATATACATACAGGACACCTAATATTTGGGTAAAATGTCTCTTCGTAAGATCCACCTTGACCAAACATTTTAGTTTACCGTGAACAAGCTTCTGGCAGAATTCTGGTTGGATATTTCACGACTCTTCATGGTAGAATTGGTAGAGTTTAATTAAATTTGGGTTTTTTTTCCTTGTCATGACT
Source organism: Neoarius graeffei (assembly GCF_027579695.1). Classification (NCBI taxonomy): domain Eukaryota; kingdom Metazoa; phylum Chordata; class Actinopteri; order Siluriformes; family Ariidae; genus Neoarius; species Neoarius graeffei. The sequence goes on along the minus strand of NC_083585.1, from coordinate 57,130,820 downwards.
TATAAGCACGGTCCATATATTTTCAATAGGTTTGAAGTCAGGACTTGTTTTAAGCTTAAGGTTAGCCTGCTTTATCCTCCACAACCAGCTCTGATGCGTGTCAAGTCAAATCAAGTTACTTTATTTGTAACCGAAGGTAAACTTGTCTTGCAGTGAAGTGAGTCAACTTTCACTTTGACACACGCCAAACAACACTTAAAACATCTAACATAAAACACATAAAACACAGTGTAATAAACATATAACACAACATAAAAACATAAACACATAAAACTCCACATGAACCTAAGACTTATTAAAAAGTCTTATGGCAGCAGGAAAAAAACTGTTTTTATAATGCTTGGTTTTACATTGTGGTACTTTATATCTACGTCCTGACGGGAGAGGCTGGAACTCACAATGTGTCCTTTAAAATTGATCCAGATATCCTCTGTACCTGTCTGGAGTACAGGGTGTTTAGGTTCATTGTCCTGTTGTAAGTCCCAAGTCGTGTTCAAGTTTCTGATGGTTTATGCTGAAGAATTTTGAGGTACGGTAGTCCTCCTTCTTCATTATTCCATCCACTTTGTGCAATGAACCGGTTCCACCGGCAGCAAAACAGCCCCAGAGCATGATGATCCTACCACCACCACCAGCTGGTACAGTGTCCCTCTGTACATGGTGGTCATTGTGGCCAAACAACTCAATCTTTGTCTCATCTGACCATACAGCTTTCCTCCAGAATGCTTTTTCTTTGTCCGTGTGGTCAGCTTCAAACTTTAGTTAAGCTTGAAGGTGTCGGTTTTGGAGCAGGGGGTTATTTCTTGGATAGCAGCCTCTTAGTCCATGGTGATCTGAACTATAGACAGTGATCCATCAGCTTCCAGTTCATGGCAGGGCTGTGCCATGGTGGTTCCCAGGTTGTTCCTGACCATCCAAACCAATTTCCTTTCAGCTGAGGGTGACAGTTTGGGTTTTCTTGAAGCAAAGTGGCTTGACAAAGTGACTACACCTCACAATAACTTGCATACAATTTTTTGAACTGATCTTGGAATTTGCAGTTGTTTAGAAATGGCTCCAAGAGATGTTCTGGAGTTGTGTATATCTGCGATCCTTTTTCTCAGGTCTGCACTGAGCTCCTTGGACTTTCCCATTTTAGTGTGTTGGTCAATCCAATGAGTGCTGTAAACAAACCCTTTTCATGAAGGCACAGAGAAGCTACCAGCTGTAGTCAATCATGATCACTAACAGGAATTTAAGAGACCTCGGCCTTGGCAAAATAAGAGACATTTTGGAAGTTTCAGCACCTCTGAATTAATAATCTCAGTGAGCGTATGTAAAGTTTTGACCTTGTATGTATAATTTTGACCCTGTGTTGATTTCAGAAAACCCAAAGAAAATTAAAACTTGTGCACCAAATTCTAGTGTGTGTTTTTTTTAATGAAAGCTGTATGCTGTGCAATCATTCTGCCACAGAAAAAGAACAGTTCAAAGAAATGACTGAAAGCCCAAATATTGCCATGACATTCATATCCAAGATGACATTCATGTCACTGTATGTAAACTTCTGACCACAACTGTACATTCATGAGAAAACCAAATAAGATCCTGTCATGAACATAAATAAATGAATTCTTTACCTTTGTCAGTAAAGATATGAAGATAATATTATTTTGCACTAAAATGTATTTTATTAAATAATGATTTACCGATTTAATACATTCATTGAACAGATGAAGGGGCGGCACGGTGGTGTAGTGGTTAGCACTGTCGCCTCACAGCAAAAAGGTCCGGGTTCGAGCCCCGTGGCCGGCGAGGGCCTTTCTGTGCGGAGTTTGCATGTTCTCCCCGTGTCCGCGTGGGTTTCCTCCGGGTGCTCCGGTTTCCCCCACAGTCCAAAGACATGCAGGTTAGGTTAACTGGTGACTCTAAATTGAGCGTAGGTGTGAATGTGAGTGTGAATGGTTGTCTGTGTCTATGTGTCAGCCCTGTGATGACCTGGCGACTTGTCCAGGGTGTACCCCGCCTTTCGCCCGTAGTCAGCTGGGATAGGCTCCATAGTCAGCTGGGATAGGCTCCAAATTAATCATTCAATTTTCATCTCATCTCATCTCATCTCATTATCTCCAGCCGCTTTATCCTGTTCTACAGGGTTGCTGGCAAGCTGACAAAATCTCTTAATTGCACACATTTAATTTCCTTCATTTCATGTTCATCATCACATGGTGATGTAATGAGGGAAAAGTTTCCTCGAAGTTGATTATTTTCTTTTAACAGGACCAGGAAACAAGTCAGGTCCTATTCTCATGTCAGTCACCAGCCTTCTTTCTTTTCTTTTTATATTATAGCACTTTGACATAAGCTTGCGATTTCCTGGTGCACTCCTGTCAGACCTGCTGTTACAGAAAATGAATCAACACCTTCTGGCGAATCAGAAATGAAGACGACGAACAGCGCTGTGGTTGAAATTCATAATTTCTACAACCATTGCTGAGAACATGATGATGATGATGATGATGATGATGATGTGTTTTTTGTTTTCTTCTTCTTCTCTTTGTCAGTTCATTTGTATGGTTGGTTGCTTCCTTGGCTGTTTGCTGAGTGTTGGTGCTTCAACAGAATATTACACTTCGTGTTTTTCTGTCACCTGTTCAGTTGGCACGAGAACTTTCTTGTCTAGAAGTTCAGCACTTCTTGTACCTGACTTTTGCACTCATTGTATATCGCTCTGGTTAAGAGCGTCTGCTAAACGCCATGTAATGTCATGTAATGATAGAAGTAGTGGCAGTAGAAGTAACAGTAGTTGTTGTTACCTCTACCAACTTTGTTGTAGGAGGTTATGTTTTTGCCTCCATTTATTTGTCTGTCTGTCCCCAAAACAACTCAAAAAGTAGTGAACATATTTGAATACAATTTGGAGGAAAGGTGGGCCATGGGTTAAGGAACAACTGGTTAGATTTTGATGTAAATACGGATACATATGTGGATCCAGGATTGAGACAAGTATGCTGATCCAGGAGTTTGTTTGCTTGTTCCCAACATAACTAAAAAAGTCATGAACGGATTTGGATGAAATTTGGTGGAAAGGTGAGCCATGGGTCAAGGAACAATTACTTAGATTTTGATGCAAATCTGATTGTGTGACTTGGTGGAGGTATGCACTCTACAGAGTGCCCCTCTAGTTGCTGTTGTTTATCTATCCATCCATCGGTTACAGGTCAAAAAATTTCAACCTAGGTGATTTATTTATTTAACCTAGTTCAAAATTTCCAACCTCTGTGAATTTTTGATTGATTTGATTGACTGATTGATTACTTTATTCTGAGCAATAAAGAAGAAAGATATAAAAATAAAAAAAAAATTTAAATAAAAAAAATGCAATAATCAAAACATCGTCATAAACAAACAGACTAGCGTAGCCACAAGGCAGTAACATAATAATGTTCAGAAAGGATTACGAAGAAGTAAATAACTTATCCAATCCTAACCCTCTACCGGTGGTTCTCAACCGGGGGGGCGCGCCCCCCTGGTGGGGCGCGGAGGTACTCCAGGGGGGGTCGCGAGTAGGCTTCATGTATGGAGGAAAAAAAAAATCTGGGGCTAACAGGCTATAGTAGCTAAGCAGATGCAACACATTTACCCATGTCAAAATGCAGGACATTGGACTATTACATACAAATCAATACTATTATAAAATCTATCATCAATCTATCATAAAATCTTGTGTGTAGGTTATTTTAAGCCCGTGACGCGAACATGACGCAACGTCGCGTGAGTGAGTCTGCATACCGTGGCCACTGTGTGAGTGCGTGCCACACACACACTAGTCTGGTTTCTTGCCGAGTTAACTCGTGCCGACTCTCGCTAGTCTACTATCATCAATCCATCGATACAGCGCAAAACCCAAACAGTCTTTTTAAAGACTACTACCCCACACTGTATTTTTGCTTTCCCCATTTCAGCTCTACCCAAATAATTTGTTGTTTTTGTTGTTTTCTTACTGCTAGTCTACTACCCCTTTGCCTTTTACACCCTGCGTGTGAAAAATCCAACTGTCCCACACACACACACACACACACACTAACACACACACACACTCACACGAGTAAGTACACCATTCACACCTCGTTAAAATTTGCAACTATAAAATCCCCGAATAAAGATATCGATCGTGTTTCTCACTGATAAGCCCCATACGTTCCCTCTGGTTAGCCCCCTTAGCCTACTACAGACTTAGCCTACTACAGACTTATCGTTACAACTTTATTACACACGTTTATTCACAAATACTTTAACAAAATGGATAGATTTCTTGTCAAAAAACCCAAGACAACTGACGTAGGTCTACCACCAGCTGCGAGAAAGCTTCGGAGGTACGATGAATCATACCTGCAGTTTGGTTTTACTGTCACCTCTGATCTTCGTCCTCAGTGTGTCGTGTGTGCCGAGGTGCTGGCAAACGAAAGCATGAAGCCATGCAAACTTAAAAGGCACCTTGAAACGAAGCATGCTGGCCTGAAGGACAAACCGCTTGAATACTTTCAAAGAAAGCGTGATGGCCTGCATCAGCAACAGGCAACAATTTCCGTGCACAGCACTGTATCTAAGCAGTGCCTGGAGGCATCATATGTGGTAGCAAAAAGAATAGGTAAGCTAGGCAAACCGCACACTGATGCCGAGAAATTCGTTTTGCCAGCTGCGCAGGACATGTGCAGAATATTCTTCGGGGATAGTGCAGCAGCCAAATTAGGCACCGTGCCACTTTCAAATGACACAGTTGCTCGGAGAATTGCTGATATGTCCAATGATATCAGAGAGCAATTAATACAGTTTATTAAAAATAGTCCATACTATGCCTTGCAGTTGGATGAGTCTACCGATATTGCTGGACAGGCACAGCTTCTTACATATGTCAGGTATGTCAGGGATAAATTAATTGAGGAGGATGTCCTTTTTTGCCGCCCTCTTCAGTCACACACAACTGGAGAGGCCATCTTCAATGTCCTTGATTCATTTATTCGCGAGAATGGGTTGGCGTGGGACCGATGCGTTGGCTTGTGCACGGATGGCGCACGAGCAATGACGGGCCGTGAGCAAGGTCTAGCTGCTTGCGTTAAGCAGGTAGCTCCACTTGTAAAATGGACCCATTGCATGGTTCATCGCGAAGCACTCGCTGCAAAAAAAATGCCGTCTCTGTTGGAATCCGTGCTGAACCAATCAGTAAAAATGATCAACCTCATCAAGTCACGGCCGCTAAACTCTCGCTTGTTTGAGGTCCTCTGTCAGGAGATGGGGTCAGAGCACGAACAGCTGCTTCTGCACACTGAGGTTCGCTGGCTGTCCAGGTGGCGGGTGTTACAACGTTTGTATGAGCTGCGAGATGAGGTGAAGCGGTTTTTGACACAAATCAATTCAGACCTGGCGAAAAATCTGGATGACCCTTTGTGGCTGGCGTGTCTCTCCTATTTGGTCGATATATTTGACCGCTTGAATGGCTTGAACCTGTCTTTGCAAGGCCGAGAAACTCACATTTTGCTTCTCGCAGAGAAAGTGGATGCCTTCAAGCAAAAACTTGACATCTGGTGTGGCCGCATCAGTCGGGGGAACTGTGATATGTTCCCAAGCCTTGCAGACTTTATCAGTAATGCAGGCACTTCCCACGATTTCTCATCTGTCTTTCAAGCAGCGTCAGAGCACCTGTCGGTAATGAGAAAACAGTTTGCGGCATACTTCACAGAGGATTATCGCTCTTTTGCGTGGGTTCGAGATCCATTTGTGTGTACTGCTGACGAACTTCCAGTTGACATGCAGGAACAGCTTATTGAGCTGAAGAGTGACAGTAGACTTAAGGCAGTCTTCACCTCATGCCCTCTTTCGACATTCTGGGCAGCATTGATGCAGGAGTACCCGCAACTGTGTGACGTAGCCTTGAAACTGCTCATCCCATTCGCATCGACCTACTTGTGTGAGGCAGGAATTTCAAAAATGACTGCGCTCAAAACGAAATATCGCAATCGTGCGCAAATTGAGGATGACTTGAGACTGTGCTTGTCAAACATTTCACCAAGAATCGAGGATCTTTGTAAGGCAAAGCAGGCTCAGGTCTCGCATTAACGCAAATGCAGATCACAAAGGCACAGTAAAAAGTAAAACCTAAATTCACGCCTGGTCCCAATTCCCAATGATATCAATAGCCAGCTAATGATAAGCCTAATAAAATACCTAATAAAAACACTAATAATAATAATAATAATAATAATAATAATATCAACAACCAACAACAGCAATAATAATAATAATAATAATAATAATAATAGGCCTAATAATAATAATAATGCCTGAAAGAACATAAGTCTTGTACTACTGCCAACAGCTTAGTAATGATAATAGGCCATAATAATAATAATAATAATTATAATAATTATAATTATAATAATGCCCGAAAGCAGATTAGAAATGTGGTGCTACTGCCAATTATAACAATAGCCTAATAATGATAATAGGCCTATGTATTTCTATGGAATGGATAATGCTACTACTGCTGCTACTGCTACTACTACTACTACTACTAATAATAATAATAATAATAATCTAGCCCAGGGCTATCTATCTATCTATCTATCTATCTATCTATCTATCTATCTATCTATCTATCTATCTATCTATCTATCTATCGGTCGATATAAGGTGCTGTAGGTCGGGTGGCGTCACTGCGGGTGAGTGTGTTTGGGGGGGGGATGGGGCGGGGCGAGAAGAGGGGCCCCCAACTGCAATGAACCAGCTTTGGTGGGGCCCAGGTTGCAAAAGGTTGAGAACCCCTGCTCTATACCATACCACCGCTAATCAAACGTCACTTTCCACCATAATAAACTATATATACAAAAGAAAACAAAAGCAACAAACAAAAATAAAACATACCAACATACCAAGACATACCGACATGGTATAATATCGACCAAATCAAATCATATATACAGATACTTATGCATATATACACACGTACAATACATCTATACAGTACATACATATACAACCCCGATTCCAAAAAAGTTGGGACAAAGTACAAATTGTAAATAAAAACGGAATGCAATGATGTGGAAGCTTCAAAATTCCATATTTTATTCAGAATAGAACATAGATGACATATCAAATGTTTAAACTGAGAAAATGTATCATTTAAAGAGAAAAATTAGGTGATTTTAAATTTCATGACAACAACACATCTCAAAAAAGTTGGGACAAGGCCATGTTTACCCCTGTGAGACATCCCCTTTTCTCTTTACAACAGTCTGTAAACGTCTGGGGACTGAGGAGACAAGTTGCTCAAGTTTAGGGATAGGAATGTTAACCCATTCTTGTCAAATGTAGGATTCTAGTTGCTCAACTGTCTTAGGTCTTTTTTGTCGTATCTTCCGTTTTATGATGCGCCAAATGTTTTCTATGGGTGAAAGATCTGGACTGCAGGCTGGCCAGTTCAGTACCCGGACCCTTCTTCTACGCAGCCATGATGCTGTAATTGATGCAGTATGTGGTTTGGCCTTGTCATGTTGGAAAATGCAAGGTCTTCCCTGAAAGAGACGTTGTCTGGATGGGAGCATATTTTGCTCTAGAACCTGGATATACCTTTCGGCATTGATGGTGTCTTTCCAGATGTGTAAGCTGCCCATGCCACACGCACTAATGCAACCCCATACCATCAGAGATGCAGGCTTCTGAACTGAGCGCTGATAACAACTTGGGTTGTCCTTCTCCTCTTTAGTCCGAATGACACGGTGTCCCTGATTTCCATAAAGAACTTCAAATTTTGATTCGTCTGACCACAGAACAGTTTTCCACTTTGCCACAGTGCCGTCTAAGGGCCCGAAGATCACGGGCACCCGGTATGGTTTTCCGGCCTTGACCCTTACGCACAGAGATTCCTCCAGATTCTCTGAATCTTTTGATGATATTATGCACTGTAGATGATGATATGTTCAAACTCTTTGCAATTTTACACTGTCGAACTCCTTTCTGATATTGCTCCACTATTTGTCAGCGCAGAATTAGGGGGATTGGTGATCCTCTTCCCATCTTTACTTCTGAGAGCCGCTGCCACTCCAAGATGCTCTTTTTATACCCAGTCATGTTAATGACCTATTGCCAATTGGTCCTCCAGCTGTTCCTTTTTTGTACCTTTAACTTTTCCAGCCTCGTATTGCCCCGTCCCAACTTTTTTGAGATGTGTTGCTGTCATGAAATTTCAAATGAGCCAATATTTGGCATGAAATTTCAAAATGTCTCACTTTCGACATTTGATATGTTGTCTATGTTCTATTGTGAATACAATATCAGTTTTTGAGATTTGTAAATTATTGCATTCCGTTTTTATTTACAATTTCAGATCAGTGAATTTCAGAGTGTGTGCTTTTACAAATAATACGTTTGTATGCTCAAGATATCCCGTATTATTGACGATTCTTATTGCTCTTTTTTGTAATGTGCATAACGGCTGCAGGTTAGATTTGTAGGTATTACCCCATATCTCCACACAGTAGCTCAGATATGGAAGTATGAGTGCATTATACAGAGTATGTAGTGATTTATAGTCCAGAATGTGTCTTGATTTCCCCAAAATTGCAGTAATCTTTGCTATTTTTGCTTTAACATGATTAATATGTGGTTTCCAGCAGATTTTATGATCAACAATCACACCCAGAAATTTTATTTCATAAACTCTTTCTATGGTTATGTTGTCAATTTTCAATTCAACTTGAGGGTTTGACTTATATTTTCCAAATAACATAATCTTTGTTTTACTCAAATTCAATGACAATTTGTTTACATTAAACCACCTTTTTAATTTATTCATTTCGGTTGTGATTGTCTCCATAAGCTGCTGTGCATTGTCCCCGGCGCAAAAGATGTTTGTATCATCGGCAAATAAAATGCATTTCATTATACATGATACATTACATAAGTCATTAATGTACAATATATAAACAGTTTAGGACCTAAGACAGACCCTTGCGGTACTCCACATGTTATGGGCAAATAATCAGATGTGTGATCTCCAATTTTTACAAATTGCTGCCTGTTGCTTAAGTAGCTCCTCACCCAGTCCAAACCAACCCCTCTGATACCATACCTCTCTAATTTGTTGAACAGAATGTCATGATTTATTGTGTCAAATGCTTTATTTAGATCTATGAAAATTCCCATCACATGTTTTTTATTGTCTATACCATTTGTGATTTTCTCGATAAGTTCCATTAATGCCAGGGTTGTTGATCTGTCTTTCCGGAATCCGTATTGACTGTCAGCTAAAAGTTTGCATTTTTCAATGAAGTTGTCTAGTTTTGCTGTGAACAGTTTTTCGAGGATCTTGGAGAACTGAGAGAGTAAAGAAACTGGCCTGTAATTTGTGTAATGGTGTCTATCCCCACATTTATATAAAGGTATAACTTTAGCTATTTTCATGTTGTTTGGAAATTTACCAGATTGAAAAGACATATTACATATGGGCAATTCCATGTAAATGTCAACCTCACCATGCAGAAATAAAGCAACATGTAATACATCAAAACCACTCCCAGAGATATCACCTAGGCCTGTATTTTACAGATGTGAACAAGCTGAACCAATTTGTAACCAACCTAATATGTCATGGTCAGTCTTTCTTTCTTATAATGTAAAACCCAAGCTAAAATCAACTTTGATCATGTACAATTCTATATTATTGCCACAAGCCACAGAAATGTATGCTAAAATCCACAAAACAGCAAAACAATAGCCATCCTAAATATTATTTAAGAACTTTGATAGTTTTAGCTGATATTTAGAGAGTTTTTCAAAGGGTTATGGTGGTTAAATTGCTGATTTTCTAAACATATGCCATGTCTATTTCAGACGCGTCACATCCATAACGGAATTTCGTCACATCCATAACGCTGACTTTTCCTTCCGAAACTCTGCATGAAATACAAAATATTTTAAACAAAGATTTTTTTAATATTCACCTTGGACCCCTCTATCAAATGGATCTCTCCATTTCGACATTAGGTTTACAATTTCACAGAGTTTGATAAAAATGTACAGTCACCCAAGAAAAGTGATACTTTTTCTGTCACATCCATAACGCATCTTTTATTGGCATTTTCTGGCATGCCCTAGATGTACTATGGGAATTGTTCTTGTTCTATCACTTCTCCAGTATGGTACAGCCTTAAAATATGCAACACCTGTTTAAATACTGGGAGACAATAAAACATGCACTGGGTCATTTGTTGCCATTTTGAGTTCAAGTGTCACGTCCATAACGCTGGAATTGCTCTCATGTGAGTAAATGGTTCTGCAATTTCTTCAATAACTTTTTTTATTACACTCATATCAATATCATTCCAGTCAGTGGAGGTTTTGCTTTCACTTCTCCTTACAATGTCTATGACCTCTTTTATGCCAACTGCACCAATGAATATAGATTTAGGATTTCTCTCCCATTGAGCAGCCGACACCCCTCCAGGTGTGTCTGTATCCTGAATCTTTTCTGCCAGATCTGGTCCCACATTTACAAAGAATCTATTAAAACCATTTACCCCTTCTTCCATATTATTTATTGATCTGTCATTCTCAATATAATGATCAGGGTAGCTTGTGTTTTTGTTTATAGCTCCATTCCTAATAATACTATTCAGTACATTCCATAGCCCCTTCATGTTATTTTTATTACTATCTAATAATTTATTATAATATTCCTTCTTACATGTCCTCATAATGCTGGTTAATTTATTCTTGTATTTTTTATATTTAATTTCTGCCTCTAAGGTTCTTTTTTTTATGAATTGTCTATACAGCGTGTTCTTCTTTTTTTTTACAGGCATTTTTTAATCCTTTGGTGATCCATGGACCATTTGCTTGTTTTTGTCCATCATTGTATTTCCTTACAGGACAGGTTTTATCATATAGTGTTTTAAAGATATTTAGAAATCCACTGTATGCTTTGTCAATATCTTCTTCCTCATATACTACTTTCCAGTTCTGTTTAAGTAATTCACTCTTAAGTGTCCTTATGTTTTCTTCGGTTCTTACCCGTTTGTATTTCAGCTGATTCATATCCTTAGGTTTCCAGTAATTACAGTGATAGACAATAAATACAGACAAATGGTCACTGATGTCATTATATAAAAGCCCACTTTCTGTATTATTTTCCATACTGTTTGTAAATATGTTATCTATTAATGTGACACAATGAGAAGTAATTCTACTAGGTTTGGTGATTTTGGGGTATAAACCCATACTGTACATTGTATTTATGAAATCTTCTGTCATTTTATGCTTTTCTGGATTTAACAGATCAATATTATAATCCCCACAGATAAACACAGTCTTCTGCACTGAGTTAGAAAACATGTTTTCCATCCAGTTTTCAAATATATCGATACTTGATGCTGGAGTTCTGTACAAACAGCTCACGATTATATTTTTTGCTTTTTCCATACAAATTTCCACTGTGATACATTCCACCAGGTTATCAAGAGCTGCTGTCATACTCTCCACCACCTTATACTGCAGTCCTTTGTCCACATATACTGCCACACCTCCTCCTCTCTTTTTCACTCTGTTTATGATTTAGATCATAACCCTCTATCTCAAAGTCCACATCTCTGTCAGTGCTGATCCATGTCTCTGAAATTGCAATGATGTTGAATGGGTTCTTAAACTGTTTCAAATATTCTTTAATATTGTGGAAGTTGGCATATAGGCTTCTGCTATTGAAGTGGATGATTGATATATAATGCTTTTTGGATTATCTAAGATTCTTAAACAGGATTTTCCATCACTTCTTTTGTCCCTCTTTCTTTCATCCACTTCCTCTCTGTCTACACCTACCTAGTATTTCTTCTTGGCTGTCTATCTATTCCTATCTACCTCATTAGCATTTTTTATGTATTTTTTCATACTTAACCAGGATTCAAACACGGAACCTTCTGATATATATATATATATATATATCATCTCATCATCTGTAGCCGCTTTATCCTTCTACAGGGTCACAGGCAAGCTGGAGCCTATCCCAGCTGACTACGGGCGAAAGGCGGGGTACACCCTGGACAAGTCGCCAGGTCATCACAGGGCTGACACATAGACACAGACAACCATTCACACTCACATTCACACCTACGGTCAATTTAGAGTCACCAGTTAACCTAACCTGCATGTCTTTGGACTGTGGAGGAAACCGGAGCACCCGGAGGAAACCCACACGGAAACGGGGAGAACATGCAAACTCCACACAGAAAGGCCCTCGCCGGCCACGGGGCTCGAACCCGGACCTTCTTGCTGTGAGGTGACAGCGCTAACCACTACACCACCGTGCCGCACTTTTATATATATATATATATATATGAGTGATTCCACGCTTATGGGGACATGAACTTATTTTTAAAAATTCACCTAAAACCATTTCTTTTTTTACCATCAGGTCACAAAACATGTAATCTTTAATGAATGATATGTTAAAAGATAACTTTAATTTTCTGAGATGTAATAAAAACATATTTATATGCCAAAGTCAAGCCTATGAGTTCCAAAATGATGTCTGTTACATTACTTCTGTTACGATTGTCCATCTCGCGTCTGTTACAAATTAATTACAATCTAGCTCTATACCATGTTAATCTTATTGAAAGAATGTGTATGTTTATTCTACTACACATGTTTATTAATTATATTTGCTAAAACATCACCTTCCTATGTTTCAAAAAGTAATTCTACATTGTTAAAATTAAGAATCTATATGTCCACAACACTTCTGTTACGTTCTGACTTTGGCATATAAATATGTTTTTATTACATCTCAGAAAATTAAAGTTATCTTTTAACATATCATTCATTAAAGATTACATGTTTTGTGACCTGATGGTAAAAAAAGAAATGGTTTTAGGTGAATTTTTAAAAATAAGTTAATGTCCCCATTTCAGTACCCATAAGCGTGGAATCACTCATATATATATATAAAAACCCTCCAACCTGAAAGAGTTGGAGTTCATCACAAAAGCTGAATGGGCAAAAATACCAGTGGAGACATGCAAAAAGCTGGTCAGCAATTATAGGAAGCGTTTGATTGCTGTAATAGCCAATAAAGGCTTTTCTATTGATTATTGAGAAGGGTATGAATAATTTTGGACATGACACTTTTTGTTCAAATGTAAATAAAAGCTGAGAAATATTTTTTTCCACAATGATGCCTCTTGTACATCGTCTTATTATCTTCTGGGAGGCGCCTGTGTCAGTTCCAAACAAGAAAAAACCTGCTGGTTGAATAAAAGTAACTTTAAGTCAAAATTTGCCAGGGGTATGAATAATTTCGGGCTTGACTGGATATATATTAATGAGTCCAGTGTTATTATGTCATCAAGGAGTTTAAAACACAAAGTCTTCCCAACTCCTAACCCTAGATATAGTAAGTCTCTCTCATACAAGCAGCAAATTATGAACTGGGTTCAGAGTTCTAACCGAGGTTGAAAAATTCCACCTGACCTCCAGTTCTGCCCTCGAACACATCCAGCCACTCATGCGGAAGTTTAAAAAAAAATGGGACTTTTATTTTGAAATTATTACCCAGTCACACGGAAACCGGAAGGTACTTTCGGAAGAATACCAAACACACACTGACTGCACATGTATGTCTCTAGGCAGGGAGCAGAAACCACTATTTTATGCCCCATCAAGGGAACCTAAGGAGGCAATAAGAAGCTTTTTTGTGATTCGGTGCTTTTAAACAGCCCGCACAGTTCAGAGGGGAATATTTCATATCAGAATATAAACACGGCAGATAATAATCAGCTCCAGCTGATGCACAGCTCTGTTCTCAGCTCATTTTGCACTCGTGTATTTTTGTTTTTAAAAATCGGTTTTTAGTGAATGTCATCAGAGTCAGTGTGACCCGGTAGGAATGACACCACTTCCGGGTGCCGAGTTTGTGCGGACTCCGGTTCAGCTTTACCGCTACCTGCTTCGCTGCTGTAAACTGCTGCCCAGTCCGGCCGCGCAGGCGCACTACAGGCACACTGTCCGACAGGTACCGCCCACTACAGACACGCTGCCCACTACAGGCACACTGTCCGACAGGTACCACCCACTACAGGCACACTGTCCGACAGGTACCACCCACTGCAGACACTCTGTCCGACAGGTACCGCCCACTACAGACATGCTGCCCACTACAGACACGCTGTCCGACAGGTACCACCCACTACAGGCACACTGTCCGACAGGTACCACCCACTGCAGACACTCTGTCCGACAGGTACCGCCCACTACAGACATGCTGCCCACTACAGACACGCTGTCCGACAGGTACCACCCACTACAGGCACACTGTCCGACAGGTACCACCCACTACAGGCACACTGTCCGACAGGTACCACCCACTGCAGACACTCTGTCCGACAGGTACCGCCCACTACAGACACGCTGCCCACTACAGACACGCTGTCCGACAGGTACCACCCACTACAGGCACACTGTCCGACAGGTACCACCCACTGCAGACACTCTGTCCGACAGGTACCGCCCACTACAGACATGCTGCCCACTACAGACACGCTGTCCGACAGGTACCACCCACTACAGGCACACTGTCCGACAGGTACCACCCACTGCAGACACTCTGTCCGACAGGTACCGCCCACTACAGACATGCTGCCCACTACAGACACGCTGTCCGACAGGTACCACCCACTACAGGCACACTGTCCGACAGGTACCACCCACTGCAGACACTCTGTCCGACAGGTACCGCCCACTACAGACATGCTGCCCACTACAGACACGCTGTCCGACAGGTACCACCCACTACAGGCACACTGTCCGACAGGTACCACCCACTACAGACACTCTGTCCGACAGGTACCGCCCACTACAGACATGCTGCCCACTACAGACACGCTGTCCGACAGGTACCACCCACTACAGGCACACTGTCCGACAGGTACCACCCACTACAGGCACACTGTCCGACAGGTACCACCCACTACAGGCACTCTGTCCGACAGGTACCGGCCACTACAGACATGCTGCCCACTACAGACACGCTGTCCGACAGGTACCACCCACTACAGGCACACTGTCCGACAGGTACCACCCACTACAGACACTCTGTCCGACAGGTACCGCCCACTACAGACATGCTGCCCACTACAGACACGCTGTCCGACAGGTACCACCCACTACAGGCACACTGTCCGACAGGTACCACCCACTACATGCAAAAATAACCACACAGCCTTAGATTAATAAACTTACCCCATCAGAAAGAGAAACGGTGCCTTGCACACACCAATGCCTCCGATGGAATGTAATCCTAGAACGGTCCGTGTATCATCCAATCATTCAAGTATTCCATTCAATCTGGAAAACAAGGTTGCGGGTTTTTTTGCTAGAAATGGTGATCTCCGATGTAAATACCGAGTGTCTGTTTGCTTCGCGGTGTTTGCTCCTCTGCGCTCTGTTTAGTAACTCATTCCATAGTGAAATCACACGCCTGTATGCAGTTAAGTAGCCATGCGCTCAGCTCGTATCATACAGCTGATTTGCGGGAAAAAAAAAACAAATGACTGAAATCATCATGTGAATGGCCCATATGGTAATTTACCCACACCCCCCAGCAGGCTACAGTCCTGACAAAAACGTGACAATTTGCAACAAAAAATTTATGCTTTTCCAACAAAACAATCTATTATCTGAAATACTGATTGCATTCTTCAAGATCTCAACTTGCACATGATGTAAAAAAACAAAAATCACAAATTTCGAAAAAAAAAATGCTTCTTTTGCGATTATCTCGGATTTGTTTCGGCCGACATGTGTGCCTGGATTCGGTGAGGGATCACATTGGTGGGGTCGATTAAATGCTCAAAATGGCCAGAAAAATGTCTTGACTATATTTTCTATTCATTTTACAACTTATGGTGGTAAATAAAAGTGTGACTTTTCATGGAAAACACAGAATTGTCTGGGTGACCCCAAACTTTTGAACGGTAGTGTATTTAGCTTGCATGTTGGCAGCCTATACCTCCTACCAGAGGCCATCAGCTCAAACTCATTATTTAAAACACGGGTTGGGTCAGTAGCAATCTTGAGGCCCCTTACGGTAACTGTCTCCTCAAAAATTCCTTGTAAAGAGTATGAGGGCTGTATGCCCATTATTTTCCCTGCCCTCTTGACAAGAGTCTGGAGTTGCGTTCTGACTTTTACAGTCAAGTTTCCAAACCATGTTGTGATGCCGTAGCGGATGACAGATTTAATAGTTGCTCTATAAAGCAAAAGCATGATGCTCTTATCAACACCATGGACCCTGAGTCTCCGTAAAAAGTGCAGCCTTTGACAGATCTTTGAGCAAACAGACTCCACATGAGTTGCCCACTTTAACTGACAATCAAAATGTATACCCAAGTACCTAAAATGTGATACCTGTTGGACTCCCTGTCCATTAATAAGCACTGGACTATAATCCCCCACAGCCCTGGGGTCAAAGACCATCCCTTTTGTTTTATCCACATTCAAAATGAGGTTGTGGTCCTCACACCACAGCACTATATCCTGTACGTCTGTGTGATACCCCCTAGGGTCTGCCTGTGCTGACAGAAGGCTCAGTAAAGCTGTATCATCTGAAAACTTAATGATGTAATTGCTCCTATGTTGGCTCTTACAGTCATTTGTATATAATGTAAAGAGGATGGGAGAACTTACGCACCCCTGAGGAGCGCCAATATTTATTTCCTGTGAGTGAGACAGGGTGGAATTAACTTTCACTTGTTGCTGCCTACCAATGAGGAATGCAAAATACCTAAATTTGATTAAATAGGGGTTCACCTCCATCTGATCCAGCTTCCTTAAGAGAATCTGAGGTAGAATCGTATTGAAAGCAGAACTAAGTCAGAGAGAAATTTACATGTTCACTGATTTAATTCACGATCATTTGCAAACCAAACTTACCAAATTTGCATCTCAGGTGCATTGCATAACGAAACAGTTATTTAGGCATTTACAAAATACACTCCCCAACCACTTGTTCTAATGTCACACCCACACCCCGCCGTAAGTGTTTTGGATGCGTACGGGTCACAGGGTTTGATAGCTCGCAGCCATGCTGCAGGGTCGCGGTGAACCCAGGGGAAAGTTTGGGGGAGGATAGGGTGGTCCCGAAATGTATGGGAAAAAAAATTTTTTTTTACCAAAACATTCCGACCACCCTACCATTTTTTTTTACATAGGCTAAAACAAGGCGACAAGCAAAATTTCAGAAAAATTGGTTAATATTTAGAGGTGCCACACGAGGTTGCAAATCGGGTAAGCCGTTAACATTAGTTGGTGCGTAGACTGTTGCAGAGAAGATCTTAAACCCCCAAAAAGTCACAGTTCTAGAGGGAATATGCCACTTCTATGAAAAAGAAGAGGCAGGAGGAGTTTATAGACTGATAGAAGGTTAACTTTCATGCACTAAGGGGTTTTAAACAATGAGCACTGATCGTAATATGCTGATGAAGTTGTGAATGTTTTTCTATGTTTTTCAGATGGCTAGCAAGAGTAATACAAGTAGTACCGGTGGTGCAAAGCACAAAACCAGAAAGGACAATTATTAGTGCTGTCAAGCGATTAAAATATTTAATCGCGATTAATGTCGCGACTGTCATAGTTAACTCGCAATTAATCGCAATTTAATCGCACATTTTTGTCACATGAAAAACCATTGTAATTCTCTTATCAGCATAAAAAAGTGAATGGGCTTGCTCACCGTTCGAACTACGGGGGTACACGGGGGATCCGAGATCCCCTGAAACAGACATGAGATCCCTTGAAAACATGATTTGGGAAATGTTGGGGGGTCTCTAAAATATTGGCAAAATGATGTTTATTGACATAGCAATCGTGTGTAACGGGAAGCATTTGCATATCCGAAGTGAGCGTGCGATGGAGAGCCGCGCTCTGAGACAAGCGCAAGCACCCCCCAAGGGAAAAAAAGGGACCCCCCCGAAAATATCGGCATAGTTCAAACACTGATTGTACCAATGGTTTTTTTTTTTATTGCAGAGCATAACACGTCTTGTCACAGCCACTGCAAAGTGGGGCTGGAGCCGCCGATGGGAAAACGAAACCTAAGCCGAGCACCGTGGCTCTTCGGGGGAGGGCAGAGGACTCTGGCTGTGCAGGGTGTGGCATCATGTCACAGAGCGTTAATCTCGCGATAAAAAAATTATTGCCGTTAAAATTGAGTCAAGTTAACGCGTTAATAACGCGACATTTTTGACAGCACTAACAATTATGTTTGGTTAATTGGTCCCACTTCCATGGAACTGTCCGGGAGAAAGCTTCCTTCTGCTAGGGAAGTCCTTAGTGTGTTCTTTTATCTCCACAAGATAGCAGAATACCGAAGGGTTTAGAAAATCACAGACAAGTAATAGCTATTGTTACTTTGAACACAGGAAGTTATATTACTGTATTGTTTGTATTAATATGAAACAGTTAATAAGCCACATTATTTTATATTGTGTCTTGAGTGAAAACTTTAATGGCTTTGTGGCACCTCTAAACATTGTTCAATCTTAACCAAATTTCGCACAATAACTTCTTTTAGGCAATGTAAAAAAAAAGGTAAGGTGATCGTAACAAAATCCTAAAAAAAAAATTTTGGGACCACCCTAGGGGAGGAGTACAGGCAAAGTACTTGTCAAGTACAGGTTGCATTCGACAGAGGATAAGAGAGAGGAAGTGATTGGGAAAAGATGGGACAGAGGCCACTGCCTCTGCTGCCTCGCGTTCTGACATCGGTGTTCCTGTATTAGCAAAGCCAATATCGCTTTGTGCTGCTCCTCAGCTTCTATCATTTGCCTATAAAGGTCCAACTCCCTCAGTCGTTGCAGCGGTATGGCGACAGCCATCTTCTTCCCTTCTACAAGGCTACACACTACATGATCAGTTCCTTGGTTCCTCCCCCAATATATATATACCCAGAGTCTTGCCCCTCGTGTCGCGTGCGGGTCGTGTGCGCTGCACGCACGCCATACATAGGGGTAGAAAGTGAGATGTACTTCTGTCTTAGGGGCCGCAGAAATAGTAAGTGTGGAGTACAACCCCGATTCCAAAAAAGTTGGGACAAAGTACAAATTGTAAATAAAAACGGAATGCAATAATTTACAAATCTCAAAAACTGATATTGTATTCACAATAGAACATAGACAACATATCAAATGTCGAAAGTGAGACATTTTGAAATTTCATGCCAAATATTGGCTCATTTGAAATTTCATGACAGCAACACAT
Organism: Neoarius graeffei; assembly: GCF_027579695.1. NCBI lineage: Eukaryota > Metazoa > Chordata > Actinopteri > Siluriformes > Ariidae > Neoarius > Neoarius graeffei. Next base: position 57,111,542 of record NC_083585.1, on the reverse strand, counting down.
CTCAAAAAAGTTGGGACAGGGGCAATAAGAGGCTGGAAAAGTTAAAGGTACAACAAAGGAACAGCTGGAGGACCAAACTGCAACTCATTAGGTCAACTGGCAATAGATCATTAACATGACTGGGTATAAAAAGAGCATCTTGGAGTGGCAGCGGCTCTCAGAAGTAAAGATGGGAAGAGGATCACCAATCCCCCTAATTCTGCGCCGACAAATAGTGGAGCAATATCAGAAAGGAGTTCGACAGTGTAAAATTGCAAAGAGTTTGAACATATCATCATCTACAGTGCATAATATCATCAAAAGATTCAGAGAATCTGGAAGAATCTCTGTGCGTAAGGGTCAAGGCCGGAAAACCATACTGGGTGCCCGTGATCTTCGGGCCCTTAGACGGCACAGCATCACATACAAGCATGCTTCTGGATTGGAAATCACAAAATGGGCTCAGGAATATTTCCAGAGAACATTATCTGTGAACACAATTCACCGTGCCATCCACCGTTGCCAGCTAAAACTCTATAGTTCAAAGAAGAAGCCGTATCTAAACATGATCCAGAAGTGCAGACATCATCTTTGGGCCAAGGCTCATTTAAAATGGACTGTGGCAAAGTGGAAAACTGTTCTGTGGTCAGACGAATCAAAATTTGAAGTTCTTTATGGAAATCAGGGATGCCGTGTCATTCGGACTAAAGAGGAGAAGGACGACCCGAGTTGTTATCAGCGCTCAGTTCAGAAGCCTGCATCTCTGATGGTATGGGGTTGCATTAGTGCGTGTGGCATGGGCAGCTTACACATCTGGAAAGACACCATCAATGCTGAGAGGTATATCCAGGTTCTCGAGCAACATGTGCTCCCATCCAGACGACGTCTCTTTCAGGGAAGACCTTGCATTTTCCAACATGACAATGCCAAACCACATACTGCATCAATTACAGCATCATGGCTGCGTAGAAGAAGGGTCCGGGTACTGAACTGGACAGCCTGCAGTCCAGATCTTTCACCCATAGAAAACATTTGGCGCATCATAAAACGGAAGATACGACAAAAAAGACCTAAGACAGTTGAGCAACTAGAATCCTACATTAGACAAGAATGGGTTAACATTCCTATCCCTAAACTTGAGCAACTTGTCTCCTCAGTCCCCAGACGTTTACAGACTGTTGTAAAGAGAAAAGGGGATGTCTCACAGTGGTAAACATGGCCTTGTCCCAACTTTTTTGAGATGTGTTGTTGTCATGAAGTTTAAAATCACCTAATTTTTCTCTTTAAATGATACATTTTCTCAGTTTAAACATTTGATATGTCATCTATGTTCTATTCTGAATAAAATATGGAATTTTGAAACTTCCACATCATTGCATTCCGTTTTTATTTACAATTTGTACTTTGTCCCAACTTTTTTGGAATCGGGGTTGTACTTGTGTAGTACTTCTGAGGCACGTCACTCGTACAATGACCGTGCGTCACTCGTGCATCTTACTGTCTTCGCAAAAAGCCCCTACTAGCCACGCTGCTGACTTGGTTCAGGTGTACAAAAGGAGTATGGGTCCCGTACGTAGTGGATGTGTTCTTGATTTTTCGCCAGACCCGTAGAATTTGCCAGTGCAGGACCAAAAGTCTCCATGGCCAGTCTGCGACCTTCTACGGCGCTGAACACACGCAAATGTCATGCAAGTCTCAAGCACGGTTTTGCCAAATTTTTTCCCGTAGACCGCCCGTAGTAGCACGTACAGCGGGTTGTGAGTGTGGTTTAAGATCCCTGTTCTTGGCTACAGGACTGGAACCCAATGTGTTCTTCTGCTGTTGCATGCTGAGATGCTTTTCTGCTCACCACAGTTGTAAAGAGTAATTATATGAGTTACTATATCCTTCCTGGCCAAAAAGCTCGAACCAATCTGGTCATTTTCTGATCTCTGACCTCTCTTATCAACAAGGCATTTGTTTACTTTTCACCCACAGAACTGTCGCTCGCTCACTCACTCACTCAATGTTTTTTTTGTTTTTTGCACCATTCTGTGTAAACTCTAGAGACTGTTGTGTGTGAAAACAAACCCCAGGAGATCAGCACTTTCTGAAATTGTCAAACCAGTCCATCTGGCTCAGACCGACACCCATGAAACAGTGAAAGAAAGTCACATTTTGAGATCACAATTTTTCCCATTCTGATCTTTGAACAGGGGCGGCACGGTGGTGTAGTGGTTAGCGCTGTCACCTCACAGCAAGAAGGTCCGGGTTCGAGCCCCGTGGCCGGCGAGGGCCTTTCTGTGTGGAGTTTGCATGTTCTCCCCGTGTCCGCGTGGGTTTCCTCTGGGTGCTCCGGTTTCCCCCACAGTCCAAAGACATGCAGGTTAGGTTAACTGGTGACTCTAAATTGAGCGTAGGTGTGAATGTGAGTGTGAATGGTTGTCTGTGTCTATGTGTCAGCCCTGTGATGACCTGGCGACTTGTCCAGGGTGTACCCCGCCTTTCGCCCGTAGTCAGCTGGGATAGGCTCCAGCTCGCCTGCGACCCTGTAGAACAGGGTAAAGCGGCTAGAGATAATGAGATGAGATGAGATGTTTCTTTTACCCAGGGTCTAAAAGTTATCACCAGTTTTCAGAAGAAAATATCTGATGCATGTTCAGATAGTGGTGAGGAGTCACCAGATTACATCATGTTTACTGCATCGTCATATTGAATTTTCATAACAGATTGTGTTGTCCTGTACAGAGTTACAATAGTCACGCAGATGAAGATGACCCGGAACGAATTCGTATGATCATCCAGCGAGCGATTTCTGATGCTGACTGGATCTTAAACAAGGTGAACGTCAGTAGAGTTGTGAGGTGAAAGAAAAGTGGTTAAACCACTGGAATCTGAGTTACAGATTTTTATCACCATGTTTTATTAAACAAGGGGTTGAGAGGGACATTATGGTCAAATGTTTTCCTTTTTTGAAGCTGCAGTCAAGTTGTTATCAAGTTGTGTTTTTTTTATTCTGATTGGTCAGGAGGTGTTGATTAATTTTCTATAACAGCAGCTCTGAAAGTAATTGAGCTGAATGCACCACAGAAGGGTCATTTTTTTCGATATGGTGAAGTTTTGATTATTCTCCTGTAACAGCATGTTTTATTCCTTACAGATTATCTATCCACTGATGGATTAATCTTTCTCCATTTCTTTTTCACAGTATGTCAAAAAGACAGGATCTCCAGGTCAGGATGAAACGGAACAGAACAAGTCTGATTGAAGGTGATGCTACGCTGGACTGCTTTAAAGTTCATACACTACCGTTCAAAAGTTTGGGGTCACTTTGAAATGTCCTTATTTTTGAAAGAAAAGCACTGTTCTTTTCAATGAAGATCACTTTAAACTAATCAGAAATCCACTCTATACATTGCTAATGTGGTAAATGACTATTCTAGCTGCAAATGTCTGGTTTTTGGTGCAATATCTCCATAGGTGTATAGAGGCCCATTTCCAGCAACTATCACTCCAGTGTTCTAATGGTACAATGTGTTTGCTCATTCAGTATGTTTACATGCACATCCAAATCGAGCTGCTGTCGGTAATCGAGCAAAGGGTCCCAGCAGGGGTGCCAGAGAAATCCAATCCTACATGCACACAAGGAAATCGAGCTATTGTGTGAGGTACATTGTGCACCCGAGCCACAGGTGGCGCTACACACCCCATCGTGTTGGTACACTTCCAGTTGTCGTCATGAAGAAGAGCTATTCAAGAGTGTAAACAAAGTTATCAGTTCCGTGTTCTCCATTGCGTGTTTTTCTCCCGTCCATGAATTTTAATATATTCAACTCCTTAAGCTGAATGAGCATGAACTCTGTCTCCTCATTGCTCCAGAAGTGCACGTTTCTGCTCGCCATTTTCTCTTCTTCGTTTGTTCCTCCTGACCTCTTCTGCTGCTCGCTACTACTGTTGTCATGCCGACCGAGGCTGTTGTGTTTCCCGCTTGTGGTCTCGTCACTCGTCACTTCCGGAAGGGGCAGTGCTGAAGTAAGTAGCTCGACTACGTAGCTCGATAGGGTTTACATGCACTAAGTAGCTCGGCAAAAATCGCATAATCTAGGTCGTGTAGCTCGATTACGAGAAATCAAGTTCGGTTCAATTTCAGCCTAGCTAAGGTGTTTCCATGGCATTTAGAACTTTGATTTCAGTCGAGCAACGGCAGAAATTCGATTTTCTCTATGTGCATGTAAACGCACTGATTGCCTCAGAAGGCTAATGGATGATTAGAAAACCCTTGTACAATCATGTTAGCACAGCTGAAAACAGTTTAGCTCTTTAGAGAAGCTATAAAACTGACCTTCCTTTGAGCAGATTGAGTTTCTGGAGCATCACATTTGTGGGGTCGATTAAATGCTCAAAATGGCCAGAAAAATGTCTCGACTATATTTTCTATTCATTTTACAACTTATGGTGGGAAATAAAAGTGTGACTTTTCATGGAAAACACAAAATTGTCTGGGTGACCCCAAACTTTTGAACGGTAGTGTATATCGAGGATGTTACACGGTGAAGATATGAAATTTATCTTCGAGTGGTGAATGTATATATTCACGAGTGAGCGAGGGATATGTTTTTCAACACGAAAAGATAAACTTCATGTCTTTGCGCCACCATGTAATGTTTTTTATATTATACAGACACATAGACAAAAAAAACAAAAAACGCCAGTTAATCAAAAGAGTTTTAATTTTGAACCGGTTCATCATTTTGACAACGCGTGTTTAGTCAGCGGGAAAACACTGGGAGTGATGTCATCAGAGTGAAACATGCAGAATTATTATACATACAGGACACTTTTTCGATCAAATAAAAACGTGTTCTATTCCCTTCTAGCAGGTTTCATTCATTTGGTTCGATAGCATGCAATATTGTTAGCATATCACTTATCCTACGTGTGTTACGTCGCTCTACCCAATGGAGAATGAGCGTTGAATATGGTTTACGATATTGCACAGTTGTCAAGACAACATGACGTCACACGTCAGAGACGTAAAACTTCCGTGCTAGCGAGCGACTGGGACAATTTGTAAACAAACGTGCATGGCCGCCAGGTTTGCTTCGTTAAATACAGAAGATTCTGAGAGAATTTTAAAAGAGAAAGACGCACCGAACACCCGAAAGGAATGCGTATGTTTAATAATAATAATATTAGCTGGCTTTTCAGTATCCTGCTAGCTGAATGGAATATATCTGATATACCACTCAACACCAGCCAATATTATTTAAATATGTCACTAAGATCCACAATGTATTTCGTCTGAAAAATCAGAGTTTTTTCAACACAAGAAGATAAACTTCATATTTTCAGGCCAGGGTGTGATTTCCTTTTTATTATATCGACACATTCACAAACAAAAGGTACCTAAATTTATCAAAACAACTCATCGATTTCCTCACAAGTGACAGATAGAGATTTATGTCACGGTTTTGGTTCTCCATGTCCCGGATGGAGCTCGGATGAAAAACACAAGTGGTGTATTTCCCAGTAAAACACTCATGTCTGTATAATATTAAACTATATTGTGCGTATTACCAGTCACTATTTTCAGCCAGGGTTTCACGGGAGTAATGTAACACTTTTATTACCAAACTGTAAACAGATCTTGGTACTTACAGACCAGAAGTAGCCTATATTTGTCTGAATATTTCATACAAATAGTTCAGTTGAACCATGCTGTTAGCTCATGGACCTCTGGTTGTGTTGTGTGAATGATCTGTATTCATTTCCATTGTATATTATGACTATCTCATAAACATTATGAGCTCTGTTTGTCAGCTGTGATCAAATCTACAGCTAAAATGTATTTTTTTTTCTCTTATTTGAACATCTGTCCATTCAAGGAATAAACACTGGTCATACTCAGTGATGAGCAGTTTGTCAAATCGTCTCTTTATTAATTTCTCTCAGACTAATGACAGACAAACATGGTCTCTGTGCTTTATTAAATAAAGTTATGAATCAGAATACCCTAGGCCTCTTATTCTGTATAATCTTGAATTTGGTGAATGAATATTTGTTGTTTTTTAAATATTGGCCACTATGGTTAATAAACTTATTTATAATGAACAACATGATACTCCCCGTGTCCGCGTGGGTTTCCTCCGGGTGCTCCGGTTTCCCCCACAGTCCAAAGACATGCAGGTTAGGCTAACTGGTGACTCTAAATTGAGCGTAGGTGTGAATGTGAGTGTGAATGGTTGTCTGTGTCTATGTGTCAGCCCTGTGATGACCTGGCGACTTGTCCAGGGTGTACCCCGCCTTTCGCCCGTAGTCAGCTGGGATAGGCTCCAGCTTGCCTGCGACCCTGTAGAAGGATAAAGCGGCTACAGATAATGAGATGAGATGAGAACAACATGATAACCGTTTCCATCTTTAACATCTGTTCACTTGGTCTATAATAATAATAATAATTTCAACTTACAGTTAGGTCCATAAATATTTGGACAGAGGCAACATTTTTCTAATTTTGGTTCTGTACATTACCACAATGAATTTTGAACAAAACAATTCAGATGCAGTTGAAGTTCAGACTTTCAGCTTTAATTCAGTGGGTTGAACAAAATGATTGCATAAAAATGTGAGGAACTAAAGCACTTTTTAAACACAATCCCTTCATTTCAGGGGCTCAGAAGTAATTGGACAAATTAAATAATTGTAAATAAAATGTTCATTTCTAATACTTGGTTGAAACCCCTTTGTTGGCAATGACTGCCTGAAGTCTTGAACTCATGGACATCACCAGACGCTGCGTTTCCTCCTTTTTAATGCTCTGCCAGGCCTTTACTGCAGCGGTTTTCAGTTGCTGTCTGTTTGTGGGCCTTTCTGTCTGAAGTTTAGTCTTTAACAAGTGAAATGCATGCTCAATTGGGTTGAGATCAGGTGACTGACTTGGCCATTCCAGAATATTCCACTTCTTTGCTTTTATAAACTCCTGGGTTGCTTTGGCTTTATGTTTTGGGTCATTGTCCATCTGTATTATGAAACGCCGACCAATCAGTTTGGCTGGATTTGAGCACACAGTATGTCTCTGAATACCTCAGAATTCATCCGGCTGCTTCTGTCCTGTGTCACATCATCAATAAACACTAGTGACCCAGTGCCACTGGCAGCCATGCATGCCCAAGCCATCACACTGCCTCCGCCGTGTTTTACAGATGATGTGGTATGCTTTGGATCATGAGCTGTACCACGCCTTCGCCATACTTTTTTCTTTCCATCATTCTGATAGAGGTTGATCTTGGTTTCATCTGTCCAAAGAATGTTCTTCCAGAACTGTGCTGGCTTTTTTAGATGTTTTTTAGCAAAGTCCAATCTAGCCTTTTTATTCTTGAGGCTTATGAGTGGCTTGCACCGTGCAGTGAACCCTCTGTATTTACTTTCATGCAGTCTTCTCTTTATGGTAGATTTGGATATTGATACACCTACCTCCTGGAGAGTGTTGTTCACTTGGTTGGCTGTTGTGAAGGGGTTTCTCTTCGCCATGGAAATTATTCTGCGATCATCCACTACTGTTGTCTTCTGTGGGCGTCCAGGTCTTTTTGCATTGATGAGTTCACCAGTGCTTTCTTTCTTTCTCAGGATGTACCAAACTGTAGATTTTGCCACTCCTAATATTGTAGCAATTTCTCGGATGGGTTTTTTCTGTTTTCGCAGCTTAAGGATGGCTTGTTTCACCTGCATGGAGAGCTCCTTTGACTGCATGTTTTCTTCACAGCAAAATCTTCCAAATGCAAGCACCACACCTCAAATCAACTCCAGGCCTTTTATCTGCTTAATTGAGAATGACATAACGAAGGAATTGCCCACACCTGCCCATGAAATAGCCTTTGAGTCAATTGTCCAATTACTTTTGGTCCCTTTAAAAACAGGGTGGCACATGTTAAGGAGCTGAAACTCCTAAACCCTTCATCCAATTTTAATGTGGATACTCTCAAATGAAAGCTGAAAGTGTGGATTTTATGTCCATGTCCATTATATAACTATAATTTGAATATGTTTCAGTAAACAGGTAAAAAAAAACAAAATTTGTGTCAGTGTCCAAATATATACGGACCTAACTGTATATAGCGTCTTTTTGGCGGCACGGTGGTGTAGTGGTTAGCGCCGTCACCTCACAGCAAGAAGGTCCGGGTTCGAGCCCCGTGGCCGGCGAGGGCCTTTCTGTGTGGAGTTTGCATGTTCTCCCCGTGTCCACGTGGGTTTCCTCCGGGTGCTCCGGTTTCCCCCACAGTCCAAAGACATGCAGGTTAGGTTAACTGGTGACTCTAAATTGACCGTAGGTGTGAATGCGAGTGTGAATGGTTGTCTGTGTCTATGTGTCGGCCCTGTGATGACCTGGCGACTTGTCCAGGGTGTACCCCGCCTTTCGCCCGTAGTCAGCTGGGATAGGCTCCAGCTTGCCTGCGACCCTGTAGAACAGGATAAAGCGGCTAGAGATAATGAGATGAGATGAAAAAAAAAGTCCACCAAAACAGGGTCAGGATGTAATTCCAGTGACGAAGCTGCCCACAATCCCGCCAAAAGGTGCACGAGGGTAAATCCCACACTGCCTGTATAGCCGCCACGACGCCATCGGGCAACATCGCTTGGAACACCACGCCATGGATCCACAAAGAGAGCACAGAAGCACTGCCACAAAGTACACTAGCATGTCCCAAACCGCCTGTACAGCCACCACGACACTACCGGGCAACATCGCTCAGAACACCCCACCAAGCACAGGAGCAACGCCACACAGAGCGCTGTTCAACTCCAGTGTTAAAAAGAGCAACGAGCTCACTGCAGTCCATAGCGAGGAGCACAGGCATCACCCATAGCGGACCAAGGCCCAAAGGGAATGGACACCCAAAACTGGGTCCAGAGCTACACCACAACCGGCAGACAAAACATTCAAACAAAGAACAAACATCAACTCATGCAATCACAAAAAGAAAACCAAAGGGGAGAAAAAAGAAAAATTAAAAGCTCCGGTGAGAAGCGGCAGCCAAAATGCGTACAGCGTACACTCAATTGGAAGCGGAAACAGAAAGATCTTTCCGTCTTTTGAGAAGTTCGACATTTATCACTGACATTTAACTTGACTGACAGTGACTGCTGTTGCTATTAAAATATTCATACATAGTCATTTTTTGCATTGTGTAAATTAATATATATGTATATAACTGGGTAATTCATTGAAATGGTTAGACATTCTTAATTTTTTTACACTTCTTGAAAAATCTATCTGAAATTTCTGAAGGTCGAAAAGTTATTTAGTGGCTTTCTACAAACTACATTTGTAAGTTAATCCCATTACTGGGCAGGGTTCCTGGTGTGAGGGGTTGACACGAAGGGTAATAATGCATTGCGTAATAATGGATAGAAATGGTTGTATGAAAATTATGGAAGGTACGGAGCCGTAATAAATAGTGTGATTTATGACAATATTTAATTTTGTGGAAGAGCTTAGTGAATCATGCTGAAAAATCACCAGTACTAGTGATGCATTGGTATAAATTCATTAGCTGTTGGTTGTTTTTTTTTTCTTCCATATCCTTTTTTCCTCAATAAACGTGAACATATTTGACTGTGAAGATTTTTGCCAGCGGTAAGACTGCAACAAAAAAATAAAATAAAATAAAACAAGGGAAAGCAAACAGTCTTTTGTCAAATTCAAGACCACAGAGCTGTCTGTGTAAGCAGATCATGTCACCGGATACATTAACAGGCTGGTGTAGGAATGCATTCCCACCAAGACTGTTCTTTCATTTCCAAACCGCAAACCATGGATGAATCCATAATAAACTAAGGGAACAGAGTACTGCTTTCAAATACGGGGACTCTCTACAAAAAGTCCAGGATTAACCTCAGAAAAATGATCAAAAGTGAAAAAACATACTGGGATCACAGTACTGGGGCTCAGACACCAGACGCATGTGGCAAGGTCTGAGGGGCATCACCGACGGCAAGAGGAGCTCAGGAGTCATCAACACTGACCCCTCCCTACCAGACAAGCTGAACTTGTTTTATGCTCACTTTAAGAGGGAGAACTCTGAGTCGACCACCAAAATGGCTAACCATCCAGAGGACTACGTACTGCAACTGTCTGAGTCTGAGATCCATTGACCATTAGAAAGGTGAAAGAAAGCAGGGAAAGCTTGTGGCCCAGATGGACTCCCCCGCCATGTCTTCAAGACCTGAACAACTCCACTGGTCCCTGTGTTCATGGACATCTTAGAATACAATAGAGTAGAAATAGAATGGAAAGCCTTTGTCATTGTATAGCTCCGCATGCAATGAAATTGGAGCACTGCTCCAAGTTTGATACATTATGATGTTCTTCCTTTGGGGTCGAAGATGACCATGACTTCAATTTATTTGAATTTGAAGTCATGATTTGTGCATGTGGGTGGCACGGTGGTGCAGTGGTTAGCACTGTCGCCTCACAGCAAGAAGGTTCTGGGTTTGAGCCCAGTGGCCGACGGGGGTCTTTCTGCATGGAGTTTGCATGTTCTCCTCGTGTCTGCCTGGGTTTCCTCCAGGTGTTCCGGTTTCCGCCGCAGTCCAAAGACATGCAGGTTAGGCTAATTGGTGGCTCTAAATTGACCATAGGTGTGAGTGGTTGTTTGTCTCTATGTGTCAGCCCTGCGATGATCTGGTGACTTGTCAAGGGTGTACCTCGCCTCTTGCCCACAGTCAGCTGGGATAGGCTCCAGCTTGGCCGCGATCCTACACAGGATAAGCGGTTACGGATAATGGATGGATAGATTATTGTCGCTGCAATATCACATTTTTTGTAATTACTATTTGCTATACTATTAATATCATTGCACTCGGTCACTTTACTACACATTTTTGCACTCCCAACCATAGCATTGTAACTCTTATTCAGGCATATATCTCTTGTTAGTCAATTTTTATTGTAGTTTTTACAGTATTGCACTGTATTGTACATTTTACTGTATTTTATTATTTAGTGTTTAGGATTTATGTTGAGAAGTGATACTGCAGGAGTGAGTGGGGAGTAAGGATGACATTGCACTTGTTACACATGGCTATAAAGAATTTTGAAATGTGTACTTATTTGTTTTAATTTACCTATTAAACCTTTGGCCAATCATGAAAACCTTCAATTTGAATAGGCCAGCCTACACCATCAGTGTTTGGACCCCAAATAGGAACAGGTAGAATTACGATATTGATTCTCTTTTTCTTTGCAAATTTTGTGCATGTTGTTCTTTCATTATTGACTTTCATATTGACGTGAATTTTGCGAAGATACTTTTATTTCTCTGAATTTTATGAGAAATTGAACTACCTTAATGGAACAATGTGACCCTTTATGACTATTTAACATGTTTATTTCATGAACTACATTCATGGGTCTAAGAGTTTCCTGAGGAATTTCAGTTTGTTAACATACATCCTTTCCTGTGTTTCTGACCTACGACATGTTACCCAAAAAAAAGTTGGGATGGGGAGAATTTAGGTCTAATAATGAGGTAAACCCATTAAATAATGATGTGATTTGAAACAGGTGATGCCAACAGGTGATTGTAATCATGATTTGGTATAAAATCAGTATTCAGGAAAGGCCTAGTCTTTGAGGATAAAAGACGGGCCGAGGATCTCCAGTTTGTCAACAAACTTTTGAGAAGATGATCGAATTTTTAAAAACAATGTTCCTCAAGGAAAGTGACATGGAGATTTGGATATTTCACCCTCTATGGTACATAATATCATTAAACAATTCAAGGAATCTGGAGGAATTTTGGTGCATAAAGGGCAAGGGCGCAAGCCTAATCCCAACACCCGTGATCTCCGATCTCTCAGACGGCACTGCATCAAGAACAGTCATTCATCTATAGCTCATAGAACCACATGGGCTCAGGATTACTTTGGCAAAACTTTATCAAGCTCTACAATATAGAGTTACATCCACAAATACCAGTTAAAACTTTACTGTACAAAAAGTTAACAAAAAATGTTAACTGTGTCCAGAAGTGCCGTCGGCTTCTCTGGGCTCAGAGGCATCTGGGATGGACCATCACACAGTGGAAATGTGCATTGTGGTCAGATGAATCAGTATTCCAGGTCTTTTTGGTCAGAAATGGACACCGTGTGATCCGGACCAAAGACAAAAAGGACCATCCAGACTGTTACCAGGAACAAGTCCAAAAGCCAGGGTCTGTCATGGTATGGGGTTGTGTCAGTGACCTTGGTAAAGGTAACTTACAATTCTGTGATGGCAGCAGAATTAAGGCAGAAAAGTGCACTGAGATTTTGAAGCAACATATGCTACCTTCAAGACGACATCTTTTCCAGGGATATTTCAACAAGACAATGCAAAACCACATTCTGCACATATTACAAAGATGTGGCTGTGGAAGAAGAGGGTGTGTCCCCTTTGTCCCCAATAGAGAATGTGTGGAGAATTTTGAAATGAAAATGATGACAGTGATGTACTGTTGCACACCTTAAGACCTGTTTGCAGGAAGAATGGGACAAAATAACACCTGAAACACTTTATCACTTGGTGTCTTCAGTCCAGTCCATGTCCAGTGTGGAGCCCAAGTCCATGTCCATGCCTAGTCCAGAGCCCGAGTCCAAGTCCTGTCCATGTCTCATCTGGAGCCCATGTCCATGCCTAGTCCGGAGCCTAAGCCCAAGTCCTGTCCAGAATGCATGCCCTTGCCCATGCCCTCTCTGGAGCCCAAGTCATGTCCAAAGCCCAAACCCATGTCCATGCCCTGTTTAGAGTCCATGCCTAGTCTGGAGCCCGAGTCCATTCCTAGTGTGGAGCCCAAGTCCGTGTCTATATCCATATCTAGTCCAAAGACCAAATCCATGTTCATGCCCAGTTTGAAGCCCGAGGCCAAGCCCAGACCAGAACCCAAGCCTCAGTCTATGTCCTTGCCCCTGTTCAAGGCCTTTCCCGAGCCCAATCCCCTGCCTAAGCCCAGGTTCTGGTGCCACATCTGCCCATAGCCTGAGCAGAACTCTGAGAGGATGGTTCTTTGTGACAGGCCCTTTACCATGAGGCAGCCCAAAGACGACTTTAGCTCCTGGAGGGAGCTCTTTGGGGAGGTTCTTTCATGCCTTCATGCACTCAAGCCTGGCTCAACTCGAGTGCCCTGCTCTCATTCGCACTCATGGAGCACATTGTGCATGCCCTTGGAACAATTGGTTCTTGGAGCGCAATCAGCACATGCATATAAAAGGACGCTGGTTGCACACTCACGTCATGAAGTATTATGATAACGCTGTATTGTGTCTCATTAAGGTTTTTTCCTTGCCATGTTTAGTACTCTGTTTATGACTCTGATTTACATTCTGGTTTACTGACTCTGCGTTCTGTTTGTTCTGTTTCGGTTTCATTTTAGTTTTTGTGCTTCTGACCTTGCCTCACATTTGTAAATGGCGTGCCTTGTAAATAAGCACTTTCCCTGCGATTACATCCGTCTCTACGCAGGATCACTGGCACAATGAGCTTGACATCTCAAAAGTTTGGCACTTCTTTTCTGTCCCTTCTGCCCAGTCCGAAGCAGGTGCAGCATATAAAAGGAGCAAACACATGTAATACTCTCACAATGCTGCACAATGATGATGAGTTGCCATCTAAAATATAAGGTAAATACAGATTGTTTTATATGTTTTTATAACTCCTCTGGCTAATAATAATAATAATAATAATAATAATAATAATAATAATAATTATTATTATTATTATTATTATTAAATGTTAATAATTTACATAATTTAAATATATCAAGAAGATGAAGCTGATTGTCTTGTCTATTATTATTATTATTATTATTATTATTATTATTATTATTGCTGTTGTTGTGGTTATACATTTGCATTTAGATATCAACATGCTCATTTCTCATAACAGTAGAAACTGCATAGTAAAATTATGGGGAAGAAAGTTTGTCAAGGTAAATGAATGGAGCTCCAGCAATCTCAGATAAATAAGGTCAGTAACCTGAAGTAGCTTTTTGCTAACATGAGCCACAATTTAATTAAAAGCACACAACATAAGCATAATAAAAAGGAAGTATATATGTATACGTAAGTATACTTACGTGAAAGGGATGTAAATGTTTTGGATGGTCATTAGCAGGCAGCAAACAGGAGTGGCCAGTGTCCTGTAGAGCTCCATGTGCACAATCTTCAAAACGGCTCAAAATGCCAAGACACACTTTATCACAGAGCCGTCAAGGTGAGTCCGATTAAAAAATAGCTGAGATCAAAAACACTACTTAGCAATGTATATTTTAGTACTACTTACTACTATTTCCTATGTGTTATTATTGAATGTTGTTTTTATTATTAGTAATAGTAGTAGTAGTAGTAGTTGTTGTTAGTATAGTACTATTACTATGCATTCCTACAGAATATATTTTATGATATTTAGATATATTTACTAGGTAATGTAGTACTATTTACCACATTATTAAATCTTCTAAATCATACTATTGTGTACTATGATCTACTAAATAGTACTATTATGATTTAATATAGAATATTGCTTAATATGATGCCATTTAGTAATATTTTGAATTTTGGACAATACTGTTGATTACTTCAAGTAATATGGTACTATTTCTTCTATATTACAATATATTAAATGGACACGAGTGTTTTACTGGGAAATACATTACTTGTATTTTCCATACGAGCTCCATCCGGGATATGGAGAACCAAAACCGTGACATAAATCTCTATATGTGACTCATGAGGAAATCGATGAGTTGTTTTGACAAATTTGGGGACTTTTTGTTTGTGAACGTGTCAGTATAATGCAAAGGAACTCACGCGTTGGCTTGAAGATATGAAGTTTATCTTCGCGTGTTGAGAAACTTGCATTTTTCATACAAAATACATGACGGCTCTGAGTGACAAATTTAAAAAATATTGGCTGGTGTTGAGTGGTATATCAGATATATTCCATTCAGCTAGCATGATACTGAACGAGTCGCAGACGAGTAGCCGAATGGAATATATCTGATAGACCACGAAAAAAAAGCCAGCCAATATTATTATTATACATACACATTCGATGGAACAAACCTGGCAGCGATGTTTGTTTGCAAATTGTCACAGACACTCACTAGCACAAAGTTTTGCACGTAATACGTATCTTATGGCATTTTTAATTCACTGCGACAGTTTACTGTGGGCGCCACTGACGAACAAAGAAATGCTTCTGCATATACGCAGCAGAAAACTCTCCCATTTAATATTCGCGTCAGCTCCGACATGTGACGTCATGTTGTCTTGACAACCATGCAATATCGTAAACCATATTCGATGCTCATTCTCCATTGGGTAGAGTGATGTAATGCATGTAGGATAAGCGATATGCGGACAATATTGCATGCTATCAAACCAAATGAACGAAACCTGTTAGAAGGAATAGAACACGTTTTTATTCCATCAAAAAAGTGTCCTGTATGTAATTTCACTCCGATGATGTCATTCCCAGTGTTTTCCCGCTGACAAAACGCGCATTGTCAAAATGGCAAACCAGTTCAAAATTAAAATTCTTTTGATTAACTTGCACAGTTTTTTTGTGTGTGTGTCCATCTAATATAAAGAACGTTACACAGTGGCGTGAAGATGTGACGTTTATCTTCTTATGTTGAAAATATTTTCACCCATTTGCATTGCTCACTTGTGAATATGTTCACCACTCGAAGATAAACTTTGTATCTTCACGCCACCATGTAATATCCTCTATATAGTAGTACTGCAAGTTGGCCTAGTGGTTAGTCTGTCCAAAACTTGACCATGTTTTACTCGTGGTAGGGTCATACCATCATAAGAATGGTACCTACTGTGATCTGGCAAGGCATGCCGCAATATAGACGTGAGCAGGCATTTCAACTCTCGTGGTTACCAGAGGACCCGCCCCTTACTGTAACCCTAGCTATGTAATAGGCAAGAGGCCGAGGGCTATAGAAACGGAGATCGGTGCCACCCAATACACCTTAAGGGCCTGTTTAGTATTAGGATATGAGACTGCCTGAGAAGACAAGAGGGGCTTTGACTATATAGCAGTATTTAACAAACCATTGGTTCACTACGTGACCTGTATGGTGGTATATGATTATTCCGTACTATTTTGGCCTGCTTTTTGCATGACAATACGCAGTTTCAGGCATAGCCTAAATCTTCAACGTGTGCGAATCAAGAGTTTTCTTGCTTATAATATACATTGTTAATTCACAACACGTTCATACGTCGCTCACTTATTTGTATCCAATTAAGCCTTTCTTCATCCTAGTTCTTAGTCCTGAGCTGTGACTGTTTGAAATTCCAGGGTCTGTGCTGCAAGCCAAAAGTGTGTGAGGGCTCCAGAATGAACCCAAAGTCTCTAATTCGCTCTCCTCCCATTTCCCCACCTTCCTCCAATGAGCTCCTCATGCAGGCCATTGACTTCATTAACCAGTACTACAAATCCTTTAAAAGGTAGGCATAATGTGTATGTGTATTTACATCTAAGGAATGTTATTCAAGCTTGCCAAACTGAGCATTTTCCAGCCAGCTTGGATTATTTTTAATCACACCAGCCTGGGGAAAAAAAAATGGACAGTATATTGAATTTAATTGCTATTTGGATCATTTATACATTGAAAGCACGATTTGGCTGCCAAGCCCAATTGCAACTCATTTGTATTCATCATTTAACACAGCTCTAAAATAGACAAGCATTTGGCCCGGGTTAATGAGGTAGCTCAAGAGATTGATGTCACCGGATCTTATCAGCTCACTACTGAAGAGCTCGTGTTTGGAGCCAAGCAGGCTTGGAGGAACGCGCCCAGGTGCATTGGCAGAATTCAGTGGTCCAATTTGCAGGTTTGAGACTTTTGAAGCTCGTATTCAGCTTTCAAGTTGAAGATCATGATGCCGTACATATGACAGCATTCTCGGCTTTTCAGGTGTTTGATGCACGGAAATGCAAGACAGCAGAGGACATGTTCCAGTTTCTTTGTGCTCATCTTAAATTTGCTTCCAATGGAGGCAACCTGAGGTATGCAGACATTTGATGATACTTATTATTATTATTAGTAGTAGTAGTAGTAGTTGTTGTATATTTTGTTATAATTTTTACAGTTGTTATATGTAATAAATACATCACTTAGGGCGTGTTGTTAGAGAGAATTAAACAATGTTAACTATTATACATACAGGACACTTTTTTGATGGAATAAAAACAAGTACTCTATTCCCTTCTAGAGGGTTTCAATCATTTGGTTTGATAGCATGCAATATTGTTCACATATCGCTTATCCTACGTATATTCCATCACTCTACCCAATGGAGAATGAGCGTCGAATATGGTTTACGATATTGCATGGTTGTCAAGACAACATGACGTCACACGTCAGAGACGTAAAACTTCCATGCTAGCGAGCGACTGGGACAATTTGTAAACAAACATGGCCGCCAGGTTTGCTTCTTTAAATACGGAAGATTTTGAGAGAATTTTGAAAGAAAAAGACGCGCTGAACACCCAAAAGGAATGTGTATGTATAATAATAATAATAATAATAATAATAATGTTTGGCTTTTTTTCATGGTATATCAGATATATTCCATTCAGCTACTCGTCTTCGACTCATTCAATATCATGCTAGCTGAATGAAATATATCTGACAGACCACTCAAAGCCAGCCAATATTATTTAATTATTTTCCTATTACAGAATGCCACAACTTTATTCATCGTATACCATTGGAATGTTCATTCAGAAGTATGACACATCGTACTTTTGTTACCCATTTATGATTACATAATTACATTTTATGTTGTGAAATATCCATGAAGCAAGTTTAAAAACACACACACACAGGTTGTCATGTTAGCAAAAAAGTGGAACGATCATCTGTCCTGTCTAGCTTTTCCGTTATCTGAAAACCTCCTGATTGTTACAAAGCACAGACGATGGAGACACCTTCCATTAATCTTAAATAAAAATCACCTTTCAGAAAACCTCAACATATCAACAATTATTCTATCCACATTCACTGGATATGAGCAATCGCGCGCTCTGATTGGCTACTCTACTACGAGGATATCAGCTCATATACCATGAGTAGAGAAAAACAAAATGGCGGATCGTGTTACTGAAGCAACCAAGGACGAAATAAAAACTTTCCTCAAAAACAAACAAATGAAAAAATAAAATAAAATAAAAGTATTTGATGGTAAGAACGTATCTTTTTTTATTTTTCAAGGATTATTATTATCGCATTTTTCACAAATTGCTACTGTTATTTCGCTGGTTTGTTTATATTCTAAGCGGAAATTATTTTGTCGGATGTTTTGTTTAAAGTTTTTATTGATCAAATTTGCAAAAAATAAAAAAATGCTCTGTTTCTCAAAATCCACTGAATGTGGATAGAATAAAACAGTTATTACTCAATCTCATCGTACATGGCTGCAAGCCAACTTGGTGCTATGTGCCTCATCAGCTACTGTATCAGCTCATGTACGACTTGATTTCGTGGAATAACTGTTAAATATATTCTGAGACCTGAGTACCTTATCATTCAACACTGATTGAGCCCCTCAGAAAAGATTGGACCGGCAAGGCCAATTCTTTTAGTTTTGCTATGCACTGAAGACATTTGTGTTTGAGATCAAAAGATGGTATGAGATGATAGATCAGAATGTCAACTTTCTTCTTCTTCTTCTTCTTCTTCTTTCAGCTGCACCTGTTAGAGGTCACCATAACAGATCATCCATTTCCATCTCATCCTGTCTTCAGCATCTTCTTCTGTCACGCCAACCACCTCTTCCCACATCCATAAACCTTCTCTTTGGTCTTCCTCTTTTCTGCTTGCCTGGCAGCTCTACCAAATGTCTTTAGTGTATAAAAAATTGGCCTTGCCATTCCAGTACAATACCGTTCAAAAGTTTGGGGTCACCCAGACAATTTTGTGTTTTCCATGAAAAGTCACACTTTTATTTCCCACCATAAGTTGTAAAATGAATAGAAAATATAGTCGAGACATTTTTCTGGCCATTTTGAGCATTTAATCGACCCCACAAATGTGATGCTCCAGAAACTCAATCTGCTCAAAGGAAGGTCAGTTTAATAGCTTCTCTAAAGAGCTCAACTGTTTTCAGCTGTGCTAACATGATTGTACAAGGGTTTTCTAATCATCCATTAGCCTTCTGAGGCAATGAGCAAACACATTGTACCATTAGAACACTGGAGTGATAGTTGCTGGAAATGGGCCTCTATACACCTATGGAGATATTGCACCAAAAACCAGACATTTGCAGCTAGAATAGTCATTTAGCACATTAGCAATGTATAGAGTGGATTTCTGATTAGTTTAAAGTGATCTTCATTGAAAAGAACAGTGCTTTTCTTTCAAAAATAAGGACATTTCAAAGTGACCCCAAACTTTTGAACGGTAGTGTACTTTCAGAGGGAACTGTAGGTTAGTTTGTTATACACCATATTATGTTATTTTGTTCTCTACCACACAAGTCTTTCTGAATGAGCTATTTTTATAAAAGCAATTATGCATTATAACAAGCACATTAATATAAACATGTAATTTGCCTTCCAGCCAGTACGTTCTCACCAATTAAACAATGCTATGTATAACTGCTATTATTCTTACAGGTCAGCCATCACTGTGTTCCCTCAAAGAACCGATGGCCAGCATGATTTCCGGGTTTGGAACAGTCAGCTCATTAAATACGCTGGCTATAAGATGGAGGACGGCCAATTTATCGGAGACCCTGCTAATGTGGAGTTCACTGAAGTATCCACAAGTCACGTATCGTCTAATGTTAATTAAATGCTGTTCAATGACGGCAACACGTTAATTCGTTTTGGCTTTCTTAAATCGGAGCCCATTTCTGCTTGTTACCTTAAATCACTGCCTTCTAACAGATTTGTGTCCAACTTGGGTGGACACCAAAGTATGGGTCCTTTGATGTCCTGCCACTGGTCTTGCAGGCTAATGGAGAAGATCCTGAGCTGTACAAAATTCCTGCAGAGTTGATACTGGAGGTTGAAATAGAGCATCCTCAGTAAGCACTAAACACCTTATAAACAGTTCACTACTTTCTTAATAGGTTTAAACGGATACTGCCTTTCAGATTTTTCAAGTGTAGATCATAAAAAGAATTTTCTCCGACACCCAATTATTTTTGTTTAGTTGACCGAAAGCTACTGAATTCGAATCATAGACTTCCAATTTTATTAGGTTTTTAAAAATAGAACAATTAATGAATTTAGAGCCACTTGGCCCTAAATTCTCCGCTATTTTTTCCTGCTTCACCATGACCCAATTCAAGATACATCATCATGCATCACGTGGTGGGCTTTCCCTGTTCATGCAAGGCATTGTGGGATACAAATTTGAAACAGGAGAGAACAATGGAGGACAAGTGTGCGAATGAAACGTGAAAGACCGACTACAGTAGCAGAAAGTGAGATGAAAAGACGTTATGTTATATACGAAGGAAAGGAAACGCAGGACCAAACTAATAAATATCAGCGGTCAGCAAGCACCTCAGTGTGATCAGCTGTTCGTTTAGTGACAGAATGATGGAACTGTCAGTGCACGATCAAGGTAAACCTGCATATACACACACAGACTTCCTCTGTCTGCTTGGCTGCATGAAGTGAGCGATTTCATGCAGGCTTGTAGTACTCGAGTCTGACTCGTGCCCTAATTTTAAGGGCTCACGACTTTACTTGGACTTGAGCACTGATGACTCGGACTCGTACATTAACTGCATTAGGACTCGTAAATTGGAGACGAGGACTGGGATTTTTTTCTTTATTTTTTGTGACATGCCATAATAATTGGGCATAAAATATTTATATCTGCATTAATTTTTATTTTAATTTTGTGCAAGAGAATGCACATTCACCTGTTCATACATCATGTTCAGGAACAAACTAATGTTAATGGCGCTAAAATGCCTGGAGAGAACGCCCCTAGGATTGTCCGCTTCGCTTATACAGACTTCTCGTGCAGTGGGAAAAAAATTAACTGCTCTGTGTTCCATATGTAGAAGAACTATCGAGGAGATGACGGGGACAACCTCGAACTTCAATCGTCATAATTCTGAGGTAGTCCTCCTTCATTATTCCATCCACTTTGTGCAATGAACCAGTTCCACTGGCAGCAAAATAGCCCCAGAGCATGATGATCCTACCACCACCACCAGCTGGTACAGTGTCCCTCTGTACATGGTGGTCATTGTGGCCAGACAACTCAATCTTTGTCTCATCTGACCATACAGCTTTCCTCCAGAATGCTTTTTTCTTTGTCCGTGTGGTCAGCTTCAAACTTTAGTTAAGCTTGAAGGTGTCAGTTTTGGAGCAGGGGGTTATTTTTTGGATAGCAGCCTCTTAGTCCACAGTGATCTGAACTGTAGACAGTGATCCATCAGCTTCCAGTTTATGGCATGGCTGTGCCATGGTGGTTCCCAAGTTGTTCCTGACCATCCAAACCAATTTCCTTTCAGCTGAGGGTGACAGTTTGGGTTTTCTTGAAGCAAAGTGGCTTGGCAAAGTGACTACACCTCACAATAACTTGCATACACTTGTTTGAACTGATCTTGGAATTTGCAGTTGTTTAGAAATGGCTCCAAGAGACATTCTGGAGTTGTGTATATCTGCGATCTTCTTTCTCAGATCTGCACTGAGCTCCTTGGACTTTCCCATTTTACTGTATGTTGGTCAATCCAATGAGTGCTGTAAACAAACTTTTTGTATGAAGGCAGAGAGAAGACCAGCTGTAGTCAATCATGATCACTAACAGGAAGTTAAGAGACCTCGGCCTTGGCAAGATAAGAGACATTTTGGAAGTTTCAGCACCTCTGAATTAATAATCTAAGTGAGCGTATGTAAATTTTTGACCCTGTACGTATAATTTTGACCCTGTGTTGATTTCAGAAAACCCAAAGAAAATTAAAACTTGTGCACCAAATTCTAGTGTTTTTTTGGTGTTTTGGTTTTTTTTTTTATTAAAGATGTATGCTGTACGTTCTGCCACAGAAAAAGAACAGTTCAAAGAAATGACTGAAAGCCCATATTGCCATGACATTCATAGCCAAGATGACATTCATGTCACTGTATGTAAACTTCTGACCACAATTGTAGGTGCACTGTTCAGAAATGTAGTGTAACAGTACCTGTCAAGTTTATCTACTTGTGCAACCTGTTACCCAGCATTTCACATGCGCAAATCTATGTTTAAGGTATGAATGTGGGATCATTCTTTGGTGTTGTAATGGAAAATTTATGAGCAGCACTTCGATAAACAATAATAACTTTCCTTTGCTTTGCAAAGGCATTATGAAATGCAAAAGATCCTCATAACAACTTAATATGTTTATTGACTGGTTCTGTTTATTTCGGTAGTGCTTATGCAGACCACCAAGACTCTTCTCTTCCATCTCTGGCATCTTTCACATTGCTTGCTTTGTACTTGAGGTTGAAAATCCAAGTTAATCCTCTGGGCTCTGTTAACAAAAAGCTTCCAGTCATTCTTGTGCTCCTGAAGGGTCTGGAGTAAAAGAAAATTTAAATAAATAAATCCTTCAAATTTAAAGATCAGGGTTAAGTGGAAAAGCCATTTGTCCTTAATTAAACCACTCATTTGCCCAATTCATTCATAAGAACATAACAAAATGACATTATGTTACAGGCATTTAGCAGATGCTGTTATTTAAAGTGACATACAATGAGCACACACACATACCCAGGGGAACAGTTGGGGGGTTAGGTGCCTTGTTCAAGGGCACTTCAGCCATAGATTTTCCTGCCGGTCCAGGAAATTGAACCAGCAACCATTTGGGCCCAAGGCTGCTTCTCTAACCTTTAGGCCATGGCTACCCACCCCATAGCTTTCTTGAGCACTATGTGAATTTCACTCAAGTGCTGGCTGCTGGGGCCCACAAGATGCAACCATGTGACCTATCAATTGAGAACTACAACAAAATATGACTAAAACCCTTTTAGTAAAATCTGACCCCTCAATGGCCATCTTGGGCAGTTATTTTCAGTCATTTAGCAGACGCTCTTATCCAAAGCAACATACAATGTACCTAGAGTGCCCAAGGGAGCAGTTGGGGGTTAGGTGCCTTGCTCAAGGTCACATCAGCCATTCCTGCTGGTCTAGGGAAGCAAACCAGCAACCTTTTGGTCCCAAAGCTGCTTCTCTAACCATTATGCCATGGCTTCCCCATGCAAGACTAGGCTTCTACAAAACATTGCATAATCATTCCCCACTTGAACTGTTACAGATTTTGAAGTCTTACAACCAGGAACTGAAATGGACTTGCTTCAGAATATAAGCCATCAATCTACACAAAATAAGCCATACCATGGAAGATTACATAAGTATTCATCCCTGTTGTTGTGACATTCCAAAATTAGTCCTGATGCAGCCGGTTGTATCAAAATGGCATGTGCTGCTGTTGTTAGAGAACATACCTCAACAATCAGCATCACAAAGATCAACAAGCAATCAAGGCAAGGCAAGTTTATTTATATAGCACATTTCATACACAATGGCAGTTCAATGTGCTTTACAGAAGTAAAAACAAAAACAGTAAACAATAGAGAAATAAAATTACATAAAATAATTTTATTTTTATTCTAAAACAATTAATTAAAAGAATTAAAAGAAAATAATAAGAATTAAACAATAGTAGAAATAAAATAATAAAATGAAGTAGAAATAGGAGAAAAAAGAAACCAGCAGAATAGAATAAAGAATAAAATAGAATAAAGTTAAAATTAAAGTAAATTTAAAACATGCAGAGAAAGTAAAAATTATTAAAAAAGAAGACAATATTAATTATTTAACAGAAAGCATCTGAAAACAGCTTGGTCTTTAACCTAGATTTAAAACTGCCAACAGCAGGAGCATTTTTAATGTCCTCTGGCAGTTGGTTCCATAGCTGTACTGCATAGTAGCTAAAAGCTGCTTCACCATACTTTGTTTTAACAACTGGTTTTAATAGTAAATTTTTCTGTTTTGATCTGGTAGATCTGATTGGGTTAGGCCGCTGCAACATATCAGAGAGGTAATTGGGCCCTGTACCATTTAGAGATTTGTATACCAGCAGCAATGCTTTAAAGTCAATTCTATAGCTTACTGGAAGCCAGTGAAGGGACCTTAGAATTGGAGTAATGTGCTCTGTTCTTTTTGTTCGTGTGAGAACCCTAGCCGCTGCATTTTGAACCAGCTGAAGTCGTTTGATGGTCTTTTTTGGCAGGCCTGTGAAAAGGCCATTGCAGTAATCAACCCTACTAGAGATGAAGGCATGTATTAGTTTTTCCAGATCATGTTTTGACATAAGTCCTCTTAATTTGGAAATGTTTTTTAGGTGATAAAATGCCGTTTTAGTGATTGCTTTCATGTGACTGTCAAAGTTTAGCTCGCTGTCAATGAAAACACCAAGATTTTTAACCATTTCTTTAGTTTTCATCCCTTTTGTGTCAAGAATAGTGGTAATCTTGAGTCTTTCATCTTTTTTTCCAAATAGAATTACTTCTGTTTTATCTGTGTTCAGCTGAAGAAAATTTTGTGACATCCAGCTATTGATTTGATCGATACACTGGTAGAGACATTCAAGGGGGGCATAATCATTAGGTGATAGAGCAAAATAAATTTGGGTGTCATCTGCATAGCAGTGATACAAAATTGAATTTTTATTGATAATTTGCCCAAGTAGGAGCATATAAAGGTTGAAAAGTAATGGTCCAAGAATCGACCCCTGGGGGACACCACAGGTCAAGGACATTGACGTTGAGGAACAATTTCCCAGGGTAACAGAGAAGCTTCTATCTTTTAAGTATGAATTTAACCAATTGATAACTTTACCAGTCAATCCAACCCAGTGTTCAAGTCGATATAGCAGTATGTTGTGATCAATAGTATCAAAAGCTGCACTGAGGTCCAGTAATACCAGGACCGATGTTTTGCCTGCATCAGTATTAAGACGTATGTCATTTATAACTTTAATCAGCGCTGTTTCAGTGCTATGATTGGCACGAAATCCTGACTGAAAATTATCAAAACGGCTGTTTGCTATCAAGAAGGCAGTTAATTGATTGAAGACAATTTTTTCAAGGATTTTCCCAATGAATGGTAAATTTGATATTGGCCTGATATTTAATACTGAAGGATCCAGATTATGTTTTTTAAGAAGGGGCTTTACAACGGCTTTTTTTAGGGACACAGGAACAACGCCAGTCTCCAGGGATGTATTTATAATTTGAAGCACATCTGTAATTATAAGATGAAGAACAGACTTAAAAAAGTTGGTGGGCAGAATGTCCAATTCAGATGTTGAGGAACTGAGATTTTGTACAGTTTTTTCAAGAGTCTCATAATCAATTAAACAAAATTCTGACATTGTGTTGAAGTTATCTATCTGTGTCATTGGTGATTGCAGTTTTTCAATTTTTTGCAACTGAGATATATTATGAGCAATATTCTGCTGTATTTTATCAATTTTACCTTTGAAAAAGGATGCAAACTCATTGCATTTATTAACTGAGAGAAGTTCAGGTGCTAATTGTGGTGGGGGATTAGTTAGCTTCTCTACTGTTGAAAATAGCACACGGGCATTGTTCATATTCCTGCTGATGATGTTGGAGAAGAAAGACTGTCTTGCTTTACGAATTTCATAATTATAATTACAAAGTATCTCCTCATGGATTTGATAATGAATGTGAAGTTTAGATTTGCGCCATTTTCTTTCAGTCTTTCTACATTCTCTCTTTAGCAGTTTAACAGCCGGGTACTGCCTCCATGGTGCTTTCTGCTTATCATTGACTCTTTTGATTTTGAATGGAGCAATATCATCCATAATTTGGGTCATATTTAAATTAAAAAATTCCAGTAAATCATCTACAGAGTCTGACATTTTGGTTGATTTCTGAGAGAGAGCTTGCTCAAAGAGAGCACATGTGTTGTCTTTTATGACTCTCCTACCTATAGTCATTGAGCTATTCTGAATGTGAGGAGACATAGAAACATCAAAGAAAACACAGAAATGATCGGATAAGGCCAAGTCAACAACAGTATTAGAAACAGTAAGACCCTTTGTGATGACGAGGTCAAGAGTATGACCACGAGAGTGGGTCGGCCCCTGTACATGTTGTACTAGGTTGAAGTTGTCAATAATTGCAAGTAGTTCTTTGGCATAAATGTTATCAGTATTATCTACATGCAAGTTAAAATCCCCAGATATAATAAGACAATCAAACTCTAAGCAAATGACTGATAACAGTTCACCAAACTCTTCAAGAAAGACTTTGGCTGAATGTCTCGGAGGCCTATAAATAGTTAATAATAATATATTAGGAGAGCATGTAACAAGTGCACATAAGTGTTCAAAGGACATAAAATCACCAAGTGAGGATTGTTTACATTGAAAAGAGACTTTGAATATATTTGCAATCCCTCCACCTTTCCCTTGTCGGGTAACATTCAAAAAATTAAAATTTGGGGGAGCTACTTCAATAAGGGTGGAAGCACTATTTGCTTGATCCAACCAGGTTTCAGTTAGAAGCAAAAAATCAAGATTGTGTTTGCAAATAAGATCATTAATTAAAAATGACTTGTTTAAAAGTGATCTAACATTCAGAAGAGCTAGCTTTACAGAAAGTCTAGAAGTAGTATCTGCTTTTGCACTCTGATGTTGTTTTAAAACAGGAAGGAGATTAGATTGGTTCACCCCCAGGGTTAAATGTGCTCTATGTGTTCTGTTTCTTATCAACACAGGAATAGAGCTGGATGGCATAGGCACATTAGGTCGCAGCTGGTTTTCAACACTACACCCATTTGCAGGGACCCAGAGTACATCAAACAAGACTTTCTAAATGTTCCATTTGGTTTGAGGGTGAAAGGATTGGAGATGACATGTATCTTTTGGATGGTGAAAAAGATTTGTAGCCAGCTGAAAGTCCTGGGCGAACTGGGTACACTGCTTGTCGCGACAGATTTGGGCTGGAAAAAGAGAGTGTAGCCATTGGGAGCAATTTTTTCATGCTATTTGGGAAATCCATCCGAGGGGAAGTGGAGTCGTCTGTCCTTGAATGTTGGGAATCTTGCAAGTCAGATGTTTGTGTGTACTTGATGACGACTTGCAAAGATGATTGTTTAGGCTTTGTAACTATGTCAGTCTGCGACATCTTATCAACTGTTTTCCTCAGTGCTGGCTGAGAAAAGATTGCAAGTTTGTAATGGTCTACTAAGACTTTGGCTCCAATCCAGCTGAGTTCAGTGCTATTTGGCTTGTAAAATTCTCTGCGATTCCAGAAAAGGTTAAAATTGTCTATGAAGTTCATACCAAATGAAGAACAAGTTTTTCCAAGCCAGGTGTTAAGACTGAAGAGTCGAGAAAAAGCAAAACTTCCTCTCGCTGGGAGTGGGCCACTGATAAAAGATTGAATTCCAGTCTTATAGAGCTCAGAAAAAAGTTTTCTGAAATCATCTTGGACAAACAGCTGTTCTCTGAAAACATCATTTGCTCCCACATGCACAACAATACGTTTAATAGTTTTATGCTCGGACATGAGCTTCAAAATGCTGTCTTTGGTGTCAGAGATGGATGCATTTGGAAGACAACAAATAATCATCCCATAGCCTTTTAATTGTCTTACAGTGGAATCACCAAGAACAAGGGTTGTGGGATCAGGTGGTGTTACGAGCTGCTTTTTGCCTCTTCTCACAGCTCTTCGATCTTGGTGCGATCTCTTTTTACTATGTGTTTGTCCACTTGAAAAATCCTCTTCCACATCCCTGAGGCATTCAAATTTGTTCTGAATCCTTATGGGCTGTGGATTTTCCATAGGATTGTAGATCCTATTGTAATTTGTAGAACGAGCTGGTGTTGAAGTAATCACGCTTCTGTTTTTATTTTTGGGCTTACCACCCATCATTTGCCAGTTTTCTGTACTCACATTTTGCCCAGCTTGATTGGTGAATTCATCCACAATGTCCTCGGTCTGTCGGAGTGCAATCTCTGCATTCTCAGCCACTGTTTCTGTACTCCTTTCCTGAGATATCGCTTTTAATTCGTCCGTCTTTGGCAGAGCATTAATCTTTGATTCCAGAATAGAAATCCTCTGTTCTAGTTCCATGCATTTTCTGCAGGATTTTTTGCTTCTTGGCATTTTGTATTAAAAACTAACTTATCTTATAAAGATGAAGGAAAAAAAAAGTGGAAATTAAATTAAAATTAAATTAAAAGCTTATAAAGATGAAAAATAAAATGAGAAAAAAAATAGTGAAAATTCAATGAGAAAGTAAAGTATAGAAATAAAGATCAAGAAAGCAGGAGCAAAGCAAAGAAGCGTCCTACTCGCTTGAGTAGGAGGAGCAGAAAAGAATTCCAGGTCAAAGTTCTGGGAAAATATTTGGAACAGCCAGCAGCCCACCTTTAATTTAAATCCATTATTAAAACAGGGAAAGAATACATCACAGCTCTGCCTCAAGGAGTCCAACATAATCATCGGTAGGTGTATGATAATGTATTGGACCAGCTGTAGTTCAATAAATTGGAAAAAAAGGGCATTAGTCAGGGAAGCAATGAAGAGGCCAAGGGTAGCGCTCAACATGATGCTACCACCACCATGCATTACTCAAGGGAGAACAAGGTATTCATATTATAAACAGTCAAACTCCCTCTCACACCAGAATCTGGTCTTCCCAGTCTTCTGTCCCAACTCTTTAAAGCATATGGGTGCAGCACCAATCTCCGTTTCAATAGCCCTTGGCCTCTCACCTATACAGCTAGGGTTACAGTGGGGCACTAGTCCCCTGGTAACTACAGTAGTAGGTACCATTTTTATGATGGTCTTTGGTACAACCTGACCACAAGTAGAACTCACAATCTCCCCGTCGAGAGGCAGACACGCTAACCACTAGGCCAACTTGCAGGCTAGTATAAACAGTGGGCTGCCTCTATTCATAGCATACGGTATTTCAGTTTATAACTTTGGGGTATATAATTTGGTGAAAATGCAGTGACTGCTTCATGTATGTTGTTTTCTTACCTTCATTTGCTTATCTGTCCATGAGGCCGATGAGCTGTTGCCATGGCGTGGTGTCCGTCGTCCACAATTCAGTTAAATCGTATCTCCTCCATCAGTTCTCCACAAATTTCCGTTCTGATTGTTTTTTATGAAAGAACTCATCACTCCACACAAAGCTTGGTAATTGTTTTGTCAAATATTTTTGCTAACAAGTTAGTAATTAGGCCAAATTAACAAATTTTCCAGGCCTCTCACTAGAATTGTATCTCCTCTCTGATTTCTCATTTGATTCTAGTTCTGATTGATGTTTTGAGTAGATCTTCCCTTGAGGACCAAAACTTGGTCATTTGTTTGTTGATTTTCCTGTTGTAAAAAAATTTGACAGTGTTGTTTATTTTCAGTTAAATCGTGTCTCCTCCCTCAGTTGTCAATGGATTTCAGTTCTGATTGTTTTGTTTGAAAGAACCAGACCTTCTGCACAACACTTGGTCATTGTATTGTCAAATTTTTGCTGACGAACTTCTAACTAGGTCAACTTCACAAATTTTGGGAGTTCTCACTAGAATTGTATCTCCTCTTGCAGTTCTCACCCGATTTCAGTTCTGATCGATGTTTTGGGTCGATCTTTCCTTGAGGAACAAAATTTAGTCCTTTGTTGATTTTCCTGTTGTAAACAGTTTGTCGTGGAGGTTGGTCCTCTCTCACATTGTCACATTTCAGTTCTGATCAATGTTTTGGTAGTCATGGTTGTTTTGATGGCAGGCCAGATGAGCGATTACGTCCTTGATGGGTTTTTTTTTTATTGATTGATTGATTGATTGATTGATTGATTGATTGATTGCTTTATTCCGAACAGTAAAGAAGAAAGATATTTTAAAAAATGCAATAATCAAAACATCATCATAAACAAACAGAATAGCGTAGCCACAAGGCAGTAACATAATAATGTTCGGAAAGGATTAGGAAGAAGTAAATAACTTATCAAATCCTAACCCTCTATACCACCGCTAATCAAACTTCACTTTCCACCATAATAAACTATATATACAAAAGAAAACAAAAGCAACAAAAAAAAAACATACCAAGACCTACCAACATGGTATAATATCGACCAAATCAAATCATAAATACAGATACTTGTTATACATATTACACACATACAATACATATATACAATACATACATATCCACATACCTATAACTATACACATATCCATACTTACACAGACACCCATAATATCATAATTATGCATATATATTATATTCAAATATGCATATGTATACATACGTACATACATTTTATATATATAAAATATATACTCTGTATATATATATATATATATATATATATATATATATATATATATATATACACACACACACAATACTCATTATGATATAAATATATATATCACTATGTACCCATACCCACATATATACACATATTATCAATAGAATGTTATTGTAATTCCTTCTCCCTATACCTCATAAAGATTTGTTTCTTATACCTCTTTTTTACTGGTTTATAGTTGTGCATTTCATGAGCTCCACATTCAAACTGTTCCATAGCTTTACTCCACAAATAGAGATACTGAACATTTTTAACGTTGTCCTAGCACTGCGAATTTTAAATTTCAATTTCCCCCTAAAATTATAGCCCCCCTCTCTATCCGAGAACATTGTTTGGATATTCCTAGGTACTTTATAATTCCTTACTTTGTACATTATTAAGGCAGTTTTATATTCTATAATATCCCTGAATTTTAAACATTTTGAATTTATGAATAGTGAATTAGTATGATCTCGGTAACCAGCACTATGAATTATTCTTATAGCTCTTTTTTGAAGTATAGTTATTGCATGAAGTGAACATTTATACATATTTCCCCACACCACTGAGCAGTAATTTAAGTACGGTAAAACCAGGGAACAGTAAAGAATGCGGAATGAATTATAGTCCAGGATGTGCTTAGCTTTACTCAACACAGATATGCTTCTTGATAGTTTCATTAGTATGCATTTTATATGTGATTTCCAAGTAATTCTATCATCTATTATTACCCCAAGAAATTTATTATTAGAAACTCTTTCAATGTCAACACCATCTACCTGTACATTTATTCATCTCATCTCATTATCTGTAGCCACTTTATCCTTCTACAGGGTCGCAGGCAAGCTGGAGCCTATCCCAGCTGACTACAGGTGAAAGGCGGGGTACACCCTGGACAAGTCGCCAGGTCATCAGAGGGCTGACACATAGACACAGACAACCATTCATACTCACACTCACACCTACGGTCAATTTAGAGTCACCAGTTAACCTAACCTGCATGTCTTTGGACTGTGGGGGAAACCGGAGCACCCGGAGGAAACCCACACGGACTCGGGGAGAACATGCAAACTCCACAAAGAAAGGCCCTCGCCGGCCACGGGGCTCGAACCCAGACCTTCTTGCTGTGAGGCGACAGCGCTAACCACTACACCACCATGCCGCCCCTGTACATTTATTGCCTTATTTATTTTATAATTATTAAATAACATGATTTTTGTTTTAGACAGATTTAATGATAATTTATTTCGATCAAACCAACTTTTTAACCTGTACAATTCTGAAGAGATTATGTTTTCTAACTCATGCAAATTTGTTCCAGAACAAAACATATTCATGTCATCTGCAAATAATACCATCTTAAATATCTTTGATACATTGCACATATCATTTATATAAAGAATAAACAGTTTAGGACCCAATACTGACCCCTGAGGGACACCACAATCAATATTCAAACGAGTTGACACAGAGTCACCCAGCTTCACAAATTGTGTCCTGTTGCTCAAATAACTTCTTATCCAATTGAATACAACTCCCCTGATCCCATATTGTTCCATCTTATTAATTAATATATCATGATTAATAGTATCAAAAGCTTTTTGAAGATCAATAAATATCCCAGCAACATATTTTTTATCATCTATAGAGTTACTGATTTCTTCAATTGATTCCATTAGTGCCATCTCTTGTCGATCTATTTGCTCTAAATCCATATTGACTATCACTGAGTAGTTTGTATTTTTCAATGAATTTATCTAAGCTGTTATTCAATAGTTTTTCAAGAATTTTGGAGAATTGAGGAAGTAAAGAAACAGGTCTGTATTTTGTGAAGTTGTGTTTGTCCCCAGATTTATACAATGGAATTACTTTTGCTATTTTCATATTGCTTGGAAATGTACCGGTTTGAAATGACAAGTTACAGATGTATGTTAATGGTTTAGAAATCCCCCCAATAATAGTTTTCACTAGTTTCATATCAATATTATTACAAATCTGTGGATATTTTATTACTACATTTATTAACTATATCAATAATTTCCCTATCATCTACTGGTGTAAGAAACATAGGTTTGTTTGTTTGTTTGTTTGTTTGTTTGTTTGTTTGTTTTAATAAACTACTAAGAGTGGATATGTACTTCAAGGAGGAGCATATACCAAAATAACAAACAAAATGAATAACCATGATTTTGGATGACTAGCTAACCTAAAATAAAATAAACAGAAAATATATAATATTCTACTCTAACTCACAGCCCCAAAACAGAAGAGTCATCAAAAATAAATACTGCTCAACCTCTACAGATTCCACACTATTTATCACCCAAGTCTACCACAAAGTACAGATGAAAGCTACTGAATACTGTAGGTAGAAGAAAGAAGAAGAAACCTTTATTTGTCACATGCACACTCCAAGCACAGTGAAATTCATCCTCTGCATTTAACCCATCTGAAGCAGTGAACACACGCACACAGCTCAGAGCAGTGGGCAGCCACACCAGAGCGCCCAGGGGTTCGGTACCTCGCTCAAGGGCACCTCAGCCCAAGGCTGCTCCACGTCAACCTAACTGCATGTCTTTGGATTGTAGGAGAAACCGGCGCACCCAGAGGAAACCCACGCAGACATGGGGAGAACATGCAAACTCCACACAGAAAGGCCCTCGCCGGCCGCTGGGTTCAAACCCAGAACCTTCTTGCTGTGAGGCGACCGTGCTAACCAGTCCACCACCGTGCTGCCCGTCACTGAAAGTGAAGCTAATCACTTTGGTCAGGTCAAATGGCACTTCTTCAAAATGGAAACACTTCAAAATACTTCAAAATGGAAGGCCGTTGAGTCCGTAATTCTCTCTCTCTCCTGCCTTTTCCTCATATTTTATCGGCACATTGCTCCCCATTAATGCATGACAGTGCTCTACATACTGTTGAAAAAGAAAAGAAAACATAACCCAACATACGACCACAAATATCATTACAACAGATGATCATTAACATGAATATTTGTATTTTATTCTATCCACATTCACTGGACATGAGCAATCACATGCTCTGACTGGCTACACTACTACTAGGATATCAGCTCATATACCATGAGTAGAGAAAAACAAAATGGCGGAGCATGTTGCTGAACCAACTGAGGATGAAATAAAAACTCTACTCGAAAACAAAACCCCCCAAAATACAAAAAAAAAAAGCAACAATATATGGAATTAAAGTATTTAACGGTAAGAATGCATCTTTTTTTTATTTTTCAAGAATTATTATTATCGCATTTTTCACAACCTGCTACTGTCATTTCATCGGTTTGTTTACATTCTAAGTGGAAATGATTGTCAGATGTTTTGTATAGAGTTTTTATTTATCGAATTTGCAAAAAATAAAAACGCTGTTTCTCAAAATCCAGTGAGTGTGGATAGAATAAAACAGTTATTCCACTCAACCTCATCGTACATGGATTATTGACAACTCAGTGCGACGCACCTCGTCGGTGATTAGCTCATGTACGTCTCGATTTCATGAATAACTGTTAATTATATTCTGAGACCTGAGTACCATATGATTCAACACCAATTGATGCATTTTTTAACATCCAGTTACAAATGGTTCAAAGATCTGAACCTTAGATGGTATGCAGTGCCTGCAGTGTCTAACATGTTGCTGGAGATTGGAGGTCTTGAGTTCACAGCATGCCCCTTCAGTGGCTGGTACATGGGCACTGAAATTGGTGTGAGGGACTTCTGTGACACTCATCGCTACAACATCCTGGAGGTAAATCTGTTTTACTTAGGGCAGGATAGTACAAGAGGTAAGGTATACATAGTTTAAAACTAATTTCTATTTCTAATGCCTTTGACAGAAAGTTGGACAGTGTATGGGGTTGGAGACACACAAGCTGTCATCACTGTGGAAGGACGAGGCTCTGGTTGCCGTCAATGTTGCGGTGATTCACAGTTTTCAGGTAAACATTTTATTTCCTTTCCTTAAAGGAAACATTTTTCACAACAGTAGTTTGCATTAAATGTTGCTTGGATATTAGATTTGTATTTCCTGTATCCAAACTCCAAACAAGCATCCAACAGTATCCAAGCAGGTAGACATTATTGAACGGTGGGCGTACCCCCCCCCCCCCCAAGTGGGTTTAACCCCCATAAGCTATTAGAGAATACTCGTGTCGCATTTAGAAATAGACAGAAATACAGCCCCGATTCCAAAAAAGTTGGGACAAAGTACAAATTGTAAATAAAAACGGAATGCAATGATGGGAAGTTTCAAAATTCCATATTTTATTCAGAATAGAACATAGATGACATATCAAATGTTTAAACTGAGAAAATGTATCATTTAAAGAGAAAAATTAGGTGATTTTAAATTTTATGACAACAACACATCTCAAAAAAGTTGGGACAAGGCCATGTTTACCACTGTGAGACATCCCCTTTTCTCTTTACAACAGTCTGTAAACGTCTGGGGACTGAGGAGACAAGTTGCTCAAGTTTAGGGATAGGAATGTTAACCCATTCTTGTCTAATGTAGGATTCTAGTTGCTCAACTGTCTTAGGTCTTTTTTGTCGTATCTTCCGTTTTATGAGGCACCAAATGGGTGAAAGATTTCTATGGGTGAAAGATCTGGACTGCAGGCTGGCCAGTTCAGTACCCAGACCCTTCTTCTACGCAGCCATGATGCTGTAATTGATGCAGTTTGTGGTTTGGCATTGTCATGTTGGAAAATGCAAGGTCTTCCCTGAAAGAGACATCGTCTGGATGGGAGCATATGTTGCTCTAGAACCTGGATATACCTTTCAGCATTGATGGTGTCTTTCCAGATGTGTAAGCTGCCCATGCCACGTGCACTAATGCAACCCCATACCATCAGAGATGCAGGCTTCTGAACTGAGCGCTGATAACAACTTGGGTCGTCCTTCTCCTCTTTAGTCCGAATGACACGGCGTCCCTGATTTCCATAAAGAACTTCAAATTTTGATTTGTCTGACCACAGAACAGTTTTCCACTTTGCCACAGTCCATTTTAAATGAGCCTTGGCCCAGAGAAGACGTCTGCGCTTCTGGATCATGTTTAGATACGGCTTCTTCTTTGAACTATAGAGTTTTAGCTGGCAACGGCAGATGGCACGGTGAATTGTGTTCACAGATAACGTTCTCTGGAAATATTCCTGAGCCCATTTTGTGATTTCCAATACAGAAGCATGCCTGTATGTGATGCAGTGCCGTCTAAGGGCCCGCAGATCACGGGCACCCAGTATGGTTTTCCGGCCTTGACCCTTACGCACAGAGATTCTTCCAGATTCTCTGAATCTTTTGATGATATTATGCACTGTAGATGATGATATGTTCAAACTCTTTGCAATTTTACACTGTCGAACTCCTTTCTGATATTGCTCCACTATTTGTCGGCGCAGAATTAGGGGGATTGGTGATCCTCTTCCCATCTTTACTTCTGAGAGCCGCTGCCACTCCAAGATGCTCTTTTTATACCCAGTCATGTTAATGACCTATTGCCAATTGACCTAATGAGTTGCAATTTGGTCCTCCAGCTGTTCCTTTTTTGTACCTTTAACTTTTCCAGCCTCTTATTGCCCCTGTCCCAACTTTTTTGAGATGTGTTGTTGTCATGAAATTTCAAATGAGCCAATATTTGGCATGAAATTTCAAAATGTCTCACTTTCAACATTTGTTATGTTGTCTATGTTCTATTGTGAATACAATATCAGTTTTTGAGATTTGTAAATTATTGCATTCCGTTTTTATTTACAATTTGTACTTTGTCCCAACTTTTTTGGAATCGGGGTTGTACAATAATTCATGCTGATATTGTGTTGTCTCCCTCACATTTTCCTAATGTATGTTACAGGTGATTTTTGAAATCAGGTGAATCTGGATTCGCCTAGGCGAATTAGGATTTAGGGTTAGGGTTGGGTAATCTAGTGGAATGTTTAGTGTAGTGGTTAGCACTGTCACCTCACAGCAAGAAGGTTTTGGGTTCGAGCCCAGCAGCTGACAGGGGCCTTTCTGTGTGGAGCTTGCATGTTCTTCCCATGTCTGCATGGGTTTTCTCTGGGTGCTCCGGTTTTCCCCACAGTTCAAAGACACATGGTTAGGTTAACATGGGGTGGCCTTGGCCTTGAGCAAGGCACCTAGCTCCCAACTGCTGTAGCATGGCTGCTCTGGGTATGTCCATGTGCATGTGTGTGTTCACTGCTTCAGATGGGTTAAAT
This sequence comes from Neoarius graeffei, assembly GCF_027579695.1. Classification (NCBI taxonomy): domain Eukaryota; kingdom Metazoa; phylum Chordata; class Actinopteri; order Siluriformes; family Ariidae; genus Neoarius; species Neoarius graeffei. Next base: position 57,074,963 of record NC_083585.1, on the reverse strand, counting down.
GCAGCAAGGAATTTCATTGTGTTTAAGTGTACATGTGATAAATAAAGTTGTTCTTCAAAGCAGAAGATCCTGAGTTCGATTCCCAGCAAGAACAGTAAAAAGTTGGGGGGAGCAAATTACAACCCCGATTCCAAAAAAGTTGGGACAAAGTACAAATTGTAAATAAAAACGGAATGCAATAATTTACAAAATCTCAAAAACTGATATTGTATTCACAATAGAACATAGACAACATATCAAATGTCGAAAGTGAGACATTTTGAAATTTCATGCCAAAATCGGGCCCTTAGACGGCACTGCATCACATACAGGCATGCTTCTGTATTGGAAATCACAAAATGGGCTCAGGAATATTTCCAGAGAACATTATCTGTGAACACAATTCACCGTGCCATCCGCCGTTGCCAGCTAAAACTCTATAGTTCAAAGAAGAAGCCGTATCTAAACATGATCCAGAAGCGCAGACATCTTCTCTGGGCCAAGGCTCATTTAAAATGGACTGTGGCAAAGTGGAAAACTGTTCTGTGGTCAGACGAATCAAAATTTGAAGTTCTTTATGGAAATCAGGGATGCCGTGTCATTCAGACTAAAGAGGAGAAGGACGACCCAAGTTGTTATCAGCGCTCAGTTCAGAAGCCTGCATCTCTGATGGTATGGGGTTGCATTAGTGCATGTGGCATGGGCAGCTTACACATCTGGAAAGACACCATCAATGCTGAAAGGTATATCCAGGTTCTAGAGCAACATATGCTCCTATCCAGACGATGTCTCTTTCAGGGAAGACCTTGCATTTTCCAACATGACAATGCCAAACCACATACTGCATCAATTACAGCATCATGGCTGCGTAGAAGAAGGGTCCGGGTACTGAACTGGCCATCCTCCGGTCCAGATCTTTCACCCATAGAAAACATTTGGCGCATCATAAAACGGAAGATACGACAAAAAAGACCGAAGACAGTTGAGCAACTAGAATCCTACATTAGACAAGAATGGGTTAACATTCCTATCCCTAAACTTGAGCAACTTGTCTCCTCAGTCCCCAGACGTTTACAGACTGTTGTAAAGAGAAAAGGGGATGTCTCACAGTGGTAAACATGGCCTTGTCCCAACTTTTTTGAGATGTGTTGTTGTCATGAAATTTAAAATCACCTAATTTTTCTCTTTAAATGATACATTTTCTCAGTTTAAACATTTGATATGTCATCTATGTTCTATTCTGAATAAAATATGGAATTTTGAAACTTCCACATCATTGCATTCCGTTTTTATTTACAATTTGTACTTTGTCCCAACTTTTTTGGAATCGGGGTTGTAAATTAAACAGAAAGATGGGTATATCGGTGTAATTTTGGGTAGAGAGTGGTTGTTGAAGTGTTCTCATTCTTTTATGAACCTCATAAAAAATCCATGGCCATGTTCAACCATTCCGTATTTATCATTCACACAGGGATAGAAATAATGCACTGATTTTTTTTTAAATGAATTCATCCATATTATTTGAGTGATTGCTTACTTTGATACAAATTTCTTCGTCTGTTGTTTTGTACTGCAGAAAAATAAGGTGACCATCACAGATCACCACTCTGCCGCCGAGTCCTTCGTGAAGCACATGGAGACTGAACTGCATCTGCGTGGTGGCTGTCCTGCTGACTGGGTCTGGCTGGTGCCTCCCATGTCTGGTTCTCTGACCCCTGTGTTCCACCAGGAGATGATCAACTACATTCTTTCCCCCTTCTACTACTACCAGGTAGCCAACATGACCATGAGTATAAAATGTGTGTGCGATTGCATCAATTCTGTTGAATCTGCTACTGAATTGTTGAGGAAATCAAAAGGTTTATTTGTGAAACCATGGACTCATATTTCATGAATATACCCACTCTTGTGTTGAACTTCTCCATCTTCAACAGCAACAACAACAACATTTTACAGTAAGTTATATGTTTTGTTGGGCTTGTGATAATCATTACCTTTATTTGAAGCCTGACCCCTGGTTAACCCATGTATGGAAAGATGAAAAGAAAAGACTGAAGAAGCAAAGAAGAATAAGCTTCAGAGGCCTGATAAGGTGAGGGTTCTTTCGCCCCAAATCTATTCCCACATGCTAATATCTCAAGTCTTTAAAGGGATCCTCCAGCAGATTTATTCTCAAACTTATTTTAATTAAAAGTAGTCACAGATTTCAAAAATCGAACTTTCATTTTCAAAGACCAAATAGTCTCATCTCATCTCATTATCTGTAGCCGCTTTATCCTTCTACAGGGTCGCAGGCAAGCTGGAGCCCATCTCAGCTGACTACGGGCGAAAGGCGGGGTACACCCTGGACAAGTCGCCAGGTCATCACAGGGCTGACACATAGACACAGACAACCATTCATACTCACACCTACGGTCAATTTAGAGTCACCAGTTAACCTAACCTGCATGTCTTTGGGGGAAACCGGAGCACCCGGAGGAAACCCACGCGGACACGGGGAGAACATGCAAACTCCGCACAGAAAGGCCCTCGCCAGCCATGGGGCTCGAACCCGGACCTTCTTGCTGTGAGGTGACAGCGCTAACCACTACACCACCGTGCCGCCCGAGACCAAATAGTGTTCAAGAAAAATTAATTTTCTTTAAAATGCCAGATGGGCTTCCTGCAGTGGTGGCGTATGCAATGACATCAGGTAGCGGTCGCTTGGAGCAACTCAGCTGTTTATATCCTCTGTTTACATCATAGTTTTACAAATATTTTACCAAATTTCTCAGTTTTTAAATAAGTATGCTTCATTGTGTAGCATATAAATGCCACAATGATGCTAAAAAAGAAAGCACAAGCTGGAACTAGACTGCATTTCCACAGAGAAAATGAAACGTGTGCTTGTTCAGCTGTAGGGTCACCAACAGAAACTGGATCAGACATGAGACCTCGTACTGCAAAATCTTTTTTTTTCACATGATCTACAGAAAGTGTGTGTGTGGCAAAGTGTGTGTAGTGTTTATAGCATAGTGTGTAGTGTCTCATGTCATCTCATTATCTGTAGTCGCTTTATCCTGTTCTACAGGGTCGCAGGCAAGCTGGAGCCTATCCCAGCTGACTACGGGCGAAAGGCGGGGTACACCCTGGACAAGTCGCCAGGTCATCACAGGGCTGACACATAGACACAGACAACCATTCACACTCACATTCACACCTACGGTCAATTTAGAGTCACCAGTTAACCTAACCTGCATGTCTTTGGACTGTAGGGGAAACCGGAGCACTCGGAGGAAACCCACGTGGAGACGGGGAGAACATGCAAACTCCGCACAGAAAGGCCCTCGCCGGCCACTGGGCTCGAACCCGGACCTTCTTGCTGTGAGGCGACAGCGCTAATCACTACACCACCGTGCCGCCAGTGTGTAGTGTGCAGTCTAAAATCTGTGTTTTAAACCATATAACACTCTATTTGTTAATTTACCCAGCACCAGCTGTAGATCATGTCAAAAAAAAGCTTTTAGAGTGTGAAGTGTCATGTTGCGCTGCTAGTTGAGCCATTTTGAACCAAGATTTTAGAACGCGCTGCCACACACACTACACACACTTTCTGTAGCTCATATAAAAACAGATTTTGCAGCGCAAGGTCTCGTGTCTGATCCAGTTCTTGTCAATGACTCTCTGTTCCAGCTGATCAAGTACACTCTTCATTTTCTGTGTGGAAATGCAGTCTAGTTCCAGCTTGTGCTTTCTTTTTAGCATCATTGTAGCATTTATATGTGACCCAGTGAGGCATATTTATTTAAAAACTGATAAATTCAGTAAAATACTTGCAAAACTATCAAAACTACAATGTAAACAGAGAATATAAACAGCTGAGTTGCTTAAGCGACCGCTACCTGATATCATCGCATATGTCACCACAGCAGGAAGTCCATCCAGCATTTTAAAGAAAATTAATTTTTCTTGAACACTATTTGGTCTCCAAAAATGAAAGTTTAATTTTTGAAATCTGCGACTACTTTTACTGAAAATAAGTTTGATAATAAATCCGCTGGATGATCCCTTTAAACATTTAATTCCAATGATTTGCATGCTACATATGTCATTATATACTGTATGAATCCTCTTTCTTCAGGGTAGTGGTCTTCTCTCAAATACTCATGAAATCTGCCTTGGTAAAGAGAGTGCCCTGCACCATCCTCTATGCAACTGAAACAGGAAAATCACAAACCTTTGCCAAAAAGCTCAAGTCAATACTCAGTTGTGCTTTCAATCCCAGGGTAAAAGTTTGTTACCTTCAAAGAATGGATATGAAAATTAGCTGTAGACACAGTGTGAGATGGACTGCATGAACGTACCTTTCCGGTTTGTTTGGGATACAGCTACTCTGCATGGAGGACTACAATTTCCTGGAACTGGAGGAAGAGTGTCTCTTAATGGTGGTGACCAGCACATTCGGCAATGGAGAGTCTCCAGGAAATGGACAGGTATGGACTCAATTGTGCACAAAAAGGCAGTTACATACAGTATGCAGAGATGACTGGTATCAATGGACTAGCAAGGCAAAGCCTTTGGGTATCATTTTGGGCATCCACATCATCTTATCTGTGCTTACCAAATATTTTGTAAAGATGGCCAGACTCAACTAGTGGGCCAGACTCTGCTTAGGCAAGCCTTCCTTTACCTTTCCTGAATGACATCAATGTTGATGTGAGGATTGGATAAACCACCATACAATCTGTAGGATGCGTACCAGCAAGATCAAAGAACACCCTGTAGCTATTGTATAAGTGTATAAAAAAGTAAGTAATGTATAAATAAACAATCACAGGGATAGAAAAGATGAAGTGGCTCCATTCCCCCATCTTTGCAGGACAGGAACCCAGAGCACTGACCATAGTTACAAGCTGCAAAGCAAATAGCTCCATATGATGTACATGTGGTCTGATGTGTAAAAATGGAAAGAAAGGGAATGATTGGTCTACGACAGTGGCATTTGTTGTAAATTCATACAAGACTATCTGACTGGTGAAAGGGCTCACCATGCATGTGCACCAGAAGATGATTCTCACTTCCCCTGGTGGTTATAAATGTTTAATCACGTTGAACCTGTTATTTAATAGCCCCCAAGCATAACTACGTCATCACTTGTTTATCGCAATGCATTATGGGGGATAGCCGTGGTTGGTAGCTGTGCAATATACTGGATGTCAGATTAATTTTACGTGAGAGCGATGTGAGAGGAGCAATTTTGCTGTGCTCCGTCATGGAAGACGATGAAATTGGTGATTTAAAGAGGTGGATAACATGTCGAGGGTTTACAGCAGGAAAATCTGAATTCAAATCAAGCTTGGTGAGAAGGTAAGACATAAGTGACAAGAATTCGTACAACCTAGAGATTGACCGAGCCTACCACACTGTACACAACAATAACATCAAATCTCAGAACGTCTTATCAAAACGTTTATAACTGAGTGATTAGTTAAATAAGACTTGATATCAGGAAACATTACAAAAAAAATCTTTGAAAACCCATTGATCTGCCATGTCATGTTCAGTATAAATGCATTTACTTCAGTAAATGCCGCTCGTGAGGTACACTGAACATTATCCACACCCGAAAGAGAACCCTTGGTGGTTTGGGAGTTTTATCAGTCCGACAGGCTCGTTCGGCTGCTGAGTGTTTCGGTACGTTTAAAGGCAAAGACTGAAGAACGCTTCTTTGTTTTACAGGCTTTGGAATATCACTAGGTTCAGACGATGAACAGTCTCGATCGTTATAATCATCGATAACCGAAGGCCATTCCACAGACCATGGAAATATTGCTGGGTCACAGTTTAAGTACATCTTTTTCCCACCAGAGAAATATAAGCTACAAACACTCGTCCATTTCGATTCAGTTCAAAGGTTTTCATTGCGGATTAAACTTATCCATTTCTTTCTTCTCTTCTCCTCGACTGGCAGCTGATAAAAGCTCAAATTAGGTGTTCTCTTTGTTGTGGAGACACAGTAAGACACACAGCAGTTCACTTTAGGCATGGTTAAAACTGGTTAGACAAAACAATGCAGTGTTTAACAAAGGTGAAAGTAAACAATACAGTGGAGCTGACCCCGAGTATCGCCCATAATGCATTGTGGTAAACAAGCGATGATGCAGTCAGGGGTTAGGGTTATTAAGACCTTGAATAATACATATTAACAGTACATATTTAATGATCAGGAAACATTTGTTTGTTTATTTTTAATCTCCCTCTTTCAAAGATGTTCAAGAAGTACCTTTTCAACATAAAAAACCTCAAGAACAAAGTCAGGTTAGTATTCTCTGACACTCATCTCATCTCATTATCTGTAGCCGCTTTATCCTGTTCTACAGGGTCGCAGGCAAGCTGGAGCCTATCCCAGCTGACTACGGGCGAAAGGCACACCCTGGACAAGTCGCCAGGTCATCACAGGGCTGACACATAGACACAGACAACCATTCACACTCACACCTACGGTCAATTTAGAGTCACCAGTTAACCTAACCTGCATGTCTTTGGACTGTGGGGGAAACCGGAGCACCCGGAGGAAACCCACACGGACACGGGGAGAACATGCAAACTCCACACAGAAAGGCCCTCACCGGCCACGGGGCTCGAACCCGGACCTTCTTGCTATGAGGTGACAGCGCTAACCACTACACCACCGTGCCACCTCTCTGACACTTGTCGGGAAAAAAAAGCTTTTTTTTTTTAAAGAACCTGATGTTTGATTAATCTTTTTCGATCACACAGGTACTGTGTTTTTGGCCTTGGCTCTCGTATGTACCCGCAGTTTTGTGCTTTTGCACATGCTGTGGATGATAAGCTCACAGAATTGGGAGCCAAACGAGTGACTTCAATCGGAGAGGGAGATGAGCTCAATGGACAGGAAGAGGCTTTCTCCATTTGGGCTTGCACCGTGTTCAAGGTTCATTTGTCACCTTTAATAAACACAGAATCACATTTAGCAGCAACTGCTTGTGGTTCATAAAAATGGTTTACATTTGCAGGCTGCATGTGAGGAGTTTGGTATTGAGAGCCATGTCTTACGGGCAGAGCATCTAACAGACAGCTGGGACCCACTGAGATACCGAGTGCAACCTGACAGCAGCTCCTTTGAATGCATGACGGGTATCTTGTATAATTTAAGAAAGTTCTCAATGGTGCATTTTTTTAATGGTGGAATATTATGAAGCCTAAGGTGTCTGTTCTGACCCATCAATATATTGTATGTTGCCTCTTCTTCCAGCTCTCTCGGCACTTCACTCTAAGATTCTGTTTGGTATGAAGCTAAAGAGAAGAAAGAATCTACAAAGCTCACAATCAAGGTTGGCTTTCAAACCTGACACATAATTTTACCTTTTGGAGACAGTCATCTATTTTAAAGCAGTATTTTTTAAAATTTTGTTTGATTTGTGGTTTGGCATTGTTTTCAGTCGCTGTACTATACTGGTTGAACTGGAGGTTGGTGATGACAAAAAAGAGGCCTTGAATTTTGCTCCAGGTGACCATGTGGGTGTTTTTCCAGGGAATTCACCTGAACTGGTGATGGCCATTCTGAAGCACCTCCCTAATGCCTCTCCCATCAATCAGAGTGTCCAACTTGAATACCTTCTTGAGTCCTGCTATGGTAATAGTCCAGTTTTATTCAAGTTGCAATGCTAAATTACACTGCAACCCCACTATATCGAACTCCCTGGGGGACGTCCAAATAGTTTGTCATACTGAAAAGTTTGTAATACTGAAATGGATCCATTTGTCTACCCACCACTCATGAAAAAATTTTAGGCACATTCTCCTGATCAGGAATTTTTCCTTCCAAGTCACTATTGCAGTTCATTGACTGAGTTAAAGGGTCACGAATGGAGGAGATGATTTCTTCATCTGTTTTTGAAATGATGGAGGTTACCGGTGTATCGTTGTCAATGTCCACCCACTGACTCGCTCTGTTTTCTAACTCTTCACCATTCAGTTCGTTCATGTGTTGCAAATCACAGATGATGTAATATATGTCACGCTGCGGGGCTGGGCTGAGTGGGGGATATAAAAACACCACCGGTACGCTTTAACTAGGTGTTAAGTTTAGCTGTATCAGCAGTCATTTTGTCCTTTTATTGATCCTTTGATCACTGTTCTCGATAATTGTTAGTGATTGCAACCTAAGTGAGGCTCATTAAGCTTTTGTTTTATTGCATTAACACGTATTGTTAACTTGACTGCGGACTTGATTACTTATTGTTTGTCTCTGGTGGGAAGAGGAGTGCATGGCTCAAGGCCTCTGCATGCTCTTGCGACAAGGCTTTCGCAGATAGCTTTTCGCAGACAGTTGTAATTTATTGTTGAGCGGGGAGTTATAGGCGTGCGCGATGTTATCCACCGCCACAACACAAGGGGGCGCGAAGTCGCTAGGAGTAGTTGGTGGGTGTGGTTAGTGGAGTGTTTATCCTCCGGTTACTTATAATGACTAGAACTTTTTTTTTTATAATGACTAGAACTGGAGTCATATAGATGTACGTACTTCCTCAATCAACCGCTCTTCATGCTGCTCCATCTTCGCTCGTGTTTTTAAAAATGCCGGTTGTGAAAACAAAACAAACCGGGAAAGTAGTGAAGCGGAAGTGCGTGTACAGCGGATGTAGAGTGGACCAATCAGAGCCCTCTTGTCTGCGAGGCTTCTGCGGTGGTCACAATTTTTGGGAGGTGTGCGCAGAGCGTCTGCGAAGGTGGGGGGGCTACGCAGACACTATCTGCGACACCGTCTGTGAGGACTGGATTGTCAGCATAAATTGGCCTTCAGTGTGTCATGTTAGCAGGTGGATGAAGGATGTAATTGCAGAAAGAGTGTTTATTTACAAACAGGTAGGCAAACAGTTCAGAAACGTAAGAAAAAGGCAGGGTTGTGAAATGGGCAATGGTCACACGAGGAACAAGCAGAATGGCAGAGGCAAAGACGAAAGGTAGAGTCCAAATACACAAAACAAAGTCAAAGCCAGAAGCCAGTTCACAGATATAAGGCTTGATAATGTGAGACACTTGGTATAATATGTGTACACTTGCCAAATCGGTGTGTTTAGAGAGTCTTTATAAGTGTGCGCTGTGATTGCACTCTAATATGGAACAGGTGCATAGTAATTGGTCCTAATGGTCTGAGTGCCAACGCGTGTGGACGTGATACAGTAATGTTTTTTTGAAGACTCTGACTCATTGTCACTAAAGGTGGGGGACACAAACTTAATTCGTTATATGCAAAAGTACATAGTAAAAGAGTTCGTTATAGCAGGGTCGCAGTGTATTATCTATTGGGAAATTCTCCTGGACACTTTCTTCTGCCTTATCCTGCAGGGAGTGCAAAGTGGCAGACAGATTCACGTATCCCAGCATGTCCTCTGGCCAAGGCTCTTACATTCCTCTTGGATATCACCACTCCACCTTCTCAAAGCTTCTTGCACAAGCTCTCCCACATGACTAAGCAGGAAGATGACCGACAGCGCCTGTTAACGCTTGCAAAGGCAATTCATCCTAACACTGAAATAATCATCATTAAAACAAAATGTACAGTAATTTGAGTAGTAAGCAGATGAGTGACAAATACATGGATCAGCTATAACGTTAAAACTACCTGCCTAATGTAGTGTAGGTCCCCCTTGTCATGGCCGGAGCCAGCTATGAGGCCACCGGGGTCCGGACCTTGGTCATTTTTAAGTGCTGAAAATACATTTGTACGCTAAATATTCAACTGGATAAAAAAATAAAGAATAACATTAAAACATCTCCGTAAAAAGTGCATTGTTAATTATGTTAAATATTGATTCTGTCTTCTGTGTCTGTTTCGTGCGTGCGGCTCTGAGACCAAGAACACAAAAATGAATGAGTGCGCGACTCGGGGGAGGAATGCAGTGCAGGAGACACGTTTTTTTCATGGTAACCATCAGCGCACTTTCATGAAGTTGTTAAATTTACATTTTCGAAGCAGCGCAGTTGTAGCCTACCTTGTTTGTGATTTTAAAAATAAATCATTCGATAAGCCAAAGCAATAGAGTGGAAAGTTTCAACTTATGTTTGCCTTGGATAACTTTGCCTTGTGATATTAGAGAGGGTAAGAGGATCTTGGTGGGATTAGGCCCTCTGCATCTGTATCTTGCGTGCATGGGAGAGCAAGAACAGAAAAAAAAAAAGATAGGGCAGGCTATGAGAGTGTGCGACCCCCAAAAGAACGCAGTTCTAAACACTGCGAGCGCTCATTCTAGAGCGTGTGCATGGTAACCATCAGCAGACTTCCATAAAGCTGTTAAAATTTAGCCTACAGGTTTTCGAAGCAGTACAGCTTTGTTTGTGAACTTTAATAAATCATTCGGTAAGTCAAAGCAATATTTGTAAGAAGGGTTCGGACTTGATTTTGCTGTGGTGTAAAGATAAGAGGCTGACAGTGGCACATGTAGAAATGATCTGGACATGGCTCTGGCCTTGTAGTAAAGGTTGAGGTTTTTATTTACAGTGGTGTTTGAAAGTTTGTGAACCCTTTAGAATTTTCTACATTTCTGCATAAATATAACCTAAAACATCATCAGATTTTCATACAAGTCCTAAAAGTAGATAAAGAGAACACAGTTAAACAAATGAGACAAAAACATTGTACTTGGTCATTTATTTATTGAGGAAAATGATCCAATATTTCATATCTGTGAGTGGCAAAAGTATGTGAACCTCTAGGATTAGCAGTTAATTTGAAGGTGAAATTAGAGTCAGGTGTTTTCAATCAATGGGATGACAATCAGGTGTGAGTGGGCACCAGTGGCGGCTGGTAGTCTTTCAAACAGGGGAGGCTGGTCGGTTACGATATTTCCAGATTTTAAAAGAAAAAAGAAAAAACACATCAATTTTGCCCTTACTCTTGCCTCTGATCTGGCTGATTGTTGGCAGGGTCACAAACTGTGAAATAACAGGTTCTTTTGGCCCATTAGCCTACTGTCCAATATACATGATGGTGGTGTTGGGGGGTATATTTTAACATTTTATATTTTAAAATTGTGGCATGTTGTTTAAAAATTGATCATTATTGAAAGCAGCTCTTTGTCAGGAACCTCAGCAGTAACAGCAGAGTGTTCTGGAATAGGCACAAGCACTGACCTTGGGGAGCCAAACATAGAGCTGGGTGCCACACATTTCATTCAATGACACTTTCCCTATATTTTACTTATTTTGACTGAGAAATGTTTTACTGACAATTTTGATAACCCTTCACTTTTAATCCAGGTCTGTAGTGTGAAATGTTCTCGGCTGTGTTTTTGTTTAAAAATGTTTTCCAAATTGTAGCTGTGTTTAATTCATATCCAGAAAAATATATATTCCAATATAATATACTCAGCATAAACATTTTAAATAGATTCTATATTTTTGGTCCATCCATGACATATTACTAAAGTAGCCTATTTACTGTTGTTGATGTGGGTCACTTGCTGTTAGCCAATTCACTTTCTCGTACCAGGAGAGGAACGAGTATTATTCCCTACCTTTTTCACCAAGTCAGTTTGAGGCGTTACTCTACCCTGCTCTTTAATTTTAATTTTTTCCTCAAAAGGAAGACTGGCAAATGGTTTCGCCAAAATTAAATCAGCAATGCTTGGCATCCGTGTGCAGCTTTCTTGCTAGCTGACTAGCCCCCTCAAGTTCAAGTTCAGTCACTCAAATAAACGAAATTTCTGGAACTAAGATAGCAAACTTGACAACACTATATTTACACTTTATTTACAATGAAAATATATACAAACTAAAAAAGCTGGTAGAAACCGTATGTAATGAATGAAATCGAAATGTAAGCTGCTTTCTTACAAGACACCAGAGCACTTGTGAATCTGCATGGGACTGAACTGAGATTCACCGCTGCCTGTCTATATTTGAAACGAGCTGTCAATCAAAGAAAATATCCGGCCGCTTTCACCAATCACCAGTCTCCTCGCGGAAAGCTTTGCCATGTCCCTCCCACTGTGAGGCTGGGAGTCCGTGGGGTGGGCGTTTTCGCAGTATTTGTCCAATAACCGTCTTGCATTTTGATATTGAAAAGCGCATAGCTCCCAAATGCCATTGAAGTGCACTGAGGCTGGGCTGCATCGCGCTGTCACAAGGGGGAAAAACTCACGCACACATTAGGCGAACTGGGGAAAGTTATAACGGAATGATTTTGCACTGTAGTGGGTTGAGCACATATATTTCTATGATTCTGGATCTGAAATAGCAATGTTATAAGGTTGGCTATAACATAAGCCTAGCGCAATTCATCCTACACGATGTTCGTCATTTTTCGAGGAGGCTGAGCCTCCCTCGTTGTCTTAGAGCAATCGCCCATGGTGGGCACCCTGTTTTATTTAAAGAACAGGGATCTATCAAAGTCTGATCTTCACAACACATGTTTGTGGAAGTGTGTCATGGCACGAACAAAGGAGATTTCTGAGGATCTCAGAAAAAGCGTTGTTGATGCTCATCAGGATGGAAAAAGGTTATAAAACCATCTCTAAAGAGTTTGGACTCCACCAATCCACAGTCAGACAGATTGTGTACAAATGGAGGAAATTCAAGACCATTGTTACCCTCCCCAGGAGTGGTCGACCAACAAAGATCACTCCAAGAGCAAGGTGTGTAATAGTCGGCAAGGTCACAAAGGACCCCAGGGTGACTAGAGGAACTGAAGGCCTCTCTCACATTGGCTAATGTTAATGTTCATGAGTCCACCATCAGGAGAACACTGAACAACAATGGTATGCATGGCAGGGTTGCAAGGAGAAAGCCACTGCTCTCCAAAAAGAACATTGCTGCTCGTCTGCAGTTTGCTAAAGATCACGTGAACAAGCCAGAAGGCTATTGGAAAAATGTTTTGTGGATGGATGAGACCAAAATAGAACTTTTTGGTTGAAATGAGAAGCATTATTGCAGGAGCCGCATTTAAGTTTCTTATATTTTCATTATTTACTCATACTTTCTCTTGTTTTTTGGATTCTGTGAGACTGCGCCCTCTTCAGGTGGTGATGGTGCCACTCCATAAATTGCCGCTGGTAGCGCATGACACGGAAGAACGCGGGCAGCAGATACAGTCATTGACCTGAACTCGGGGCAGCGCTGTGAATGCTGCTGCAAACTCGGCTGACGTTTTTATAGGGAAGGCACAGGAGGTGTTTGTCTAGGCCTTAAAATCACTGTCTTATTGTACTGCTGAAAAGACTCTTTTTGCAAACCATTGCATTTTTTTTGTATTTTATTTTATTTGTAATAAACTACCGGCAACAGTTAAAAGTCAAACTCTCTCTCTCTTGGATTTATTGGACGTGAGTTGTGAGTCTGACACTGCATCACCTGCTTTCTCCATGAGGTTTAAACGGACAAGAAAATGGAAAAAGGAGGATCAACTTAAAGGAAAAAACCCGTTTTTGCCCATACAATTATGTTTGGAGAAAGGAAAACACTGCATTCCAGCATAAGAGCCTTATCCCATCTGTGAAACATGGTGGTGGTAGTATCATGGTTTGGGCCTGTTTTGCTGCATCTGGGCCAGGACGGCTTGCCGTCATTGATGGAACAATGAATTCTGAATTATACCAGCGAATTCTAAAGGAAAATGTCAGGACATCTGTCCATGAACTGAATCTCAAGAGAAGGTGGGTCATGCAGCAAGACAACGACCCTAAGCACATAAGTCGTTCTACCAAAGAATGGTTAAAGAAGAATAAAGTTAATGTTTTGGAATGGCCAAGTCAAAGTCCTGACCTTAATCCAATCGAAATGTTGTGGAAGGACCTGAAGTGAGCAGTTCATGTGAGGAAACCCACCAACATCCCAGAGTTGAAGCTGTTCTGTATGGAGGAATGGGCTAAAACTCCTCTAAGCTGGTGTGCAGGACTGATCAACAGTTATAGGAAACGTTTAGTTGCAGTTATGGTATTGCTGCACAAGGGGGTCACACCAGATACTGAAAGCAAAGGTTCACATACTTTTGCCACTCACAGATATGTAATATTGGATCATTTTCCTCAATAAATAAATGACCAAGTGTAATATTTTTGTCGCATTTGTTTAACTGGGTTCTCTTTATCTACTTTTAGGACTTGTGTGAAAATCTGATGATGTTTTAGGTCATATTTATGCAGAAATATAGAAAATTCTAAAGGGTTCACAAACTTTCAAGCACCACTGTAAATAGGTTATAACACCATTAAAAGTAATTTCAGGAATAGATCTCTTGTGTGACATGTAATTCACCCCTCTCATTTAAATATGTCGAAAATTTTTCGGCGCGCGCATCATGGACCTCGGTGACTTTAAAATGCTGGCTACGGCCCTGCCCCTTGTGCCACCAAAACAGCTCTGACCCATCAAGGCATGGACTCCACAAGACCTCTGAAGGTGTGCTGTGGTATCTGGCACCAAGACATTAGCAGCAGATCATTTGCAAGGTGGGGCTTCCATGGATTGGACTTGTTTGTCCAGCACATTTCACAAATTCTCAATCAGATTGAGATCTGAGGGAGTTGGAGGCCAAGTCAACACCTTGAACTCTTTGTCATGTTCCTCAAAACAATTTTTGTAGCATGGTAGGATGCATTATCCTGCCGAAAGAGGCCACTGCCATTAAGGTATACTGTTGCCATGAAATGGTGTATTTGGTCTGCAACAATGTTTAGGTAGGTGGTGCGTGTCAAAATAACATCCAGCTGAATGCCAGGACCTAAGGTTTCCCAGCAAAACATTTCCCAGAGCATCAAACTGCCTCCACTGGCTTGCCTTCTTCCCGTAATGCACCCTGGTGCCATCTCTTCCCCATGTAAGCAACATACAGATACACCTGGCTGCCAACATAATGTAAAAGAAAACATGATTCATCGGATCAGGCCATCTTCTTCCACTGCTGCATGGTCCACTTCTGATGCACATGTGCCCATTGTAGCTGCTTTAGACAATGGACAGGGGTCAGCAAGGACACTCTGACCGGTCTCAAGCTGCAATTCACTGTATGCTCTGACACCTTTCCCTCATACCCAGCATTAACTTTTTCAGCAATCTGGGCTACAATAACTCTTCTGTGGGATCGGACCAGATGGGCTAGCCTTTGCTCACCACCCACATCAACGAGCATGACCTTCTTGCCAGTTCGCTGGTTGTCCTTCCTTGGATCATTTTTGGTAAGTACTAACCATTGCATCCTGGAAACTCCCGACAAGACCTGCCGTTTTGGAGATACTCTAACGGAGTCATCTCACCATCACAATTTGGCCCTTGTGAAAGTCGCTCAGATCCTTATGATGATTGACCATTTTTCCTGCTTCCAACACATCAACTTCAAGAACTGACTGTTCTCTTGCTCTCTAATATATCCCACCCCTTGACAGGTGCCACTATGTCAAGATGTTATTCAGTGATTATAATCACTGTTATTAATTTTACCTGTCAGTGGTTTTAATGTTGTCGCTGATCGGTGTAAACTGCTTGTCTGTGGTGACGAAGCGTGAGTCAAGTCTTCATTTTTATTTCTGTTGCACAATGGGATATAATTATCACATTTAATAATACACTACATAAACTATGGATTTCTTTTTTTGGTATGTAAAATATGCTTAGGGATTAGAAAAGTGTTTTGCAGAGCTCTTGTAAGTGCACTGGAAAATCTGTGATAAGATTATTTCATAAAGAATGAGCATTGCTTAAAACCTTTGGGCATGTAATATGCTATATTATTCTATCCACATTCACTGGATATGAGCAATTGTGCTCTCTGATTGGCTAATCTACTACTAGGTTATCAGCCCATAGACCATGAGTAGAGAAAAACAAAAGGGCGGTGCATGTTGCTGAAGCAAGCAAGGGTGAAATAAAAACTCTACTCAAACCCCTTCCCCCCAAAAAATACAAAAAGCAACAAAATATGGAATAAAAGTATTTGATGGTAAGAACGTGTCTTTATTTCTCATCTCATCTCATCTCATCTCATTATCTCTAGCCGCTTTATCCTTCTACAGGGTCGCAGGCAAGCTGGAGCCTATCCCAGCTGACTACGGGCGAAAGGCGGGGTACACCCTGGACAAGTCGCCAGGTCATCACAGGGCTGACACATAGACACAGACAACCATTCACACTCACATTCACACCTACGCTCAATTTAGAGTCACCAGTTAACCTAACCTGCATGTCTTTGGACTGTGGGGGAAACCGGAGCACCCGGAGGAAACCCACGCGGACACGGGGAGAACATGCAAACTCCGCACAGAAAGGCCCTCGCCGGCCACGGGGCTTGAACCCGGACCTTCTTGCTGTAAGGCGACAGCGCTAACCACTACACTACCGTGCCGCCTCCCATTTTATACACTTACATTGTAAAATCGCTTGCTAAACTGTGGCATTCGTCAGTTCAATCACTCAACTTAATACCAGTTACCTAAAATGAGAGTAAAATTTCCTTGAAGTAAAGACAGAGAGTCAGTTGTTAATATTGCTGATTTAATAGTCACATTTAAAAAAAAAAAGTACGAAGTAAATAATGACACCTTTCTGCAGGACTTCAAGTGTTATTCAGAATGGAAAGAATTCCGCAGGCCCAATATCTTGGAGGTTCTGGAGGAGTTTCCTTCTCTGGAGCTTTCTGCAGCCTTCCTCCTCAGCCAGCTACCTGTGCTGAAGCCCCGCCTCTACTCTGTCAGCTCCTCCCCTGACCTCCACCCTCACGAGCTTCACCTCACTGTGTCTGTGGTCAATTACCGTACGCAAGGTAAAGGACACACAATACTAATCACCATGCACAGCATTAGTAGAACATGATTACTGAAACTGTTGCATCATTCTGTACAGCACGCCAGGTGACAACAAGTATACATTTCAAAACCTAAACTTGGAAAGCTATGAATTATAGCTTTTTGTTTTTTAATTCCAGATGGAAATGGTCCTCTGCATCATGGTGTCTGCAGCACATGGCTCAACACCCTCAAAGAAGGTCAGCTGGTTCCATGCTTTATTCACAGGTACTAACCCAAAGTTCATTCACAGAACATTTCCTGGTTTCATCATGTACAACCCCGATTCCAAAAAAAAAAGCTGAGATGCTGTTTAAACTGTAAATAAAAACAGAATGCTATAATTTGCAAATCATGGAAACCCTATATTTCGTTGAAAATAGTACAAAGACAACATATCAAATGTGGAAACTGAGAAATTTTATTGTTTTTTGAAAAATACATGCTCATTTTGAATTTGATGTCAGCAAAACGTTTCAAAAAGTTGGGACTGTGTTGCATCACCTTCAAGGCCTTCCTTGAAAAAGATTTAGTCTGGATGGCAGCATATTGCTCTGAAACGTGTATATACGGTATCATTCAGCATTAATGACGCCTTCCCAGATGTACAAGCTACCCACACTGCAAAAAATAAAAATCTTAGGAAGTTTATTTGTCTATTTTCAAGTCAAAACATCTAGCCACCCTTATTATAAGACATAATTGCCAACAAGCAAAACCTCATTTAGCTAGAAAGGCTAGTTTTTAGACAGTCCATCTTGAAAATCTTGGATAGACAAAATGTCTTGAAAAAGTCTTATTTGGAGCACCTTTGAAAATAAAACAAGTAAGTACATTTTGGACATTTTGTCAAATGCGGTTTATCTTGTTTCAAGAAAAAAAACAAAGTATGCTTGTTTTGGGAATAAATGAACTTTACTGAAATCTTTGAATCTTTCATTACAATTCAACTCCACCTTACAGATCCTAAGTTTACTGCGACTGTTTTCTCAGTCATTCAGAGTGAGCTCCTTCTAGATGCTGTACAGACTCTAGACCAGACAAGTGCCTTCAAAAAGGCTATGAGTGAGTGGAGGGCGTTTTAGTGAGGTCTTTTTGGAATGCTGTGAGTTAAGTTCAGTGTTTTTTTTTTGTTTGTTTGTTTGTTTGGTTTTTGTGCCTGATCTTGTAAACCCCTCGTACACATGAATAGTCAGTGCCCCCAAAATGCACTGTTGCTTTGGCATTGTGTAAGCACTGTAAATCAAAATGCGTAGACTTTTATTTTTTTATTTTTATTTATTTTTTGGTGCCTGAGGTCCTGGGGAAGTGGAATCTTAAGAGATGTTTGAATGTTTGAATGTTGAAATGGGAAAAAAAATAAACTTGTTGCAATGCTACACGTGTCGTCGACTCGATTCAAGATAGTCTCTGGTCTCATATCTAGAGTATTTTACTAATTACAGGTCACAAAAAGAGAATCTTTTAAGCTAGCAATGCTTAGTTGTAGAATTTAACAATCCTAATATTAGTATATCTCATCTCATTATCTCTAGCCGCTTTATCCTTCTACAGGGTCGCAGGCAAGCTGGAGCCTATCCCAGCCGACTACGGGCGAAAGGCGGGGTACACCCTGGACAAGTCACCAGGTCATCACAGGGCCGACACATACACACAGACAACCATTCACACTCCCATTCACACCTACGGTCAATTTAGAGTCACCAGTTAACCTAACCTGCATGTCTTTGGACTGTGGGGGAAACCGGAGCACCCGGAGGAAACCCACGCGGACACGGGGAGAACATGCAAACTCCACACAGAAAGGCCCTCGCCAGCCACGGGGCTCGAACCCGGACCTTCTTGCTGTGAGGCGACAGCGCTAACCACTACACCACCGTGCCGCCATATTAGTATATTTATCTTAAATTCAGTTTTTACTGCTAAGACTTTGTCATGAATTTAAGTGAAATACCCTTAAAATGAAATCAATAAAAATGACTTGAATGGCTAAATGTAAGAAGTACGATCTTGTTATAAGAACTATTTTGATTATTTTGAGTTAATCAGATCTCGCATAATAAGTTCCCCAATCTTATTTTGGAATTATTTCATCTAAAAACAGGTTAGATTTTTCATCTTACTTTAAGAAATCTTACCAAGTCCAATTTGACTAGTTCCATTGGCAGATTTTTTTCACCTGATTCAAGCAAATATGCTTTGTTTTAATCTTTTATTTCTTATTTTTGAAAGGCCATTTTTTTGCAGTGCATATCATGTGCACTAATGCACCCTCATACCATCACAGATGCTGGATTTTGAACTGTGCACTGATAACAAGTCGGATGGTCCCTCTCCTCTTTAGCCTGGAGGACATGGTGTCCATGATTTCTAAAAATAATTCCGACTTTTGATTCATCAGATCTCAGGACAGTTTTCCACTTCGCCTCAGTCCATCGTAAAAGAGCTCGGGCCCAGAGAAGGTGGCGGTGTTTCTGGATATTGTTTATATCTGGTTTTAACTTGCATTTGTGAATGCAGTAATGAACTGTTTTCACAGACGATGGTTTTCTGAAGTGTTTCTGAGCCCAAACAGTGATTTCCACTCCAGACACGTGTCTGCTTTTAATGCAGTGCCTCCTGAGGGACAATGTCAGTTTTCAGCCTTGTCTCTTGCATACAGAGATTTCTCCAGATTCTCTGAATCTTTTAATGATATTATGGACCACAGATGATGTGATCCACAAATTCTTTGTAATTTTACATTGAGGAACGTTATTCTTAAATTGCTGCACTGTTTGCACATGCAGTCTTTCACAGAGTGGTGAACCCCTCCCCATCTTTACTTCTGAGAGACTCCGCCTCACTGGGAGGTTCTTTTTATACCCAATCATGTTACTGACCTGTGGCCACTTAACTTTTTTGAAACATTTTGCTCACATAAAATTCAAAATGGGCATATATTTTCAAAAAACAATAACATTTCTCAGTTTCAGCATTTGATATGTTGTCTTTGAACTATTTTCAATGAAATATAGGATATCTGTGATTTGTAAATCACCACATTCTGTTTTTATTTATGTTTTATATAGTGTCCAGACTTTTTTGGAATTGGTGTTGTAAAACATTGAGGCATTTTCTAGTGTTTGGTATTTTCAGAGACAGACATGTTTCTTTATTGGTCTTGTACAGATCCAGCGGGTTCCACCTTCCATCAGATCCCAGTTCTCCTACTATATTAATTGGAGCAGGCAGTGGTATTGCACCTTTCAGGAGTTTCTGGCAGCAGCGCTTCTATGAAAAGAAAACAACAGGTACTGCCAAATTCAATCCTGGACAGGCAATTTGCTGAAAGAGAATTAGAGCTATTTATTAGTTCTCCATTGTATCAGCTAATTTGAGGATGTTTAAATTTCATCTGAAAGGCCTAAAAGGCAGTCCGATGATACTGGTGTTTGGATGTCGCAGTGCAGACATGGATCATCTCTATAAAGAAGATACTTTGGACATGAGAGAAAATGGCACTCTGAAGAGCATCACTCCTGCATATTCTCGCCAGGCTGGTCTCCCCAAGGTATAAGTCTGCACTTCTTACCAACAACAACTGACATCACTGCAAAAAATGGCCTTTCAAAAATAAGAAATAAAAGATTAAAACAAAGCATATTTGCTTGAATCAGGTGAAAAAAATCTGCCAATGGAACTAGTCAAATTGGACTTGGTAAGATTTCTTAAAGTAAGATGAAAAATCGAACCTGTTTTTAGATGAAATAATTCCAAAATAAGATTGGGGAACTTATTATGCGAGATCTGATTAACTCAAAATAATCAAAATAGTTCTTATAACAAGATCGTACTTCTTACATTTAGCCATTCAAGTCATTTTTATTTATTTAATTTTAAGGGTATTTCACTTCAATTCATGACAAAGTCTTAGGAGTAAAAACTGAATTTAAGATAAATATACTAATATTAGGATTGTTAAATTCTACAACTAAGCATTGCTAGCTTAAAAGATTCTCCTTTTGTGACCTGTAATTAGTAAAATACTCTAGATATGAGACCAGAGACTATCTTGAATCAAGTTGACGACACGTGTAGCATTGCAACAAGTTTTTTTTTTTTCCCATTTCAACATTCAAACATTAAAACATCTCTTAAGATTCCACTTCCCCAGGACCTCAGGCACCAAAAAAAATAATAATAATAATTTTTTAAAAAAGTCTACGCATTTTGATTTACAGTGCTTACACAATGCCAAAGCAACAGTGCATTTTGGGGGCACTGACTATTCATGTGTACGAGGGGTTTACAAGATCAGGCACAACAAACAAACAAACAAACAAACAAACACTGAACTTAACTCACAGCATTCCAAAAAGACGTCA
This sequence comes from Neoarius graeffei, assembly GCF_027579695.1. NCBI lineage: Eukaryota > Metazoa > Chordata > Actinopteri > Siluriformes > Ariidae > Neoarius > Neoarius graeffei. The sequence goes on along the minus strand of NC_083585.1, from coordinate 57,053,842 downwards.
CTAAACCACCCTCCACTCACTCATAGCCTTTTTGAAGGCACTTGTCTGGTCTAGAGTCTGTACAGCATCTAGAAGGAGCTCACTCTGAATGACTGACAAAACAGTCGCAGTAAACTTAGGATCTGTAAGGTGGAGTTGAATTGTAATGAAAGATTCAAAGATTTCAGTAAAGTTCATTTATTCCCAAAACAAGCATCCTTTGTTTTGTTTTTTTGCTTGAAACAAGATGAACCGCATTTGACAAATGTCCAAAATGTACTTACTTGTTTTATTTTCAAAGGTGCTCCAAATAAGACTTTTTCAAGACATTTTGTCTATACAAGATTTTCAAGATGGACTGTCTAAAAACTAGCCTTTCTAGCTAAATGAGGTTTTGCTTGTTGGGCAATTATGTCTTATAATAAGGGTGGCTAGATGTTTTGACTTGAAAATAGACAAATAAACTTCCTAAGATTTTTTTTTTTGCAGTGTAATAACTGAATCCAACTCAACTAATTACACTTACGTAATTCAAACTATTCCCTGCCATGTATTTGAGACATGTTCCAAGTGTTATTTATTTATATAATTTATTTATGTTCCATGCTTATTTATTGATCTATTTGGCCCCAGGTGTATGTTCAAGATGTCCTGAGGAATCAGCTGAGTGAAGAGGTTTGGCAGGTCTTGTACCAGAGCACTGGACACCTATATGTGTGTGGGGGCATGAACATGGCCCGAGATGTCGCACACACTATACAAGAGATCCTGGTTAATCGTCTGGGTATAACTCTCTCACAAGCTGGGGAATATCTGAATCAATTAAAGGTGCAGTTAATTACAGATTTTACCACAGTACACTGTCAGATATAGGGGTACAATCGGGTTCCATTTCTGTCCCCCAAGGTACAATTTATACAAGTGTTCCCCCTAGGGCACAGTATCGGTCCTTACAGTAACCATATGTACTGTTTTAGGGACAAAAAGGTACATATATGTTCCCAGTTAATAAGTACAAATTAGCAACTTAGAGGGTACTGATCCAGTGACAAGCTGTTGTACCCCTAAAGGTACAATAATGTACTTTATTTTCTGAGAGTTTCAGAAGTATATGGCCCATTCTATAATTGCAGGTAGATTTCAAGTGTCAACTCTGTTATGCCCCTTTTCCACCAAAGCAGTTCCAGGGCTGGTTCGGCCAGTGCTTAGTTTGGAACCGGGTTTTCTGTTTCCACTGACAAAGAACTGGCTCTGGGGCCAGAAAAACCGGTTCCAGGCTAGCACCAACTCTCTGCTGGGCCAGAGGAAAGAACTGCTTACGTCAGCGGGGGGGGCGGAGTTGTTAAGACCAACAACAATAACAAGACCGCGAAAGATCGCCATTTTTAAGTGACGAGAAGCAGCAGCTGTACAAACGCGAAGTCATCCATTATTATTATTGTTGTTGTTGCTGCTGCTGCTTCTTCCGTGTTGTTTTTGCTTCAATATTTGCGCCAAGGTTTATGCAAACGTAGCGACGTAACTGACGTATACAACGACGTGACTGATGTATACAGCGACGTAATGACGTGGCTTCCCTTAGCACTGCGAGCTATGGAAAAGCAAACTGGTTCTCAGCTGGCTCGCAAGTTGAACGAGTTGTGAACCAGCACCAGCACTGGCCCCGAACCAGCCCTGGAACTGATTTGGTGGAAAAGGGGTATTAGTCATCATCAGCTCTGTTGTCGGTAAACTGGGCAATCCATTAACAGACCTGACGATAACGGAGTTGACACTTTTCCACCATTTCGTGTCTTAACTCCACATGCTACCTTCAAACTAGCTACCACTTGGCATGTTTAAAAACAGAACGTTATAGATTTTAATCATATTATTGTCTTTAAAAAATGAGTGACAGAATCACTCCAATATCGCAATAACAGAGCTGACAAATCTACTGTTGGTGTAAAATCCTCAACATTTTGTTCAAATTAATGAAAGAAGAAACAGAACACACCTCGCTGCCTTTCTGAAGTTTCCCACCAGAGGAAGTGACATCACTCGGTGCAGGTGTCACGCGTATTATTAAAAGTCTTTGTGGATTTTAGAACAGAGTCAGAGTTGACAAGAACGTTGGAACGGATTAAAAAATATATATTTTTTTATGACTGAAATTTCACATAATACAGAAAATAGACTTTCTATGCAGTTGATTTTTATAACAGTTAATAGAATAAGGTCCAAAAAACAGACTGTTAGACTGAATCACTTCCTGTTTATTTGAGTTGAATGGATGAATCAGGAGTCGAAGACGGCCAATAATGTGGGGGGAGGGGTGGGAGTCATTTAGTTAATGTTTTATGCATAAATTGGGTCTAAAATGTACATCAAGCATTGCTATTGGTGAAAGTTTGTCATAATTTGCATTATTGTTCAAAACTGATTCAATAAATATTTGTTTTGTGGAAAATAACAAAAGGTTTATCTCGGAGACGCGAAACGTACCCTGAATTCTAGAATGACCCATGTATTTAGACAGTGCACAGCATCCTCTCTTGGGCATCCATTAGTCTGGTGAGCGGTGTTTTTCATGACTATTCCACTTCTTGATTATCATAATAATTTCAGAGTTGGACAAATTAATCTAAAGAAGGTAAAATTTAACACCTTAAGCCTTTATAATTGGTGTCAAGAATCCAAATGGCATGAATTCCAATTTGCTGGCGAAAACCCTGTTAGCTTCATTACAACATTTGGCGTTTGTCTGTTTATTAGAGCAATTCTTTTTTTTTTAATTCATCTTAAAATGTGCTATTAACCACAAACCAGTTACTGTTACTGCAATTCTCTCTGCATTACATACAAGGTTTATGAAAATCCAATCTAGACAAGACAGAACTGATCAACATTAAGATAAGGAAAAGAAAAACATTTTCTTGCAATGTGCCATTGGCAAATTCATGATCTGCTGTTAAGTTTGAGGTGATTATGGTTCACTGACTTAGCATTCTGTGAGTACATCCACGATGTCACCGGTTCCTAACCCTAGTACTTGTATATATTCTCTTCTATATACAGTGCCTTGCAAAAGTATTCATCCCCCTTGGTGTTTGTCCTGTTTTGTTGCATTACAAGCTGGAATTAAAATGGATTTTTGTGGGTTAGCACCATTTGAGTTACACAACATGCCTACCACTTTAAAGGTGCACATTGTTGTTTTTATTGTGACACAAACAATAATTAAGATGAAAAAACTGAAATCTGGAGTGTACATAGGTATTCACCCCCTTTCATATGAAACCCATATTTCATATTTCATATGAAATAAGAGCTGGTCCAACCATTCTCATCTCATTCTCATTATCTCTAGCCGCTTTATCCTGTTCTACAGGGTCGCAGGCAAGCTGGAGCCTATCCCAGCTGACTACGGGCGAAAGGCGGGGTACACCCTGGACAAGTCGCCAGATCATCACAGGGCTGACACATAGACACAGACAACCATTCACACTCACATTCACACCTACGGTCAATTTAGAGTCACCAGTTAACCTAACCTGCATGTCTTTGGACTGTGGGGGAAACCGGAGCACCCGGAGGAAACGGACACGGGGAGAACATGCAAACTCCGCACAGAAAGGCCCTCGCCGGCCACGGGGCTCAAACCTGGACCTTCTTGCTGTGAGGCAACAGCACTAACCACTACACCACCATGCCGCCCTGGTCCAACCAATTCACTAAATAAGTCATATAATTCGTTGATGAAGATATCCCAAAACTTGTAAAAAATATCCCAAATTTTGAATATCCCAGGGAGCACCATTAAATCCATTATAGCAAAATGGAAAGAATATGGCACCACTATAAACCTGACAAGAGAAGGTCCCGCCCACCAAAACTCACAGACTGGGCAAGGAGGGCATTAATCAGAGATGCAACAAAGATAACACTGAAGGAGCTGCAAAGATCCACAGCGGAGATGGGAGTATCTGTCCATAGGACCACTTTAAGCTGTATACCCCACAGATCGGGGCTTTACGGAAGAGTGGCCAGAAAAAAGCCATTGCTTTAGAAAACACATTTTGAGTTTGCCCAACAGCATGTGGCAGACTCCCCAAACACATGGAGGAAGATTCTCTAGTCAAATGAGACTAAAATTGAACTTTTTGGCCATCATGGGAAATGCCATGTGTGGCGCAAAGCCAACACCCTGAGAACACCATCCCTACAATGGAGCATGGTGGTGGTAGCATCATGCTGTGGGGATGTTTTTCATCTGCAGGGACAGGAAAGCTGGTCAGGACTGAAGGAAAGATGGATGGCACTAAATGCAGGGCAATTCTGGAGGAAAACCTGTTTGAGTCAGCCAGAGGTTTGAGACTGGGATGAAGGTTCACGTTCCAGCAGGACAATGACCCTAAACATACTGCTAAAGCGACACTGGCGTGGTTTAAAGGGAAACATTTAAATGTCTTGGAATGGCCCAATCAAAGCCCAGACCTCAATCCAACTGAGAATCTGTGGCATAACTTGAAGATTGCTGTACACCAACACAACCCATCTAACTTGAATGAGTCGGAGCAGTTTTGCCTTGAGGAATGTGCAAAAATCCCAGTGTCTAGATGTGCTAAGCTAATAAAGACATATCCCAAGAGACTTGCAGCTGTAATTGCAGCTAAAGGTGACTCTACAAAGTATTGGCTTTGAGGGGGGTGAATACCTATGCACACTTCAGATTTCTGTTTTTTCATCTTATTGTTTGTCACAATAAAAAAAAAAACAATGTGCACCTTTAAAGTAGTTGGCTTGTTGTGTAAATCAAATGGTGCTAACCCTCCAAAAATCCATTTTAATACCAGCTTGTAATGCGACAAAACAGGACAAACACTAATGGGAATGAATACGTTTGCAAGGCACCGTATTTCTTTTTATTGCATCCAACACACTTGATTCAACTAATCATCTAGTTATTATTTTTTTTAAACACAGAACACAGAACCGTGTGTAATGTATGATGTAAATAAACCACCGCAATTTTCTAGGCAGAATATTAATTGAAGGGATGATATGTTCACAATGTGCAACATCAGTTTACTGCTTCAAGCATATTATTTATTTTAATGACATCTGTTAATTATATATGCTACATTATATCTTTAGAAGAAAAGAAAAAGAAGAAACCTTTATTCGTCACATGCACACTTCAAGCACAGTGAAATTCAGCCTCTGCATTTAACCCATCTGAAGCAGTGAACACACGCACACACACTCAGAGCAGTGGGCAGCCACACCAGAGCGCCCAGGGAGCAGTCAGGGGTTCGGTACCTTGCTCAAGGGCACCTCAGCCCAAGGCCGCCCCACGTCAACCTAACTGCATGTCTTTGGACTGTGGGGGAAACCGGAGCACCCGGAGGAAACCCCTGCAGACACGGGGAGAACATGCAAACTCCACACAGAAAGGCCCTCGCCGGCTGCTGGGTTTGAACCCGGAACCTTCTTGCTGTGAGGCGGCCGTGCTAACCACTGTGCCGCCAAGTGAAAGCATTCCAACAATTTGCTGCTAAACAACAGCGAAGCATGAGAAATAGGTGTAGCAATATGCTGCAGTAGGTTTCATAAACACAAACTGAATGAGTGACTGATGGTTTGTGGGTGGTTCGGAGAGAAAAAATAAAGAATAATAGTTTACTAGTGAATACATAACGAAGGAGTGACGATCTTCCTGAATTGTATTGTATTGTTTATTTTTGAATAGGGACAGATACAAAGACATAGATATCTGGAACAGTTATCTGATGTATGCATCACAGTATTTGTAGCCAAAGCTAATTCACAACACTTGTCCCTAGTTGGGCTTTTAATTAAACAAAACAAAAAGAGAGAAAATGAATATTTAAAATCTATGAGAAAAAATATATATACATAAAAATAAAATAAAATAAAATAAGAAATAATGGTCATAATAATAACAAAATTAAAAATAACAATAGCAATAGTAAAAATAAAAAGACAAATAGCAAGCTAAGTATCTAAACTAGTGATTCAAACTAAATATGAGAGCAGGATTGCTGTTGAACTAGCCATTGTTTTGTTTGTTTTTTGAAAGAGAGAAGTGTAGCTATGGATTTTAAACTGTCTGGTAGAGAATTCCATAATTGTGTTCCTTTTATTGAAAAAGAGGTTTGTGCAAATGAAGTTCTACGGAATGGAACAGTGCAATTGCCTTTTGACGTTGCTCGGGTGGTGGATCTAGTACCACTTTGCAGTCTTGTTATTGACTCACAGAGCAGTTGAGGAGCAGTATTATTGAGGCATTTAAAAACCAATTTAACTGTGTATAATGAAATAAAATTAGTAAAACTGAGAATCTTATATTTGTTTAAAATTTGGCAATGATGATGCCTTATTCTTTTCTTGTCTAAAACTTTGAGGGTTTGGTTATAGAGGCATTCTATGCATTTTATTGTTGTCTGGTGAGCCTGAGACCATGTGGTCAAACCGTAAGATATATGTGAGAAAATCATAGAATTCATAAAAACAAAGGCACAATTTAGAGTTAAGCAATTTCTTATCATCTTAAAACATCCTAGATTTGCCTTAATAGTCTTACACATTTTCTTTACATGACTTTTAAAGTTCAACTGATAATCCATGATTATACCCAGATATTTCACTTCGGGGACTTGCTCAATGGGCTCACCGTTAATTCTTATATCCAGGGTGTTTATTGGTTGTTTCTTTATAGAGAAACACACAGAATTTGTCTTTTTAATGTTTAGGGTTAAACAGGATGAAGCCAGCCAAAATGCTATTTTATGCAAGGTAGTATTTAGTTTCTCAGCCACAAGAGTACAGGTCTTACCAGATGCATATACCACTGTGTCATCTGCATACATCTGTAGACCTATATCTGGGCACACATCTGGTAAGTCATTGATATAAAGACTGAACAGTATAGGCCCTAAGACAGTACCTTGAGGGATCCCCGTTTCAATTTTAAGAAAATTAGAACTCACATCATTAATAGTAACACATTGCTCCCGGCCCTTTAAGTATGACTCAAACCAAGACAATGACTTTTTAGAGAAATTGAACTTAATTAGTTTTGAAATTAAAATATTGTGATTGACTGTATCAAACGCTTTTTTTAAATCTAGGAATACTGCACCGACCACATGCCCTTTGTCAAGTGATTGTTTTATTTTTTCAGTTAAATAACAAGTAGCGGATTCTGTAGAGTAGTTACATCTGAATCCGAATTGCAAAGGATGCAAATAGTGATTTGACTCAAGGTAGCGCATTAGTTGTTCTAAAACAATCTTCTCCAGGACTTTAGAAAAAACTGGAAGAAGACTAATGGGTCTATAATTAGATATAATTCCAGCATCTCCAGATTTAAAGAGTGGTATTACTTGAGCAGTTTTCCACCCATCTGGAAATTGTCCAGTTTTAATAGAAATATTAATAAGATGGGTAAGGGGTTGGACTAGGATGCTGCTGTATTTCTTGAGAAAAGCTGTGTCTAAATTATAGATGTCTTTTGAGTATGTGGTGTTTAGGTCATTTATAGCTTTTAAAACAGCAGTATGACTGACCTCTTTAAGGTGAAATGAATTCTCTTGGTCATCGATTAATGCTGTTTGGACAGCATTATTCTTACAGGGGAAACCTGAGGCAAGGTTCTTGACAGATTCTATAAAGAAATTATTAAATTCGTTTGAGACTTGTGTACTATCAGAGATGACATTTTCTCCAAATTTGAGTTTAAATTGATTTTGGGTGTTTTTACCCTCTGGATTTAATAGACTATTTAGTTGCTTCCAGATAAGCTTGCCATTCCCTTTGGCCTCTGATAAAACATGGATGTAGTAATTTGATTTGGACATTCTAAGCTGTTTAACCACCTGGTTACACAGACTTTTATATAATTTTGAATCAATGTCACTACGAGTTTTAATAAACATTTTCAGAGTATAATCTCGCTTTTTCATCAGTTTTCGGATATCATCAGTCATCCATGGTAACTGAAATTTTTTGTGGGATTGTTTTGTCTTTTTCGTGAACTTGTCAATAATGCATACAATAGCAGATGTTAGATGATCACAGCAAGCATTTACTTGATCAAGTTGTAGTGTGTGTGTGTGTGTGTGTGTGTGTGTGTGTGTTATAGCACTATAGTTGTCCAAAATTCTGCCATAAAAATCAGTTTTATAGCAGAACATTGACCAGGACCAGTGTTGGGAACAGGTTTACTACCTTTTCATGTCAGTTTAAAGCGATACTTCCTTTCAGGTTTTTCCAGTGTAGGTCATAAAAAGACACCTAATTATTTTTGTTTAGTGGACCGAAAGCTACTGAATTCGAATCACAGACTTCAAGTTGTATTAGTTTTTTTTAAATAGAACAATTAATGAATTTAGAGCCACATGGCCCTAAAATCTCCACTATTTTTTCCTGCTTCACCATGACCTGATACAAGATACTATGTCATGCATCACGTGGTGGGCTTTCCCCGTTCGTGTAAGGCATTGTGGGATACAAATTTGAAACAGGAGAGAAAAATGGAGGACGTGAGTGTGTGAATGAAACATGAAAGACCGACTACAGTAACGGAAAGAAAGCGAGAAGAAAAGACGTTATGTTATATACGAAGGAAAGGAAACGCAGGACCAAACTAATAAATATCGGCGCTCAGCGAGCACCTCGGTGTGATCAGCTGTTCGTTTAGCGACAGAATGATGGAACTGTCAGTGCACGCTCAAAGGTAAACCTGTAGATGGCAGTAATGCAACACTGTGGATGCCAGCTGCCGTAAAACCCAAAAGAAGAAGAAGGTAAACCTGTGCATGAGCATGTGGACTTCCTCTGTCTGCTTGACTGCGCAAAGCGAGTGATTTCATGCATATTATTTGCTTTAATCCCCTCAAATTAAATAACTTCCAGCCACAGAATGGCCTGATATTTTATGAGATATTACAGAAATAAACATATATCACAGTGACCACATTTTGGAAGGAACTAAATTTCACTGATTTTATGAAATCAAAAGGCCGTCTAGCTTTAAATGTATTTAAAAAGTATTTCTTTAAGATCCAAATGTACCTGCAATCCTGCTGGTTTTTCAATCACTGATGGAATGAACTTTCTGCTCATATTTAAACTGTCCTGTCTCTGAATTCCTTCCATCTTTATGCTTTTCATTGTCTATCTCTAGTCTATGACTTATGTCTAAAACAACTCAATATATATAGAGAGGATATTACACGGTTGCACAAAAATATGAAGTTTATCTTCGAGTGGTAAATGTATATTTTTCAACACAAAAAGATAAACCTCATATCTTTGTGCAACCATGTAAAGTTCTTTATATTATACGGACACATCCACACACAAAAAAAAAATACGCAAGTTAATCAAAAGAATTTTAATTTTGAACCGGTTCGCCATTTTAACAATGTGCCTCCAGTCAGCGGGAAAACACTGGGAAAACACTGGGAGTGAAGTCACTGGAGAGAAATATCGGGAATTTTTTTTTCGTGGCCCAAATCCTGTGCTCTGATTGGCTGGCGAGCGGGTCCGTATCCGATTATATGGACCCCAGTTACGGACCCCAGTTACGGACCTCTGGCAACTCGCTTGTTCACAACAACAAACATAGTAGCATTTTTTTGTCAACATTTTGTGAGGCGACAGCGCTAACCACTACACCACCGTGCCGCCCAGTTTCAGTTCAGTGAATGTGAATTGTTTATTGGATGTAGATCAGACACTTTTTTTAAAGTTCACCTTGAAAGCTGTGAATATTAATCGAAATAATCATTTTTATTTTTTTCACGGTCCAAATCCTGCGCTCTGATTGGCTGGCGAGCGGGTCCGTATCCTACAGTATGGACCCCAGTTATGGACCCCGGTTACGGACCTCTGGCGACTAGCTCGTTCACAACAACAACAAACATAGTAGCATTTTTTGTCAACATTTATCTTTTTTTATAAGATTTATTTATAAGATTATCAAAAATCTTATCAATTTTTGCCAGCATTCCTCAGGAGAATAGCATTAATTTTACATCATGGATCGCGATAACGACAGTCTTCACAGCGAAAGCGAGTTTTACTACCCTGAGGAAGAAGAAATAAAATAAAAGAAAACATTTCAGGAGAAAGCTAAAAACCTTTAACTATTGCTAACACCGAGCAAAAACATGGCTGAATCCTGAATGACTCCTATTTGTATAAATAGGGGACTACATAGGCGACAAAATGTAGTTTTTTTCCTGCCATGGAAGTGCACTTGTATACCGAGGAGGAAGCAATTTGCATTAGAGCCGTGAATGAGGATTCAAAATGGCGGCTCGGCTCGGTTTTCCCTTTCAGGCGCTCTTGTTTTCTGTTAGAATTTGGTAAAGAAAAAAATAAATATATTATTTACCACCTCAATTTTAAACAAACATGGCTGCCAGGTTTGCTTTGTTAAATATGGAAGATTTTGAGAGAATTTTGAAAGAGAAAGACGCATTGAACACATGATAGGAATGTGTACGGTATGTATAATAATAATAATAATAATATTGGCTGGCTTTTTTTCGTGGTATATCAGATATATTCCATTCAGCTACTCGTCTTCGACTCATTCGTTATCATGCTAGCTGAATGGAATATATCTAATAGACCACTCAACGCCAGCCAATATTATTTAAATATGTCACTCAGATCCGCGATGTATTTGGTATGAAAAATGAGAGTTTTTCAACATGAGAAGATAAACTTCATATCTTCAAGCCAACATGTCATTTTCTTTTTATGATATCGACACATTCACAAACAAAAAGTCCCCAAATTTATCAAAACAACTCACTCATCGATTTCCTCACAAGCGACAGATAGAGATTTATGTCACGGTTTTGGTTCTCCATGTCCCGGATGGAGCTCGGATGGAAAATACAAGTGGTGTATTTCCCGGTAAAACACTTGTGTCTATATCATGTATTTATGTATAACATTTTTAGTTATGTGGAAAAAGCTACAGAATATTAAAGAACATTCATTGTCAGCGTAATGTTATTCACTAAAATATAACAAAAGCAATTTTCTTATTCCATATTCTTTGTCTATAATTATGATCCAGTTTAAGGTACTAAATAACATGTTTTCTGTTTTGAGGTGGAGAAGAGGTACCACGAGGACATATTTGGAGACTAATCCAGCTTCACTTTCAGTACTCTGAATCTTTTCCTGTGAAGAACAGTAGCCAGGCGATTTGGGATATTTCACAATATTTTGTAGTGTTAACACATTTCCAAATGTGTCTTTAGTGTGGTTGGAAAATAAAAAAGAGTTAGAGTTTTTTGTATTTACCTTTTTCAATGTTTAATATATACAGTACTGTGCAAAAGTCTTAAGTACATATAAAGAAATAAATACTGTAGACCAAAAAATGGCTGAAAAATAATTAAATGAAATGTTTCAACATCAAAAAATATTATAAACAGTAAGCAGTAAGCCATAATAAATGCAACAAAGTCAATATGTGGTGTGAGATGACCCTTTGCTTATAAAATAAAAGTATATACTTTATGTGGAAATGAGCTGTAGGTTTTACTGAGCATCTTCCAGAACCAGCCACAGTTCTTCTGGACACTTTGACCGTCACACTCGCTTCTTCATTTTGCACCAAAACCCAGCAGCCTTCATTATGTTTTCTTTTTTAATCTGAAAAGTGCTCTCTTATGGAATATGCTGCTTAGATACAAACTTGGGCGGCACGGTGGTGTAGTGGTTAGTGCTGTCGCCTCACAGCAAGAAGGTCCGGGTTTGAGTCCCGTGGCCGGCGAGGGCCTTTCTGTGCGGAGTTTGCATGTTCTCCCCGTGTCCGCATGGGTTTCCTCCGGGTGCTCCGGTTTCCCCCACAGTCCAAAGACATGCAGATTAGGTTAACTGGTGACTCTAAATTGACCGTAGGTGTGAATGGTTGTCTGTGTCTATGTGTCAGCCCTGTGATGACCTGGCGACTTGTCCAGGGTGTACCCCGCCTTTCGCTCGTAGTCAGCTGGGATAGGCTCCAGCTTGCCTGCGACCCTGTAGAACAGGATAAAGCGGCTAGAGATAATGAGATGAGATACAAACTTTTTTTTTCTGTAACATTTAATTTTGTGCTGGAAAACGAATGTTTGGAACTCTAAAATGTTTTTGTAATGTTTTGATAATGTAGAAGTCATAAAATAGAAATCTATAAGAAAGTTTATGTGAAAAAAATATAGGGGGCCTTAGACTTTTGCAAAGTACTGTATTTTCACTTTTGATTCATTTCTCCCCACTGCACCATGTGGTGGCCTGTTCCTCAGTAGGTTTTGGCACAGTTCCCAAAAGATTAGTGGAAACTGTTTGATGTAAAGTTAGGAACTCAGAACCCTTTCTATGAAACCTTGCTTTGTTTTGGAATCCTGTTTCGCAGTCATATTCAGCTTGTATTCAATTCATAAAGGTCCAGTTCAATAAAATTTCCTTCTCTATAAACTTTTGTCAGTTTCTTGACCCCTGCTGTGTTGGGTTGTGCCAGGGATGTGGGACAGCGTGTTACGTTAGGGTGCTGGAATTTAAAGTAGCGTACATATGTTTTGATTGCAGTCACATATTACAAAGTCACAAAGAAAACAAAAGTCAAATTAGGATGTGGCAATACTATCTTTAGAGGGATAATCAAATCCACACATCTCATCATCTCTAGCCACTTTATCCTGTTCTACAGGGTCGCAGGCAAGCTGGAGCCTATCCCAGCTGACTACGGGCAAAAGGCGGGGTACACCCTGGACAAGTCGCCAGGTCATCACAGGGCTGACACATAGACACAGACAACCATTCACACCTACGGTCAATTTAGAGTCACTAGTTAACCTAACCTGCATGTCTTTGGACTGTGGGGGAAACCGGAGCACCCGGAGGAAACCCACGCGGACACAGGGAGAACATGCAAACTCCGCACAGAAAGGCCCTCGCCGGCCATGGGGCTCGAACCTAGACCTTCTTACTGTGAGGTGACAGCGCTAACCACTACACCACCGTGCCGCCCCAAATCCACACATCTTGCAGAAAAATGTAGCCTAAAGTAGCCTTTACAAAAAGAGAACACTGCACAACAGCAACAATAAAAAAAAAAAAATAAATAATAATAATCTTATGTTAAGTTGATGACATCACGGACTTGTACTCTGAAATTCAAACACACACGCACAGAAAAAAATCCCCTAAAAACACTCAATTTTAAAGATGGTTTATGACAGGAACCAGTAATGCAGAGTCATCATATAAAAGAAGCTTACATTTCACTGCAGCTGGCAGATCATTGATATGAACTAGAAATAAAAGGGGGCCCAGAATAGAACCTTCGGGCACCCCACATGTAATATCCTGAGGTTCTGATATGCCCCCCCCCCCCAACATCACAAACTTGAGTTGACACAGTGTCACTTAACCCAGGAGAATTTGCTTCATGAACAAGAACAATCCTGGCTAGCTACGCGAATTTGCACTGGGAGATAAAGTGCTCATTTTACTACCCATGTTGAGCTCTAAATGAATCGCAAAGTGGCAAGGACTTTGAGGTCATATGGTGAGTTGACTATAAGGCCAGGCAAATGGATAGAGGTGATGCATTTCAGATTTACCACCTCAATGTTCTGAAACCGTACAGTTTCAGATGAGGTTCCTGTGGCTCTGGCAACAGTAGTTCCTGAGAGGAAGGATCTGGGGACCAGTGAGTAAATCTAAAAAGTGCAGCCCAATTCACCCCAGTCCCCTGTGGAGACTATTTCTTGCTGTCCCAGAGAGCACAGGTTGCCAGATTGCAGGAGGAATTCTGTGATGTGTTTTTGACTGGCCCAATCACACTAGTCTCATACAGTACCACAGGAATCATTGAAACTCCTTCAGGGGTGGTAACCTCTATTGGCTACCCTAATGCAAAAAAAAAAAAAAAGGGGTTCAGAATGACCTCAAGGCCATGCTCGACATGGGGGTAATTGAGGAGTTGCAAAGAGACTGGAGCAGCTTGGTGGTTTTGGTTCCCAAAACTGATGGGTCAGTGCAGTTCTGTGTAGACTTTAGAAAAGTCAGTGCGTTGTCTAAATTTGATGTATATCCAAGCATGGCCAGAGCCAGCTATGAGGCCACCGGGGTCCGGACCTCGGTCATTTTTAAGAGCTGAAAATACGCTAAATATTCAACTGGATAAAAAATAAAGAATAACATTAAAATGTCTCCGTAAAAAGTGCATTGTTAATTATGTTAAATGTTGATTCTGTCTTCTGTGTCTGTTTCGTGTGCACGGCTCTGAGACCAAGAACACAAAAGCGAATGAGCGCATGACTTGGGGGAGGAACGCAGTGCGGTAGACACAGGGTTTTTCATGGTAACCATCACCGCACTTTCATGAAGCTCTTAAATTTACATTTTCAAAGCAGTACAGTTTTGTCCTCATTGCTTGGGCCAGATCAAACCATTAAACAAGCTTAAATTATTCTTACTCTTGCCACATGCATGATTTTTTTTTCAAAACTGATGATATTCAGTTCAAACACCATTAAAAGTAATTTCAGGAATAGATCTCTTGTGTGACGTGTAATTCACCCCTCTCATTTAAGTATGTCGAAAATTTTTGGTGCGCTTAGAGCGGGCATCACAGACCTCAGTGATTTTAAAATACTGGCTACGGCCCTGTATCCAAGGCCTCACACTGATTAACTGCTCGATCGGTTAGGCATAGCTCACTTTTATTTGACACTAGATTTGATTCAGGGATATTGGCAGATTCCCTTGACCCCAATATCCCATGAAAAAATGGCCTTTTCCACTCCATTTGGTTTACACCAATTTGTCATCCTTCCCATTGGGTTGTTTGGAGCCCCAGCAACATTTCAATGACTCATGGACAGAATCCTCCCCCCATATAGTGCACATGCCACATTTACGACATCTGAGGACTGTCTTGAGAATGTTCAGACTTGCAGGACTCACAGAAAACCCAGAGAAGTGTACAATTGGGCAGGTGGAAATTTGGTATCAGGGCTTCCACTTGGGTCATGTCAGCTATCAAATGTACTTCAGAAATGAGAGGGTTACTGTCCTGAAAACATTAAAATTAAGTTATCCAATTAGATTGTTTTGTTTGTTGTCTCTAGGCTGAGAAGAATTTAGAGCTGCTCACTCATTGGTTAGGACTTCATTGCTGGGACAGAAGGCCATGGCAGTGTATGTTTATGTAGGAAGTAACAGACGAATTAACCAATCAGATTTTGATTTATAGTGGGACGGACCAAAAACTTATCACCTGAAGCCTTCTCGAAGGTCAATGCAAGCTTAACTGCGAGTTGACGCCATCAGCACAGCAGTGAAGTCACCTTCCAGCCAATGTAGCATTCATCAGTAGTGTAACGTGACCAGACGTCCCGGTGTGACCGGGACAGTCCCGATTTTGAGTTGCATGTCCCCAGTCCCAACAAAGGTCCGTCGGGACGCTGAAATGTCCTGGTTTACACCAAACACTAACAAACTGTCCCGGTTACACTGGGTAAAGGTTTGGAGGTGACAACTATTAGGCTCATGCGCTCATTCCTGTTACAATGCATAGCCTATTGTTTAAAAAAAAAAAGTTCATCGCATAAAATATTGATGTTAATATGCAAGCCATGCATTTTCTTGGCGTTTTCACAAAGGCGAAATAAATCAGTTGAAATTTAGGCTATTGGCCTATTCCCAATCATCACATCTGTTGTCTGATTTTCTTACTTTAACTGAATTGTGATAGAAGTACATGTAGATAACAAGAAAATACTTGATTATTCTCTGAAATGTTGATAAAAGTGAGCTTCTACAAAATGATAAAAGCACCTGTCTGAGCCATGGTTTCAGCCGGCGCATGTTTACATCAAAACGCGTGTGCGTGCACAAGTATCACGGTCACGCGCAAAGTGTCCCGGTTTTAGACTCGGGAAATCTGGTCACCCTACTTAGTGTTAGCGAATGCTAATAAAGCAGTCAAGCCAGTGCTATCGAGAGCAAGTAGCACAGGCTAACGACCGAGAAACTAAGATTTCTGTCTCCGGACTCTTCTTCCATGCTGCACATTTGTCACAATATTTTTCACTCAGACTTAAGTATTCATTTCCCTCTGTAATTTATTGAGTTACTTTTAAAATCAACATCGGCAGCTACACACAACGGAGCGACCTGGCAGCCTGCCGCTAATCCCTTACAAAATCCTTTGCCCCGTTGCTTTTTTGGTGTCTGGTTAGGTTTTCACTGAGCTGAAGTCCCAGCTCTAATAGTAACAGTTCGCCACTGCTTGTAAATATGCGTGAAGAATATCTAATCAAGTTTTAGTAGCCTTTTGGGTGTTCAACATGTCTTTCTCTTTCCCAGCGAACAAAGATCTGTGCATGCACAGCAGGAAACTTTCTCACTGGATATTCACATCAGCTCCATGTTGTCTTGACAACCATGCAATATCGTAAACCATATTCAACGCTCATTCTCCATTGGATCGAGTGACGTAATACACGTAGGATAAGCGATATGCTAACAATATTTCATGCTATCAAACCAAATGAATGAAACCCGCTAGAAGGGAATAGGACACGTTTTTATTCCATGAAAAAAGTCTCCTGTATGTATAATAAATAAATAATATTGGCTGGCTTTGAGTGGCCTATCAGATATATTCCATTCAGCTAGCATGATATTGAACGAGTCAAAGACGAGTAGCTGAATGGAATATATCTGATATACCACGAAAAAAACAGCCATTATTATTATTATTATTATTATTATACATACACATTTGATATTTCCGCTATTGCTCTCTTTTCCAGTTTTTCGATGTCCGTTGGTATGTTTTTCTCTTGTAAATATCCATGAAGACTTTCTGGTGAAGTTTTTGTAACCTTTCGGGTGTTCAGTGCGTCTTTCTATTTAAATCTTCCACTTTGGATGAAGCAAACCTCACAGCCATTTTTGTTTACAAACTGTCACAGTCAGTCATGAGTGTGGAAGTTTTACGTCTCCAACGTGTCTTTTCCAGCTTTTCCATACATTTGTGAACAAATTGTCACAGTCACTCACTAGCGCGGACGTTTTATGTCTCCGACGTGTCTCTTTTCCAGTTTTTCGATGTCCGTTGGTATGTTTTTCTCTTATATGTGTGAAAAATATATAATAAAGTTTTGCTAGCCTTTTGGATGTTCAGCGCGTCTTTGGTTTCAGTTTATTTATTTAGTGCTTAAACCGAGCACTGAATTAATCCTGTCTTCTCTCTTTCCTGGCCGATGAAGAAATGATTCTGCGCATGCGCAACAGAAAAGTTTTGTCATTTGATCTTCGCGTGTGATGTCATATTGTCTTGACAATGTGCAATATTATAACAGTATTGCATGCACATTGTCCATTGGGAAGAGTGGCGTAATACATGGAGGATAAGCAATATGATAACAATATTGCATGGCATCAATAAACCTGCTAGAAGGGAATAGAATACATGTTTTTATTCCATGGAAAAAGTGGCCTGTATGTATAATAATTAGCAATATTTTACATAGTATTCAAAAGCAGATTTGAAACTTTAAAAGTAGACTTGTTGAAAATTCAGGAAAGTGTCATTGCAACGAAGTCTGTCTATTTATTCACATACATTTTAAGAAAAATTTACCATTTTTTGACTGTAAATTATTACAGAATGTCATGGATTATACAGTGCTTTGCAAAAGTATTCATCCCCCTTGGTGTTTGTCCTGTTTTGCTGCATTACAAGCTGGAATTAAAATGGATTTTTGGGGGGTTTGCACCATTTGATTTACACAGCGTGCCTACCACTTTAAAGGTTTTTTTTTTTTTGTGTGTGTGTGTGTGTGTGTGTGTGTGTGTGACACAAACAATAATTAAGATGAAAAAACAGAAATCTGAAGTGTGGATAGGTATTCACCCCCAAAGTCAATACTTTGTAGAGCCACCTTTTGCTGCAATTACAGCTGCAAGTCTCTTGGGGTATGTCTCTATTAGCTTAGCACATCTAGCCACTGGGATTTTTGCCCATTCCTCAAGGCAAAACTGCTCCAACTCCTTCAAGTTAGATGGGTTGTGCTGGTGTGCAGCAATCTTCAAGTTATGCCACAGATTCTCAATTGCACTGAGGTCTGGGCTTTGATTAGGCCATTTCAAGACATTTAAATGTTTCCCTTTAAACCACTCCAGTGTAGCTTTAGCAGTATGTTTAGGGTCATTGCCCTGCTGGAATGTGAACCTTCACCCCAGTCTCAAACCTCTGGCTGACTCAAAAACAGGTTTTCCTCCAGAATTGCCCTCTATTTAGTGCCATCCATCTTTTCCTCCCTTCTGAATTCAGAGTCCTGTGACCTCAATGCCCACAAGAGGGTGATTCTTGGAATCACTGGTGGAAGGGTGAACACAGGCTGAAAGCCAGGTAGTTTAAACGCTGTGGCAATTCCTGTGGCCAATGCAGACACATACCTACATCGTCCCGGGAACCATCATCAGAGGTGCAGACCCACATCAGCCCTGGTCGTCCTGCTCACTTGCTTGCCACCTGGATCCCCAGCGGGGAGCGAAGCAGTGCAAACGAGGACTGAGCACCCTCATCACCACGGTCAACAAAAAAAATCCTTTCCACAGGCTATGTCCTCCTAATAATGAACCATTTTTCCTTCAGTCCTGACCAGCTTTCCTGTCCCTGCAGATGAAAAATATTCCCACAGCATGATGCTGCCACCACCATGCTTCACTGTAGGAATGGTGTTTTCAGGGTGTTGGGTTTGTGCCACATATGGTGTTTCCCATGATGGCCAAAAAGTTCAATTTTGGTCTCATCTGACCAGAGAATCTTTTTCCATGTGTTTGGGGAGTCTGCCACATGCTATTGGGTAAACTCCAAACATGTTTTTTTTTCTTTAAGCAATGGCTTTTTTCTGGCCACTCTTCCATAAAGCCCCGCTCTGTGGAGTGTACGGCTTAAAGTGGTCCTATGGACAGATACCCCCATCTCCACTGTGGATCTTTGCAGCTCCTTCAGTGTTATCTTTGGTGTCTTTGTTGCCTCTCTGATTAATGCCCTCCTTGCCTGGTCTGTGAGTTTTGGTGGGCGGGGCCTTCTCTTGTCAGGTTTGTAGTGGTGCCATGTTCTTTCCATTTTGCTATAATGGAGTTAATGGTGCTCTGTGGGATATTCAAAGTTTGGGATATTGTTTATAACCCAACCCTGATCTATACTTCTCTACAACTTCGTTTCTGACCTGTTTGGAGGCTCCTTGGTTTTCATGTTGCTTGCTTAGTAGTGTTGCAGATTCAGGGTCCTTCCAGAACAGGTTGATTTATATTTACAGACATCATGTGACAGATCATGGTGCAGCTGGCTTTCAAGTTCATCCCAAAGGTGTTCAGTGGGGTTGAGGTCGGGGATCTGTACAGGACACTCTTAGTTCCGGGGACATTCTGTACAATTGTGCATTTCTAACTTTGTGGCAACAGTTTGGAGAAGAACCACATACAATGTGATGGTCAGGGTATACTTTGTAACATACAGTACATAGAGGATATTTATAATAAGTTACATTTATATAGCGCCTTTCTCAAACTCAAGGTTGCTTAAATATTTCACAGTTGTGCGAAGATATGAAGTTTATGTTTGAGTGATATATTTTTCAACAGGAGAAGATAAACTTCATGTCTTTGCGCCACTATATAGTATTCTTTATATTATATGGACACATCCAAAAAAATGCAAGTTTATCAAAAGAATTTTAATTTTGAACGTTTGCCATTTTGACAATGCGTGTCTAGTCAGCGGGAAAACACTGGGAGTGACATCATCGTCGTGAAATATCAGTGATTATTATACATACAGGACACTTTTTCAATGGAATAAAACATGTTCTATTCCCTTCTAGCAGGTTTCATTCATTTGGTTTGAGAGCATTCATTTGGCTTTGTTATCATTTTCCTTGTTCATTGTTCATTGTTATCTGCTTATCCTATGTGTATTACATCACTCTACCCAATGGAGAATGAGCGTTGAATATAGTTTATGACATTGCATGGTTGTCAAGACAACATGACATCACACGTTGGAGCTGATGTGAATATTCATTGAGAAAGTTTTCTGCTATGCATGCGTACAAGCATTTCTTTGTTCGCTGGGAAAGAGAAAGACGCATTGAACACCTGGAAGGCTACCAAAACTTCATTAGATATTCTTCACGCATATTTACAAGCAGTGGCAAACCATTACTATTAGAGCTCAGCCAAAAAAAGCAACAGGGCAAAGGATTAGCAAGGGATTAGTGGCAGGCTGCCAGGTCGCTCCACTGTGTGTAGCTGCTGATGTTGATTTTAAAAGTGACTCAGTAAATTACAGAGGGAAATGAATACTTAAGTCTGAGTGAAAAATACTGTCGTGAGCGTGCAGCGTGGAAGAAGAGTCTGGAGACAGAAATCTGAGTTTCTTGGTCGTTAGCCTGTGCTACTTACGCTCGATAGATAGCACTGGCTTGACCGCTTTATTAGCATTTGCTAACACTACTGGTGAACGCTACACCGGCTGAAAGGTGACTTCAGTGCTGCGCTGATGCCGGTGCCAACTCACGGTTAAGCTCACGTTGGCATTTGAGAAGGCTTCAGGCGATACATTTTTGGTCCCTCCCACTATAAATCCAAAATCTGATTAATTCATCTGTCACTTCCTACATAAACATACACTTCCATGGCCTTCTGTCCCAGCAATGAAGTCCTAACCAATGAGTGAGCAGCTCTAAACTCTTCTCAGTCTAGAGACAAAAAACAAAAAATCTCATTGGATAACTCAATTTTAATGTTTTCAGGACAGTAACGCTTTCATTTCTGAAGCACGATTGATAGAAAATGAGACCAAATTAGAATTAGAAGAGAATAATTAAAATGAAATTATGAAAGAAATTAAAAGATTTTTTTTTTTATTTTATAAGGCCATATAAAATGCTGATGTGTTTGGACCTTCTCTGAACACCTAGAAGGTTCTTCCGGTTACTGAAGTTCAGTATCATGCTTGCTGAATGGAATATATCTGATATACCACTCAGCCAATACTATTTAAATATGTCACTCAGATCCGTGATGTCGGTGGTGTAGTGGTTAGCGCTGTCGCCTCACAGCAAGAAGGTCCTGGGTTCGAGCCCCGGGGCCGGCGAGGGCCTTTCTGTGTGGAGTTTGCATGTTCGCCCCGTGTCCGCGTGGGTTTCCTCCGAGTGCTCCGGTTTCCCCCACAGTCCAAAGACATGCAGGTTAGGTTAACTGGTGACTCTAAATTGACCGTAGGTGTGAATGAGAGTGTGAATGGTTGTGTCTATGTGTCAGCCCTGTGATGACCTGGCGACTTGTCCAGGGTGTACCCCGCCTTTCGCCCGTAGTCAGCTGGGATAGGCTCCAGCTTGCCTGCGACCCTGTAGAAGGATAAAGCGGCTAGAGATAATGAGATGAGATCCGTGATGTATTTCGTCTGAAAAATGCAAATTTTTCAACACAAGAAGATAAACTTCGTATCTTCAAGCCAACGTGTGATTTTCTTTTTATTATATCGACACATTCACAAACAAAAAGTACCTAAATTTATCAAAACAACTCACTCATTGATTTCCTCACGAGTCACATATATATATATGTGTGTGTGTGTTATTTACCAGCTGGGAGGTCCGTATGGTGAAATACCGTGACCGAGGTCTTGAAAGTACTGCGCGAGGCCCTCTGGGCCGAGGTCAGTATTCAAGGCTGAGGTCACGGTATTTCACCATACGGACCGACCTTAAGCTGGTAAATAATATATATATATTTTTTCTTTACCAAATTCTAACAGAAAACGAGAGCGCCCGAAAGGGAAAACCAAGCTGCCATTTTGAATCCTCATTCATGGCTGCAAATGACTTCCTCCTCAGTATACAAGTGCACTTCCATGGCAGGAAAAAGCTACATTTTGCCGCCTATGTAGTCCCCTATTTATACAAAACTGAGTCATTCAGCCATGGTTTTGCTCGACATTAGCAACAGTTAGAGGTTTTTAGCTTTCTCCCGAAATGTTTTCTTTTATTTCTTCTTCCTCAGGGTAGTAAAACTCGCTTTCACTGTGAAGACTGTCGTTATCGCTATCCATGCTGTAAAATTAATGTTATTCTCCTGAGAAATGCTGGCAAGAATTTATAAGATTTTTGATAATCTTATAAATAAATCTTATTAAAAAAATAAATGTTGACAAAAAATGCTACTATGTTGTTCGTTGTTGTGAACGAGCGAGTCACTAGAGGTCCATAACCGGGGTCCATATCGTAGGATACAGACCCGCTCGCCAGCCAATCAGAGCGCAAGATTTGATGCAAACCAGACCGTGAAAAAAATAAAGAGATTTATGTCACGGTTTTGGTTCTCCATGTCCCGGATGGAGCTCGGATGAAAAATATGAGTGGCGTATTTCCCAGGAAAACAGTCATGTCCATATTATACTGTATCATAAAGAAATGGATGAAAGTGTGTATGATATATGAAAGAGTGTTCAGAGAAAAAAAGTAAGAAAAACAAACAGACAAATCCCTTTTGTTTTCATAAATGTCAACATTTAATGAGCTTCACCACTGTACTTCAAATCTACACTTTTGAAAAGAGACCGGCCACGTTTTTTTTTTTTTTTTGTATTTTTTTTCAAACACATAATACATCTGGAGTCCTTCCGGTCCCTTCTGATCCCCACCTCTGTTTTCATGCCATCCAAAGCTATGTCCTTATTTTAAGCATATATATCATAAAATGTATGCAAATACCATTACCTCTGAGTAGAAACTTCAAATGTCTTATAAAAATGTTTGACAGCATGAGTAGTACCTTTTTTTTTTTTCCTCAAGTTGGCCCAATGCATGTTACAGGTTAGTCTCGTTCTTGAAAACACACTCCATTTAGTCTGGCATGGTTATCTTTAACATGCTATACCTGCTCAAAAGTTTTAGCACTGCCATGTTTTTGCACTTCAAACTTGAATGCAACATCTTCCAGTGAAGAAGACCAATCATGTCGATCATCGTGGGTTGTATCGCATGACGAAAACGATTGGTGTGATCTAACAGTCGGAAAAACACTGAATCGGGAAAACGTGGAAATATGGAATTTTGTACAAGTATAGATGGGCCCACCTCCAACCAATTGTTATTTTAAGTTTTTTTTTTGTAATTTTTTTGCACAGGGTTTTCTAGGAATATAAAAGTTGGAAGGGACATTCAAGTTTTTAAATCTCCACATTAAATTAAAAATGTGTGGAGGTAAACAACCAAGTCACTGAGCTCCAGAGGTAGAGACCAACAATGTGAATTCAGTATATACATATACACAAACAGTTCAGTGTTTCCTTAAAGAAAATTCAAATAATAATAATAATAATAATAATAATAATAAAGGGTTCTACTTCATTAGACTACTCATATCCACAGCTTTGCAGTACACACAAAACAATTAACATAATTGGTTATGTGTCATTTGTTTCCATAATCATACTGTTCTGGATTATGTTTTTATCTACACTTTTTTTTAGTGCAGGGAAAAAAAAACTAAAAGAAAAAGGGAAAAAAATATATGTACAATTATATGCAAGTCTCAAAAATAAAATCAAATTTCACAGCCCTAAAAAATGTGCAGGCTAATGCGACCTCTATACAGCAGTACTGTTTTTTATTTGATTCTTCTTATTTTCTTTTCGTTTTTTTTTCTTATTTCTTTTTTTTATGCACGGCACATCTTTCTTTCACTGTCGTTTTTTTCGTCTCCATTGAAATCTATCAACTACTCACTTATTTACATACCATATTCAGTGGATCATGAGGAAAGCATGCCATAGCACATTTAAGGAAGAAATTAAAAAATAGTCCTCTAAAAAATATATTAAATATTGTTTATTTTTGAGAGAGGTTTTTTTTTTCCTTTCTGAGAGATTGCGTTACGGACAGTGTGAAAGAGATGAAGGTGAAACTATGCCTTCCTTCCCTGGGTTCGTCATCATCAACAAGAACTACAAGAACAAGAACAAATAAAATATTTTAAAAAAGGAAAGAAAAATAAAGGAAAGAAAAAAAACTGCAGGGTTGAGGATATGTCAGTGACCTCAGTGATCGCCAGTGCGATGCCTCGGGCAGGCGGAAACACATGCTTTGGATTCAGACATGCACATTCACTCGCACACTTGTCTTTAGAAACAAGGTTTGTTTTTTTGGGGGAATATTTCATGGTTAATATGGAATGGCTATTGATCGCAACATGTTTATGGAGAATCATTGCCGTCCTCAGTTCAAGCTTCATAAAGAACGAGACATCCGTGTTCCTTCTGTATCAGCCATTACGTAACTACTGGCTCAGTAATATTTTACGATGGCAGCTGAGGAAATGCGGGAGATCTGCTCATGCTTTTTGTGGAAAAAGAACCCATCGACAGTCTCGGTCTCTCGAAACCACTTATTTTGTATTTTACCCCACCCCACTGCATCGTGGTCTCCTCTTTCGCTCAGGAACTATATCTGCCTCAGCATTTTTATCCTTCAGGAATGCTTTTTTTTTTGCATCCCTATTTCTCGGATTCTACTTTTTATTTACCTCGGCATTTAACTTTGGCCCCATGTTCACACTAGCAAGCGACAGAGCGACACGTGATCGCTCATTTTTGATGCTACGTACGCATCACGAAGCCAAGATTCCCACAACAAATCACATTTGACTCGAGATCTTCAAATGATCCCTCGGACCAATCCTATGGAAAGTGTGGTTCCTCACTTATAACTTTATTTCTTACCAGATGCAAAAATTGACGTGCAACTTATATCGAATGTATTCCAATAAAAATAAAGCTTGAAAGGAAGGCGCAAGCTACAGATATTGGAATCTCTGGTGCATTTGCGTAGCTAGTATAGTCACCTTGCTTTGCGAATTCAATCCGCTGAAAGAAGCGAGTACAAATCCTAGCACGTAACAACCAAATTGCACACTGATCAGTGCATTTTATTTGTTAGAAGACACACACACACATATCGTACTATTTCTCAAAAAAGAGACAGTATCAGTGACAAAGAGATTCGTCGCTTGCTAGTGTGACCGCTGGGTGAAGGATGCCACTCTAGATTTGCCCCAGCATTGAACCTTGAGGGACGCCACTCTTGATTTTGGCCTGTTTATCCAAGACACCTCACTACTTGGGTGGGGCCGGATTCCTACTGCTCCCTTTGATATTTCAGTATGAAATACTGACGGGAACGACCACGCGCACCGTGTACAGCAGTCTTCGAAGTGGCTTTGCCATTAGTATCTCTGTAAGGAAATACTGATTTCTTATGCTGCGTCTGAAAGTGTGAGAAAGAGCATAAGATGACTGAAATACACAATACAGCGACGAAAACAAAATCGAAATAAAACCAAGAAAGACTAAGCTATGAAATAACTCACTAGTATTAAATAAATTAATGAAACAGTGATGAGCTGGAAAATGCACTAGGAGGCAGGGGTGTGTGTGTGTGCGTGTGTGTGTGTGTGTGTGAGAGAGAGAAAGCGAGAGAGAGGTAGAGTGCGTGTTTGCCCTCCGTGCTATATGGAGTGATTGCACCCGTTCCCTCTATCAGTGAATAAATAAAGCATGACGTACAGAGTGGATGAATGGCAACAGCCTTTCCTCCATCAAACACACCTTCTAGTCCACAGAGGCCGTCCGTCTTCATCTGTTGGCGCTGTCTGTTTTGACATGTGTGCACAATTCTCTCACACACACACACACACACATATCCATACACCTACACATGCCACTGTACAGACTACAGAGTAGTGGAAATACTTCTACTGTACGTTAACACCACACCCAGCCCCCGCCCCTTGACTCTCTATTTACTCACAAAACTTCCTCGATCAGCAGTGGTTGCTTCTTTACAACTTCATTTAGGTTTAGTTAGTATTACAGTACACACACACGTCAGCCGTTCGGCTAAGTGCTAACTCCAGTGAAATGCTACGCAGGATTTTTTTTTTTTTTTTTTTGTGGGGCATCAGTAGTCCGGAGGTGTGTGTTTGTGTGTTTATGTGTGTATTTATGTGTGTGTGTGTGTGTGTGTGTGTGTGGGGTGGGCAGCCACCGCCACCATGTCTTCATCATCATCATCATCATCATCATGTTTGTCATTCATCATTAGCTACTCCCACACCAGAGGAGACGGAGGCATCTCGGAGGGCTGAGCTACTGTCGAGCTAGAAGAAGAAGAAGAACACAAACGCAGAAAAGAGAAAAACAGAGTTATATCACGTCTCCATCTAGTGTCTGAAACATGCTTGAAAGCTCTGTCTACATTTCATCACTTGACTTTCAAAACAAAAACAGATCTCTGAACTGGAATCGTTTCTGAGAGGGAAAAAAAAAAAAGTTCAGTGCAAAAGATTGTACACCCTTAAGGGAGAATGCGATTAATAAAGAAACAATAATATCAAGAGTTAAAAAGTTTAAAAGCTTGCATCTTTCTTTCTTAAACCTGAAACGTTCTTTAATAATTTGTATTTGAGGATAAAACCGTCTCAAACTCATGCTTTGAAGAGTTTTAGGATCATCTCAGCTGTATTAACAATTCGTCTTTACATATCAGTTTAAAAAGTACTGGAACAGCAAGGCCAATTCTTTTACACCGAAAACATTTGGGTTTGAGATCAAAAGATGAGTCGTGGGCTGGCAGATCAGAATATCGGTTTTCATTTCCTGATATCCAGACGTGTTCAACAACATTTCATCATCATCATAGTTTCTCGCCTGGCATGAGATCGGCCTTGGGGCGCAGTTGCTTGAAGCAGGGAAATCTGATCTCTAACAACCGCATGAAATCCTGCTTCACCATCATTGTCTTTTGGGCCTGCGTTTTATCAACCCTGAGCAATTCTTCCAACTCTTTTATTCCACTCTCAATTCTTTTGTTGAACAGTACAACTTTCTGTATTGCATCATTTGGCATTCAGCACACGTGTGCTATGAGGTTCGAAAGTGAACATGACACCTTCTGTTTAACCTCTGGGGTCTGAGGATCTTCTGGCACTCTAATGATTTGGGTATGCTCTGAGTTTATCATCAATTTCAACAAATCTAAGCAGTATTTTCAAAGACGCATGACTTTTTTGTATTCAGCACAAGTTCAGCTACAATATCATCTCTGTAGTGTGTATGTCATGATTGTACTTTTAAAACAAATAACAGATAAATGAAGATGCTGTAAAAAGCAGTTTTTGAACTGTGTTAGAATGTGTGAAAAAAAACATGGCGTCGAACCATTTTGGTCACTTGAGGTGATTCTGTTCAGTCTCAGGAATGGATCAAGCACAAAAACTTAAATCTGCTCCATTGATTTTGACAATTAACTTGCCATCAGAAAATTTATCTCCTATTATTTTGGGATAAAGGGTTGGCAGTGGGAGGGGTATTCAATGAGAAGAGTAAAAAATTTACATTCATTCAATGAGAAGAGTGAAAACCACTGCCAACTCTTAATCCCATCAGGTCAAGTCCCAATGGATAAGGTCCTGTTTTTTCACACATTCCAACACAGTTCTAAAACTGCTTTTTACAACAGCGTCATTTATCTGGTATTTGACTTTATCTTGGTATTTGATTCTCTTCAGTGTGTCTTGAAATTAACTCGTACTATTTTACTCAGTTCAGAGCCACAACCAACTCTGTTACACAATTACTCTGTAATTTTGCTCCCACTCCAACTCCAAATTTTACTTTCCAAACTCAAAATAGAGCAAAATTAACTATTTTGAGGGAAATACTTTTAACTCTGGAAAAATTGCTGAGTCATTATTCCTGTCTCTGCACTACAGCGTATCAACCCATCTGCTCATCAGAAATAGAAGAAATATTTACACTTACTCAAGTCAATCTTGGGCTGGATCGAGCTGAAGTAAAAAAAGAAAAAAGGCACCGTTCATCATCAGTGTCGCAGTTCTCAAGATTGGACCAAATTGCTGTCCTGAATCAAGAACTGAATCACGAATTGATTCGCTGTCCTGAAACTGATTCACTGTCCTGAAATTGAATCGCTGTCCTGAATCATCCGAAGCGCAGAAAATCTGCGTGCCATCTCACAACAAGTTTTACCTCCAAATAGCCTGAAATCTGTCGGACAGATTTTATCCTGTTTACGGTGGGCGATCCTGAGAGAAACCAATCAAAACTGAAAGTGTGAAAGTGATGATCATGCTGTTACCATGTGAACAGTCTTTTATGAATGCGTAAGTGGGCGCTCAGCGCTACAACACCAGTGTGACTGAGGAAGGTGACAAGTTTTATGTTTCATCTAATTTAGGTAATTTAAAAACTACAATATTATTTGGCAGTTGGCACATAGGAAAGTGTAAAGCATAAAGTTTCTGTCAATATGTTTATCATGCTTGTATGATTAAAAAAACCTCACAAAGACATTTATCTCAATACATGACCTACTCATTTTAAACTTGCCGAGCTTCGCTGGCAAAGCTCTCGACCCCAGAGGGTTAATACCATACATCTTCAAGTGATCAAAAATACTAGAACACGACTGACAGGTGTCCTTGTTGCCCAGGATTTCCCTGTTAGACTATTTTTTTTAAAAACAATTAATAGTGTTGAACGTCTGCTTTTGGTGTGAGCTCTGGGTTTCACCTATATTTCTTGTTAAAAAGGATAAACCAACATGAAGACCAGAGAGCTGCCTATAGGAGAAAAACAAGTCATTTTAAAGCTGAGAAGAGATGGAAGATTGATCAGAGCCATTGCACGATTATCAGACTCTACAGGGCAGAGGTGATGGTCATCAGCTGTCCATCGCTAGTGAAGATGACTGCTTCATTAGGATGCACAAAAACGGAGATGAGCCACAAGGCCTGCACCAGAGTGACAGAGCCGTTTGCAGCGGCGGCACTAACGGCCCGGCCGAGCTGCCACGGAATGTCTGGCCCCACGAGCCCTCGCATAATATTCTTCTCTCCTAACGAAGTGCCTTGCACAGTAAGGTAAGACAAACAATGTCGTGACCCCATCGTGTTGTCTCTCTGGACCTCCAGACCTGATGCCAAGTGGTGCACAAAAGCACCACAGACCTGATGGGTATGGAAGTTGCCCCGCAGTGACAATTGACTTGCCAAATGATGCCATCTGTTGGTCATTTGAGTGGCTCTTCCACATGCCATCTGGTAGTGTGCCATTAACCCTGTTGGGTTCATCTGCCACACTGCACCAAAAAGTGACCTGCTGCCAGCGCCTTATTGATGATGTACTATTTAACCCATACCTGGAACCCAGGCAGGGTGCTACCACTCTGGGTCAGAGCAGACCTGGGAGCAATGGTAATTAAGGGATAACTCCACTTTCCCCAATATTCAAGTCCTCCCAGACCTGAGACTCACCACCAGTTGCAGTTTAAAGTCATACCCAGGACTAGGGGTGATGGTGTCACAAGACGTTCAAAGAAGACTTCAAGAGCAGAAATATAGAGTCCCTAGCACAAGATGCAAACCGCTCTTTGGTAAGAATCAAAAGGCCGACTGGAATCTGCATACAGAGGTGAGCCACAAAAGTTCTGGAAACAGGTTGAACCTCTACCAAAGTGATGGAAAGGTCAAAGTGTTGATGGGGGGAAAGGATCTGCTCCAAAACATACAAGCTATTTGGTCAAGCATGGTGGAGGTAGTGTCATGGCTTGGGCTTGCATGGATGGTTTTGGAACAGGCTTCTGAATCGTTATTGATGATCTAACTCATGATGGTTGCAGCAGAATGAATTCAGAAGTCCATAAAATCAGTCAATTTACAGATAAATGCATCCAATCTACCTGGAAAGAACTTCATCATGCAACAAAACAACGACCCAAAACACACTGCCAACATAACACAGGACTTCATCAGGGGGAAAAGTAGAAGATATTTGACTGGACAAGTCAATCACCAGAAATTAACTCATTTGAGCAGCATTTCTCAAATGGGTAAAGGAGGAGACTGTAAGGAGGGAACCCCCGAAAAAAAAAAAACGCAACTGAAAAAAGCTGTGGTTCAAACCTGCAAAAGCATCACAAAAGAAGACTGCAACAGTCTGGTGAGGTCAGGGGTCACCGGCTTGATGCAGTTATTTGCAAGCAAAAGATATGCAACCAAATATTAAGTGTTATTTACATTAATCTACTCTAAGACTGCTCCAATACTTTTGCTAACCAAAAAATTGGATGGTCTTGACACCAAATGGTGATGTTTTCTGAGTTGTTACATAACATTACAATCCAGGCATTTAGCAGACATGCTTATCCAGAGTAACATACAACAAGGGGGTACATGACACAGTGCTCCTGGAACAGAGAGAGAAGGGCCTTATTCAAGGGCCCAACAGTGGCAGGTTGTCAGTGCTGGGGCTGGAACCCATGACCTTTAGATCAGTAACCCAGAGCCTTAATTGTTAAGCCACCAGTGTTTAACACATCTAGATGTAAATATTTATCTCATTCATCTTTTGAACTCAAACTTTCAATGTGTAGCAAACAATGGCCTTGCTGTTCCAATACTTTTAGCTATATCTGGCCAAATCATTTGAATTTTTTTTTTTTGGCTACGGTGCAAACTGAACTTTTTGCAATGGAAATCAAATAATTAAATAAACACATGCCTTGAAACACTGACTGAACTCTGTTTAATATACAGAAATGACATTTATTTTTCATTTTGTGACTTTTCTGTTTTTATTTTATCAACACCATTCAACATAATTTTAAAAATCACAGAGTGTCGGTCTCTATATCAAATCTAACTTTCAAACACAGGCAGTTTAACTAACAGACAATGGCGCCCTCTTCTGGTAAGGAATAAAAAGACTGTGGGCCATTGTCTTACCTGATAAAGCTTTTGAAAGCAGCGGACTGGGGATTTATACATAAAGGTACCCGATTTCCCTTCTGCTGCTCCAGGATGAACTGATGAATGATCTCTGTGTGAAGAGGAGAAACAGACAAAATGTGGAGTTAAAAAAAAAAAAACACAAAAGACGTGTGAAAATATGTACACATCACTAATATTGCTATTTTGTATACGTTTATACAATTAAATAAAAAACAAGTATTAGTATTATATAAAAACATGCACATGCATTTTTTTAGTTGTATATGTCTCTCAAAGAAAGAAAGAAAGAAAGAAAGAGAGTTGTATTATGCAAAAGCATTGACAATTTTTTTTCGGTGCATCTTTCAAAATCTGAGACCCCCAGGGCATAACATACATATTTTATAGTCTTCAGTGCCTCAGGATGTGAGCCACATTCAGAAGTGACTGCTGTCTCACTGATTATAGACCCAAACTGCCCTGAACAGCCCTTCTCCACTCTTCTCCACTCTTTTCCCAACATGGCTACATGGACGAATGTGCTTTCAGTCTCCAGGCGGCTGACGTCCGCCATCACTAATCCTCCAGCAGTAACGCAGCACATGCAGGATCTGAAGAGGAAGGAGGAGGAAGGGCAGGGCTATTTTGGGCCGGTCACAAGGTAAGCCTGCTTTTAATCCTGCAGGCCGTCGCTGACAGCCGCTCAGAGTGAAAGGCCACCACTGATGGAGGGGCCTCAGAGAAAGGCGGGGGAAAAAACGAGGGGAAGGATAAAAAACCCAAAACAAACGGCAGCAGTGGGAGGGCGAGCAGCACAGCAGGAGCCATGATTACCACACAATGGCATGATGGGTACATACTCTTAGACCTGATCCAATCCAATTTTACAGAAAAAAATGAAAGAGAAGGAAAGAAAGAAAGACAAAAAAATGGAAAGAAAAAGAAAAAAGGTGGACAGGAAGAAAAAGAGCAAGATGGAAAATAACAAACAATGAAGAAAGAAAGAAAGAAAGACTGTACCTTTGACCTGCCGCACTGATGTTAGATTTTTCTCAAAGCCGTCGTCGAACTTGGGGTTGGTGACGGGCTCGAAGTCGCTGGTGTAAACTCGGCCAGACGATGTGGTGTAGCAGCATTTACACATGCAGGTGTGGTAGCGCAGGCGCCCTTCATCCAGGTACGGGTGAGCCAGAGCATCTTTAGCAGAGATCCTCTTTGACTGGAGAAAGAAACAAGTTGTCGACATGAACACATTGTACAAAAAACATTCCTGAATTATCTTTTTTTTTTTTTTTTTATGTGAAAGATTCTCTGGTCCGATTTTCGCCTTGGCGCAAAGCACTGCTTTTAGCAGAAACCTAACACTTCATCACCCTGAGAACATCATCCCCACTGTGAAGCATGGTGGTGGCAGCATCACATTTTGGAGATGCTTTGCATGAGCAGGGACTAGAAAACTGCTAGATGGAGCCATATACAAGGCAAAAGATTTCAGACTCAGGCGCAGGTTTGCCTTTCAACACAATGACGAGCCTAAACATATTACCAAAGCTACACTGGAGTGGTTCAGAACCAAGAACCTGAACAATCCAGTCAAGTCTCAGACATCAATCTGTGGCAGGATTTGAAAACTGCTGTTCGCCGTCCAATCGGGCAGAGCTGCAGTAATTCTGCCAAGAGGAACGGACAGAAATATCAGGATAGGTATAGCAAGGATAAAGCCAAGGAGGTGAACCGTTATGCAACCAACAAATGTGTGCTTTTTGTTTAATTAAGCTTTGGATCACAATAAAAATGTTGAAATTTAAAAAATTAGGCATAATGTGTATATGAATTAAGTCCATTTCGATTTCAGGTTTCAGGCATATCAGGTAAAAATTCAAATTCAATCCAAATTCCTTGAAACTGCTCTCATTGAAATCAGAATTGAATGCAGAATAACATACTTTTTTACAGAATTAAAATATGTTTATCCGTTCTTGAGATATTACAAATCAAAGACTGAAGAAACGGTTTAATTTTTAGAAACCTGCCGTAATATTCTGTCTGAGGATCACATGGTCCAAAATGGGCCTCATTAACCAATGAGATCAAAGGTTTTTTCTTAATAACGTTTCTATTTTTCAAGATATTTACATGGAAATTGAGAGGCACATGGTGTAGACGGTTGTAGACTGAATACAAAGTCTGAAAAATTAGCAAAAACAAATTATGCAAATTAGCATTTGATTAGTTTTAATTATGCTAATTAGGTAAAACCATTAAATAAGTACACCCTCTTCTTCAAAGTTTCACCAAGTGGCTTTATTTGTGCGATATAAAGCTGATCTTAACTCTCATTTATACATCACAAAGGAGAAATCAGTGTTAATTATAAAATATGCATCAATAAGCACTGAACGTCATTCACGTCTACCATTCTCGATCAAAATAAAAAAGTACTAAAAGATTATTTCGAATCCCCTCTTTGTGCCCTGTAGGCCTTTGTATTTCTCAGTAGGGCCTACTAGTGTTTATCTGAAAGAATATAAATGATTATTTCGATTAATATTCACAGCTTTCAAGGTGAACTTCGAAAAAACTGTCTGATCCACATCCAATAAACAATTCACATTAACTGAACTGAAATTGACACTCGCGTTTCTGACTTCCAGTTTTGTTTTTTTTTAAATCTCATTCGGACCACTAAGATCTCAATATTTTTCATCAAAAGAACTCGAGTTATATTCTAAAATAGTTATTTATCTACATGAATCAGTTTGATTTGAAAAAAACAAGTAGGTAAAGCTCCGAAAACTCACTTCAAAGTCTCCCGTGAAGCATAACATCAAAACTAGCAGACGGAAAATTTTGCTGAATCCTTCATCAGAAACAGTGAGAGCTGTTTTAGAGAACATCCCTATAAAAGTGATCTGATTGATATTCACGGGTAATCCAGTGAGAAACCGATCGAGAGAGAGAGAGCCTGACCGCTTTCCCGTGACTCAAAAAGAAAAGCACCGGCAGTTTCCTGACGTCCCGCGAGCAGAGTTTTTACTCTGTTGTACCGACTTCAACCGGCCGTTACTCCCAAAGTACTGAACAAGATACATTTCTTTGGAAAGTAGAGATTATAAGCATTTTAATGATAATATTCACGATAAAAAATATTCAAGAGTTAAGCAATGACAGGTTTGGAAACTTAGATGAGCGTCTGCATGGACAACAATCGATCGATCGACAGGTACTTTATTCGTCCTGAAGGAAATTAAGGCATCCAGTAGCTTATATGACACACACAAATAAAAAGATCCCACAGAAGACAGTATGTGGAAAATTCCCTGGGGTGTAAATATTTATGCAAGGCACTGCGTTTATTCTCTCTCAAATCAAAGCTTATTATTTCTAAACTTTCCAAGCACACTTGTGTAAAAATGCAGCTTTGAAAGATTCTTAATTTCTCGAAATTAGTTTTTCAGAAGGTACGAGTTTAAGATGAGCAAATGAACAAACAGAGATGGGAAAAAACCTTCCTTGGGAAGCTATAAAGTCTTAACTGAAAAAAAAACCCCACCTTTTTTTCTCCGAGTGTGTGTTAAACAAATGATGTGTACGGGAAACTTTCATACCAGCAGTCAAGGAGGCCTATGAATGTAATAATGCTGCCATTACAGTCAGACGATACAATCCAATATGACAAATGTGAAATGAAAGTGGGACACAATCCCGTCTCTGAAAAGCTTGTTTCCTGATACACACTCACCGGCCACTTTAATAGGAACTTGTTCTTGATTCTAAGATTCCTGTTCTTGGCTGCAGGAATGGAACCCAACATGTTGTGTGTCTTCTGCTGTTGCGTGCTGAGATGCTTTTCTGCTCAGCATGGTTGTAAAGAGTGATTATACAGTACGAGTTGCTATATCCTTCCTAGTAAAAAAAAAAAAAAAAGCTCGAACCAATCTGCCATTTTCCTCTGACTTCTCTTATCAACGAGGTGTTTATTTCCACCCACTCAACTGTTGCTCACTCACTTGATGTTTTTTGTTTTTCGCACCATTCTGTGTAAACTCTAGAGACGGCTGTGTGTGAAAACCCCAGGACGAGATCAGCAGTTTCTGAAATACTCAAACCAAGCTCAAATCATCTGGCTCAAACCAACACCCATGCCACAGCGAAAGAAAGTCACACTTTGAGATCATAATTTTTCCCATTCTGATGTTTGAACATCGTGAACATTAACTGATTTGTATCTGCGTGATTCGATACGTCGTGCTGCTGTCAAGGGATCGGCTGAATACAGAACCGCATCAAACAGCAGGTGGATGGGCGTAACGTGTCAATTTCATTCATAAACCAAATGTTTTTAAAATCGTGTTGCCTCAAAATCAGTTTTCTTTCTATATTCAGAACCATAAATATTTGTTTATAGATGTCCTCGGTTTTCAATCCTATCCCTAATGAGAAGAATCCATCCATCCATTATCTGTAGCCGCTTTATCCTGTTCTACAGGGTCGCAGGCAAGCTGGAGCCTATCCCAGCTGACTACGGGCGAAAGGCGGGGTACACCCTGGACAAGTCGCCAGGTCATCACAGGGCTGACACATAGACACAGACAACCATTCACACTCACATTCACACCTACGCTCAATTTAGAGTCACCAGTTAACCTAACCTGCATGTCTTTGGACTGTGGGGGAAACCGGAGCACCCGGAGGAAACCCATGCGGACACGGGGAGAACATGCAAACTCCGCACAGAAAGGCCCTCGCCGGCCACAGGGCTCGAACCTGGACCTTCTTGCTGTGAGGCGACAGCGCTAACCACTACACCACTGTGCCGCCCCACACAGCGTCCCTGATTTCCATAAATAACTTCAAATTTTGATTCGTCTGACCACAGAACAGTTTTCCACTTTGCCACAGTCCATTTTAAATGAGCCTTGGCCCAGAGAAGACGTCTGCGCTTCTGGATCATGTTTAGATACGGCTTCTTCTTTGAACTATAGAGTTTTAGCTGGCAACGGCGGATGGCACGGTGAATTGTGTTCACAGATAATGTTCTCTGGAAATATTCCTGAGCCCATTTTGTGATTTCCAATACAGAAGCATGCCTGTATGTGATGCAGTGCCGTCTAAGGGCCCGAAGATCACGGGCACCCAGTATGGTTTTCCGGCCTTGACCCTTACGCACAGAGATTCTTCCAGATTCTCTTCCAGATAATGAGAAGAATATTTTCTCAAAATGTTGATTAATGTTGGATTTATATTAAATGACAAGTATATTTTTTTCTCTTCACACTGAAATAAACATTTTAATTAAATGAATGCATATTTAAAGTGTATTAAAAAAATGAATAGTGCCCTGTGGAGCTAGAATAACCCCGAGGTACTTGAATCACATACTGTATTGCCCGATGCCTCATACCTGTGAAGGAGAACAAGCAGGAAAAACACTTTGCGCTAATATTTACACGTGAGTACGTAAACGGCCGAAGTTTATCCTCATTATAATATTATAATGAGCAAGGTTGCAACAAACATGGCAGAATCGGTGGCTTCCGACACGGAAGTGAGCGCTCGAGAGCCTACAAGCTCACAGTTGTGTTTAGATTTGGAATATTTCAATTCTTGATTTTTATAAAAATATTTTTCTAAATATTTCAATTTGTCTCAATTTAGGAGTCTTTGTTCGATCTGGACGATCCTCCATGTTTGCTGTGGCTCCGCAGTCGTGACCTCTGACTCGCGCATGACCATGACCTCACGTGACTTTTCCGAACAGGCTGCTGAGCGAGTGGTTTGCAGGGTGTCTACAGGTTTGTCCAAGTTAAATTTAAGACTTTTTAAGACAGGCATCACCAAATGGCGGACCTCGGTCCGGACCTAGTGATGGTTCTGTCCGGACCCGTGACCAATGGTAAATTCACGAGATTAAGTAATTTTCATGAAGCATTATTTTGGATGGTCGTGGCTATTGACAGCGGGCGCTGCTACTCCAGTTAATACGACAACAGCTTCACTCAGACCCCGTCCACACGTAGCCGGGTATCTGCTAAATCGAAGATATTTTTCTACGTTTTGGCCTGTCATCCACATGAAAACACATCAAAAACGAATATTTAAAAAAACTCCGGGCAAAGTGAAGATTTTTGAAAACTCCGTGTATGCCTTTTCGTGTGGACAGAGATAACCGGAGTTTTGCATTTTAGAACGTCACAATCTGCGCCAAAAAAATGACAACAAATCTGCCCTGACGTCAAACGTGCGACCTTTGTTTACTGCAGAAGCCAGATTAAGCATGGACTTAAGCTAGCCGCACACCACGGCGATCCACGCGGTACCGAACCGACCCATTTCAGAGCCGACTCCCGACAGGGCACGCACATATCCCCCGACTGTTGACGAGTGCAGTCATGATTGAAGCGACACGTGACAACTTAATAGCTTTGTGATTGGCTATTGGATATAGTTACTGTTAAATCCAACACTTGAAGATGCTACAGGCTGAATTACAAATGACACAACATGGAATATGTAGCGCACTATCTAGGCTGCATGAGCTATTATTCCCAACCTTAAATAGTGCACTTATATAGGGGAGTTAAAGCGATTTGGAATTCAGCCACACAACTTGAGCAGAGTGGCTTTCCAGCCCACTGTGTCTATGGATAAAGCTTCAGTCTATGGAATTACAGTATATACCTGCATTAGGTGCTACCAACATGTATTTCTCGCGCTAGAAATTGTGTTTAATGATGTCACGTGTTATATGCGAAAGATATGATTGGCTATTGCTAGCGACTCTCGCCGATCAGTCTGGCTCCCGATTAGTTTTTTGAATCGGCTGTGAGATGAGTCGGTACCATCGAAAAATAGTCTTTACACCTGACTCGCGACTTCAGTTGGCTCGGTACGCTGAAAATCGGCGTAGTGTGCGGCTAGCTAAAGAGTAATGGATCGGAGTAGTGCCTTGAAAGCGTTAATTATTGTGCAGGTGCTATTTACATCTTTAATTTTAGAAGCCCAACTACTGCTCCAAGAGCACAGGTGATGTGATTAGGGGGTAGGATTTGGGGAAATAATGCCATCTACAGGTTTGGAATGCTTATGAATGTCATTGAAAACGCAGATGTTCGGTTATGTGTGGAAGGGATTTTTTTCAAAGACGAGGTGGTGTGGATAAAACATTTTTATAAACGGAGGGGGGGAAAATGTTTGGTTTTAAAAATACCCGGCTACGTGTGTACATGGCATCAGTTGAGCCAATAAAATCGTTAGTTTACCCAGCGCACCACAGCAGAGCAACAAGCAGAGAGGAAGAGAGTTAAGTTCAGAGACAACTGACCGAGACAACATGGCTTGCTCCAAAAGGCGGCAGAAAGTAGACAAGGAAAATCGTTGTTTTAAAGATGAATGGACGGAGAAATATATGTTCATTCTTCCGGCGAGCAGTTCAAAACCAGTGTGCCTCATATGCTCCGAAAACGTGGCATTAATTAAAAGCGGCAACGTGAAGCGCCACTACGAAACGAAGCACAGCACTTTTGAGCAAAGTTATCCCCTGAAGTCCGAGCTGAGGGCACGCAAAATAACCCAACTGCAAGCACTGTATGACAGGTCTACCCGACTCATCACACATACATTTACAGCCCAGCAACGTGCAAACGAATGTTCCTTAAAAGTAGCGTGGATTTTGGGGCAACGTAAACACATTGGAGTGTGTTCCCTGGTCTAATCAAAGGAACACTGCACACCTTGACTATGTTTGGATCGACTTACAGCTGTGAGTCAGCTTTTTCCACTATGAACATTGTCAAAACCAAGTAGGCTCAACAATGAACACCTACATATCTGCATGAGAATGGCACTCCAACCAAGATTTAAAGTGCTGATGACACGTTTTTGACATCTTTGGCGATGTTTTATAACATAAAAAGTAATTCCCGATGATCCATATATTAATTCACGAAGGCGCCTATTTTACAAGTTATGATAAAAAACGCGGCTATTTGGGCAAATTTGACGGGGCTGCAGCACCCAGGAGACGAAAGAGGAGGAGGAGCTATATGACGTCAGCGAAAGAACCTTCCTCCTAACTTACCAGTTTGTCATTATTAGTATTATTATTATACATTTTATATATATATATATATATATATATATATATATATATATATATATATATAGTTATTATGCCTTCGCGTTGTGTTGCCGGCTTTTGCTCCAAAACCCACAAGGATGGGGTAAGTTTATTCAAGTTTCCCAGAGATCCCGAGCTGCATGCGAAGTGGGTGAAGCAAGTCAGGCGCACTCGTGACAAGTGGGAGCCCTCACCAACATCCGTCCTGTGCTCTGAACACTTCGATTTGGATTGTTTTGACACCCTTCCCAGCTTAAAAGAATCTCTTGGGTGTTCAGTTCAGCACAAACGTGTGTTACTACCATCAGCAGCGCCTACACAGTGTTGCCAGATTGGGAGGTTTCCCGCCCAGTTGAGTGGTTTCAAGTGCATTTTGGTGGGTTTTGAACATATTTTGGGCTGGAAAACGTCAGGAGTATCTGGCAACACATACTGCTGATGTTTTCCAGCCCAAAATATGTTCAAAACCCACCAAAATGCACTTGAAACCGCTCAACTGGGTGGGAAAAATCCCAATCTGGCAACACTGCCAGTATTCCGGAGGGGGTCTACTCGTAGCTATGCCGGATCCAAAGACAGTCCTCCTGTCAGAACATGTGTTGTGAAACGACATAAGATAAAGGTACGTAGAGCTATAGATTCTACATGATAATCATAAATGTAATCATAAAGTCGGCGTGATATCAGTCACGTATTTGCTTGTGAAAGCTTGCGGCTTTCATGTAACTGCCGCCTAGCAACGAGAGGCAAAGGGTAAAGAGGGTAGGCTATCATAGATTCTATTCGGAAGAGATCAACACAATTCTAGACTCCCAGAAGAGGAAGAGCTAGCACTAGAGAGTTCACCGGCGTTTTCATGCGCCATTTCCATTGAGTAGAACCAGAGTAGAACAGCCAGTGAACCGCAGCGTGTTCTCCCGCTGACGTCACAACATGGCCGCGAGCCACGGACCCAGTTTTCTTGCGCTGTGCAATTAAAAGTTGGATATTTGCGTAACAACAGCTTCTTTTCACGTAATTATAACAGAAATCTAACATGTTTGCCATGTTGTATAGTTTATTTAAGAAATTGCATGGAGTCATGTTCATGTCATCAGCACTTTAAATTACTGGCAGGTCAGCCACATGCCCGTTTTTCTCATTAAGAAGAGTAAAAGAAGAATTAAAAGAGAAAAGTTCAAAGAAAAATGTTCTGTTTGCATTCCCCCCCCCCCCAAAAAAAAGCCACTTGTTTTCTGAAAATGTGGACTTTTTTTTTCTTGAAAAGTAGGCCCTCATTTTTTTAGGCTGGGACCTCCTTATTTTAAGAACAAAGAAGAGAAAATGTGAAGTCGATGCTCTGTTTGCACTTTTTAGTTAATGTTTTCTGAGTTGACTTTTTTACTTGAAGTGTAGGCCTTCAGTTCTTCAGGTTTGGACCGCTTTAATTTAAGAGAAAAAGGAGTTATTCCACTCTGTTTGCACTTTTTTATTTATTTTATTCTGAGGTTTCTGTTTTCTTTAATCTGAAATAAAGGCCTTGAATTTATTTTCCTGGGACGACTTTTATTTATGGTA
Source organism: Neoarius graeffei (assembly GCF_027579695.1). Classification (NCBI taxonomy): domain Eukaryota; kingdom Metazoa; phylum Chordata; class Actinopteri; order Siluriformes; family Ariidae; genus Neoarius; species Neoarius graeffei. The sequence goes on along the minus strand of NC_083585.1, from coordinate 57,013,296 downwards.
AAAGAGATAGTTGTGCACTCAGTTCATTTCCTGCATTGAAAATGAACAATAAATATTGTTGAAACCATATGAAAATGTGGACATAAGGGAAGGCTATAAGACACAAGCTGGACTTCGGGTCGGACCTTCTACTTGGACAAAATTTAATAACTGGACCTCAGTGACTTTTAATTGAATACCCCTGTTTTAAGACTTTTTCATACCATGTTCCAAAAAAAATTAAGACCAAATCTAAAGTCACGCAAAAACGTACTCTTTTGAAAAAAAAAAAACCCTATATAATTTAATGTAACTTATTGTTCTTGTAAACATTCACCAGAAAACACTATTCTAGTAGAAGTACTTCATTTCTTTTCCTTGACAGGCATTCACACACTCAGAACACAGTATAAGGATCGGATAAACCTGTAATTATGCGACAATCAGAATGCAGTCACATTACGTTTGAATCCAATGTGAATGAAGTCACACACACAGAATCCAATGCAACAGTTTTTTTTAATTATTATTTTCTCTGCTTGGGGAGTCACACTGTAAGCAGAATTGTTCAATTCCATCTTTGGTCAAACAACAATGCAGAAAGCAACAGTTAAACAATGAGTGCGTTTACATGCACATCCAAATCGAGCTACTGTCGGTAATCGAGCTAAGGGTTCCAGCAGGGGTGCCAGAGAAATCCAATCCTACATGCACACAAGGAAATCGAGTTATTGTGTGAGGTACATTGTGCACCCGAGCCACAGGTGGCGCTACACGCCCCATCGTGTTGGTACACTTCCGGTTGTCGTCATGAAGAAGAGCTATTCAAGAGTATAAACAAAGTTATCAGCAGTGTTGCCAGATACTGCTGACTTTTTCCAGCCCAAAACATGTTCAAATCCACCAAAATGCACTTAAAACCGCCCAATCTGGCAACACTGGCAGTTCCGTGTTCACAAGTTCTGTGCTGAAGCTGTTAGGCTTGCTCTAACAGACTGTATGGCTACAAACTGTCCTGCGCAGACCACTGTTTTGTAAGACAACTTATTTTGCACAATTGTATATTTTCCTAAAGTCCATTTTTTGCTTACAAAAAAATTTTTTTTTTTTTGCTTACAATTTAACTTATGTCTTAATAAACACACAAGTTCAATTGTTTTGTTTTTATTGACATTCTTCAGATGTTGGACATATATATATATATATATATATATATATATATATATATATATATATATTAGGGCTGGGAATATTAACGCGTTAATCGCGATTAGATTAATGTAAATTGTGATCGCGAATATTTTTTTTAATCGCGATCAGAGTTTACCAACATTTTCCGCACTTCTACCATCCACACGCAGCTCCTCTGGTTGTATTAATTAAACTCATTTTCGGTTAAACGCGCTATTTCGAGTTTGCTAGTCTTTTGTTCCTTCTACGCATCCGTAGGCAGCTCGAGCGGAAGCGTGTGGTTTCCATCGAGTCGTTGGCATTGGCATGGAAGGACACGCTGTTGTCTTCAGTTTAGTCCTCTTTTGTGATGGATAAGCAACGGTTTTCTGGACCTCTGAATGGTTTGTTTGAATTTAAAAAACATCCAGACGGACAAGTCGACAAGACGAGAGTAAAATGCACCCTGTGTCAAGCAGTAGCCAGTCATTCATTCTTAATACTTGTTTTCCTTTCTCTACACTCTTTTTGAATTAAAAAATGCCAAAAGATAAATTCTGCTTTTGTCTCTGTCTTCATTTTATTCCAATTTAAGACACAATGGTCAGAAATACTTTGCACTGTGGGTTTAACTTTAGATTCGAACGGTCTTACTGCAAAATATCAATTTTACACATGCAAAGTAAATCAAGATTAATCGCGATTAACTAAGAAATTTCTGAGATTAGTTGCGATCAAGAAAATTAATCTTTTGACAGCCCTAACATATATATATATATATATATATATATATATATATATATATATATATATACACACACACACACAAATACAATGACTTGTTTATGTACACAATTCACAGCTATGCAACAGCTGTACAGATGTATTTGGTGATACAGTAAGTGAGCTAAATTTTAACAGTGCAAACAATGCCACAAAAAGAAAAGATTCATGCCGTTGTCATGATTCGTTGTCATGCCGACCGAGGCTGTTGTGTTTCCCGCTTGTGGTCTCGTCACTCGTCACTTCCGGAAGGGGCAGTGCTGAAGTAAGTAGCTCGACTACGTAGCTCAATAGGGTTTACATGCACTAAGTAGCTCGGCAGAAATCGCATAATCTAGGTCGTGTAGCTCGATTCCGAGAAATCAAGTTCGGTTCAATTTCAGCCGAATTAAGGTGTATACATGGCATTTTGAACTTCGATTTCAGTCGAGCAACGGCAGAAATTCGATTCTCTCTATGTGCATGTAAACGCACTGACTGTGAATGCACATACACCTGAAACTTTGGCTCACTCACTTGAAAGGTATGCTCACTTGCACTTCTTAAAACACTTGGAATGATACCCACACACAAACAATACTATTCTCTCACATGCACGCAAGAGAATATATTCTCTCTCTCTCTCTCTCTCTCACACACACACACACAATATTCTCTTCCATCTCGCAGATCTATCCTCTTCTCCACGACCGTTAGTGGTGGCAGCAATGAAGTCGGATATTTGAGGCTGATGCTCGCAGCCTTTAGCAAAAGCAACGTGCTTGGCGCTCTTCATATGAGAGTCCACCGCTCTTATCCCCATTGTGCCCAACTTAAAAGTCTTACAGCATGCTACACAGTATGCCTCGTTGGCATCTTTGGGTACAGCTTTCAGCCACCACGAGTATTTTGCATCTTGCAGCCAGTTATCATTAAATTTACATTTACCCATTGTGGCTCGGACTACCCTCCATCAACAGATCAGGCACTGAGTGGTTGTCAAGCACGCGTGTGTCTAGCAACCGGTGGATTTGGAGCCTGCGCGGTATAATTGTGAGCATCAAAAACGATTAAACTTTTTCCCCATCCAAAGTGGACCACATTTTAACGATATGACTGAGTAAAATCTCCATAAATTTAATGGCGTATTCACACCTACGTTGTTTGGTCCGGACCAAACGACCAAACGAACCAAATTTCCCTTGGTCCGGACCTTTTGGGTTGGTCTGAATACAAACCACCGAACTCTGGTCCGGACCAAACAAGCGGACCGAGACCGAGCTGCAAGGTCGGACTCGGTCCGGACCAAAGGAACCCTGGTGCGGATCTTTTGGAGGTGTGAAAGCAGACCGGACCTAATCCGACAGTTTTGCTTTTTTGTACCTCGGGAGCTTCCGTCGTTTGTCGAGCATTATGGGAAACAGAGTCTTGACACTCCACCGCAAAGTGCAAACACTGTTTAGGTTGTCAAGGGAACCTTACAACAGTCGTTCAGTCATTCAGACCAGTGGTAGGCTAGACTACAGAGTACAAAAAATGAGTAGGGGGCAAACGTGGGCCGAGGAAGAAACGCGTACCCTTGTGGATATATGGGCAGATGTCCACATATCTGAGCTTTTGGAGAGAACACACAAAAATGCCGACGTGTTTGCTGTATTCAGTGAGAAAATGAAGGAGAAGGGGTTCACGCGCTCCCCAGAACAATGTCGGCTAAAAGTGAAGAAACTCCGTCAGACCTACATTAAAATCAGGGACATTCTTTCAAAAAGTGGCGGTACTAGCGACGCAAAAAAGAAATTCATCTATTGCGTGAAGAGCCAGAACTGTCACAACATGATGTGCGCTCATCAGCGCTATCCTCCGTAGCCGCCTTGCCCTTTGTCGTCGTCGTTGATAAATTACTTGTACAGCAGCATAGTAATCGCACAATTGTGAAAACAGTAAAAACTGGAAAAAACATATAGCTTTGATGACATTAAAAAGAATAACAGCACGGAAAGCCTCCATGACTACTTTTGAACTTAACGCTTTGTGCGCGTGTCGTCTCTGACCAATAGCTGAACGACCTCAGGGCGCGTGGCTTTGTTGACAGATTTTGGTCCGCCTAAAATGTACAGTGTGAAAGCGAACCGCACCAAAATGAAAAAATAAAAAAAACATTTGGTTCGGACCAAAGCAAGTGAACTATCGAACTATCCTGGTCTGAATACACCCTTAGATTGAAAATTTAAGACCACGGGGTTTGAAATTTAAGACAATTTAAGACTTTTTAATGGCCTTATTTTAGGAAAATTAAACTTAAGACTTTTTAAGGACCCGCGGCCACCCTGGGTTAATACGCCCCGCATTAGGAAAAAAAATGAAACAAGACTGAAACAAGACGATGCATACCAGCTATGGGGATGGGTATCAGCTCAAACCATTCAGAAAGGGGAGTGGATTAAACGATTCCTGAAGCAGCACATCGACCTGCGTCACTTTAATTAAATTCTCATTTGCATAAAAATATACATTAAAAAACTCTTAAAAAAAAATACTTGCAAGAATACCAGAAATCAACTGAAAGGTTGATTGCATGGATTAAAGCAAAAAAAAAAAAATGATTTGACTGAAAATTTTTTTTTGGGGGGGGGGGGGTGTGTTATGGATGGATTTCGATGAAATTCTACGGGGGGGGTTATGGGTGGATTTCGATGAAATTCTACAGGGGGGGGGTTATGGGTGGATTTCGATGAAATTCTACGGGGGGGTTATGGGTGGATTTCGATGAAATTCTGAGAATGGTTAACTTAGAACTGATAACTTTATTATCAATTATCAATTCAATTTATTGCACTTTCTTTCCATTGCTTCCGTATATTATTTTTTTGTGGCAAACCACACAAATGCAAGCGCCTGGAATGTTTAGTTTTTTGCACCATGAACTAAATGGCTTTCCGTTTTCACCTATTTCGTACAGCCAAGCCCACCTCCACTTGTTTTTTACACCTTTATCGATGGCAGACACATCAGTGCTTTCTTTCATGTAAAGCGCATCCATGCTGCCGAAACCGAAAGCAGAATGACATGCTCCTCTGTGCTCGACGTCAATATAGAAAAAAGTTTGGATCTTCGCTTAAATTAAAATTATAATTTGACCTTACTTTGTGTTGAATACGACTTCAAAAACAATTCAAGATTTTATTAAGAGAAATATTGTGGCCAACACGAGTGTTAAGTTCCCTAAAAGATCGCGTGAAGTTGGCTGCTATCTACTTTGCGTTCGTTCTCATTTTCCTCCATCATTTCATCGGCCAGAAACAGATGTTTTGACGTAATTTAACTTAGTAGGCTATGATTATTATTTAACCGTAGCCTTCTAGACATTTTGACTGTTCGGGGCATTGAACGCTGGTGTATGATTTTCAGGGAATAAAGTTTAGCGCATGTCGGAACATCATTGCGCTCGCAGCCTCCAACTCCTCAGACGCCCTTTAAATTGTGATATAACGTAGGCTATAAGGCACGGTTCTAACATACCTTACACATTGGCCTGACGAAAATAATAATTGTTGGGGCGTTTGCTGGTTTGTTAGCTATAAATTTAGGTCTAATTACTTCTGACAGTCTGCAAGCATTGCACCGTCGGGTCTTCAAGTCTGGCTGAAGCAGAGGAGCGGGCTTTCCGGGGTTTATTTTTTGGTTTTTTTTTTTTAACATGCTCTATTTCTATATGTCCAGGTTTGAACTAAGTCATTTTGGCAAGACTTAATTTAATACAAAACAGAAATGGTCAGACACAAGCACGCCAAGCACATGGGAATGTATTTTGCCAATTTTGACAGCGCATGTTTTTTTAATGCCACACTGTAGACAGCGAACGTTTAAACATGATCAAAGATAGGAAATGAATGACACAAAGCATGGCTCAAAAACAAAAAAGTTAAATAAACCCTGCTGATAGTTGGTGGTGTTGCAACACATCAGTGTTATAACCCAATCTCTACCCAACCACCCGTCATTTTAATTCTCCTCGGATCAGCACCGACCTCACATTTGGCCTTGGGAGAGTTCGGTTGACGGAAATCCGTCACAAGACGGAAAACTTTAATCCATGTGATTGTAATATTTCTATTTGATAGTTTTTAAAATATTACCCTATGTATCTGTAATGTCTTGCCTTAAAATAAATATATAAATAAAAATACAGTCATTACTGTATACGCTCCAGACTTTCATTATAAGGCTGATTTGGATCACTCACCGGGTCGAAGACCAGCATCCTACAGAGCAGGTGAACTGCCTCATGGGTCGCCTGACTGGACAGGGTGTAAAGGACAGGAAGTGAAGGCTGCGGAAACAGGAAAATATGATTTAATCCACAAAATGCAAATAAAAATCTCCAATTCTTAGTCAAAGCCAAAGATGGGCGTATCAGACGCTCGCTGGCCGTGCTGTGAAAATTGTCCATGCAGACGCTCATCTAAGTTTCCAAATCTGTCATTGCTTAACTGGTGAATACTCTCATTAAAAAGCTTATAATCTCTGCTTTCCAGAGAAATCTATCTGGTTAAGATCTGTTCAGTACTTTGGGAGTAACGGCAGGTTGAAGTCGGTACAACAGAGTAAAAACTCTGCTCGCGGGACGTCGGGAAACTGACGGTGCTTTTCTTTTTGAGTCACAGGAAAGCGCTCAGGCTCTCTCTCTCCCCCTCTCTCTCTCTCTCCTGATCGGTTTCCCACTGGATTACTCATGGATATCAATCAGATCGCTTTTATAGGGATGTTTTCTCGCTCTCACTGTTTCTGATGAAGGATTCAGCAAAATTTTCCATCTGATAGTTCTGATGTTATGATTCACGGGAGACTTTAAAGTGAGTTTTCATAGCTTTACCTACTTATTTTTTCAAATCAAACTGATTCCTGTAAATAAATAACTATTTTAGAATATAACTCGAGTTCACATTGAAAAGTTTCATCTATGCAGCTAATTTGGTCATCATAAGGGTTTTTTTTTTAATACTTTGTACTGCATAAAAAGCTTGCTTACCCAAGCTTTCAACTCTATCCAGAGTCTTCGTCGGGGGAAATTACGTCACTTCAAGCATGCATTATGCAAGCCCGAAAGAATCAAATATCCGGAAGCTGGTACCGGCCCCCGCCTCGGTTCAGGGAGGGCTTGAGGGTTCTGATGTAGATGGCTTCTCGTACACCTCGTTTAAACAAGTCCGGCTCCTGGTCTAGAATTTTCACATTGTCTAGCTGTATCCTGTGTCCCATGCGGTGTTTGTGAATATGTCGCGATACCTCTGATGATATCGAACTTGGGCGTCTATGTTCCATGTATCTAGTTCGAAGAGATAGTTCAGTTTCACCAACATAAGAAGCATTACACTTCTCCTCGTCACTCCCTTTACATTGAATGAGGTACACAGGTCCACATCGTTCACTAGCAGGAGTAGGGTCCCTTAGGCTTCACCAGCAACTGTCGTAAAGTGCTGGAGGGCTTGAAATGCAGTTGTACCCCATACTCCCGAAACACACGTCTTAGCTCCTCTGAAAAGTTTTGAACATACGGCAGTGTAACATGAGAAACAGTTCTGGGTTTGGTTGTCACACCGTCCTGTGTTTCTACTGTTGGTTTGGGCTACATCAGAACCCTCAAGCCCTCCCTGAACCGAGACAGGGCCGGTACCAGCTACCGGATATTTGGGACAACATTTTTTCAGGCATACGCTCTCATTTTCTGTTAGAATTTGGTAAAGAAAAAAATAAATATGTTATTTACCAGCTTAAGGTCGGTCCGTATGGTGAAATACCGTGACCTCGGCCTTGAATACTGACCTCGGCCCAGAGGGACTCGCTCAGTACTTTCAAGACCTCGGTCACGGTATTTCACCATACGGACCTCCCAGCTGGTAAATAATATATGTATATTCTTTCATACAAATACTAGTAGGCCTTACTTTTGAGAAATACAAAGATCTACAGAGCACAAATAGGGGATTAGAAATAATCTTTTAACACTTTTTTATTGAGTGTACACCAATTTAACAGTTTTACCTAATTAGCATAATTAATACTAATTACATTCTAATTTGCATAATTTGATTTAACTAATTTTGTAAAAAATTTATTCAGCCAATTTCCATGTAAATATCTTGAAAAATAGAAACGTTATTAAGAAAAAAACCTTTGATCTCATTGGTTAATGAGGCCCATTTTGGACCATGTGATCCTCAGACAGAATATTACGCCGGGTTTCTAAAAATTAAGCCGTTTTTTCAGTCTTTGATTTGTAATATCTCAAGAACGGATAAACATATTTTAATTCTGTAAAAAGCATGTTGTTCTGCACTCAGTTTTCAATTCAGTGAGAGACGTTTCAAGCAATTTGAATTTTTACCTGATATGCCTACCATTACAACCTGAAATCGAAATGGACTTAATTCAAATTTTTATCTTTTATTATTATTATTATTTTTTTTTTACACATTATCTCTGATATTTGAAAGTTCAAGTTTGCATGTTCTCCCCGTGTCTGCGTGGGTTTCCTCCGGGTGCTCCGGTTTCCCCCACAGTCCAAAGACATGCAGGTTAGGTTAACTGGTGACTCTAAATTGACCGTAGGTGTGAATGTGAGTGTGAATGGTTGTCTGTGTCTATGTGTCAGCCCTGTGATGACCTGGCGACTTGTCCAGGGTGTACCCCGCCTTTCACCCGTAGTCAGCTGGGATAGGCTCCAGCTTGCCTGCGACCCTGTAGAAGGATAAAGCGGCTAGAGATAATGAGATGAGAATGAGATTTGAAAGTTCAGCATTTTTATTGTGATCTAAAGCTTAATTAAACAAAAAGCACACATTTGTTGGTTGCATAACGGTTCACCTCCTTGGCTTTATCCTTGCTATACCTATCCTGATATTTCTGTCCGTTCCTCTTGGCAGAATTACTGCAGCTCTGCCCGATTGGACGGCGAACAGCAGTTTTCAAATCTTGCCACAGATTGATGTCTGAGACTTGACTGGATTGTTCAGGTTCTTGGTTCTGAACCACTCCAGTGTAGCTTTGGTAATATGTTTAGGCTCGTCATTGTGTTGGAAGGCAAACCTGTGCCTGAGTCTGAAATCTTTTGCCTTGTATATGGCTCCATCTAGCAGTTTTCTAGTCAGCGGGAGCAGTTTCAAGCAATTTGGACTGAATTTGAATTTTCACCAGACAGCTGTCTTTATGAGACCATATGAGGGAATCTGTGAACATTATATTCTGCTTAACCTGATATGCACACGAACGCAGCTTTTGCCACTAATTACGAAGCTGCACGACGCTCTGCAAATCGAGGCCATTGTAATCGCTACCAGTTACAAGCCTCCCATTATTAGCGTTTAAGAAGCTCCTTCAGCTGTGGCTGCAAAAATTATTTATGACAAAACATCCAGTGAGTGTTCGAGGAAGTTCTTCAGCCAGCAGAAGACAATGAACTATGAATGGGGCTTCGACACCTGACTGTCTGGTTCGTTCGGTGTGTGCGCTGATCGCTGTGGAGGATGTGGGACAGCACAAACAATGAACGGGGTTATTTTTAACCCTGTCTAATTATCTCCTCCACCCACCTGACTACCCCGGCGCCTGCTCACCAGCAGCACTGATTGAAAAAGCCCAGTGGTGATCATTTGTTTTCCCTGACTAGATTGTTTCAGGGTTAGAGAACAGATGCAAGTGCTGGCGTGTGATTCATGTTCATCGGAAGAAGTCTGACAAACAAAGTGGAGGGCCTCAGGAGAAAAGTGGAGAGATGAAGCAAAGAGGAGAGAAAGGGATGAGTGTTCTAGACCGAGACGACACCCTCGGGACTTGGACATAATGCTAAATACTAAAATAGCGAACGCACCATTTATTTGTGTGCAACAGGGCAACAGGCAACTGTTAAGTGTGCGTGAATGGTTGTGTGAGGTGGCGTGATGATGCACACTTGCATTAGCCGGTATTAGATCAGGATTAACCCGAGACATGGCTTTGGACAGCTGAAGAGGAGGCTGAGGGGCTCTCCACACCTCATCATCGAAAAGCTCAATTAAAGTAATGATGAGTCAGGAGAGCCGACGCATAGCATCATCAGCATGGGCTTTCAGCTCCACTCTGACACATTCCACCCTCACATTACTGACAGAGCGAGTCATCCAGCACAACAGACTGATATCATCATCATCATCATCATCATCATCCACACACACTCAACTACAGCAAAGTGGTCCTTCATGCAGAATTACTAACTGTTTAAGCAGCTAAACCTTCAACGCTACTTTGTGCAATGAGGCATGTGAGTATAATTATTTAACTGTCTATTACAGTTTATATATATGAAATAGACAATGCAATGACCAAGTGTTGTGCAGAAGGTCTAGTTCTTTCAAATAAAACAATCAGATTGAGAACTCAGGAAGGGAGGAGACACGATTTAAAGCTAGACGGCCCTTCGATTTCATAAAATCGGTGAAATTTAGTTCCCTCTGAAATGTGGTCATTGTGATATATGTTTATTTCTGTAATATCTCACAAAATATCAGGCCATTCTGTGGCTGGGAAGTTACAGTGGGGCAAAAAATATTTAGTCAGCCACCAATTGTGCAAGTTCTCCCACTTAAAAAGATGAGAGAGGCCTGTAATTTTCATCATAGGTACACTTCAACTATGAGAGACAGAATGGGAGGAAAGAATCCAGGAAATCACATTGTAGGATTTTTAATGAATTAATTGGTAAATTCCTCGGTAAAATAAGTATTTGGTCACCTACAAACAAGCAAGATTTCTGGCTCTCACAGACCTGTAACTTCTTCTTTAAGAGGCTCCTCTGTCCTCCACTCGTTACCTGTATTAATGGCACCTGTTTGAACTCGTTATCAGTATAAAAGACACCTGTCCACAACCTCAAACAGTCACACTCCAAACTCCACTATGGCCAAGACCAAAGAGCTGTCAAAGGACACCAGAAACAAAATTGTAGACCTGCACCAGGCTGGGAAGACTGAATCTGCAATAGGTAAGCAGCTTGGTGTGAAGAAATCAACTGTGGGAGCAATTATTAGAAAATGGAAGACATACAAGACCACTGATAATCTCCCTCGATCTGGGGCTCCATGCAAGATCTCACCCCGTGGGGTCAAAATGATCACAAGAACGGTGAGCAAAATCCCAGAACCACACGGGGGGACCTAGTGAATGACCTGCAGAGACCTGGGACCAAAGTAACAAAGGCTACTATCAGTAACACACTACGCCGCCAGGGACTCAAATCCTGCAGTGCCAGACGTGTCCCCCTGCTTAAGCCAGTACATGTCCAGGCCCGTCTGAAGTTTGCTAGAGAGCATTTGGATGATCCAGAAGAGGACTGGGAGAATGTCATATGGTCAGATGAAACCAAAATAGAACTTTTTGGTAAAAACTCAACTTGTCGTGTTTGGAGGAGAAAGAATGCTGAGTTGCATCCAAAGAACACCATACCTACTGTGAAGCATGGGGGTGGAAACATCATGCTTTGGGGCTGTTTTTCTGCAAAGGGACCAGGACGACTGATCCGTGTAAAGGAAAGAATGAATGGGGCCATGTATCGTGAGATTTTGAGTGAAAACCTCCTTCCATCAGCAAGGCCATTGAAGATGAAACGTGGCTGGGTCTTTCAGCATGACAATGATCCCAATCACACCGCCCGGGCAACGAAGGAGTGGCTTCGTAAGAAGCATTTCAAGGTCCTGGAGTGGCCTAGCCAGTCTCCAGATCTCAACCCCATAGAAAATCTTTGGAGGGAGTTGAAAGTCCATGTTGCCCAGCGACAGCCCCAAAACATCACTGCTCTAGAGGAGATCTGCATGGAGGAATGGGCCAAAATACCAGCAACAGTGTGTGAAAACCTTGTGAAGACTTACAGAAAACGTTTGACCTCTCTCATTGCCAACAAAGGGTATATAACAAAGATTTGAGATGAACTTTTGTTATTGACCAAATACTTATTTTCCACCATAATTTGCAAATAAATTCTTTAAAAATCAGACAATGTGATTTTCTGGATTTTTTTTCTTCTCATTTTGTCTCTCATAGTTGAAGTGTACCTATGATGAAAATTACAGGCCTCTCTCATCTTTTTAAGTGGGAGAACTTGCACAATTGGTGACTGACTAAATACTTTTTTGCCCCACTGTATTTAATTTGAGGGGATTAAAGCAAATAATGTGCATGAAATCGCTCGCTTCGTGCAGTCAAGCAGACAGAGGAAGTCCGTGTGTGTGTGCATGCGCAGGTTTACCTTTGAGCGTGCACTGACAGTTCCATCATTCTGTCTCTAAACGAACAGCTGATCACACCGAGGTGCTCGCTGAGCGCCGATATTTATTAGTTTGGTCCTGCGTTTCCTTTCCTTCGTATATAACATAACGTCTTTTCTTCTTCTCGCTTTCTTTCCGTTACTGTAGTCGCTCTTTCACGTTTCATTCGCACACTCACGTCCTCCACTTTTCTCTCCTGTTTCAAATTTGCATCCCACAATGCCTTGCACGAACAAGGAAAGCCCACCACATCATGCATGACGTAGTATCTTGTATCAGGTCATGGTGAAGCAGGAAAAAATAGCGGAGAATTTCGGGCCTTGTGGCTCTAAATTCATTAATTGTCCTATTTAAAAAAAAAAAAACCTAATAACATTGGAAGTCTGTGATTCGAATTCAGTAGCTTTTGGTCACTAAACAAAAATAAATTGGGTGTCTGGAAAATTATTTTCGTGACCTACACTTTAAAAGTCTGAAAGGCGGTCTACCTTTAACTGAAAATAAACAAAGTTGCAAACAAAGTTGTACAAGAAAATCAACAAACAACCAAGTTTTGTTCCCTGAGGGAAGAGCGACCCAAAACATCGATCAGAACTGAAATCGGGTGAGAACTGAGAGGAGATTCTAATTACAATTCTAATGAGAAGTCCCAAAACTCGTTAAGGTGACCTCAGTAGCAGTTTGTTAGCAAAAATTTGACAAAACAATGACCAAGTGTTGTACAGAACGTCGAGTTCTTTCAAACAAAACAATCAGAACTGAAATTGAGAACTGGGGGAGGGAGGGGATACAATTTAACTGGAAATAAACAACGTTGTAAACAAACTGCTGTAAACAAATTGTTTACAACAGGAAAATCAACAAACAAACAACCAAGTTTTGTTCCTCAAGTGAAGATCGACCCAAAACATCCATCAGAACTGGAATCGGATGAGAAATCAGAGAGGAGATACAGTTCTAGTGAGAGGCCTGGAAAAGTCATTAATTTGGCTTAATTAGTAACTTATTAGCAAAAAATTTGACAAAACAACGACCAAATTTTGTGCCGAGTGCTGAGTTTTTTCAAACAAAACAATTGGAATGGAAATCCGTGGAGAACTGATGGAGGAGATACGATTTAACTGAATTGTGGACGATGGATGACGGACACCACACCATGGCAACAGCTCACGGCCTTTTGGACAAATGAGCGAAAAATACGGAGTGGTTACGGATTTTAATATGGATGCATCACAGATGGTCGTAATGTACGAATTGGTTACGGACATTTCAGTAATTTGCGGATTGGTTATGGATTTCATACGGATGATGCATCACGGACGGTTAATTTTACAGACGTTGCTACCGAACAATGACACAGACATCATAAAGATTGTCTCCACGGTGACATTATCTGCCCACGGTAGCTCCATGATGGAGGTAGAAGCGCCAGATAAAGTCGAGCCAATACTCACTCATCAGCAGACGAGTCTTTCGATAAGAAATGTGGAACATCTAATAATATACAGAGAACACAACTCTGAAATTTACCAAAAGGAGGTGAAGTTTGCGTATTTCACCTAAAGACTGGTGTAGAAACTAGGGATTGGGTAGCAGATGGTCACAGGTAAATTATAAGTAAAAAAAGGAAACAAAATACGGAGTGGTTCCGGATTTTAATACGGATGCATCGCGGATGCTCATAATTTACGGATTGGTCACGGATGTTTCAGTATATTACAGACTGGTTAGCGATTTCATACGGATGATGCATCATGAATAAAAAAAAAATTAATAAGTGTAAAACAATTAAATGTTTGGACTGCTGAAGTTCATAATTAAAATATCTTGCCTGTATTTATACGTTTATTAATTTACTATTGATATTTCACAGAAAATCACATATCAGAGATGTGAATATAAAACTCGTGGTTTGCATTATATTTTTTATTTTCCGTGAATCCGTATTCCGTGACTTGTCCGCATTTTGCAAACGGTGCGCTGGAGAGTATCAGGACAGAAATGTGATTTATTTCAAGTGATTTTTTTTCTAATCATCATCAATGTACTCTGCTAAAATATACATAATTGTTTTTATATATTACCAAGCTTTATATTTTTCCGAGAGACAAATCCCATGACAGGAATCATCTGCATTTTAAAAGACAAAGTTCTGTTTTACACACAGTTTGGACTCGAGCTACATCCACATTAATATATTTTAGTTTTGCTACGTTTACGCCTGGCGTCCACACGACTCCGGAGTTTTCGAGCCCCTAAAATGGAGACTTTTGAAACTTCCCTGGCTTTGTTTTAGTTTGAAAACTCCAGGGTAGTGTTTTAGTGTAGACGAGCAAAAACGGGGACATTTGGAAACGATGATGCAGACACCAGCATTCGCATCCTGATTGGGTCTCTTCAGTCATGACGTATCCTCCTCTGATTCATCACACTCCTATCATGTGACCTTTTTCCGGAAGAAAGCAGACAGCATCAGCTGTGTATACCAGCACACCCGTGCATGCCCAGTGTACGTGAATGGTCGTGTGATATGTGTTTTCAGGCGTGTTCGTATGGACGGAGATCATTTCTGATACGGGGCTAAAAAGCTCGTCTGGATGGAGATTATTTTCGTTTTAAAACTAGAATCTATGAGTGTGGACGTAGCCTCAGAGAACAGAACTGTGCTTCAACGCCATGTGTGATAATACCCATGTGACCTCCACCTGACCTGCAAAGCCCCAGCATGCTTCAGTGACAGGTGCAGACTGTGGATTTCCACCACCAGCAGGTCAAACACACACACACACACACACACACACACACACGCTTGTCTCACTATCCTTGTGAGGACCTTCCACTGACATAATTATTGCAGTTAATTAGTGCTCTGCCTGCACCTAAACCTAACACTAACTTTAACCTCAGTGATAAAAAGGAAACCTTTTGGCGCTTTTATTTATTTATTTATTTAATTAATTAATTTATTCAATTTTTGTTTAAAAAAACAAACAAACCAAAAAAAAAAACCCAAAAACAGCAATTTCCTTGTGAGGACCATCCAATAGTCCCCACAAGGTCGAAATTGTCAGATTTTACTATCCTTGTGGGGACATTTGGTCCTCAGTAGAATAAACACACACATGTTTGTCTCACTATCCTTGTGAGGACCTTCCATTGACAATAATTATTATTGCAGTTAATTAATGCTGTGCCTGCACCTAAACCTTAACCTTAATAATGAAACTGAAACTTTTTGGCTCTTTTTTTTTTGTTTGTTTGTTAAAAAAAAAACCCCACACACAACAGCAATTTCCTTGTAGGGACCATCCAAATGGCCCCATAAGGTCAAAACTGTCAGATTTTACTGTCCTTATGGGGACATCTGGTCCTCAGTAGTATATAAACACACACATGCATTTGTCTCACTATCCTTGTGAGGACCTTCCAATGGCATAATTATTATTGCAGCAATGCCATGCCTGCACCTCAACCTAACACCAACCTTAACCTCAGTCATGAAAAGGAAATCTCTTTCTTTCTTTCTTTCTTTCTTTCTTTCTTTCTTTCTTTCTTTCTTTCTATCTATCCAATTTTTGTTTAAACAAACAAACAAACAAACACAACAGCAATTTCCTTGTGGGGACCATCCAAATGTCCCAACAAGGTCGAAATAGTCAGATTTTACTATCCTTGTGGGGACATCTGGTCCTCAGTAGTATATAAACACACACGTTTGTCTTACTATCCTTGTGAGGACCTTCCATTGACATATTATTATTGCAGTTAATTAATGCTGTACCTGCACTTAAACCTAACCCTAACCTTAACCTCAGTAATGAAAAGGAAACTTTTTTGCCCTTTTATTTTTATTTTTGCAGTTTTTGTTTAAAAAAACAAAACAAAACAAAAAAACAGCAATTTCCTAGTGGGGACCATCCAAATGTCCCAACAAGGTCGAAATAGTCAGATTTTACTATCCTTGTGGGGACATCTGGTCCTCAGTAGAATATAAACACACACGTTTGTCTTACTATCCTTGTGAGGACCTTCCATTGACATATTATTATTGCAGTTAATTAATGCTGTGCCTGCACTTAAACCTAACCCTAACCTTAACCTCAGTAATGAAAAGGAAACTTTTTTGCCCTTTTATTTTTATAGTTTTTGTTTAAAAAAACAAAACAAAAAAACAGCAATTTCCTAGTGGGGACCATCCAAATGTCCCAACAAGGTCGAAATAGTCAGATTTTACTATCCTTGTGGGGACATCTGGTCCTCAGTAGTATACAAACACACACGTTTGTCTTACTATCCTTGTGAGGACCTTCCATTGACATATTATTATTGCAGTTAATTAATGCTGTACCTGCACCTCAACCTAACACTAACCTTAACCTCAGTCACAAAAAGGAAACCTTTCTTTCTTTCTTTCTTTCTTTCTTTCTTTCTTTCTTTCTTTCTATCCAATTTTTGTTTAAAAAAACAAACACAACAGCAATTTCCTTGTGGGGACCATCCAAATGTCCCAACAAGGTCGAAATAGTCAGATTTTACTATCCTTGTGGGGACATCTGGTCCTCAGTAGTATATAAACACACACGTTTGTCTTACTATCCTTGTGAGGACCTTCCATTGACATATTATTGCAGTTAATTAATGCTGTACCTGCACTTAAACCTAACCCTAACCTTAACCTCAGTAATGAAAAGGAAACTTTTTTGCCCTTTTATTTTTATTTTTGCAGTTTTTGTTTAAAAAAACAAAACAAAAAAAACCCCCAGCAATTTCCTAGTGGGGACATCCAAATGTCCCCACAAGGTTGAAATTCCCAGATTTTACTATCCTTGTGGGGACATCTGGTCCTCAGTAGTATATAAAAACATTCACACATGCTACTGATAAGCCAACATGAATCCTTCAGCACCCAGTGAGGAAGAGGCGCTGAAAAACAGAATTCTTCTGCAGGTAAACAAGGTGTGTGTGCAACACGTGTGTGTGTGTGTGTGTGTGTGTGTGTGTGTGCAGGTGCATGTCTCATCTCTATTCTAGCGTGTCATTAAGAATCTAAGAGTTTGACAGTGACACAATCCGTATCTTTATCAGCTTCATGCTCCAAAGATTCATATCTGCATCTAAACCTCAAGTGGGCGTGTCCTAATTCAGAATTATTTCTTTCAGCTCCTTTCGCTGTGACAGATCGACTAGAAAACAACCCAGAGATGACGATTTCAGCAGTGTCAGCACGGCCTTGACAGTTCTTCATCCTCAGCTACATCACTCCAGTTTCTCACCCGGTCATGGTTTTCGCTTTGTATCACTTTGTCTGCGATATATTTTCAGAAAGTTAGTTGGTACGTCAGAAAATGTAACCAAACCAGTAGGCCAACTCAAACTAATGAAAGGTGAACGAATGGTGTAAATGCACTGCGTACGGGTAACATCATCATGTTTGTTAATGAATGCATTCTCTGTTTGTCCTGAAGGATTGATATCTGAGCGCTCACTCGAGCCCACATGAAAGTAAAAACTTCCTGCTCACGCAACTATTTTGTTCAGACCCGCGGGTTTCCGGGTATCTCTTCAGAACACATTACCCGTTCATTCCTAAGGATGTATTTGTGTATTCAGTTACATCGATACTCTGCACTCAGAGAGGAAATGAGAAGAAGTGAGCAGCATCTTAAGCCCACTAACCTTGTGTGTGTGTGTGTGTGTGTGTGTGTGTGTGTGTGTGTGTGTGTGTGTGTGTGTGTGTGTCAGAGACAGCAAATCTGCCAAAGTGTGAAGTGAGTTTGGTTAAATGGGCTGCTCCCAGTGCCCGAGTGTGCGTGTGGTGGTGTAACGGAAATCTGAAAGGCGGAGACATAGAGATGTGTATTTGGGCGTTTTTGCAAGCGAGGGTGCCACACTGAGATTGAGCAGCAACAGGGTTGTGTTTCCACCCCACACACACCCACACACACACATGCAAATGCATCAAAAGCTGTCGAGCCTCCAGTTTCGGTTAAAATGACAGAAATATCTGAGTTTAGCGTGACAGCACTGAGACAGTGAAGACCAGAAGGTGATGGAAAGCTCCAGAAATTGTTGCCTTGGCCTTCAAATTCATTTTAATTGTTCAACATATCTAATATTCAAGCGCATTTGAATATCAGCGAGTGTGTAATTTTATACGGCAACAGACAGAGTGGACTTCAGCAGGCGCATTACAACACTATGGCTGCGTCCCAAATGGTGCACCATATCCGAGTACTTACTGTAGGTATGCAGTATTTACCGTACTGTTTCTTGTATCCGAACACATTTTTTTTTTCATTAATTGGAAATAAGAGGCGGCACGGTGGTGTAGTGGTTAGCGCTGTCGCCTCACAGCAAGAAGGTCCGGGTTCGAGCCCCGTGGCCGGCGAGGGCCTTTCTGTGCGGATGTTCTCCCCGTGTCCGCGTGGGTTTCCTCCGGGTGCTCCGGTTTCCCCCACAGTCCAAAGACATGCAGGTTAGGTTAACTGGTGACTCTAAATTGAGCGTAGGTGTGAATGTGAGTGTGAATGGTTGTCTGTGTCTATGTGTCAGCCCTGTGATGACCTGGCGACTTGTCCAGGGTGTACCCCGCCTTTCACCCATAGTCAGCTGGGATAGGCTCCAGCTTGCCTGCGACCCTGTAGAACAGGATAAAGCGGCTAGAGATAATGAGATGAGAACTGGAAATAAGATTTTTTTTCTTATTAATTGGAAATAAGAAACAACTACGACAGGAACCAAAAGGGATTTTTTTTTTTAGTCCTGTCATTTGTACAAACTGCTTGGATACGTGTCTGGAAAGATTGCACTGTAAAGATTTTACCTTCTGAAAAAGGAACAGTAGAAATAACCTCAGGTAATACACTCGCTGGACACTTTAATAGGAACACCCATCCGTCCACTTGCACAATGCGTAAAATCATGCAGATACAAAATAAGAGCTTCAGTTAAAGCTAGACGGCCTTTCGATTTCATAAAATCGGTGAAATTTAGTTCCCTCTGAAATGTGGTCATTGTGATATACGTTTATTTCTGTAATATCTCACAAAATATCAGGCCATTCTGTGGCTGGGAAGTTATTTAATTTGAGGGGATTAAAGCAAATAATGTGCATGAAATCGCTCGCTTCATGCAGTCAAGCAGACAGAGGAAGTCCGTGTGTGTGTGTGTGTGTGTGTGTGTGCATGCTCAGGTTTCCCTTTGAGCGTGCACTAACAGTTCCATCATTCTGTCTCTAAACGAACAGCTGATCACACCGAGGTGCTCGCTGAGCGCCGATATTTATTAGTTTGGCAACATAACGTCTTTTCTTCTCGCTTTCTTTCCGTTACTGTAGTCGGTCTTTCACGTTTCATTCACACACTCGCGTCCTCCATTTTTCTCTCTGGTTTCAAATTTGTATCCCACAATGCCTTGCGTGAATGGGGAAAGCCCACTACGTGATTCATGATGTAGGATCTTGTATTGGGTCATGGTGAAGCAGGAAAAAATAACAGAGAATTTAAGGCCATGTGGTACTAAATTGATTAATTGTTCTATTAGGGAAAAAACCTAATAAAATTGTAAGTCTGTGATTCGAATTCAGTAGCTTTCGGTCCACTAAACAAAAATAACTGGGTGTCGGGGAAATTCTTTTTATGACCTACATTTGAAAAATTTGAAAGGCAGTACAGCTTTAATGTTCACTTCAAACATCAGAATGGGAAAAATTGTGATCTCAAAGTGCAAATTTCTTTCGCTGTGGCATGGGTGTTGGTTTGAGCCAGATGATTTGAGTTTGGTTTGAGTATTTCAGAAACTGCTGATCTTCTGGGGTTTTCACACACACAGTCGCTATACACAGAATGGTGTGAAAAAAAAAATCGAGTGAGTGAGCGACAGTTCTGTGGGTGGAAACAAACACTTTGTTGATGAGAGAGATCAGAGGAAAACGGCAGATTGATTCGAGCTTTTTTTGCCAGGAAGGATATAGTAACTCATATAATCACTCTTTACACCTGTGGTGAACAGAAATGCATCTCAGCATGCAACAGCAGAAGACACACAACATGTTGGGTTCAACTCCTGCAGCCGAGAACAGGGATCTTAGAATGAAGAACAAGTTCCTATTAAAGTGTCCAGTGAGTGTGTACACTTCCTGACTGATGATTTTATCCCCAGCAAGATTCATGTATTCATCTGGCATGAACCCAATAAACTTTTTGTGACTCCAAAAGCTGACTCCTTACTTTCTTTAGAGAGAGAAATGGTGTAGGAATAAGAAAAACCTCTCAGAATGATGTACTAAGCAACACAGGAATAAGCGGCATGTACTGTTTTCTGCTGACAGTCTAATTTCCAGTACAGTGGGAAATCTTCTGTATGTCCTGAATGACTACCCTGGCCATATTGCACTGTGCTAACGTGGCTAGTTACACCAAACCACTGCTGTGAGTTGAAGAAAAGGTCAGGCAGCCATCTGTGCCTTATAGCTGTGAAAAACATGAAAGGACGAGGCCACACACACCGTGTCCACCTGGGAGGCCACATCTGCCCTAGTTCTGAACACGGATACCCAACACTCCCCCGCTTTCCATACCCATTGGAGCTGGACAGTCCACCCTCTGACCATCAGCCCACCCTTTGCTGTGGACGAGGGATGTTGTGCGAGTGTGTGTGTGTGGGTGGAAATCTGATCATGCTGCCGCCTCTTCAAGAAAACAACAAGGCCTCATGCATACATCTGTCTCTGGATAACTTAGCTTTTCCACGCACAAAAACCAGGTGGTGCAGCAGATAAGATGGACCAGGGAATTCACAAGCCACAATTCAACCTTGCTCTCTTTTTTTATGAAAAGCCATCAAGCCTAAAAGCTATGTTTCGCTCGATATCTCTCTCTCCCTCTCTCTCTCTCATGATCCAAAGAGCACTGCAAAATTAATAGGTTGTAACAAGGTCCCCAGTGGCCTGAGATGTACCAGTCCCTGTTTTCATTTCCTCAGTCTTTTTCTTTGTATCCTCTGCTCACTTTGGTTCTGGTTTCTGTAATAGCTTATTTTTACGGGGGGGAGGGGGGTATCAGCCCTTAGCCCAACCCCCAACTTGGAGGGCCAGTGGGTGGGATCACTCTTCATCTGGTCCCTACCCTTCGACCTGTTCGCAATGGGTGGCCTTACCAGCAGTACTAGATTCTAGACTCCAGCCAATATAGCTCTAGGGTTCATTGGGGCACGCAAACCGCCCTATTGCAAACAAGGTGGTGTTCCTGATCGAGACGGTAGGGGATCCCAATCAAGACAGTGGTGTTGATCCCGATCAAGACAGCAGCGGATCCTGATCGAGACAGTAGGGGATCCCGATCGAGACAGTGGTGATGCTGATCAAGACGGGTGGTGATCCCGATCGAGATAGTAGGGGATCCCGATCGAGACGGTAGGGTATCCTGATCGAGACGATGGTGGTGATCCCAATCAAGACAGTCGGGGATCCGGATCAAGATGGTGGCAATCCTGATTGAGACAGTGGTGTTCCCAATCGAGACAGTGGTGGTGATCCCGATCGAGACGGTGGTGGTGATCCCGATCGAGACGGTGGTGGTGATCCCGATCGAGACGGTGGTGGTGATCCCGATCGAGACGGTGGTGGTGATCCCGATCGAGACGGTGGTGGTGATCCCGATCGAGACGGTGGTGGTGATCCCGATCGAGACCGTGGTGGTGATCCCGATCGAGACGGTGGTGGTGATCCTGATCGAGACAGTAGGGGATCCCAGTTGAGACGGTGGTGATCCTGAATTAACTTGATCCTCCTCTCTATTCAATTCAATTCGTATGACACTATTCTACTGTCACAAAGCAGCTTGACAGAAATCTGGATGTAACTTTAGATCCCTAATGAGCAAGCCAGAGGCAACTGCAGTCTCCCCAAGACAACATAAGGAAGAAAACTTGAGAAGATCCGGACTCCAAAGGGAACTTATCATCGATTCCTAATTCTACTCTTCCACTCGTCTTTTGTCTCTAGTCACATGTCTGGAGCTTTCAAGGCCAAAATGACCAAAGAGATGTCTTCTCTGGTTCATCTCGAGGCCTTTCCTTTCCCTCAGCAATCTTGTTGATGGATGTCTTGCAGAAATGCAGCAGACATTCTTCATGATCAATAAGGTTCCAGCTCAAGAGAGACTCTTAACACTGTCCCATTCCTGTGTCACATAACCAACACAAATCAGAAAGAAAAATACACTGCTGGCTGAAACCTCAATTTCAGCATGCTCAGTTTCCTTTGAAGGGATACACTTCAAAATCCTTTGGTATTTTTTGGGGATACCTTAAGGGTTGTGTTCAGACATGCAAATAACACCTACATAAGCCCACAGTGGACATAATCCAACTTCAACATTAATAAAGGCTTATTCCAACACACTGACTTTCAAAATGTAGGTGTCACTGTCATGTTGACACTTTCTGAGCTTACTTGCATTAGAATGTTATGACAACTGACTGGCTGTATTCAGAGTTGGTGACTCATAGTCAAACAAGAGTGCTCTGAGAGCACAATATCCCCCACTGGCAACTATGCCATAACTCTGGCAAAATGTAACCGAATTTAACAAAATTACAATATGCGTACCACCGACATATAACAATGCTTTTTACCAAGTTTGGTGAAATTCCTCCAACAACTGTGAGAGGAGTTGATTTCAGAAGGAAAACACGCACTCATGAAATTGTCAAAGTATAATTTTGTTAATCAAGGGCTGTAACTCTGGTAACATGTGACCCAATTTAATGAAATTTCAGTATGCGTATTACCGACATATAGCAAAGAATCCTGCCAAGTTTCGTGAAACTCCTCCAAAAATTGTGAGAGGAGTTGATTTCAGAAGGTGAGTACCCTTCCCGGGACGTACGTACGGACATTGCCACGACATAATCCCCCTTTGGGCCTTTTGGCCGGGAGGGATAAAAATTATGTAAATATTTACATGGGGAAAGTTCAGTGTAGGGCGGCATGGTGGTATAGTAGTTAGCGCTGTCGCGTCACAGCAAGAAGATCTGGGTTCGAGCCCCGTGGCCGGCGAGGGCCTTTCTGTGCGGAGTTTGCATGTTCTCCCCGTGTCCGCGTGGGTTTCCTCCGGGTGCTCCGGTTTCCCCCACAGTCCAAAGACATGCAGGTTAGGTTAACTGGTGACTCTAAATTGACCGTAGGTGTGAATGTGAGTGTGAATGGTTGTCTGTGTCTATGTGTCAGCCCTGTGATGACCTGGCGACTTGTCCAGGGTGTACCCTGCCTTTCACCCGTAGTCAGCTGGGATAGGCTCCAGCTTGCCTGCGACCCTGTAGAACAGGATAAAGCGGCTAGAGATAATGAGATGAGATGAGAAGTTCAGTGTATTCAGAGTCAGGTGATGCACCTGATTACATCCGGCTGCACCATTCAGCTTATTCAAATCACTTTTCTTGTAGTTCACAAATCAGAAGCATCTGAGACAGCATTTCGCAATAGATTGCAAAATCTAGACTGTCACCTTTAAACACAGCACTTGCCTGCAGGAGTGGAAAAAAAAAAATCAGGGATATAAAATGCAGACTGAAGGAAAAAATATGACAAAAACTTAAATTGTCTATGTAGAACCTGACAACAGAGAATTTTTTTTTTTACGGCTAAATTAATAAATTAACTTAAATTCAGCTTTAAGTATAGCAGATGAGTGCGAAGTCAGTTTATCCTTCAGACCAATGAGTGTAAAAAACATGGACGGTGTGGTTCTGTGCTCTTCTGTTCTGGAGAAATGAAGCCAAAATTCCTCCACCATGGGGGAAGCAGTGGCCTAAAGGTTAGAGAAGCAGCTTTGGGACCAAAAGGCTGCCAGTTCAATTCCCTGAATCAGCAGGAATGGCTGAAGGACCCTTGAGCAAGGGACCTAACCCCTAACTGCTCCCCAGGCTGCTCTGGGTATGTTGTATGTCACTCTGGATAAGAGTGTCTACTAAATGCCTGTACTGTAATGTAATATTGTTAAATTTGGAGCCAGAGTTTGCGCAGTAGAGACAAGACTCCGTCAGGCACACTTACTGATTTAACAGGCCCCGCCCCCTTCTCCCAATACCAAAATTCAGCGTGTTGCCAAAGCTGTCAATCATTTCATTCTGAAGTGTATCCATGGCTTTTTGCGAAGCTGTAGAATAACATTTTAAAAACTAATTTCTGGGAGAAAACTTTAAAAATGTGCAGCTCTCAGCACAGGGGAAACTAACTAACTAACATTCAAACATTGTAGATGGAAAGAAAGTTTCGATGAGAAACGTGACATGGAAAATAAGCCATTTTGTCATTAAAGGGGAACTGAAGTCATTTTTAAACTTGCTTTATTTCTTAATTAGCGTGTTTTTTAATTACATTTTCGGTTTTAGTAACCTTATATCGTGACTCATATTGGCTATTACATTACATTTATCGGCCTTTTCATTTTTTAGCCGTGTTGAATGTAGTTCGTTTGGTCCACGGCAGGCGTCACTTATCCGCGCGATCTTCACGAGACTTGTGTGAGACTTCAAACGTTAAGTGTCGGCGCCGCCATTTTGAGAACTTGTTTACACAGCGGCCAGATCGCCATATCATTCCAATTTAGATTAATTTCGAGATTTGCCAGCGTCATCAGTGATATAGATTATTCCATACGGCTTCAAACCAACGTGGAGTAGAGAAGAGTCGGAAAGATGACAGGATAAGGACGAGTCCGTCACGCCGGTATTTACATCATTACTGTCGCACAATTAAAATGTGCTAGATCAGGCAGCTGGTGGGTTTTCAAAAATAATAAATACATGCATGTATTTTTGTGATAAATCCATATTATACTGAGCGCATTTCCCATATAATCCTCACTAAGGTTTCGGACAGCACTACAAAATGGCGTCCCCACTACATAGTGCCCTATATAGTGAGTAGGGAGCAATTTCGGACGCAGGGAAAACTTCCGGCTTGATTACATCAGCATTCGAAAGAAGGCGTGCGTGTCTTTTGACAACGTCGGCAGATGTTGGTGACTTTGATTTCCGCTGTACGTTTTAATTCCGTCCTACGATGTCTCGCACAGGTCTCGACGAATCTCGTTTACGGCCATCGCTTTG